>NW_024523648.1:774892-1374892 GCF_017590135.1 Pyrgilauda ruficollis
AATAAAAAAAAAAAAAAAAAAAAAAAAAAAAAGATACCGGTTTATTATTTTTGCCCGTGTGACAGAGCAATGCAATAAACAGAGGCATGTGAGAAGAATAAAATGTTATCTTGTGTCACTTTGAAGAAAAAGGGAACCCAGCCAACATCCAGGGGTTTGTCTCCAACTCTTTTGGAACATACTCAGAGTCCACCTAGAGTTTCACAGCAGTTCAGCACTGTAATCTTAAACATTTCCCCCAAAAGGTTAACCACACAGTCAGAAAGAAAACAGTGAGATATGTTGGTCCCAGAAGTTAGGATGCTGAGGTTGGTTTGTTTGCGTATTTGCATGGCTTTATTTTGCAAAGAATGAAAAAAAAAAAAAAAACCAACAAAAAAAACAACGGTAGAGGGAAGTCTATGCCTTAAGCAAGGGCAGGGAGAAGACATTGTGTAAGCCTTAAAGACATGATTTTGAAAATGGGCATGGCATGGATCTAATTCTGCTCCCAGTGGAATTAAGGGGAGTTTTACCATTGACTTAATAGGAATAAAGCAAGGCTGCTGCCCAGTGCTTTTCCAAATCCCTTTCTTTAGAAGTTAGAATATGTAACAGATTAATTAAAAACAGGTTCAGAGAAGACAGTTATATAGAGTTATATAGAAATGATGGAGTGAGTCCTGCAAAACTCCCCGAAGTATATAAGAAAATCCTTCTGTAAAATTTCAGGATTATACATGAAACTGAAGGATCAGGGGCCCAACTTCATATTCAGTGAGATCAGTAATTCAATTTCATTTTTATTCTGGTTTCTTTTAAATCTCATTTTTTCCTGAGTTGGATTTTCCCACATTTAGATGTGAAACTATTGCTCAAACCAAACAATAAGCACTCTGACTTTGACACACATTTCCCAGAAATGTTTAACGTAGCCTATTAGCTGTGCCAAGACAAAATTGTTTAGGGTTGAAGAAATCAGACTGCTTGGAAAAGGAGATAAGAATCCATGGTGATTTTGTGTTTTTTGGTTTGCTTTTTTTTTTTAGCAACATTTAAGGTAGCAAATATGGGGCTTAGCTGTTGAAAGACAGTTGACTAATGGAAAAGCTTCCTAAATGGTGAAATACCACTCTCAGCTTCAACGAGCATATTCTGCTTCAGTCACTGTGTATGTGGGAGTGCAATATTTCTCACGAATTGCCCTCAAAACTCATCACTACTTATATGATAATATTTGGAGGCAGAAGTTATTGCTGGAAGAAATGCCGTCCTTCAGTATTCTGAAGTCATTCCTTAGGTTGCCGTATTTCTATAGCACTTTATGAACGGATGCAGGAGTAGAGAATACTGTCACATGGGGTTCTGCTCCTGTGTCTCCTAAAATGAGAGATCCATCATCCTTTTGCCTTCTTTTGGTGTTCATCCTCTGTACTAGGGGCCAAGTGTGGACTAATGCCAGGAGTTTCACTGCCATGCTCATTGCTGTCTTTGGGACATCCTGAGCATGAGGGAAGCAACAACGAGGATTTTCTATGCAAAGATGGAAATTGTGAAATTCTCAAGCCTTTGTGATGAGATGATCATTCCTCCTTGTCTGAGCAGGATGCAAAATTTTGTATGCAGAGTATTCCTGTTGTTAGCACTTAATGTTACAGTTACCAGTAAGGTCATGTGGGAACTATTCAGTGGGACTGTTGAAGCATGTAAAGTTACTGGCATACAGAGCTGTTCACTACGTGAGGGCAATAGAGACTGAAAGACAAAAGAACTGCTTCAACCCAACCCTGATATACAAGTTCCTCGGGTTTTTTGTCACTAATTTACTTCAGGCACAAGGTATTCCAAGGACCATGAAAATACAAGGAGTAGCTCAGAGTAAAATACCTTTGATTCCAAGTGGCAAAATGAAGGGCTGTACAATGCTCATTTTCAACTGCCTGTGTCCAACAGGCAGTTCAGCTGTAGAGTTAAATCATGTTCATAGACACTTAAATGGTGTTCAAAAATATAAAAAAAAAAATACAAACAAGAGAAGCTTGGTGTTTGCATTAATCTAGAAACAGCAGTGGAAAGCCCACCTGCCTGCACCAGGACTTCAATTGGGAAAGCCACTTTGCATACAACTCTGTCAGCACATCCACCTAGTGGATATTGAACTGCCTGCTACTTTGGCCTGGGTATTTTTTGCTAGACAAGCTGCATTACTTCCTGGATGACATCAGGTAAAATGGGAAAAAAACAAGTCTCTGGGCAGTTGTTTTTCTGTCCTGGGTCCTACCTATTTTGGTAATACCAACAAAACACTGGAATGTATCCCTCCTGTGGAGGGAAATACTGCTTTCGTGGATTCAGCTGCAGAATCAGGAATAATTTTCCAGCAAACTTGCACAGGTCAAGCATTTATAGAAAGGTAGAACTGATACATGAGAGATGGTCAGAGGGAGATTTGCATAATAAGGAACAAGACTTTTTTCTGTAATAAATGTTCGGAATGGGGAAATTTGTTGCACATTGACTGAAAGGCCTGGAAAAAAACCCAAACCTTTATCATAATATTTTCTTCTCTTATTATTATTATTTTTTTTTTTTTTTTTTTTTTAAATCTACTTATACCTAATTTGTCATGGTTCCAGCTTTAGATCTTGTCTAGTGATACTAGTGATAAGGAATTAGCCAGCTTGGTCTGAAAGATACATGCCACAGATAAGAAGAGAATTAACAGTTGTCCCACTTTTGAGCCCATTCAGCTGAGGCAGAGATACCTACTGATACATCTTCTTGGATAGTGAGTTTGTAACAATGCCACTCCCTTGCAAGGGATTGCCAGTGTTATGTTCTAGTTTAGATTACTGTAAAAACACATTGACAGCTTTCTTTTGAAATGCAACACTTTTACACAGCATTCAGAGATGCTTTTAATATGTTTGCCTTTGGGAATGTGACTCATAAACTCAATTTAGACATCCAGCTCTTCATAGATTAAGTAACGTGGCACAGACTTAGGGTTACCAAGGCACACAGGCTGGATTCATAACACCCAGTGAGCTGTTTGGAAGGAGGCTTCGACCATTTGAGGACCAGATGTGAATGAAATACTCTCTATCTATCTGATTTTGGCAGCTGGCTGCAGTTTTGAATTCGGTCTGTGAGGAAAGTGTGATTCACTGACACAAAAACTTTGTTCAATCTTCAGTGTTTTGCGAATACAGGACTGCCCGATGCTTTTCTTTAAGAGCTCAGAAGAGAGAAGTGTTGACCACTTCTCAGAAGACAGAAGTGTTGACCAGGAGTTGGAGATCTGTGCTTGACATATTTTGTAGTCTTGGGGGATTCAAATTATCCTCTTTTGGAGTGGAACATGTACATCCCCCACCACCATTCATTTTGAAGTAGTGCTATGGCTCAGAGACAAGTGCAGGACTTTGAAGGCAAAGAGGAGAAAGGTTTTCCACTGGGCATTGCTTAACAACCCTGAAGTAAGACTGCTCCACTCCCAGAGGAGCCTACAGCCTAAAGAGCTAGGACACTAGTCTGAGAGATGGAAGGCACCAGATTATCCCCTTCCCAGTGAGATAGGTGTTGAAGATTGGTCTCCTATTTGATGATGAAAAACACAAGAAAGAAAATTAAATTTTCTCACATCCTTTCTCAAACATTTCCTCTAGCCTAACACATGAGATGATTGTGGCTAACCAACTAAACTTTATAAATACTGTAGAAATAAATGTATCAGGAACATGAAACTGTAGGCTCACAAACCTTCATAAACACTTTTTCAACTCTTTCCTGGCATGGCTGTCAATTCTACGAGAGGTCTCTTTTCTACCAGTATAATTGGAAATATCTTCCACCCCTACCTGAGGGAGAGGATCATTCATTTCTCTGAAAGAAATCTCTGTAGTGCATGCAGCTTTCAGTGTTTGTTGGGAGGCTTTGCTGGAAGCACTCAAGTAAGCATCCAGCTAAGGGCAGAAAAGCTTTGCCCTTTCTCTTCTCCCCAAGATTTCAGAAGGCACAGAAAATGAACTGCAAGAAATCCTGTCTGAAAAAAAAAAAAATTGACTCTTGTTCTATTACAACATCAAAGATTAAAATCATTGTCTTTAACATTGCAAGAAACCTGAATCTAGAATTTGAACTGTGGCTGCTTCCAGTATTGTATTCAGCAGTAGCTTAAAGTATATCATACTCAGCCTCAGATGGCATCTTTGAGAATATCTCACTTTGGTTCTGGCTTTTTATCCTTTTATAATTGTTTCAGCGAGAGACTTTTTCACTCCCTCAAAGCAAGCAGACATGGTCTGGTTCTCAGTGTGCAAGGGAGAGGAATATAGAGGTAAATATAAAAGTAATGGAAAGAAAAAGAACTACAAACTTTATCCTTCTTTTCAAGAATTTATTGATGTTCACGTCCTTAAAGAAAATTTTAGCCATGGAACTAAGAAATGGAAGCTAGCTCTTATGGCATTTTAGCATGTAAGATCCAGAATTTTGTGTAATTATTTGCATAGCAATTAAGGATGAAGTTGTTTGGGGACATCTCATGAATTTCCATCTGGACCTTATATCTTTAAGGGATTAAAAGTCATTACAGGTACATATTCTCTTCATTTCTCCTTCAGAAGTGAAGAGACTGCTGTTATCTAGAGTGAGATTGCTGTTCTTTTCCTTCCTGCCTCCTATTTCGTACCTACAATCCCTAGGAAAGGTAAAAGGCCACCAGATTGGGCATATATTTAAGGGACAAATCTTAGTGGATTGTGAGTGACTGAAAGTGGTTTACTGCTGTGGTTTCATTTGGACTTAATTATCTCCAATAGCACTAAAATGTCTTGTGCCAGAACCATGACTGTAGCAACTAAAGAAACTCCCAGCAGCTCTTTTTTCACTGTCATTAAGTTTGTATATCACATTTATATGTATGGGTTTAGTAGATTCTGACAAGATTAAATCAAAATAAGATCGCAAATTTTTTTAAGACGGCCCTTGGAAAACAGCCTTCCTGTCCTTTCCAAGGTGGTTTCATTTTCCTGAACCGGCGGGGGGGGAGATGTGTTGGCTGAAAACAAGATATGGCCACTGGAGCTGGCTTTTGTAGCCATTTAACAGCTGTTTAGCAGCCAGTTGATTGGAATAACTGTATGTCTTGGCTGAAAAACAGATCTGGCTCTGTTAGTGTGTAGCCTCAAGGAAAAGTGGTTAGAGCAGAGATTTCTAACCTGATAAATCTTCTAAGGAGTAAAAATATGCTAGAATAGATGACTAAAAGTATCAACAAGAAATCTTAAAAACAAAGGACACTGAAAATTACTCATTTATTTTTTAAATACTACCAGTGTTTAATTAGCACAGAATTTTAATTCCCTATTCAATGTCTCCCTGGCTATTTAATAAAAACCAATGTTTGTGAGCTTTTTTAACCCTGAACACGTGTGATGATGCATGGATTATGTAAATTGCCTTCATGTAATAGTTTAAGTCGTGTCCTTGTGCCTCTCCTCCCAATGTATTTCCCTAACCAGATGAGTTAATTCTGCTCAACAGCACCTTTTAATAGAAGTACAGATATGGTTTACTGACTGCAGCATTACTATGAATATACTTAATTTTTGACTCTATTTTAAAGGTTCTTTCTCTTTCTGTAAATCTGTTATGGATTTGGCGTTATAAGCAATATTTAGATTTCTTTTTTCAGTTAACCTTTCCTATTGAAAACATTCCACTGCTTACTGGGTTCATCATCTGGAATACAGTGGTGCACTTTTTCCAGTGCTTGTAATTATGACACTTTTTTTTCCACAGGCTTTTGCATAAAAGCGTGGCCAGCTCCATCAGCCCGTGGTGGATTCTCTTACTCCAAGCCACAGGAGCCTTTCCGTGACAAAGGGTTAATATTTTTTTGCTTTCCTGTCTGTGCCATGTGTGTTCTGACTCACCTTGACACATACAGATATTGCGTCAGAAGTGTCCAGCTACCACCTGATGGGCTGTATGAATTTTTTCTTTGCAAAATCCCTCCCCAAGCAGTGGCTGTCAGCTGCAAACTGGCAGATGGTGCATGTGCGCACAGGGCACACGTGACTGCTCTGATCTTACACAGTTGTGAATTATTTGTCTTCTCTAAATGAAATCCAGGAGCTTCAGCCTGGGTTCAGATCTGATCCCTTATCCTGCTGAAATGCCTTTGTTTGATTTACCGCTTGGGCTAAATGATGCAGGAAAAAAAAGATCGGTGATAATCTGACCTTTGCTCTTGCTGTTTGTCTAGACCAATATCTTACTGAAAACCTTGATAAGAAAAATAGTTTTGCCATTTTTCGCCTGTGTGATGGTGAACCTTAGATTCCTCAGCTGTAAAGTAAGAGCTAATCTATTTCACAGTGACACCTAATGTATGGAGTTTACTTTGATATCCTTTGGTGAAATATTGTTTTGGGGTGCAAAGTCTAGCTTTGTTTTCCTTAGAAATTACATTCTTCCTCATTTTCAATGCTCAGTTACTTATCCAAGGATTTGTAGTATACCACAGACAATGTATCCTAGGCCAGTTGTGGTTTACTTCACTTTTTTGGCTGTGTTCCTGAAACACAGGTCTATTTTCTCTCCTCCCCTGTATGTCCAGTTTTCCCTGAGCCTTCTGCTTTATTGACAGCTGTAGAGCTTCAATGTCATCTGATGGTCTGGTTCTTTGCTGCAACCCTGAGCTTGCAGTGTATAATGCTTTGCTGAATACAGGGCATCTTTGAGTGCATTATGTCCCTCAAAAGCACCAGGCAGTGTGAGATCCCAAACACAAGACTGACAAGACTGAAGTAGCTTTCCAACAGGCAGATTTCAATTTAAGATGAGAGACAGGAAAATATTTAAGGATGAAAAGGGAAGTTAATTATTGAGTCAGAAGCAAATATTTTTTAAGGAAATCCAGCTCTCTCAAAAGACATGCAGAAGACTGAATAATGTATTTTTGACTTTCAGACTGGTATATGTGGCATGAAGGTCTACATGCATATATTGAGAAAAGGGTAAATGTTTGTATGTGAGTCAAATCTACAAAGAGAAGGACAAGTGGTAGAGGGTCCTCTGAGATTTTTGTCTCTCAATGTCTCTCAATGTTTCATGTCTCTCAATGTTTCTCTAGTTCTCTTTTATACAAGCTATTCTTTTAATGTCCCTGCAAGCAGGGTAGGACTCTGCCATTGGCAGAGTTGCAAATGTGGAAAGTACCAGTCTAACAGTGAATTAACAACAATCTATTTATATACTATATCTACCATAAGAGGTAATATCTGCTATTTTCTCAAGTTAACCAGTGACTGGCTACATTTGAATAATATGGATGGTCTGTTCCTTATTTTTGACTCATTATTGACACTAGCTGTTTTGCTCAAATGAAAATAATTTGGCTCTTCTTTCCCCTTATATATTCAAATCAACAGACGAGAGACAGCAAAATTAGTTCATTGTTAACATATGTACATGAACACAGAGGACAAATTCCAAACAGAACAGCATGAGGCATCTGGGTAAGGTTGTCATGCTCCTAGAATCACCCATTTAATACAGGTTTACCTTGTTCCACCTTTTCCCCCCATGGGTTAGCATAGAGGCAATTAATTTTCATAGGTGTACACCTTATTGTTGAGCTGTATCAGGGAGACACTGATTTGAAAATTGCTCTGAAAAACAGATCTTTAAAATTAGAATTTTTTTTCTTTACCAGTGAGGAGTGTTTCCTGATGGACAACGAGGTTTTCCACATCGCATGTAAGCATCTGCGAGCAATTCATTCTTTTCTCTAGTTGCAGTGGAAGAAAGAATAAATGCATCCAAGCTAGCAGCAGGGTAAAATCATATTTCTCTAATGGTTTGGGCTGGCATGACCTGTCCTTCGCCTCTGTGAGAGCTGGAACAGAGTGCTTTTGAAAAAAAGAGTGGTCTTTAAAAATCTTTATCAGAAGTGGTTTGGTGTCATGATGTCTTTTATTACAATCTCACCATATCTCTTCAAAGAAAGATTTTCTGTCTTGTGTTGCCTCACATTTCCTCCTCTGTTTCAGTTCATAGTGACATTTGATAGTGCAGAACTCAGGTGCACAGAAAAATTAATAGTTAAGTGTTTTGCTGAGAAGGACCAGCACTATGCTGTTTTGTTCAGTTTTTGAAAAGGATGGTTGCAGTGGGGAAGGCCAGTGCTGACTTGGCCTCTCACCAGTCCTGTCCTAATAAGAGTCCAACTGGGGCTGTGGAGGGGCCTCCACAAGGCACTTCAGCAACCTCACCTTTGCCAACAAGGTTTTTTGCACCTCTGGCTGTTCACTCCATCGCTGATGTGTTTGTGCCGCACGTAGCCATCCTCTGGTCTCACAGTCAGGCAATAGCTTCATGTAAGTCCGTTGCCCATCAGCATCTCACCACAAAAGTGGGAGATTAGGAATGTGGGCTGGTGCAACACTCAGGCTACAGGCTTACCTACAGTGTGTCCCTACATGCAGTTGTCCTGAAGGACAATGGACACTATCCCATCCTTTTGCAACCCGCACAGAGGAAAACACCTCCCCCCAGCCTGGAGATGGCTCTATTGGTATATTCTGCAATATATTCTGCAAGGGTCATTGGTCCAGTCATTTTCTTCTGTCAATTTCTTCTTTCTAGCGGAAACTAGAGGCCTGACAGACCATAATTCAAGATCAACAACACAAATATGGTGATTTGTCCATGGAATATGGACCATGTGGTAAATGGACTGCTGGAAAAATTACAGCAGAGAGTTCTTAGGGATGTGTTTGTATGGAACAAAAATAGGGAATAAACACAAAGCAGACTTTTGGGAACAAAAATCTATTCCTGAGGCACCATGTCAGGAAACCAGATGCTGTCACATGACATTATTAATTGTCAGCTAGAGTAACAACACATAGTTGGACAAGATGTCTTTATAGCTGTTGTTTGCACTAGCCAGAAGCAAGAAGGAGACCTTAAGCCAGCTATCCCTCATGTCCTCTACACACCAGCATTTCTTAGCCTTACTGACCTGTGAGCATCCAGGTTTGACCACGATGGTGCATAGTAACCAGGGAAAATGCAGAAATGGTGTAAGCCTTTCAAAGTTACAGGTTTGGTCTCCCTTAGAGCCAATTTTGTGACTGTTGCTCCTGTTAGACACTACCTAATTCTGTCCTATTTTAGTCAATTGTATTTCTTACTGGGATGTAGAAACAATCTATGTGCTCTGAACCCTTGACTAACAAATTCTACACAGGAGCAGAGTTGTTCCCTGCAGTTGAATCTGTTTATCAGCATTGCTGGAGGTTAAGCCACCAGGGCAGCAGTGTTTCTACCATGCTGGTCTGTGGCTTGTGAATGGTTAATGCAGTGACTCAAATACTGAGATGAATGCCTCAACACATAAATAAAGCAGACATATATAACTAAGAACAAGGAAATGTGAATGGGTTGCTTTAGGCTAATGCATTAAGATAAAGTGAGTTACTCTACTGTCCTTCCCAAAACAGGATGGGTGGCTGTGGAGAGTGGATCCATAAATAGAAGTTGCTGAGTTGTGTCCTGTGTCAGGCCTGTCTAGTGCTCCTTATCCTTTGCTCCTTCAATTTTTAGCTGTGGAGATTTAATCTGAGCTGCTTGTCATTGAAATGGAGAAATAGAGCAAAGAGAGTCTAAGCATTTGGGAATCTGGGAAGCAACCAGCTTTAAAATTAAAAAATACCAGCCAGATGCTTTTACAATAGTAATAAAATCATACATTGTGTTGGAGTGACCCTGTCTGGGTGCTAGGTATCCACCACAGCTGCTCTGTTGCTGTTCTCCTTAGCTAGACAGGGGAGAAAGAATATGATGAAAGACTTCTGAGTTGAGATAAGAACAGCGGGAGATCACTCACCAGTTACCATCGTGGGCTAAAGAGACTCGGCTTGGGGAAATCAATTGAAATTATTATCAGTCAGATCAGAGTAGCATAGTGAGAAATAAAACCAAATTTTAAAAACACCTTCCCCCCACCCCTCCTTTCTTCTCAGGCCAAACTTTTGTCCTGAATTCTCTGCCTAGAGAATTCTGGTGTGCAGGAGGATGGAGAAGGCAGGTTGCAGTCAGTTCATCACACCTTTTTCACACCCCTTTCTCCTCAGTGGGAAAACTCCTCACACACTTCAGCTGGTCCAGTGTGATATTCCTCTCATGTGAGACAGTAATCTGTGAATTTCTTCAATGTGAGTCCTTCCCACAGGCTGCAGTTCTTCACAGACTGCTCCAGCACGTGTTCCTTCCATGGAGTGCAACCCTTCAGGTACAGACTTCTCTGGTCTGGGTCCCCCATGGGGTCACAAGTCCTGCCAGAAGCCTTATCCAGCACAGGCACTCCTTTCCACAGGCCCATAGCTCCTGCCAAAACTCTCCTGGATCCAGGGCTTCCCATGGGGTTGCAGCCTCCTTGGGGCATTCACATCTTCCAGGGTGGGTCTTCCATGGGCTGCAGGTGGATCCTGGCTCCCCATGGACCTCCCTGGGCTGCAGGGACACAGCTGCCTGACCATAGACTGCACCAGGGGCTGCAGGGGAATCTCTGCTCCTGCAGAGCCTGCAGCACCTCCTTCTTCACTGAGTTTGGTGTCTGCAAGGCTCTTGCTCTCACACATGCTTACACTTCTCTCCAGCTGCAGTTGGGCCAGGTGGGTGGAGCTTTGAACATCCTGGTCTGCTGCAAGGTGTCCCTACCCATGGCAGATGGGCTGGAACTAGATGGGTGATCTTTTAAGATCCCTTCTAACACAAAGCATTAATTCCATGATTCTATGGCTGAAAACTCCACTGTGTGCATTGAAATGCATAAAACTTCAATGAGACAACGAATAAACCAACAAAAATGCTTGCTGCTTTTTTGTTTTGTTTTGTTTTGTGGGTTTTTTTTTCTTTTCTGGGTGCAGAACTCAGGCGTTTGTAAACATAAGTCAAGTCCTACAATCAGTTGTACTCAGGTTGATTATAGTAATCAAAAGGGTTTTTGAGGTCAACCCCTAGTGCTCTGTGGACTGTTAAAATTTGTTTCAGTTTCACTTAGGCTCAAGGACTGAGTCAGAGTGGTGTACATCTGCTTGGGCTTGACGAAGATGAATTTTCAGAATGTAGTGCAACATAGGACAGAAATAATGTTGATAAGTGAAGAAACAAACCAAGAAGAGGAAAGTTTATGTTTGAATGTCTTCTGAGTGTTCTTTAACCAAGTCCTGTGCTCCCACTAAATTTCCAGCTTCTTCCTTGTGCCCAGGTATATTGGTAGACAGGAGCACTGTTCCACTCTTTCTTTTACATTAATTGTTTTCCTCATTTGACTAAAATGCATTAAAAAGTTACCGAGAAACTTCAGTGAGTGTTGGATGCAGTCACATCTAGCTAACAGAAAGTATTCTACAGTATTCCATAATAAAAAATAGCTATAAGCCATTTTTATATTAAATATAAACAATTGGTATAGAACTCTTAATTCCATTAATGGTCTTGATGTCTTAGAAAAATTTATCTCCTAAGGTGATATTATACTTTTTAATATGGACATTAGAATCAGCTGATGCCTCTTTTCTTCTGCTGTAATTTTTCATTCTTCTTGCTCATGAATTAGGAGGTTAAGACACTAAATAGTCCAGTAAGTATATGTTAACGTAATTTGTTGCTGATAAATATTATAGCAAACACCTACAAAGGAACATAAATTGAAGTCAAGTTTTCTCTTTCCTTTTCTGGCTCCTTGTAAAGATAGACAAAGTCATGGGGAAAGGGTGAACTCTGGAGGAAGGCTACCCTTACTCTGGTAAGTGTCATTTCCATGGACTCCTGTGTAGTCAGTGGAAAAAGACAAGCCCTTTCAGATTTAATAAAGTATAGCTTTGAGCTTTTGTTCTGAATCTTTTCTGAAAGAGATGATCTCTCTCCATCTGCAACAGAGAAAATTCCTGGAGCTTATAGAGTAATCATTGAATCATTGCCCAGGAGCAGCAGACAAGCACCAGTAGTTTCTTCCAGAGGTGTAGGAAAACTCTGGAGATTTTATTTTTTGAATTGGATGGGGAAGCAGTCAAGTGATTTAGCTGGTATGTAATATCAAGAGAAAGACCACTCTTGCCTGACAGCAGTATGTGCTTGTCTGTATCCTTGCTCATGAAGCACGAACTATTAGTGAAAACAGGCTTTTCTGTCCTACAGTCCCCTCACAAGCACTGAGTAAAACATTAGGACATGTATGCAGTTTCCAGTCACTACATTAATGAAAAGAAACTGAATTGCACTCTGAAAGGTTCCTGTCACAGTGTTGGTTCAAAAGCAGTGGTGACATGCACTGAGCTGCTGTCCATGATCAGTTTTCTTGACTGTAGTGCTGATAAGTGATCTTTTTCTACCCGCAATGATTTACATCCATCCCTTACTGGAGATGCATCCTGTAGTCCTGACCATCCTTTGCCTTTCAGCTTTGCAAGGAATTTTTAACCCTGTGAACAGGTAATAGAGTATCCACAGGCTGGTCTGGCAGTGCCCATGCACTCTGGAATGTTCATGCTGGGCACTGATAGCCTGTGCTGTTCAGTGGCTCAGGCAGACAGAATTTTGTGTGTGGGGAAGCTCCTTCCTTATGGATGCATCACTGTGAAGAGCAGAGATAGCTTAACATGCTTCAAGAGAAAAACTTCCCAGCTCACTCAAATATGATATGCTAGTAGTTTTTTCCATTAGGGCAGGGGAAAAATTAGTAATCTGTTGTGGCTGGCATTAACACAAGCATCTGCTTTTGAATCAGTGGATTTGCAGCTGAAGGCCTCCCTCTGTCCTTGGGCTTTCTTTACCTTTAGACATGCTCTTTTTTCTTGTTCAGGAAGTTGTCATTAAACAGCAATATTCTTTTACTATTGAATTTAGCTGAATTTTAACAGGTGACCTAGAGATCAAAGTTTCAGGCTCTGTTATTTATTAAGAGAGTAATTTGAATCCCTGATGGTTTTATTATTTAGTACCTGGACTTAGATATTTTCTTTCATTTCACAAAGGTGATTGTCACATGCCTTTTGTGATTTAGAAGCTAACTTTTATTGCAGAGCAAATTTAGTCTACTTATTCATCACTTTGCCATGATAAACATTAGTCTTCTGAGGCAGGAATTTATCAGCTCTACTGATGTAAGCTCTACATCCCTAGCTTTCCACTGGGCAAGTGAGATATGCTGGTCTTTCACAGGGTATGAAATGTAGTAAAATATGTCTTTGCTTAATTGTAATTACAACAGCTTTATATGAAAGACAAAGCGTCATTTTCAGATGGGCACATCCTTTTTCTAGCACATGAGGTACTCAAACTGCAGGAAGCTGCTAGTTGCAAGAGTATTTGACACTGTTATAGTGGAAACAAGTGAACAAATAAAGATATATGGGTTGAAAATTGCATTTGAAAGTAAATAACACACCTATAGCATAATAAGTAATCTTAGCCATCTGAGTGTCAGTGGGGTAAGAAAATACTATTTGGAGGCTAAAAGTAGAATACTAGAACTATTCAATTCGTTCTTCTGTTCTTCAACAGTGACTGGAAGAACCAGACAGGTAAACTTCTGAGGACTGAATTGGAATCTCATGTAAACATTTCATTTGAGACGTTTAGCACAGTTGTGCTCTTTAAGAAAATCTTTTTTAAAGTGTATTATTTATGCTTTTATATGATAATGAATGCACTGCTTGTGAAGGAATGTATTTAAAAATGTGCTTTAAAAATAAGGCTTTTAAAACTCAGAAAGTTTTAGGAGTAAAAGTCAGATCTTGTGTGAAATTTTTTGGTACCATATTTATGAAAAGTAACTTAATCACATCTTCGCAGGTTTTAACAGACAACAGCTTTGCAGTTGATTCTACTGCTGAACAGTTGCAACAGGAAGAAAACCTAAAGGAAATTTCAGTGTCAGGTTTTAAATTTGTAACTAATAGGTCAGTCTGTTTTTCTTCTTGCATTATAAATTTGTGGCAAGAAAATAAACTTTTTTAGAAAGGCTTTTGATGCTGTTTAAGACTCCAGCATCTCAGTGTGCATTTGTTTTAATTTGCCACGTGTTACATTACTGTTCTGAATGAACAGGAAGATTTTTGTTATCCAAGTATTCTGGTAAGATTTAGGTCATACCTTTTAGTGGAGGCATTTAAGTTGTTTCTTTTACAGTTTACATATCTGCAATTACAGAGACTAAATTTTTCACTGTCAAGCTTAATGTGGCCTAAACAATATCACAGTCCCAGAGAAGTTAAAAAAGCTTTACCTGCCAAATTGTTGTTTATTTTTCCTTGTTAACATAAGTATCTGTGAAACTTGTGGAAAGGGCAAGCACCTGTACCAGGAGCTCTTTTCCAGCTCATTGATTCAGCTATGAACTGTGGGGATACATTTGTGTACACACTTCACCCCTCACTTCTGTGTTTTGATTTCCCAGGAAATCACAGCTCTAACATACGTGCTTTATTAGGGAAACAGGATTGTGGAGCACAGGGCAAACAGCCATGCTGTGTTATACAGGTAGATCCAGGACAGATTGTGGAAGTACAAAATTTACATATCCAGATAGAGATCTGTGAGAAAATAAACTGACCCAAAGCAAAACAAAGTATCTGAGCACCTTTTATAGCAGTGGGGCTTATATGGCCCAAGTGAATAGCATTTGGGATTGAAATTTACAGGAAGGAGCAAGGTCTAAATTTTGGGGATTTTTTGTTCAACTGTACTGTATTCCTGTATTTCTGCTTTCTAGGAAGGAGTCATAGAGGTGTCTTTGATGCAACTCCAGGCAAGATGCTGTATGCCTACCAGAGCTATTATCTGTGTCTTTAACTACATATGTATCATTATATAGAAATATATAGTTTAAATACAACCTTGCAGTAAATAGAAATCCTGAATTAAGTAATTTTTTTTATATATTTTCAGACTCCTGAGAGTTGTTCAACTGTTCTGTGGCAATGTAATTAAAAGCAGGGCATTGTTTAGGGCAAACGAGACTGTCCTCATGAATAACTTATATTCTACAAGAGCTGACTTTGTGTCAGCATATATAGAACAGCCAGAAAATAAAGCCATGGATACTTCATTTGCACAGCTTAAAACCAGTGGGCATTCTTTTATTTTTCACATGAGCTCCTTAACCAGGAAAAATATGTTTGTCTATATGGTTATAAAAGAGATAGTTCAAAGAAGCAGAGCAAAGAAAATGGCACCAAAAATGAAAGGATAAGGCAATTGGTGGTCTAGAAATAGAGTGTAATTGTTTTCTGCCTTTCACACAGGTGAGATAGAGGTCCACATAAATATATTTCTAGAAAATATAGAAGCAAAAGTGTTTCTCTGACTGTCACATCATGCTTAATATTTTTGTTAGTCAGCACCTTTTATTTGACACCACAGTTCTAGTTCCAGGTACAGATTTTTTCACCTGTACTTCATGGATTTTGTTTACTGTGTTGCCACTGTACAAAACCCCCCAGCATTAACATAGAACTCCTCAAGTCAGGAAATACTGATATATGGACATCCCCCTTGACCCCCATGCACATTTTTTGTTTTCCTAACTTGTCTGGAGTACGATTTTATTATTATGAAAGTAAAATCTGTTGCCAGACTAATTTTTCAACCATTTCAATCTGCCTTTAATATAAAGGTATATGTCCTAGAGAATGATGGCAGATGGCAGAATGATTTTGTATCTTTCTTAGAAGGAGACAGATACTGAAATACATAGCATTTACTAAGAAATTTTAGTGAGGTTATGTAATTCCCTCTGGATTTTTGATCTACAATTTAACACAAACTTTGGATCAACTTATGAGAGATTTTCATTCAGAGCAGCTTTCCTGCACGTTAGGTTGGCTCCAGAGCATGAAGGGACACGATCTGGAGGGCCTTGTAGGTACTGTGCTTGTATCCAGTATGGGCAGCTTCCACAGAGCATAGTCATGTTCCTTCCTCCTGATTCACAAGGTTTTGTTGTAAGAAAGACTTCATAATAGAGACCATAAAGTAATTCTGTTTTATTTTTGCAGGTTGAAGAGGCACTATGCGTTTTGTTGTAAAACCCCCTGAAAAACATGTGCTTTTAACTGTGACATAACCCCCCTTTCCTAGAAATGCTTTATTTCCAGCAGCCCCAGCAGGAACAACGGAATCTCCTTTGTCAGACTGTTAACTACAGATCAGAAAATGAGGCAGAAGGCCACTTCCTAACTCCTGACTGCCCACAGGTCAGCAACAGTGTGCAGGTGAGCACACTGGTCAGTGCATTTTGGCACAGCTGCACTCTGGTCTCAGTGGGCTTCTTCCTCTATCCATCCCTACCTTATCACGTACCTGACTGCAGGATAGACAGTATAAAGCACCCCATGGTTTGCCCTACAGCTTGCAGGCAGTGCCGTGGGTTAGTCTGGGTGCTTGCAGGGCACAGGAGCGCATGGGAAGGTGCAACAGGAGCAGGTCCCCTTTGTCTAGAGGACCAGAGGCAGGCAAAGCTTTTTTGACATTTGGTCCTGCAGTCCCCTCCTTGTTGAAAGGCTGATGCAGAAGCTGGCTACAAACTGATTGAATTCCATCACCAGGATGATATTCCCCTTCTTCTCCCATGCTGAGAATGAAGCAGGACTGGGACTGTGAAAAGCAATCTCTTTTCTATCTGTGTAAAGGGAATTTTTCTGAATCTTTAGCAGATAGCTGGGATAGTTACAGGGTAAAAATGACAAATTACGAGCACAGTACAGGAAGACTAGTCTTAACAAGAAATTGCAGAGATTACCTATAATTTTTACTGAGCAAAAAACATGCTATTTTATCACTTTCAGTAAACTAGCTCAGTTTCTTTTGAGAAGAGGGAGATTTAGATGAAATGTTATTTGGGTGGAGATGCATTTAATAACATTTTATGGCATACTATTTTTTACAACAAGCGTAAGGCTTGTCATTTTTACTTGTCTACCATAAGAAAAATGACAGTCTGTTTGAACACTCTAGGACTACAGTTAAGGCAAGGCATTTTTACCTCTGTCTGCATTTTCAAAGCAGGGTTGAGGTGAGAGAAGCAGATAACTAGAGGTGAGCTGACAATGTACTGACCATTTGAGCACTTGAAAAGTCATGTCTGTAATTAGAGTGTAAAATCTCACCCAAATCCTTCAGCTGCTCCACTCTCACCTCACCTGGAGAGCCTGAGAGCTGTGTCCAGCTCTGGGGTTCCCAGCACAAGAAGACTTGGGATACCTTAGAGCAGACTTCCAGTACCTAAAGGGTAGCTGGAGAGGGACTTTTCACAAGGGCATGTAGTGATAGGACAAGGGACAATGGCTTCAAGCTGAAAGAGGGTAGATGTAGACAAGATATTAGGAAGAAGTGTGAAGGTGGTGAGGGGCTGCAACAGGCTGCCCAGAGAAATTGTAGATAGCACAACCTAGTCCAGGTTGTATGAGCTTTGAGCAGCCTGATCTGGTGGAAGGTGTCCCTACAAATGGCAAGAGAGCTAGGAACTAGGTGATCTTTAAGGTCTCTTCCAACCTGAACCATTCCAGTCCTGGCTGTGCTGATAGACTTAACTTCCCTCTTTGTTCCCTCAAGCAGATCACCTGCACCCTTCTGCACTGTGAGTCAGTCAGTCCAAGGAGAAGTGGTCCCAGTTCAGGGCTATGGATCTCTCTGAGATGAATGTCAAGACTTTCTGGACTGAAAAGTGGATGGAGCACATTTGCTCACTCCTGGTGTCTGTACATGTACTCCTGTCCCTGCTGATGAATTTGTGTGCATGAGTGTCCTGGTTCTGGCCAGGACAGGGTTAATTTTTGCAGTAGCCAGGAGGTGTCATGGCTCAGACCCAGAGGTTATTCTACACCACCTCACATCACGGCCAGGGCAGGGGATGGGAGTCTCTTCTGGTCCAGGTGGCAGCAGTTGGGTGTCTGGGTCTTGGGCTCTGTGGTGAGCATTTTGCAAGTCAATCAGTCTCTCTTTTGTGCACTTTTGTTATTAACACTGTTGCTGTTACTGTTTGCTTTCTAATCTCATTGCCTTTTCCAGTAAATTGTTCTTATCTCAGCCTGTGATCTTTACCTTTTGTATCCTCCTCTGTCCTGCTGCAGGGGAGGCTGTTGGGAGGACTGAGTAGCATGGGGTTTTAGTGACAGCACTAAATTGGAGAATACCTTTCTAAACCACACAATGGATCAGGTTATGGATGGCAGCAAAATTTAGGATTTCCATTTTTTGCCATTTGCCCCCCCTGCACTGGGAACAGCAATGGATGAAGCCAGGAACCCTCCAAGCAAAGCAGGATGGGGGAGGCTGAGCAGGGGTGTGTGCAGGCAGATAATTTGCAGCCAGAAGTGAGAGCATTAGTGGAAATGTGACATGGATGCAGGAATGTGGAGGTGGCTGGTACTAAGGTCAGGAATACTCTCAAACATTTTGTTGTGATAGGGTCATCTTGGCCAGGCAGTGTTCACTGGAAGCCAGCTCAGGTCTGGCCTGTTCTGCTCCGTGTTATGTCTGGATGACTGTTTGATGTGGACATAGAAGTGTGAAAGCAGGGTGTGACAGGGAAAACCTGCAGCTGAAGGGAAATGAATATGCAGAGAGGGAGAAAGCCAAAATATCTTCATGTTCCAGTTAACCTCTGAAGGTATCCCAAGACACCATTAGGTTAAACAAGTGATTTGAGAGATAACCTGTGGAGACACCAAACTTGACAGAATTAGGAATTGTGTGTTCCAAGGATGATGTGTCCTTGAACAGGTTTTGGGAAGCATTACATTCACAAGTGCCATCCCTAAGCATCATTCATGCATTCCTGCTTGTTTGGCTGTCAAAGCACTGAGACAAATGTGTTTTTGTGGTCAATGGGAGAGAACACCAATGCTCAGCTTTCAGCTGAGTTCTGACAAATAGTTCTTACATCTAAAGTAGAATGTACTGTTGATTGACTGTTGTGGTCTGCTGCATAGATATGGGTTATTCTTGGGTTTTGTTTGAGATTTCTCCTCAGTAACAGAAGTACTAAGTAGATTATTGAACCCTTCACCATTTTTTCTGGCCTTTAAATACTGAAAACACTTTACAGACAGCTTTAACTTAATTTAAATAAAACCTCATTTAAATATCGTATTCTATGATGTAATTAAATCAGTCACCATATCTCTGTCACACTTAGTTTATGTTTTGTTAGGAGGCAGTTTATACTGCTAACTGCTGTGGCTTATTATTTGCTTGTCAGAAGCATGATTTTTAAGTCAGTTGGGAAACAATTTTTTAAAGAGGCTGTATAAACATTCTTCAATTAGAATTAGGAAATACATATAGAAAAATTTAGGCTCCACCTTAAAAGATGTAATGGCTTACATTTTAAGCTAAATTCTCTGTGTGGACAGATAACATTATTTGTGAGAAGGGATAACAGAAATTTAAAGCAGGTCACCAGGTTTTTTCTACAGGAAATATGAATTAACTTATTTATGGAAAAATTTTAGCAACAAGCGGCAAGGCTGTAGGCAGCTGTTTCTTTGGATCTCAATAGGATGGAGGTGAGAAAGAAAAACATAGTGGCCCACCACCTGTGCAGGAAATCTCAGAGAAAAGCACTATATCAGATCTGGACTTCTAAGATTCCCAGCAAGGAGTTTGTCTTAAAATACAGATTTCCTTTCCTTCCTAGACTATATTACACTAGTTCATGAATGTGGTGGGATTTCCTTAAGGATATGTCAACAGGAACATCACAGGATGTCAGCTTTTTTTCTATGTGTATCTGTTGTTGCATTATTTTGGTCAGTCTGAAAAATACAAGGTACCTACACTGGTGTTCATCACCAGGAGAATTCCTGGTTGCAGCTCCTTCATCTTTCGGTGCATTACAACACGGTGTAAATACTCTGCTCAGTGTGTTGGAACCACAAGATGGGTCAGCAGAGCCTTACAACTGGGAGGTGTTGAGTCAAGGCTTCCAGACATATGATTTAATATATCTATCATCAGCAAGCACAAGTTTCAACTCACCTGCTGTAAAAAAAAAAAAAAAAATCACTGACAAGGGCATTAATTCCAGCTTTTTATGCTTCTTGCTCTCCCTTGAACACATCAGCCTTTAGTAGACATCAAGATTTTTCTGTTTCCATCTCTTGTGCCAGTGAATGTGAATTACAGCGCTGCAATTTAAAATAGCAAACACATATTATGCAACCTAAAATAATAAGAAATTTAGAACAACTGTATGGACAGATGGTTTTATAGTTCCTGCATTCAGAAGATTTAATGCTATTCAGTCTTGAATTACAAAAAGGCAGAGATCCTTTGAACTCATCCAACTATTGGGCAGTCCTCATTACAAAAAATGAGGTCCATATCTTTGGCAAAGTACTAATATCTTTTTTCAGAACAGCTGAAATTAAATGAACACAGAGATCTTATGAATTTTGAAGAGAACTATTTTCATGAAACCACGCAGCAAAAATTGATGCTAAGAGGGTGAATAGATCTCTTATTTGTGACAATTGAAAATACATGTGACTGCATAGTTTAGAGGTGTTAGATTAATTTTTCTCTAGAGAGACCTTTGTTCAGTAGAATAATTGTAAAACTATGTGTAATATCTGATTAGTTCCAAGAGAATTAACTTTTTCATTATAATTTCAAGAGTGACCAGCAGCAGTGTTTCTCCTGTCCTTAACAGGATAGCAGGAACTGAGAAACAATAAACAGTTAGAAATCAGAAATCATCCCATGAATTTCCAATGAGCCTTAGCCTTTCAGTTATGCAGAAGACAATTGCTGCATTTTTGTAACCTCAGTGAAGTTCACTAAAGTCATAACACTAAAGAACTTGTATCCTTTTCTGCTTTATTCTGCAGACCTGAGCTCCTGATTTCCAATACCGTAGTCATCAGGCTTTGGAGGATGACTGAGGGGAAAATGGTGATTAAAACATTCCTTTCCCAGGACAGATTGCCTTGCTTACATAATTGATTATTTGTCAGAATTTAATTCCTGTTCTGTTTCTATGATAACACTGAGGTAGTGACAAAAGAATGATCTATGTGTTTTGGTGCCAAATCCTGCCTGGGAAGACACAGGTTTCTTTCTCTGCTTTGCTCCAGATTTCCACTGTTGCCTTGTGCAGGTCACTAAGTCAGTCTGTGCTTTACTTCTTTGTCTAATAAAGATGAATGCTAAGCAATCCCCAGATCATAGTTCTTGTCCAGAGAAATACCCAGCAATTTTGGATCCCCTAAAAGCTGTGGCCAAACAATGGATTTGAAGGGATCCCCATATCCCAAAATAATTCCACTAAACCGGAAAACAGGAAAAGGCAAATGATGAAAAAGAGGGTAAGCAGATGTATTTCTTTACATAACAGGCTGAAATATCCTTACACTCCTAGTACATATCGTTTTATTTTCTGTGGTTACATATAACCCAACTTTTCTCAAATGATTCCACATTGCTTTTTATTCAGCCTTTACAATTTGCTCAGCTCTTCTAGGCATTGATCTAATGAAACCTTTGAGAAGAAATCAGCAAGAAGAGGAAAGCTCTGACCTATTCCTATTTACAGTACCATCTGTTCATTCCTACTAGTGTATTTCTCATGGCCAACATATTTTTTTTTCCTTTTACCTTGAAAACTAAATTTAAAAGTCTTCATTGTCAGAAAATATAGGTTTATTGCCAATATGCCCAACAATTAAGGAATATAGCTTCTCTCCCGAGCAACAATTTGCGCTCCTGCACAAATGCCACACCTCGCTGCTAGCCTGGACTCCTGGAGAGGTGGGTCATTGCATCTTCATGAGGGACATTGTTGCGACAAACGGTTGAATTCCTTCCACAGCTCTTTTTACATTAAGAACTATAGAAATATATTTTCCTAAATTCATTTTCCACCCAGGATTTAAATTCTGTTGGATGCATTCTTACTGTTTTACCACACGGTCCGCAAGGAGCTACATTCTCTGGGAGCTTTCCCGTTTATTTCATTATTTACATTGTTTCACTTCACATTATTGAAACTCCTACACACTGCAGCTCTGACTGAAAACTTCTAAAATGTGAAACTTCTGTCAGGAACACCTCATTTTTAATGAGAGTGAAGATTTCTGACACCAGAAATATTACTGTGGCTTGAGTCAAAGGAAAACAACAATCTATATGTTCCCCTTATTTTGCACATTTTATACCTCCCAGAAAAGACATATGAACACAGATTTACATTTTTATTTAACCTTCTTGTAATTTAATCTCTCCATCTTTCAGTAAGTTAAGCACATGTTTTTTTCCTCTCCTGTTTCTCCTCAGTAGCTGTAGCAAGCTAAACATTGGCATCTGTTGCTCCAGCAAATATTTTGTGGTTTTCCTAGTATCTGCAGGTGGCTGCGCTTGGCTGCATCTCCCAGTCCTACTGCTTCTATGTTTCTCTGACAGAAAAATATAGAAGCAATAACATACAGAAGTACCATGATCTGGGGGGGAAAAACCTTTTGGGGAGTTCATACCTACCAGACATAACACCCTGGATATTTTAATTTATATGAAAAATTTTGAGATTTTTTATATTTTCCTAGTTTATACTGAGAGAAAATTAAGATCTTTTTGTGGTCACTTTGTTTCTTTATTTTTTTTTTGGAGTGAAGGCACTAGCAGTGAGTAGTATGGGGACATTCATACTGAGTGGGAATCCTAATAATCTTTTGTAGCCCAGGGAAAAGACCTTTTCCTACCCATATCTGATATAAGTACAGAACTGTTCAGCTGCAGCAGAGCAGAGATCTCTTGTATCTCTGAATTTGACAATAAAAACCCTAATTTCCTCCATGCCCCATGGGAAACACTTTCCCATGGGGGATCTTTCCCATTGTCTTTCTACAAAAATTATTCAGCTTTTATAAACTCAGGCTTTATGCTTTATTTTCTCCCCTAGTCAGGTTTCTGAATTTGGTTTCTGCCTCTGATAATGGTTCACCATGCACCTTTGGACAGGTTCTTCATTTCTGTGTCTGCTGCCCAGCTGCCTTTAAAAGAAGGGTAAAATATCCCCAGTTTCACTGAAATGCTTTACAATTATTGTAATAGCTGCATTTTGATGTAAACTTGTAAATAAATGGAAGAATGCAGAGTACAACTATAAATATGTCAACAGGTTCTTAGCTGAATTTAATTCCATTTTAAATAAGCAGGTATTTGTTGCTTCTTGTGACTTTGCTTTCTATAGGGGAGTAAAGATAATACTACAATGTATATCAGATAGATGGATACATGCACGTTTTTGTGTTTGGGGAGATGTTAAAATTTTTATGTCTTCTTGCAGTGGTTATTCAGCAGTTTGTTTTTCTTGGTTTTTAAACAAAAACCCCAAACCAAAACCGATCAAATGAAAAAGCACGAGGGGTTATTTTAGAATAGGAAAAATAAACACTCCCAGTCATTTGTGTTTATTTCCCAGATGGCATACTATGAAGTTATTACTACATAAGGTCTTAATATTTCTGCAGTTTATAACTCCAAGTGCTAAGTTTTGGTTGATTTTTCTCACTGTGTTTGCCACACAGCTTACAGATATTTGTGTCATTTACTTGTAGTTATAAATCTCCATGTGATTTTAAGGGATCATTTTTATGGCAGGATTGAACAAAAAGTAAACCATAACAAAGTCCATGTGAATTGCAATACACCCATGTATGATTTATTTCTCTGTCCATTGGGTTTTGTTGCCTTTAGAGGCTTTGTGTTGCACTTTGTACTAAAAGCAGAGAGAAAGTTAAGGCAGTTTCTGACTGCTGTGTGATCAAACACATTGTAAACTTGTACCAGATGAACCATTAATTCTTTCCTTTTACAATTCCATTTCCTGAGAGAGAAAATATTTTTGTCTCAGGAGTCTTTGCATCATCTGTGGTATTTCACTTGATGAGGATGGCGAGATCCTCTGATGATATGGAAGAACACCTTCCCTCTGATAGTGCAACACTGGAGCCAGCAGGAGTTTTGCTTTTGGAGAAAAGCAGGCATGGAGGTGGCAATAAACACAAACAGTGCTCCACTGATCCTCTGACTTCTGGGCAAAGCAGGAGCCTCCTAAACTCACTGGGACACAGGGACACGAGCATGTTTTCCCTGGCTTTACTGCATCGAGGGTGTCAGCCTGTCTGCTGTGTAGGACAACTCACGTGCTGTGTATCTCATGTGTGCATGCATGGTTGTGTTGGTGATTTAAGCTGGCAGGTGTCTGAAGGCACCCAGAGATCTGGTGCACAGTAACATGCTTTTACTTTGTGGCTTTCCCCAAGGAAGACAGTGAGCTCAGAAGGAGATGCTGAAGCTGCTCATGGTGATATTTGGTGTCTTGTCTCCTTCCCACGGTGCCACTGAGCCGCGCTGGGAGTGGCAGAGTGACCAGAAAAGTTTAGTGCATGTTGCCACCCAGAAGCATCGTGCAAAGACAGTTCTGGCAATGCAATGAGTTGCTTGCTCAGGTGGGTATCTGAAGACAAGGCTGTCCATGTTGTTGGCCAGTTTTGATACATCGTTGGTTACCTGCTCTGTTTTTAGCATGCTGCTGCAGTGTGGTTGGTCCCAGAGGTATAATGAATTACAGCATTCAGTTCAATGGTTTAAATTATAGTTCCACAGAAATTCCATGTTAATATGTTAATATTAACATAGAATGTTAATATTAACATATTAAATATTACATATTACATTTTACATATTAACATATGTAAAATATGTTAAATTTTTCATCTCCTTTTGATACTCTGAAAAACCTCACATCCATTTCCTGCTGTGGTTTTTTTGCTGATCCCCTTCCTTTCGGCATTCTCTTTTGGCTTCTCAAATACTTAGGACAGTACAAAGTAAGTAATAAATACATCAAGGTTCTTTGGTATTGTAAAGATGTGAAACTCTTACCGTGTTCTCATGGGGGTATCGTGTCCCATCATTCATAAAAAAATCCTGTGGGTAGATCAGATACTTAGGAGTTTGCTTTATTCATATCAAAAGTCAAAGGCATGTCTTTAACACCTCCAGTGATTTTAATGGAGGCACCTGTAAAACTTTTAAAAAGTGCTGTATCATTTCAAAATTTGAGGGTATCTGATTCTGATTATAAACAGTTAAAAGCATTTAAAATTTGAGCTATAAAATATTAATTGTGCTTATTCCTTAAGTCAAATGCACTTTATATCTGTTTCTATGGTGATAATAATATAATGCACAGGGAATGTTAACAGCCTGAAGCAGACTGGATTCCGAGGTGATCTGAGCAACTCCTGGGAGGGCTGAGGGTGCTTAGCTCCTGGCAGCAATAGAGTGGAACATATCAAAGGAAAAACATTGCATTTTACAGGGTAAGGTCTTGCAACTTTTGCCAATTAGGAGTGGAATCTGTACAGTACTGCATGATCCTGTTAAAAGCAGCCAGAAGGGACTCCAGAGCAAATGGAGCAGCACCAGCTGTAAAATCCCAGCCTGGGAGGCACAACAGGGTCTTGGCTCCTGCTGGAGTTTGCACACTTAATGCTTGTCAGCATAGCTGCTTACCTGTGTGACACCCAAACAGCTCCTCAAAGCACTCCAAGCACCACAAATCCCCACCAATGCATTCCAGGGCTGCTGGCATACAGGGGAAATGAGCAGGATAGGACTCACAGCTGAAGTGTCACTCAGCAAGCCAGGGAGAAAAGGATTTTACTTCTGTTTTCAAACAGCTGGTAAGTGAAGTGAAGCTACTTCATTAATTCATTCTGTACCCTACTCTTTCCCTTCTCTACTTCCTTCTTCTAGGACTTCTTCCCAAGGCTAGAATTTGTTTTCAATGAAATATGAACTGTTCTTTTAATACATATTAAATAAATGAAAAGGGAAAAGGAAACATAATTTCTTACCTGAGTGGGTCCAGGAAATTTGGGGTGACATACATACTCACCCCAAATATTTTTATGTATCTTATATACTTACTGTTAGGACCTCATTTCTTCTTCCTCAGAAAACAAAGTGAGATTGGATAAGAAACATTCAGAGGACCTTGGCTTAGGTGTATTTTTACTTTAGTTCTCTGTTAAATGAAACTGGGATTTTTTACTATGTTAATTATAGCTGTACATATACTATTGAAAATTAATTAATATTTATGTTATTTTGACAAATTATATTGATATATGTGTATTTAATACATAAATAGACCAATGGTGCGATTTAATAAAAACTGAAACTTGATTTATTTAAGAAAATACTGCAGAAAAATCATTCATCTGAGAGTTTAATCCTTCTGTGTCTGGATGGTTCATTATTCCATTCCCTGAAAGAGAAGCCCTGGACCCCAGGCCTACCCTCCAAAGTAGTGTGAACATGACTCAGCTTTTTAAGGTTAAATATGAGGATATTAAAAGAGGTTTGTGGAAGGGACAGTATGGCCAGAGGGGAAATGTTATAAAATTGTATTTCTTTCTTGTGCTCCTGCCACAGAGTAGAAGCAGTAGGAAGTGGTTCTGTTATTCATGAGGGCAGGTTAAATTTCATTTACCAACACAACTTAATTGAAGCACTGCAAATATTTAGAAAGCATGATGCCTATTAAGATGAATAAGACTCAACTTTTATGTGCTGTTTTAAATTTTGGTATAAAAATACAGGTGTAAAGAAGTGTGAAGGTTGGGAAAGCTATTTTCTTAAACAGACACTTGCCATCTTAGTGGAAAGCAGATAGATATTTATAAGCATTTGAGCAAATTGTTTATCACAGTCACTGAAACAAAAGCCTGCTGAATTCTAAATTACAAACCTGGTCAGGAATTGGCTGCTGGACTGTGCCTTTTGAAACCTCTTTCAAGAGCTACAATATGACTTTGTGACTACAAGTGTCAGAGAAAAACATTACATAGGCATCTCTGTAAGGTCCTTGCATAAGAAAAACAAAGACACAGTTAAATTAATTTAAGTGTAATAACATATTTTTCTGCCTGGGAGCTCTGCCACTCTTCGTACGGAACTAAACCAGCACTGGTTTTGTAATTGCCTTGAGCCTATGGCTTCCTGATGGAAAGATCCAGAACACAAGTCCCGTGCCTCCACATGCTTAGAAAGCCAGGGCTCAGGCGGTGCTGGCAGTGAGTGAGTGATGGCATTATCCTGCCCAGTGACAGGTGAAGGGGTCTGTGGCATACCAATGAGCTTGGGTTTTAGGAGCCTCTAAACTCCACATATAATTAAAGAGACTTTTCATATTTAGTAGTATTTATCTTGTGTGTCAGATAACACTTGTTAAAACTCATCAGCTTTTCATTACGAAGATCATTAATACTATTGGTGATGCTGTGACTTGAATAGCTCTTGGCTTGTTTGTCACAGCTGTGGATTGACTTTCTAATGACTAATTCAGTTGTAAATTTGTCTTTTCAAGAACAAAAGCAGAAGCATCAGACCTATTGCTTACCTCAAATTCTTTTATTGAAGTTCCCTTTCAGTCTAAGGCAATGTGAAGCCAGTGATTTTAGGGGGAAGCTCTCTTTGGAAGGTCATATTTTCGAAGAGGTAGCATGCTGCCCAAAGGAGCAGCTTTTTTGTGCATCCAAATTTTGCTGATCTTCCCATCTGTTCCCCCTGCTGTGATGGGACACCTGGCAAAAGGACCAGATCTTGTTTTTTCCTGCATGTGAACACTTTGGCCTGCTAACCTTTGCATTAGCACTCCTATGTGTGATGGAAAGGACAAAATTGTGCTGGGCTGTCAGGCAGGAAACCTGTCTGCTCTGTGCCTCCACTTTTACTGACAGACTGAGCAATGGAGTTACTGAGACTGCTGCTATTTCAAAACAGAAGTGCAGGTTAAAAAGTTTTTTTGCATCTTTTTTTAATCTTTAAATACAACAAGCCCTTAATATCAATTTGATCTTGTACAAGGCTTTAGATGGACAAGTAATCTTAGATTCTAAGGCCAGACGTAGATCAGTAAGTCACTGAGTTTCATGTCATATGGTTGTTAAGGTGTTTCTTTCCTGTCTTTAGCCAGATCCAGATCTTTGATTAATGCACAACTCCTGGAAGGCATCAATGAATGGCCATCACCATGTTTTTCTTTTATTTATTTATTTATTTATTTTTCATTATTCATCACTTTAATGTTTCTTTTTTTTGTATCTGTGTGTCTGTGTTTAAATGTTGCTCCACATTTTCGGGACTTGAGAGACCACTTCTGCACTGAGAAACTGATTTAGTCACTATAATTATGTGTGCCAAGTGAAGTGCGATGCTCCTGTCACCTGCCAGTGTGGGCAGATATGACTCAAGGAAATACTTAGATTTTCAGGTCTACATCATAAGAGTGCTTATACTGCTTATAATTTCTTAGATTGCAAAGTACTTGTGATAGGCCTGTGTAGACTTTGCTCAACCAAAAAAAAAAAAAAAAAAAAAAACCAAAAAAGCTTAACAGGAAATTCAGAACCCCCATTCTGACACAAGCTGTTGAGAGTGTGTTTGTGGGTTAGGAGGAGAGAGCAAGGGGATTGCCACCTGAGGCATGACATGAAGAATAAAGTATTTGAGGAGCCTCTGGTTGGTACAGATAAGCCAAAGCATTGTAGATGCAAAGAGTATATCCTCAAAAAAGGCTGTACTAGATGACTGATTAATGACAGTACTAAGCCAGGTTTAACTGTTGTCTTGTCAGCAAGCACAAGGCTATACCCTGGAAGAAGAGTACTTTTGAGGATGAGGTCAAATCTGAAAAGGAAGAACATCACCAAAGTGCGTTGTAGTCAGAAGGTGATTGATATAGGCAAAATATTTCAGCTGAGGTGTGCAGCCCATTTCCTTGGCATGACTGTAAACTGGAGCTGAAACTTCCCCAAAGCATCCTTGCTCAGGGTGAAAGCCAAGCCAGAAAAATCATCCAGGCTTGCAGCTGAATCCAGCATGGATCAGCACTGTAGTTCTGGCCCAATAAAACTGTCAGGACAGACTTAAAATTATGGACCTTGGTAGTGCTCTGCTGGGGCATGGGAGGAGGTGGGAGGGAGCGGTGAGCTTTGACTACTGCAGTGTTTGCTGTGGTTGTGTTGATGCTTCCACCACTTTCATCTTGCACAAGGTACCTAGGTAGGGAGGGGGCAGAGGGAATCTTTTGTGTAGCACATAGAAAGCAAGTGAATTTGGTGGAAAACCCTGGGGATTAGGTTTTGTTAGTTAGTTTGCTCACCGAGAGGGCTGAGTGTTTGCTTTATGAAGCTGTAATCTCAGCAGTACAGAAGAAATTTCTTTCTCTCTTTGTTGCCAAGACATAGCCTAACTTATTCACAAAGACCCTCTTCAATTAAAGGACTTGGCATTCAAAGCCAGACAAGCATCATTTGGCCATTAATTGCATTGGATGAGGAGGTAAAATATGATCTCATAGTGTTGCTGAATTATTTATCATGTTTTTTTGTTTAATCCAATCTCCATGGAGAACTCTGGTATACTTAATATACCACTACTTCATACATTCCATGATGAAGCGGGATATTAAGGAAGTGAAATAGCCACAATAGCATGCTGGTGAGATTTTTGTTGTATATAGGGAAATGGAACTACAGGAATGCCCTGAGGGTATAGAAGCTTGAGGATATAAAGTAGGTTCTCAGTGAAAATCAGATTTGACTGACATCTCCTGTGTGAAAACTAAGTGCTTGGTGTTGGAAAATAGAGGTGCACTGGTGGATTTTCAGTCAAAAGGCACCTTGAGTGGAAAGGTTACTTGTTTTATTTGGTCACATTAAAAGAATCACAGAAGTTACTAATCTCAGAGGTAATGGGCCCACAGAAAATGAAGAAACTATATGAAAACCATGGCCTTTGTGAGATTTTATCTTGCAAAACTATCAAATATTGATCAAGTAAATAGCTTACAATTAGAATGTGCTTTAATAATAATAGTAATTTTAGTCAGGATGAAATAAAATACCTCTAACAGTGATAAATCATCCTGTTACAACCTTGAATCTAGTAGTGTCAGTGGCTTTTTTTGCAAGAGACAACCATGACAAATATATAGCAGCCTGATAGAATGTGGCAAATGAAGACAAAAAGCTGCAACCCCACGGAAAAATTATCTATCAATAACATTTGCCCTCATGAGTGGAAATTAGAAAAACAACTATATGAACTCATTATGTTCTATCAATACAGAGAAAAGAACTTGTACATTCTTGGGCGCATATATACTTATGTGCAGACAATGTGAACTGTCACAGGAACTTCTGTAGGGCTGTCTTCTCCTAAATTTTTGAGGGGTTTTTTCCCCAAAAAAAAAAAAAAAAAAAAAAAAAAAAAACCGAAAAAAAGAAGGAAAAAACCTCCTGGAATTGCCATGCACGCAGCTGAGTAATGGAGTCCTATGCAATCCCACTACTAAGGGTTTAGAGTGGGATTCATCTCCAGAGTAAGATATTAACTGAATATGTCAACACATGAACTTGGATAAAATACTACATGTAAGTATCTTATGCTGGAGACAAGTAATAGAATCATGGAATAATTTAGGTTGCAAAAGACCTTTAGGATCATTGAGTCCAGCCATTAACTCAGTGCTGCCAAGTTCACCATTAAACCATGTCCCTAAGTGACACATTTTCACATTTTTTAAAATACCATTAGGGATGGTGACTGCAACACTTCCCTGGACAACCTCGATGTTCCAATGCTTGATAACTCTTTTCCTGAAGAAGTTGTTCCTAATATCCAGTCTAAACCTATCCTGGCACAATTTAAATCCATTTCTTCTCATTCTGTCACTTGTTACCTGGGAGAAGAGAGTGATCCCCACCTCACTACAGCCTCCTTTCAAGTGATTGTAGGGAGCAATAAGGTCACCCTGACCCTCCTTTTCTCCAGGCTAAACATCTCTAGTTCCTTCAAGCCACTCCTCACAAGACTTGTGCTCCAGAGCCTTCACCAGCTCTGTTGCCCTTCTCTGGTCACACTCCAGTACCAAAATGCTTTTCATGTGGTGAGGGGTCTGAAACTGAAGACGGGATTTGAGATGTGGCCTCACCAGTGCCAAGTCCAGGGCAACAATCACTGCCCTGGTCCCACTGGCCACACTATTGCTGATACAAGCCAGGATGCCATTGGCATTCTTGGCCACCTGAGCACACACTGGCTCACATTCAGCTGGCTGTTGACCAGGTTCTTTTCCTCTGGGCAGTTTTTCAGCCACTCTTCCCCCAGCCTATGTGAGATTGTTGTGACCCAAGTGCAGGACCTGACACTTGGCCTTGTTGAACCTCATCCCACTGCCCTTGGCCCATGGATCCAGCCTGTCCAGATCCCTCCACAGAGCCTTCCTGCCCTCCAGCAGATTAACATTCCTGCCCAGTTTGGTATTGCCTGCAAGACGACTAAGGGAACACTCCATCTTGTAAGCCAGAGCATTGATTAAGGTAGTAAACAGGACTCGCCCCAGTACCGAGCCTTGGGGGTCACCACTTGTGTCTGCTGACCTCTGGATTTAACCCCACTGACCACTGCTCTCTGGGCCTGGCCATCCAGCAGCTTTTTATCCAGTGAGCTGGGTAAAGCCCCGGCCAAGCCATGAGCAGCCAGCTTGTCCAGAGTAATGCTTTGGGAAATGGTGTCAAAGGCTTTACTAAAGAGCATAAATCACATCCACAGCCTTTCCCTCATCCACTGAGTAAGTTACTTTGCCATAGAAGACAGAGTTAGTCCTGTCCCTTTAGCTCTGATGCAAAGTAATCAAAGCCTGATCCTTGGAGTTACTAAAAAGTGTGAAGTAACAGTTATGATATTTTAGAAAACAGCTGTAGTTGCAGGGTTCTTTGTTAATATACTGATGGAAATTGAGAAGTCATAAAAACAACACTGTAAAAATATGGCGGGTTATAAAAAAATAACAGAAGCTTTTGTTGAAAACCCCTAATTTCTTAAACAGTGTGAAAAAATTTTGATGATGGGGAGAATTTGTTCCTTGTTATAGTCTTAACTAAAAAAATGCCACAATAATGCTGGGAAATGGAAGATTTTAGCTCCTGTTTTATGAGTCATCTGAGTTTTCAAAGTAATGAGTGCATATTAGCATCTACATTGCTTAGGGCTGGATGGAAGTTTAGATAAGTGACCTTCATATCTTACGATTTAATGCTGATGATTCTCAACTGTACACTCATAGTACCATCTGTAAGAAGACGTAAAGAAAGATCTTTTTGTCCATATGCCCATCCAGGTTAAGGAAAAAGATTTCTACCTTGACTTATCTTGGGCAAGGTAAGTTTCTACTTTCTTCCTGTGCTTCAGAATTCTTGTTTGCATCATGTTATCCAAGATGCCAAAGTCTCCTCTTATAAGTCTGCAATGACTGCCTCGGTTCCTCTCTGTCTTCTACCCTGCATACTAATTTACCTTTCTGTGAGCAGAGTAAGAAAAACATTAGGAAGAAAGAGAAAAGAAGAAGGGGTAGGATAGAGTTGGGATAGCTCAAATACCCAGTGCTGGAGGGAAAGAAAACCACACTTTCTCTCGTGGAAGAATGGAAAATCACTGATTTCTTTAGGATGGTTTCACTTGCCCATTTGGAAGAAAGGAAACTCTTTTTTGACTGCCTCCAAGAGTTCCCTGGGGCTCGTGTGTCCTAGCTCTTCTCTTTGAGTGGGGAAGCCTCAGGGCTTGTGGCAAAAAGCGTCCCATTTCTTGGCCTGGCACCTGTGTGCCTCGGGCTCCCCACCTCAGCCATGCTCAGAACTCAGGAACTGCCCCCTGTTTCGCTGCAAAAAGGCATCATCTGTGTGATTGGCAGGGTCTTGCTTCTCCCCTTGAGTTTTTCAGTTAGGGTTTCCAATTTTTACTTATAACCCAAGTCTCGTTCAACTGGTCCTTTTCCTTTTTCCTGCTGGGAACATACTGGTAGTGTTGACTGTACAAAGAGAAATGCACTAGATAATTTCTTCCATAAGTTCCTAAAGGACATTACTGTCTTCCCCCTTCCACGATTTTCCATTTGCAGCATGAATAGAACGGCACCTCGCTTTGCACATATGCACAGATGGTCATAATCTCTCCTGCATCCCATCATTTTGCTCGTCATTTTTAATGTCAATTTTACTCTCCTCACTTCAAAACCTCCCAGTTTCCCAGATATATGTCTCTCTCTTCCCCCTTTTTTCTACCTTGTTTTTAAGGGACTGTCTACATGTACGAACTGACCAACATAAGTGCACAGTAAACCAAGTCATTCTGCAATAACTTCTTGCATGAACAGCCTTCCAGAGAATAATTTACAGAATAATTGTGCTCTTTCCAAAGCTACACACTCAAATCTTGAAGAAAATTCTTTGGCTGGATTTCCAGCAATTTGTTTCTGGTTTAATGACAGGGAAACCTAGTAGTGTCTCTGTCAGATGACAGGCATTGCTTATCCTTATGTAGAGCTTATGCAACAGTGTAGAATATGAGTTTCTCTCTGTCAAAAGGATAATCCTGATTATTTCAGATTTTTTCTACTCCTGGTCTAAATGTATCAATTTCTATCTCTCCTTGCTATCATTTAATTTTGTCATTAAACATGTAATAGCCTTCATAAATTTGGAGGTGTTTACCTCTCATAAAAATAACGATTTTGGAAATGCTACAACTCAGTGAAAACAGTAATGTTTTGTTATACTATCACAACTGCATCCTTAAATGATCATAAGTTCACTTGGAATTAGCATAATTATTCTATAAATGAAATAAATTCACTATAAAATAAATGTGAAAAAGGTTTAATTTTAGCATAAAGCAGGAAATAGATTCTGGAGCAGAAATGAAAAATTCTTGTTGGTGTGTTAAACAGCAGGAGATAAAGAAATTACTAAAAAATCCAAAATGAATTAATAAAATGAATGACTGTTGGCTGAAATCTTAACTCTATGTGAAGGATTAATGGAAACCATTCTAGCATACCAAGAACATATTAAACACACTACTTTCCCATTAGGATTATTTGGATTTGTTTGATAAAAGCATTTGATTAAGGATTATTTTCTTGTAAGCTGCAAAGGGTGGGCAGCTGAGGCACACATCATCCCTTTAGAAACCATCACACTTTTGCTTCTTGCACAATCCCATGTATTTGTGCATGGGAAATACATGCACAAATGTATTTTGCTGCCCTGCTGGGCTCTCTGTGAAGCTCCTTGGTACCATCCCCGAGGGAATGCAAAGGAGAACATGTATTTCTAATTACCAGGAAAGCGCACTGGTTTCAGGGTCCATCACTGCATCTACAATTACTTTCATCACAGTGCCACAAATCAGTGTTTTGCTCTAACTTCTGAAAATGTCAGAAGCTGGGGCTAAATTTAGTCTACATTTTCTGTTATAAAGTCTGTCATTCTCCTCATGACTTTTAGCATTGTCAGCAATACCTCTATCGACCAAGGCGGCACTTAGCAACTGTACACAGGTTGAGGTCTCCTGCAATAAACATTGTTCTCTGATATCTGCCTGAGGCAGAAAGGCAACTGAGGTGGGTGGGAGGAGAGGGAGGACCAGAACAGGGTGAGGAAAGCATAAGGAGGAATATTCTGGTATGAGGAGCTGAAAACACTGGGCGTCTTTTTTTTTATTTTTTGTTTTTTTTTTTTTTCTTTTGCCTCACAGGCTCAGCTCTCCGAGTGTGGGAATTCAGAGCATTGTCCTGTGAGTGACATGGGTGCTTGGCCAGCCACTCAGACACTGCTGCCATGTGGAGGCCACATGAAGCAGATTCTACTGCCAACCCTGCTCTGGGCATCTGTCCTGAGAGGCAAAGCTCACCCCTCCTGGGGTGGGAGTTGTGTCTCCTCCAAGGGCCATTTCCTCACTGGTTTGCTGACAAAGATTTCTAGCAAAGACATATTGTGAGGAAAAGATTTGCTGTTGCAGTTGTTTTTTTCCATTTGTAAAAAAATAACAAAAAAATAAATTAAGATCATCTCTTTTCGGACCGCTTGCTGATGTTCATTTGCATTGCATTGCTCTGAAACCAAGAGCAGCTGCACTGCTTACTGTAAGCACATCTGGAAACGGGAGCCATGTACTTTTCCCAGGCAATCATGAAAATAAAACTCAAAGTTTGAAGTTTTCTTATTTATGTTTATTTTTATTTTGTATTACTTTGCTGCTGATTTGAGTCAAATGACTTTACAGCTTTGATATGGATGCACATGGTGTACAAACTGGTTGTCACAGACACTGGATTTAGGTGTCAGCTGGAACTTTCTGAAACAGAAAACTTTATGATACAGCTAAATATCCTTTTTCTTTTAGGTGTTGTGAATGCAGAAAAATAAGTAAATACTTTACAAAATAGTTTGGGTAAAATAGGAAACATATTTATATCAGTGTACTTTTTGTAATAAAATGTGAATAAAATTATAGCTAAGTTGCTTTTGAAGTGATTTTTGGATTCTACTCCTATCTTGACAAATAAAGATTTGAATACATCTTTTTTCTTTGTGGTTTGTTTTATATTGGAACATGTTATTGAAAAATTGGTAAATCTTCATTTTTCGCAATTGCGTCTGAGTTTTAGCAAATCCCATTTTAAATTTTGTGGGAAAAAACCCCCAGATCTAGCAGAGGTGACTTAATGTTCCTGACACTTGATTTTCTGCCTTCAGAAATTGAGCAGATTTACAACAGGGGAAAGCCACAGTCATTCCTGACTGTCTGCTCAGCCCACTCTTTTTTGGATTTTCTCGCCCCTCCTGTTGGATGGCTCAGCTGTTGCTTGGCTCCCTTAGCTTGTGTCCTGCTGTACTGAGGCAATGGGGAATGAGTGCCAGCTCATCTGGTTATGTGGCACAGTGCCACCTGAGGGTCTCTGTCACCCATACAGGGGAGGAGGAGAAGGGGAGCAGAAAGCTGGAAGTGGGAACTGGAAGCATTGTCCCAAGGTGGACAGTCCTCATTTGTCGGTCAAAGCACTCAATCCCAGGGAGCTGACACAGCTATGATCTGCCTCAGGCAGCTCTAATCCAGAAGAAAAATGGTATCTGGAGGTTTTTGTCCTTGAAATTTAGTCAGTGGTAGATGATGGGGATATATTAATTGCTATCATAATGAGGACAGAGCAGCATGATGAAATGTATGGAAGGGAAATGTGACAGTGCCTGGGGAGAAGGAATCTCCCTGGCAGAAAGTAGGGTGTGCTTGTATCCGCTTACACTGGATGCCTCTTAGGATCTGGTAAGTGATTTCAGGACGGATCAGGCTGGAAGGGGCTGCTTGCTGCAGCTGGGGGCTCTCCATATCTGCCCCTGGGCTGCTCCTCCAGGTCTCTCTGCAGTGGGAGCCCTCCTTGCCCCTCCCCGTGTGGGTTTGCACTTACCAGGCATGATTTAGTGTGGGTACAGAACTGAGTCAGATTTAATTTGCGAGTTTACTGCCAAACCTGAACCAATTTTTAAGCCAGCTGTACAGCACTCATTTAACAAGAAATGGAAACCATTCAAGGCTCTGTGAATTTGGCATAAATTAACAATTTTGGCTGAGCATTACTATGGGGTTTGGACTAATGCAAATCTAAGGCTCACAGTGAAATTCAGGAAGTTTGAATCCATGCCAAGGGAAAGGTTTGCATAGATCTCTGCAAATTGGAAGTGTCAAGGTTTCAACAGCTCTGCTTGATAAGTAAGAGGAGATTTCCCTCTGAAGTCTGTATCTCTCCTGGAATCCACAATGAATCTGTCATGGTAACATACCACACCTGATAACATATCTTTGTTAAACAGCTTTATTTGAATGGGTTGTTAATGACATAAACGATAGCAATTAGAAGTATTGATATTATATTGACAGGCTGTGAAACAATTTGGTGATTCATTCTTCTAAATTAGCTTTTTTCCTGCTATGCACTGTGAATACTGCTATTGCTGAGAGGAAAACAAAAATAACTTAAAGGAAAAAAAAAGGGAGAACTATCTTGGGGGAACTCTATCTGGGGCAAATATTTGTGTAAGGATTTGATCTGGGTTTTGTACTCCTTGAAAATATGTTATGGATAAAACTGGTCTTCTTTTCTGCATATATTTGTGCATTAATTTCTGTGCAAGTATTTGATAGCTATAATCAGTTACTAAATGAGTTGGATAGTTGTTAGGTGCAATGGTTGTTTGCAGTTTCTCACAATGAATATTTATGATGTGCAAAAGTTTCTGTCATATGGTATTGGATCTGGCCTTTAGTACGGTAACTGAAACAGAGGAAACAGAGGGGGGAAAACCAACAAAACCCAATAAAATTATGACAAATGCAAACCAAATATTGTTCATATACTAATAGTCATGTGTACAGAGAATTGCAGGTATTTGTGTGTAAATCAGCCACTTAGCAAACATTCAAGTCATCTGAGAATTATTTTTAGATTTTTTTGCTAAAAATGGTACCACCAGTAGCAGGAATCACCTATAAAAACCTGCTTAAATTATGAAGATATGAATACAAATATAAAATCTGTATTATCCAGGTGGTGCTTGCATTGAAGAACTGCAGCTTTGTGTTTTCATACCAATACAAAAAGGTCAACACCAAAAAAAAAAAAAAAAAAGGAGATTTCAGAGCTGTAGACTCTCACTTTTTAAAATTAATATTTCCACTTCATCTGCCAAGACCTTCTCTAACTACTATTGTGTACCACTGGAAAAATACTAGTGCATGGAAGAGAGAATATGGGAGGGAGAAGAATTTATCTTCAGTAAGATTAATGGAGTACAACTCAGCACCATTTTATTGTTCTGTAACCCCAGATTTTAAGACTTGATCTGTGCAACACTCACAAATGGCTGGTTGCTTTATCTTAAATCAAAGTAATTTGTGATACTGTTTTAATATTTATTGCAGTCACATAACCTTATTACCACAGTCCTATCTCTCTCCCTTTCTTGTTATTTTCAGTGTGCTTACCTGCAAGGTTGCACTGTAGCTGCTGACCTCCCAGCAAACTGCGAGGCACCAAGGCAGGACACCAGGAAATGCCACATCCTTTCATTCTGACCTGGGCCTCACACCTGCAGTTAGCTTTTGTTACACGTCACAGACATTAATAATCACAATTTAAATAGCTTAAAACTGAGTAATGAGCTCACCTGAACATCTTTGTAAGAATGTTTATCAATCATTAGAGAAATAGTCAAGAAAGTGAAGAATTAGCATCCCAGAAGCCATGTAATAAACCCTGTAAGACTAGATATTAGGAAGATTAAGCTGTCCTTTCACTACAGCAGTATATATCTATAATGAGATGCAGTTGCTTCTTGCAAATGTGCCACAGATTAATTAGTTTCAGAATACTGCAGTTTGTTCACAGTACCTTAAAGGCTCTTGAAAAATATTATGCATGATAAGGATGCAAAGTGAGTATACAGCAGGGACACTGTGAAAAGCAAATAAAAGTGGCTTTTCACATTGTTGTATTCTGGGGAGACAATTTCTTTTTAATGAGTCTTCACTCAAAAATCCTGATAGGATGTTTCAGATGTGACCTTCATCTGTAGCTTTTGAATTTGAATAAGCTAAGGAGAATCAACTTGGCAGGATACTTATTTCTCAAAAAAAAAAAAGAAAAAAAGCGCACTGTTTGAAGACCCTGGAGTTAATGCTGTTTTCTTTTCTCCTTCTCCTGCTTTATGTATAACTTTTTAAGTGGTTCCAATGCTTTAAACCAGATGTGCTGGTTCAGAATTATTCAACTATTGCGCAGCTTCAGTTGAAGAGAACATGTGCTGTGTGTGCCTGCATAAGTAAGCTCTGTGCTGTGCCAACACTCTCTCTTTTCTGTTTGTGTGTTTTTCTCCAATCCATCTCCCTCAGGAAAACAGAAGTGCATTGGACTGGGTATGAAACACAGGACAAAAACCCCCAAAACAAGCATGATGAATTATGTAAAGGGGAGACATGGTGGTGTAATATAAAGAATTTATCAGCATGAGCATGAGATCCCTGCATTACTCAAGAGAAGCAAAAGCCAGAGCTACATTATGTAGGTCATCCCAACAAGTACCAAATAAACCTTATGTAGAGGCTGTCATTTGTAATGTGGTACACAAAAATTGTTTACATTTATTATTGCAACTTTCTGCTTTTACTTGTATATAAAGTTTATCTTGTAATAAGGTTTATCTCTAGATCCACATAAGCAATGATGTAGATCCAAATAAATCATATGCCATGATGCGGGAGAAACAAAACATTGGAATTCAGAGCCAAAGGAGACAGAAGAGCTAGTCAGGAGTGAGGTGGTAAGAAAATGCCCAGCAGAATGATTTTTTTGGCTAAGTGCATACGTATATGTCTCAGAAATGTGTAACTGATCCAGAACTGAATGATTCTGTCCTGGAGATGTGTATTACTTCTTTGAGGAATAATAATAATAATAATGTATTTAATTTTCAAGAGTTTTTGTTGTTGAGGTTTTTTTTGTGTGGTTTTTTTTTTTTTGTAGTTGTTGTTGTTTTGTTTTGTTTTGTTTGTTTTTTTGTTTTTCATTTTTTTTAAATGTAGCTGTTTTAACATACTCAGGGCTTTTGTCCTGGAATGATTAACAAGAAGAGTGCAGGGGGTATCAAAAGTGCAAAGTGAAATTATCTTCTGTCTGTCATTCCCATGCATGCTCATATGCATGCATATTCAAACCCTAGTTTTTGTAGGCAATCCTAAATAACTACAAGCCCATTTTCCTTTTCCCTCAGCTATGATATTTATTGGCCTAGAAATTACTCCTAATCATTTTGTTCCTTTAGATGCGCTGTTGTGACAGCACCTTTGGGCTACAACAATCTCACTAACAGCTGACAGCAATGTGTACAGTGTACATGTGGACCTGAAGTGAATGTATGACTTGAAGTGATGCTATCAAACCCTGGTAAAATCAGTGGATACAGTTTTTCTCATGAAGATTTCTCAGTACTTCACTGGGATGGATTAAAATGTGGATTATTTTCTCCACCCTTGCCAAGGAATTTTCATAAAAAAGGTATCAGTGGCTGTGGTGGCCCAGTGGCAGCTCCAGAATTTATGCAGATGGACACGTCCTTAACTGTATTTGCACAAAGGCACATGGTTAGGGAAACAAACTGGGGGAAATTCAGTGGGGACAAATGCATAGTTAATAACACCTGGAAATGGATTGCCCTGTGAGGAGAAGCTGAAGGATGAGGTCAGATTTTTCTTCAGGGACAATTATTTGGGGTCTAACAACGGTCCCCAGTTCCTATGGGGATATGACTGAGAAGAGGGAAGTAGAAGGAACATTGACTGAACCAAGCAAGAGAGGTTTAAATGAGATATAAGGAAAAGCCTTTCCCCCATTGGGTCAGCAGGGCAACTCCCCACCAAGGTTGAGTTATCTCAGCATAACTGACTAAGCACTGGCACAGGGTGTTCAGAGGGGTTGTGCAGCCTCCACCTCACTTGGAATATTCAAAAGCCTTTTGGGGATAGATCTAGCAATGGCTCTGGGAAACCCTGCTTCTGGAAAAGATTGAACCAGATGGCTTCCAGATGTCCCTTCCAGTCTCAAGTATTCTGTGATTCTCCAATCCTGTGAACCTATCTAGGGATCCAATTTTAGGAAAAAAGGTGTAATATTAGAGAGGCATTTATTCTTTTTGTTCTAGATCCTCTAACATAGCCACATCCTTGAAAATGTCAATTTTTCTTCCAAAAATTTCCACATTTGCTCCCAAGTAACTACATTGTAAGACTAGGATTGGTGTTTTCCATCTCATATAACGTGCATGATGAAGCCACAGTCCTGTCGGCTCTTGCTTTATAATCACAAAAAATGTGTTGCTAAATGCACTCCTGTTGGATGACCTTAATAAGAATTCAGTGCTTTTCTGCCAGTTACTCTATTTACTGTCGGGTCTAGACTCAGCCAGCTCTTTGAATATTGGAGCTAGGGCCATGACACACTCTGAACTTAGGCATCTTGAAGCTTGCAACACAGAATTGCTGAAGGATCCATGCCTGACTTTCCATTAATTGGATAGTCACTTTGTTAAATAAAAAACCTACTGCATGTGCATGCTTATATGCATGCACATACATCAGCTATGATTAAGAAGCGTTTTAGCAATCTACTTTTGTGTTTCGTGTTAGAATACTCTAGATCCTAGCAGAAGATCTTCCAATTGATTTCAGCTATCAAATCCAAAATCGTGACTAAAACTTAATAAACTGGCTTTGAAATTTCTCAGCTATTTGCTCTTCAGTGTTATTTTCTTTTGACATTTCTGTGTTTCAGTGAATGCTCTTGTCACAATTTGAGAACTCAATAAAATATAATGCCCCATAAGAATACAGATTATATGACGGCAACATTTATTCCATGAACCCAAGGGGATAATTTGACTTTCATCTCTTCTTTCTCTGCCAAAATATAGAGCTACCGATAAATGGTATGTAAAGGAGATAAGAGCAAACTGAGGAGCTAAAAGTTAGCAATTTATTAACTTGAGCATGAAAGTACAGAAAATAACTGACTTAAGTTAGTTGGGAAAGAAGTCTTAACCTATTGCATTAAAACATAGTTTGCACTAGTCTAATGAGTTTTCTACCAAATGAGGCATGAAACGTACTGCCAGAATATAAAGTCAGTAAAATAGTCAAGTTACTGGATAATGTCATTATATGTTTTATCTTATCGGGGAGCTGGTACAGAATACATTATCTTTAAATTTACACATCCTGCAAAATGAGAAAAAAAGCCCCTTTTTTAAAATGAATATGCCATTCAGATAAATTGCTAATAATGAGATATCAAAACCTACTGAAATCCATAAGAAAACATACACATACAGAATTCTTAAGAACACATGAAAAGAATTGCGTAGTAAAGATATCAGTTCAAAGTCCTATTTAATCAGACCTATGGAAAAATGCACACAAAAATAGCAGGTGTTGAATCGTACTGAAAATTTTGCTAAAATTGTTCAAATAATTAAGTATTGCAATATAATTAATTTAACATTCGCAGTCTGCTTCAAAAGTTAATCTTGATTATTTTCAGAATGCTATGTTTTGTAAATATTTAAAGGGGGAGGACTGCTTTCCTTAATAAGGAATTGTGTTATGTTGCAAGTGGTATTTTTGCATGACTGAAGGAGCTGGTGATTAAAATTTTTAAAAAAGGAAAAAAAAATCATCTTGAGTTTTTGTTCAGCCCTATTCCTGCTGCTGTCCCTAAGGAACCTTTTGCAATTGGAAGACAATTGGATGCTTTTGAAATTAATGGAACTTCTATTACTTCTCAAGAGACTGGAATTTGCTCCAATCTCCTCAGATACAAGAGTAGACTGTCTGCTCAAGTATTCCCCCTTTGACTACTCCTGAATTAAATTTTTCAATGATTTCATTACAAACTACACCCAGAAGCTCCCTAGAATTGACTACAAGTCAGCGTAACACATCAATTTCGGCAGTGTGATGAATTAAATCTTCATTTATCCAAAAAGCCAATAGGCAGCTCTGAATCTTTCTTGCATGGCTGAACCCTGCTTTAAGCACAGGCAGAGCTCTGTCTATGTTGTCTGGGCTGGTTCACTTGTATTCTTTTGGTGTTATGTGTGGTTAAAACAGTTGTGTTTCCTCTCAACATGCTGTTTAACAGATGACTGTCCATCCACTCCCTCAACTTCCATATATTTGCCCAGTGATACCTAGACATTGACAGACTCTAAGTTTGTTTTCAAAGTGCCTCAGGTTTCCTTCTAGGTACCTTTAGAATTAGAAAGCTGTTGAACTCTGTGGCCAGCTATAACATTCATTAAAAATTAATTTCCTGCTTGCCTGGTATTTTCCTGATTTATGTGCTTTTGAAGGCATTTTGATGCCTTCTTGTGCACGGGTATATTTCCAGGCTTCACATCAGTATTTTAAATTTGAAGTAGGATTGAGAGCCTGTAGTCTGGCCTTACCAATTAGTAATGTTTTTCCCTTCTGAGAGAAAAAAAAATCCTGTATTTTTCAAAGTATGTAATCTGATTTCTGTTACATGGGTGTGCCTTAAAGGAGCACTTCATCTAGAGGGATGTCAATGCAGAAGAGGATGCAGGGACTGGAGCATCTCTTCAGAGGGTGAGGAAGCTGTTGTCTTCTGGGCCATGAGGAGAGAGGAAGTTTATTCAAATTAAATTATCAGGGGCCTGGCAAAATGTCCACTCAAAAAAGAGAAAAGGGGAAAACACATTCTCATGAATCTTTAATTTTAAATCTTTAATTTTAAAATTAAATTTTGTCAGTGCTTTAACCCTATCTTGTTTGGCCGCAGCTTCCAAATCAGCTACTCTGTTACTGGAAAGAGTAGTGTCTTTATTTAAAACCTAATTCTCCTAATGTGCAGTCAAGACAGGCAGTGCCAGTGTTGTGTCTGCCTGCCCTGTGTACGTGCTTGTTTTAACTGTGCAGCTGATGCCAGTGCTAAAGAGAAATACACCCTCACTTGACACCACTTAAAAAAACGATCAAGTCTGCATTTTTTTCTGACCACACAATGTGTACCTTAACATAAAACCCTGATGATGGTAATAGTTTTTATTGGCAAGCTATTTTACTTTAAAATGGTCCAGAGTCAAATGCACCATAGGCTGCCAAATACTTTTTAAAATCTTGGACATTTGTGGAATGTGGCTTTTGCTATTGGACAGTGTCTCCTTATTTTTAGAACAAAAATGTGATTCACACATCATCTTTTGGGTCTAAATCCAGTCTGCTCTTCTCTTAGGTTTGCCTCAATTATTTTGTTCTGTTAATGAACTAGCTGCAAAATGCTTTGTCACTGAAACAAGAGTAACAGCTCACCAAACACAGGCATCCCTTAATGCATGTTTCTTTGGTCTTCTTTTTCTGTCTTCCCTCAAGTAGTAAATATAGTGATAAGACAAGGGGGAATGGTGTAAAATGGATGACAGTAGGTTTAGATTGGATATTAGGAAAAAATTCTTCCTTGTGTGACAATGGAACAGGTTACCCTGTTGTGGCCAAGGCCAGAATGGTTCAACCTGGTCTAGTCCATATGCAAGGCAGGGGTGTTGGAACTGATGATCTTTAAGGCCTCTTCCAACCCAAAAAATTTTATGATTCTATGAATATTTCTGGTCTCCTCTAGTGCCAGAGTTTCTCTTTTCTCTGACCTTCTGGAGATGATGCAGATGTCCACCCAATACACAGAGGATCTATGTGGCTCTGGGAGAAACCACACTGCAACTTCTCACATACCTTAGTTCCATGAGGGAACCTGTAGGAACAAGCCAGTGCTCCCTAAGCATGATGATTTCATGGTTTTGGTCTTGGGGTTTCTATAAAAGACCTTAGAACTGTGTAGAAGAGTATTGTCAATGCTATGACTCACTGAACCTCCAGTTCTGATGGTATCATCATAGCTGACTGCTGATATGTAGCAATGCAGATTCATATTTTTAATTTCTTTAGTTTAAATTACAGCTAAAAACAGCTGACGGTTTCCTGGTGTGAATGAAGTCTCTCTGCTTTAGAAGTCCTCAAGAAGCATCTTGTCACAGCATCTCAACTGCTTGAGCATGCACGATTTTAATTTGGGAACTGCTGTTCACTGAACCTAAAGAGTCCTGAAGTTTGATCTGTCTGGTTTTTCCACCCTCTGTTACTGCGGACATTGTTTCTGAGACACAGAAAGCTATTTTCATAATTTATTTTGTATTTTTTGTAAAACTTCTTCACTCTGATCTTTTTCAGAGCCTTCTTCAGCTTTTGTCATTACTACTGGGACAAAGTTTATTGATTTCACGCACAATATGCAAGGGCAGTTATCTTGTGCTCTTCCTTTTATTGAAGTCTTATGATGCTCATCTCTCAACCCTGAATTCTTCCTGTGCAAATGCAGTCTTTCAGACAGAGTTCTTCTCTATGCTGGAAAAGAGACATGGCAACAAGTTCTAGGCTCAGCAGACTATTAACATGCGGAGGAAATGTCCCAAAATGTTGGTGGTGCTGCGCAACTGGGGCTAAATCTCTTGTTCTGCAGTTTCTTCCATCTGTGTTCCCGCATGGAGACACGAAAAGAGGTAACCCTGCTGTTTACCAGAACAATTTTTTCTCAGGTACAAGTGTTCAGAGAGATGAAAGGAGGTATCTCCCCATATAACCAGCTGCTGGGGAATCTGACTCAGTGGGTTAAAGAACAGTATCAAACACAAAGCTTCCTTAGCTCTCTGCGTTGCAGCAAGACTTTCTCTTCCACTAGCCAAAATCCTCAGGGAACTATTCCTGATAGGCCCTTCTACAGCTTTTTCTTCCCTCACCTCAGAAGGCACTCCACAACAATTTAGGAGGGACTTAATCCACTTGTTATTTGAATCCTGACAACTATTAAAATGTGGAATGTAAAATGAAAACCCTTAGTGTACTTCGTCCTTCCACTAAAATAATATTTTCAGTTGTGGGAAGATGATTTTTTTGAAATTAGCTCCTCCAGCAGAATTCCTTATTTTTTTCCATGCTGGTGTCTTAGATGGTAGATAATATTGGTGCACTTTTCTTGCAAAAATGTTCAAGATTAGTTAAGCTGGTGCAGGTTAATAGATTTCAAACACAAAGTTGCAAACTGAAAGAGCCTTCAGGCTTTTTCTGCATGACGGTTTATAACAACACCTCTTTTTCACAAAAGCTTGTTTTAAAAGATAACTTTTTTTTCTAGTCAGCAAAATGTGAATTACACTAGGTAATAACAATAATTGTAAAAAATGTTTCTTCATTTGGCACTGTTTAGCACATTCTAATGAATTGTGGTAATAAAGGCGTCTTTCTTGTGCTTTATAGTATATGAAACTAATGCCTTGAAGGGACAATACAAAGGGATACAAAAGCTGGTTGCAAGCAGTATCTTCTGTAAAAGCTTTTAAGGTAATTACAGAGAAGGCCATAAGGAATACTAATCAAAAAGATAGATACTATGTTTTTATTCTTAGGTCAAATTAAGACATGTTTAGGTTCTAAATAACTATAAGCATTATAAAGGAAATATTTGTTACTGGTGAAAGGTTGAACTTCTAATGGGACCAATCTCTCCTCCTCTAAAGGAGATTTGCCTCTGAAGTCAAATGTAGTTAACAGTTAATGAGAACTCAGAGAAGATGACAAAAACACAGGTTGTAATATTTTTTTACTCTTGTGCTGTATATTGTAGTGGGAAATGGTAATTGGTGAGGAGTAATCAACATTTGTCTCTGCAGGATGAAAGGACAGTAAAAGCATAATGGGAGAGGAGAAGCAAAAGGATAGGGGCAGGATCTCACTTTATTTCTTTGCTATTATTTTAACAGTAAATGCTATTACATGAGGTACTAAAATACATCTGTAGTCAAAAATGTAAGAATACAGAACTTGCTTGCTTATAAAGTTCTGTGCATTGCATAGTTAAAAATTACTGCAAGTATTCTGAGTGTCTCAAAGTTATTCCCAGTGATTTTTTAAAGATACTTCCAGTCCCAGAGTATGCTCAATGGATATGCATGCTCATAATACATCATCAATAGGATATTGCTCAGTGAACAAAATAGAATAATGTTATTCCTTCCCAAATAAGAAAACAGAAATATGGAAATTGCCTTAGGGGATCAGACCATCAGTCCAGTATTTTGTCTAGCCGTTGTCAGTGATATTTGATTAAATGCCTAATCCTCCCTCCACCACCAACAATGAAACAAAACCTCAAAGAAAAGCTTGACTCTGCATACCTTTTTTTATAACAGCCATTACACAGAAATTGCCCTAAAATATGTATAATATAGGTATTATACTCATGCCACTGTCAGGAAATCCTACAGAGGAGTTAAGAGATGATCTTTTGGAGGGTGATTTGATTCAGTGGTGAAACAGAAGCAATAACCTGAGACAGCAGTGGATGCTGGAGTTGCCTCCCAGCTGTGGAGTGGGATGTGTGGCCGCCAGGAGAGGTAGGAGCAAGGAATGTGGGGCAAGCAGCCTGCATTACTCTCAAATTACTCCTGTATCATGATTGATTTGTTTTGAAGAAGTGTTTTGGGAAGCTGTTCTGAGGAATAATGCTCACACAGTGACCACTGGTTCATTATGACTCATTTAACACTGGGCTTCAAACCCATGAAGACCTACAAAAATGCAGGTTACTTTGAGTTAGGATGTGATATTTGCATTACAGGTATATTATTCATCTTCAGAGAAGTCCCTAGCAACTCTGAAGTATATTGCTATATATTAATGAAGAGCAAAGAAGTAGAATTAATTGAGCATCCCACTTTCCTGAGTTTGAACATTTAACCTTTTCCTTTACTCAAGGTCATTTCCATTACTGGAATTTTAGTTTAATGAGAACTTGACTCTGTCCCACTGAAAATTCTATATTTTGTAATTAAATCATCAGCAGGCCCCATGGTGATTTGGTACATTTGGCAAGGAATATTGATGTGGATTTCTTACTGCAACAACATGCATGTGTATAAAGTTCAGCAACATGAGTCCTTTGTCTCTGAACATTGTACAATCAATATTCTATTACTGCAGTGTGAGCTCTGCTGCATTGTAGCTAAATTAGTGCATAAGACTCAAGAATGCACTGATGGAAAGAATTCTAATTTCTGGATATAAAATGTGTGTAAGCTGTTTGTTTTAGCTGTAACAGCTCTGTTCCAGTATCTGTTCCTTCAGGTACTATTTATGCAATTTAATTGAACAGGAATTTTGGAAGTTTTAATTTATTTTCCTCATGATTTTCTCCAGGAATGATTTCAAAGACACATCATACACTTTTTGATGGTTTTGTTCACATCCTTTCTGTTTGTTTTGCTTTGTGTGATGAAGATGTCTGTGGCATCAGGACATCCATTATGCCGGCTTTGCTACAGACTGCAATGATAATAAAATCAAACAAACCCAAACCAAGAGGGTTAAAGACAAGAAGGATAAGCTGCTCCCCAATAAAAAGGGAAGGGTGTAAAGCTCAAAGACTGACATTATTTAGGCAGCAGGCACTGCTGTATATTGCCACCACAGACAAGCCAGGGTACGTTTCCTATAAATCCAACCTCAGCAGCTGCCTGCAGGAGCAGAGTGCTGAAGGCAGCAACTTCTGTCCTTGTTTCTTTCCTTGCCTTAAGAGACAGCTGCTGTTATTGCTGGCACTGCTGGGATGGTGAGAGGGAGAGGTTCCTGCAGATTGCCCTGCTACCTCACTCCCTTTACTGCCTCTTGCTTCCAACAGGGGCCATGGCAACCATTGCCCAGACTCCCATGGAGATGTGCAAGGGGACACCCACCGAAAAAGGTGGAGGGGGAGGTGGATGAACAACTATTAGTGAGACCAGGAGAGAATCTTCTGTGGGAGAAGGAAGATGGAGAGTCATTTAGACATGACTGGATTTCAGTCTGGGAAAGTTCCTCCTGGGGAGGGAAGAGGAAGGTCTATTGAAGTGAATTGGAAGTGGGAAATGCAGAGAGAGAAAAAGAAAAGTCTTCCCCTGCTGCCCCTGGAACTTGCCACAATTATCATGACTTGTTTTGTTCAGAGTCTCTAAAGTCTCTTATCCATGTAACTCATTCTGACCAACTCATTCTGCCAATGCTGTGCTGGAAGGTTTCACTGATGACAGAACCCATAAGTTGTAAGGTTGAGTACCTTGAAAGGCTGCAGAGTCCAATCACATGCCCAAAGGCAGGATCAGCCACAGCTGTACCTCCCAGCAGGAGCTTGTCTAACTAATGCATAGAGCCTCCAACAGGAAGATAGGATATGGTCCTCCCTTATGCTGTACTTGTGTTTTTCTGTACTATCACATTTTAACAGAAGCATTCATCTATGATGACAGTGGGTGGTCATGCTTCTAGGTCATATCTGCCTTTGGTTTTTACATGCTGCTTGCCTTTCTTTGTGACTTCGTGACATTGCTCATGCAAGTTCAGATGGTAATTCATAATGCCAAATCCTTTTCTCCATGTTGACTGCTGCACTGGTTATTGTAAACTCTGTATTTATGTAGTGGATTATTCCTACTTAAGCACAGACCTTTATTTATTTGTCCTGACTGCAGTACATCTTTTTTCTTCATGACCATTTTTTGTATTAGGTAAGAGGCTTTAGATTAGAATTCTAATCCCGTCCCCTGGTGTTTACAACCCTTCCTGCAGCATGCCCAGTATGTATTCCTTGATCCAAACCATTGATGCAAGCAAGAAGTTGTGCAAACACAAGACCCTGGGCAGACTCCTAGGCAATCCAGCAGACACACCTCTGTGGTGTGGCAGTGCACCTTCAAATCTGCACATGCTTGTGAAAGCCATGCTTGTGAGAGTGCCCAAAGCTGTACTGAAATCAAAGTATTTCAAAGGTAGTGCTTGTTGTCCCGTCTGTGAGATCTGTTACTCCATCACAGGTGGAGATGAGATTTCCTTGCCTTGGTTTGTTCTTGATTGCTACTTATTTCATTGTCATTTTCAAGGAGCTTACACACTGATTATTTTCTTCAGTTTTTATCCTAAGAAAGAAGAATTCCAGCATTGCATGTGCCTTATTTTCTGGAATATCTCTCCATCCTTTGTGACCTCTCAGTGACAACTTACAATGGTTCTGAGGTTGTCTGTGTACTTGTTTATTACACATGAGAGTGAAACTCATTAGGCCAAACTAATGTGAAAACTTATAAGCCAGTTTATAAAAGTATTTTTTACTCTAGCCTTCCCCTGCTGCATCTGACTTTTTATTCCTTTCTCACTAACTGCCTCACTTATTCCTTTCATTATACTAACTGCCTGATAAGGAATGGCATTTTTTTCTTTCTTGGCATCATTGGACTAAAAGTACCTAAGAGATACAGAGCAGGAAACCTTTCCTCGGTTTTCCATTTCAATATGCATGTTTTCTCTTGCTTGTGATATCTAATTTTCAGCCATGATCTTTGGATTGTTTTCCTTTTGTCTGTGTAAGCTCTTTCAAATTCTGTTGTATCACTTCTGCCTAATTTACAGTTTCCATGTGATTTGATCTTTAGATCACTGAAGGACTGATCATTTATCCACCTATGCTTTTTTGGTTTATTCTATTTTCTGCATTAAGATAGTTCTTATTTCTTTAAGGGATTCTAGATTTATTGGATCTTAGCTACCAGTTTTCAGAATTTCTTAAAATTTTCCCTGTACAAGTTTGTTGTCCTTAATTAGATGGACAGTTATGCTTATTTTGTATATGCTGTCACTCTGCATTTCAAATGCAAGGTAACATCTACTGCTCTTTTTTCCTGTGCATATCTGTAGAAGATGTACTTAGAATAATTTAATTGTTTGGGTTGGAAGGCACCTTTAAAGCTCATCTAGTCCAACCTCTCCTGCAATCAGCAGAGACAGCTTCAACTAGATCTGGTTGCTCAGAGTTTTGTCCAACCTAGTCTTGTATCATAAAATATTTTTAAATGCTGATTTTTTTGTTTTCAAGTAACACATAATTACTAGTAGTTAAAAACCCAGGAGAAGTATTAAAAGGTTTTCTTTTTTTTCAGCACTTGTTTAATATAATCTCTCTGAATAAGCTGATTTCACTCCTCCTGTGCTCATGCTGCAGATAATGCCTTTCTACCATACCATCACTTATTTATTTTTATCAATTCACTCATTTCACAGAATTACTGGGTGAGAGAAAAATACCTATTTGCAATCTAATCAAGCAAACAAATATAATTATAGCTATCAGGTGTTTTCTTACTTGCAGTTGTCTTATCTGTCTTTGCCTTGATTGTTTTCTTGTTTGCTAATCATAAATTCAGGAAAGTGAAATTGTTTTCTTGTTTGCTAATCTTAAATTCAGAAACAGGCTGGAACCCCCTCTTCCCAACATGTACTAGAATGAACACTTGAAATAAACAAATTATGGCAACAGGAAGATCAATCCAAAAAACCTCATAGTTATTAACTGGGCACTACCTTTATGTTATGTATCTGCATTATCTGCCACAGGGCACAGGCACTGGCTCATCCACAAGCGCCACTACAGTGAAGTTGATGGTTTAATGTAGGTTTAAAACAGTGGTCAATGAGCAGGCTGGTAGTTTTTCAAAAAGCTTCCCAGGGACCCTATGGCTACTTCCAATGCATTTAATCACACAGAGGACTGTTCTCAGTATCTCACAGCAAGGGTCTTCTTATAATTAATCTTACTTCTGCTCCAGAATGAGTTCAATCTGCTCAAAGTCTCTATTTGGACAAGTCCCAAGTGTGTGCTATCCTCCAAATCATGTCTGTGCATTACCTAGGAGAGTAGTGGCATGTAACAGAGTGATGCCATGGTCACTCAAATAGTTAAACAAAACAGATATATGGTCAGGAAAACTAAGTCTATATCCACTGGTTATTCACATGTATAAATCCAGAAAAGGTACCTCATCAAGATGCTGTTCAGTGAAATCCTTGCTGAATGGGAAAGCTGCTTTAATTGCTATATATGAAAACTTAATTTTGAATAACTTTTAAAGCTCCAGTTTTCCAAAAGTTTTACCTAATACATAATGATTTTATTAATCAATCATGATGTCATTTTGACAATGGTTTTCCTAAATGAGTGAATAATTTAATGACAAGTCTCTATTTTTGTAATAAAACTCAACAGTAAAAAATGTTTTTATTTTTTCACATTGAACAAATAAGTGTTCAAAGTACAATTTATGTTTAGAACAACAGCTGAATATCAAGACAAAACCAGGGAGAGCTGTCAGTTTCTTCTCAGAAAGTGCTTTAAATAAGAATAGAAAAAACAAAAGTAGATGGTTCTGTGTATTCAGGGCAGTAAAACAAAACATGACTTATTAGATTTTGGATTTTTAGCTCTTTAACCTTCATGATTCAACTCTCAGATTTTGGATATGAAAGCTTATTTGTAAAATTACATGGACAGACATGGTATTTTTTCTGGATTTTTTTACACACTTATGTAGGATTTCATATCTTTACTTTGGAAAAAAGCATGTTTTTGTCATGACACCACTAGGAAGGGCTATTTTTTGGATGCAGGAGTTCCTAGAAGATGTGAACTAATACTATACATTACCTGGAGTAATTTCTGTTCTTATCAGATGTTTTGATTATATGGAACTTTGTTTAAAGTCCAGCAATATTGATGGAAATGAATGCAAGCCTAAAATGAAGCACTAGCTATCACAACATGTAGGGAAAGAAAACAAAGAGCTTTTAGTTAGAAAAGAAAGGACTAGTCAGTCAAGGCAGGAGAGATGTAACAAAGTTTCTAAAATATGACAAGTAGCAGAAGCGCAGTAGTTTTGCGGAAGAAATTGTTACACAAGCTCCTGTTTTAGGGAAAAAAAACCTGATGTTGCTATTAGGGAATAGATCACATATATTATTGGCTATCAGTCATCTAACTTTTATACTATTGGCTATTCAGGCTCACCCTATTCTAACCTGGTAGTGAAAATATTATAAAAGTTATGTACACTTTTATAGACACATATTTAATAAATGTTTCTGGATATACCACATCTGGGGACTGTGCCTCATATGTTGCAACAACAACTTTTCCTGTTTTGGTTCTTCCTCTTGTGATGTGTCAAGCCAACCCATTAGTTTAGATCAAAAAAGTTCACTCCTGTTTGGTCCTGTTCAGCTTTTTCTCCTGCCAATCAGACATGGGAGCCTGCCTTGTTCTGCTAGTGAGATTAGCCTTGATCTGCTCTCCTGCATCCCCCTGGATGAGGACCCCTGTGTACAGTGTGTTGCACTGAGTGCTTAAAGAAGAAAATTCACATTGTGGTTTCATTTTTCCAATGCCGTATTCTCCTTTGTCTGTGACTGAGAGTCTTGTTTTTGTCACCTGGTTATGCCTGGGGGTGTTAGAAATTATGATTTTTGCTAAGGCTAAAGCTATGTGATACAGCTTGAGCCAGTTTGGTGGTTTAGGGATGCCTCCAGGGCAGTTTGATCCCATCACTCTCTGTCCCATTTCCCTCCTGTTTTACCTAAAATTCTTTGCTTTGTGACCCTGACCTCTCTGTTGAGCTGACTATGTGCTTCCTATGATCTTGCTCCAAGCCACGGCAAACTTGCTCAATTAGTAAAAAAACAATCTAGTGAGAAAAAGCATTTCTTTTCTGCTGTGTTAGTGAGTTGGTTATTGCTTTTTTTAAGGTGTGCTATAGAGGTATAATGCTGGGGGCAGGAAAAAATTATGTAGGCAGGAATGTGTGTTCGCACAGGGACTTGTACTTGCTTTCTGATAACAGAAAATGTCATCTGCATCACATAACTCCAAACTCAGAACTGATTCAGGCACACACACAGTTTACCTAAGGGTAAGACATTACAGTGCACCAGCTGAATGGTGGTAAGATACAATAAACTCGACCACAGATGAGGCTTCTGTACTAGCTCCAGTTTTTTGAATAATAACTCTCTGATAAACACAACTCTTGAACTTCAGCTAAATTCCCTTGTTCAGTAGGTTTTTTGGAGTTGTAACCTTCAATCATCAGAAAAATCAATGGATGAATTCCAGTCTGTGTAATTGTGCTAACAGCCTTGTGCTTTAACTAAAAAGCCCCTCATGCTTAGGCAGGTAAAATTTGCCACTGGAGACATTAACATTGTTCTATTGATTAGAGAAAGACCTTTGACTTTCCAATCTAGAGCACTGTAGGAAGGGCAAACTGGTTGCCTAAGGTTGGGTGATTGGAACCTACTCAGTGAGTGTTCAAATAAAGATAGTTCACAGGAATGGATGAAGGTTGACTTTGGGAAGGTGTCTTGAGGTTGCTCAGTCCAAAATTGCTGCTCAGGGCAGGGTCACCTAGAGCAGGTCAGGGTTGTCTATACTCAGATTTTGAATATTTTCAAGGATTGTGACTCTGTGACCTCTCTGGATAATCTGGTTCAATCACTCTTACAATTAAGAACTTTTTCTTATTTTCAAATAGACTTTCTTGTTTTTCATCGTGTACCCACTGACTCATGTCTTTTCATGGGACACTACTGAAAAGAGTCTGGTTCTGTTTCCTTTACAACTCCCCATCAGGTATTTATAGACTTAATTCATAAGATCCTTCTGAGCCTTCTCTCCTCCAGTCTAAACAGTCCCAGTTCTCCCAGTCTCTCCTTGTAGTACAGGTGCTCCAGCAGTTTAGTCACTTCTGTTGCCCTTCACTGGACTCACTCCAGTATGTCCACGTCTTCCTCGTGCTGGCAAGCCCAGAAGAGGACCCAGCACTCCAGAAGTGTCTCACCAGTGTTGAGTAGAGGGGAAGGATCACCTCCCTCAATCATCAGGTGGTGCTTTTTCTCATGCAGCCTTGTGAGGATGTTGGCTTTTTTTGTTGTAAGGGCACTTTGCTAGCTCCTGCTCAGCTTGTTCACCAAGACCTTAAGGTCACCAAGGTCACCAAGACCTTGTTCACCAAGGTCCTTCTCTGCACAGCTGCTTTCCAGTCATTTGGTCCCCAGCATGTTTTACATGGTTTACACAGTCCAGGCAGTTATAATCCATAAACTCCAGAAACCTCCTGGGTTGTCTTTCTTCTCTACCATCCCTCCAGCAGATGCTGGGGTGGTTCAAGTACCCTATGAGCACAAAGGCCTGTGAGAGTGAGATTGCTTCCAATACCTTGAAGAAGGCATCATCTACTAGTTGTTTTATGAGTAGGTGGTTTGTACCACACCATCAACAACTTAGTTTAGAAAATAATTTAAACTCAGGTAATCTCACTGTGGTATGGAAATATCTTATATGTGTCCAGAAAGGAGCATCCTCTTGCTAATAATAAAAGAAATTATAAAACAAAAACTGAAGAATGAAATATGAATACCAAGACTGGGTAAAAGTCTCCTAAGAAATTACCTGATTTAAGTGCATTATTTAAATTATATGTATATATTCTTAGTATATCCTAACTGCATCGTTGACTAACAATTTAAAAGAAAAGTTTCCAGGGAAAGGGACCTGTCTTCCTTTGGGTTTTGTATGGGAATTGCATTGATGCTTCAATCTATTAGCAACTGTTCAGTTAGCTCAGCAAAAATATGATTGAATCTGTGGAGTAACTGTGTATAAACTCTACTTGTCCTTGAATTTTTCTTATTTAAATATTCTGTATATGGACGACAGTCTACAGAGGACAATGCAAACACAAATGCAGTGCATAAACAGTGTGATACAACAGAAATGAAAGGCAGGGACCTAGGATTAGAACCATCAAATCTGATAGAAGGTGGTAAGCAATATAACACAGGACAATAAGATTAGGATGAAGAAATATTGTACTATGAAGGTAAAATGGTTTGATAGGTGGGATGGGTTAACAAGGCAAGCTTTTGTAATTGCACAACTAAAATATTAGGACAGAGCATTCTGTCTATTCTTCTGTCCATAATAGATAGAAGAATGCGGGATGACAGTGAGTCAAAAATCCTAGGAATGAGGCTTTTAATTCTTCACTGTGGCACTAAGAATCCCTGAGATCCATGCAGTTACAAAAATTTTAGCTCTAATTGATTGGTTTGTATGGCTTTCTTTCATCTTACTTTCAGAACAACAATATTATATCAAACTGGGAGCTCAGTGCCATGAGAGGTTGGCTGGGACAGACCTAATTGCACTGGTTTAAAACAACAGTGCTGCCAAGCCCTTAACTCTGAGAACTGTTCCTCACCTGTCTGAGGCCTGTAGGACCTGGTGGTCCTATGTAGGACCACCAAATGTAGGTAAAAGCAGTTGTTCTGTGTCTGACTAGAGGTCTGGTTGTCTCCACCTGCTGCTCTTGGCAGTAGCCAAATGACAGGATGGATATGTGATAGTACCTGATGTCACTGTTCGCATCCCAGGCAGGACAAGTTTGCACTGGTCAAGCTCAGTTGCAGCCAGGAGGGAAGGCACTGGGCTCCTTCATGTCCTTCCATGGGCAGGGACATGTCAAGGAGGAGCAAGAAATGCAGGGAAATAAGTTGTTTAAAATACATGAGCTTTAGTTTAAAAATAATTATTCCAAACAAGTCTCCCTAAGGAGGGCAGATCATGAAAGAAGATATTACTGCAAAAGAACTACTATGAGTGACATGCTGTAACCTCAAAAGTCACTGACAAATGGCAATCTCTTTACCTAAAAATCTATAAAGTGCACATGTTATGTGTGGTTAACAACCTGCTTCTGAAAACAAACAGGGAAAGATTTTAAGTTCCCAATTCCTTTCATATAATTCAAGGAAACTAATTTTCTTAGGTATGCAAGTTTGTGGGATTGAAGCCCAGCTGTTTATTACATTCAATGTGGTTATAACAGTAGAATTGGGCATTTACCTTTATACTTGCATCAGTTTCTGTCATGGATGTGTAGGAGAACTGTGTGTCACTAAAATTGGACGTGGTGTGAATACCATGATACTGTACAACAATGAAAAAGGCTGCTTAGGAGTTGAGTAGGAGTTGAGTTTGCCTGTTTCCAGGCAAACATTCAGGTTTGGTAAAATTTACATGTCAAAAACACTGAAAGTTCACTTTGGAAAAACACTTAAAGAATATGAATATTTTCCAGCCACCTAAGTGGATCCAAATTCTTGTGAGCTTCTGTTTCCAAAAGTGGTGAGCATACCATTAAGACCAGCTCTTCCTTTATTTTGGCTCTGATCTTGTGTATTTTTCCAATAACAGAAAATACTGGAAATCAAATGGAAGTTGAAAACTGAAGGCAGGAGCTTTTTGAATAGTAGGACTGAAACCCAAAGCTCTTTTTCAGTTTTGAATGAAAACTTCAGCTTGACATTTTGCATGCTTTCAGTTTCTATCTCCCTTTCCTATGCTGTCACACTGTATCACTGTCATTTTGAAATTAGGGAAGATTTATAAGGAAGTAGTTCGTGGGTTTTGGGGCTGGGAAACATTTTCTCACATGGTAAGAAAAATTGAGAGCTGAGGAGGTGGAGGGTGGAAACACTGTTTCTGATAGCAATTGGAAAGAGATATTAGTATACATGGGGAAATTCTCTAGGAAAGAAATTATAAAATCCAATGTATGGTAATAAATTTTGTGATCATTATATGCTTATTTGGAAATAACCAAGTACTGATTATGCAAGTTCTTTATTTCTGTTTAGATAATACTTCTCAGTGAAAGTACAGGGAATAGTTTAAAAAAATAAGTAGCTGGTTGTGATTTAGACATGGTATCGAGTCCCTCCATGCTGCCTGCTTCAGGGAATGTCAGTTGTCACCGGAATTAGTGAACATGAAGCAGAAGGACATTCTGGTCTGTAATTTTGTGACAGAGACAGTGTTTCACAGCAGACCGTCATGCCTACAGTGTCATGCCCAGAGCAGCTGGACACCCACATGGCTAGCTGAGTTGCCTTGGCATTGCCCAACCAGTTAATAAGTTTTAACCTTGTTTTTGTGTACTTAAATTAGGACCACCTGAAACATACCAGATTTTTCTCCAGGATAAGCCTATAGCATAGCAGGAAAAAACCTGAGCAGTGCCATCTGTGACTTGGTGTCTGCATGACTATAGCACTATCCATGAATTTAGAGAATGTGGCAACAGGAAACATGGCAGAGGCTGTGTGTTAACATAAGCAAATAATGATTGCAGATACAACTCATGTACATGGCACAAAGGCTAAGCATTTCTTACAAGTAGGGATCCGCTGAAGAATTTTGTCTGCCTTTCTTTGGCATATAAGTAACAATTTCTCTCTTCTGTGATTTCCAAACGAGGTCTTACCCAGCACCAGAGAAAGGTTTGCTTTTATAATCATACTGACAAAATACACAAATGTAGGTGCAGATTTATCAGAAAATGGAGATTTGTTTATACTGCGTATATGAATCCCCTGAAGAAAATAACACTGGTAATCTATCCTGTATCCATGTTTTGATTACTATTATTAAACCTGTGCTTGGGTTTTTTGGCATAGGAATGAACACAAAATAATGAAGCTTTAGCTGATAATCTATACTGACATTTAAGTTTTGCCTTGGAGGAAAGTGCCTCCTTGCCCTCTCACCTTGACTTCTTAATATGAATTTCTTAGAAATGTAGAGAGAGCTTCCACTGTTTTCTTAACACTTTATTATTAGTGATGGGTGTTGATTTTCTTCATTTTAACCTTCAGTCAATGGGAAGAGAACAGAAGTTGTGTCTATACGAACAGGGACAGAAAGGAGGCATAGTGTTGCCTTATTCCTTTGTACTATCAGTCTAACATTTTCTCTCTTCTAACTGCTTATATCAGCTGTGATCAGGAGCAGAAAAAAGATTATTTCAATGTTTGTGAAGCAGAAATAGAGGAGGTATATTTAAAGCAGAAATATTTCAGGATAAAGAAAAAGAAGCTTAAAGATACTTACTTTAACCTGTCAGTAACTTCTACTTGAATAAATAACTTCTCAGCCTTTTGCTACCAAGTTTATTTGTAGCCCAAGATACACCTATTGCCTTGAAATGAACTAGTCATTTATTTTTTGAATAGTGCTATTTATAGTGCTTCTAGGATTTTACAATAAGGATGGTAGAGAAAGCAGAAGGACTTAATCTAGCAAAATCAGAACATCATGTTCTCATGTCCTTTAAGATCAAACATAGATTAGTCTCCTGCATTTGCTTCACCCTTCTATGTAAATACGTAAAAACACAGACTGGATTATTAAGTTTACCTTGTTCAGTCACTCTGGTGACACTGATCCATATGTCAACTTCCTAGAGATCAGTAAAAGATAAGACTAGTAGGGAAATTTTTATTTACCCTTATCAAAGGGTCAGCACTTTGATAAACAACCAAAGCTGAAGGAAGTCCATTGAGGTGAAATTGCTTAAAACAGACATGTCAAGTAGCCATTTAAATTTCAGGTCTTGGCTTTAGAGAGCAAATAGGCAGAGAGGAAAAATGAGCCAGGCAATACAGATATTCCAGTGGATAAGACCATTTATGAGACTTTTCCTGAGGTCTCCAACTGCTGTGATGCTTCTCTGTCCTTCAGCCGACATTTTGCATCTGGGCTTTTTATTCACTTGGACAACACCTCACACAAGACAGGTTTATCTCCTACCCTTATTGACAGTCCTCTCTAAAGTATTGTGCTACTGCCATTACATCATGAGTTTTGCTCATGCATAGCCTTCTAGAGAAGTAGGAGTTGCAGGGATAATACCCATGACTGCAACAGCTGTGGGAGCAATTAGAGCAGTAGATACATCCCTGAAATTAAGGGGAGCCACAGGGCTTGTGAGAAACAAAAAGCAATCAGACACCTTGGCTTGGGGTTACGCTTAACAGCAGCTGAGCTCCACCTTTCACTTTGCTCCTGCTTACTTACCTTGTGTGAGTTGCTTTTCTCTTGACTACCTGAGTGAACTGCTTCGCCCACTGAGTAGGCTTAACTTTAAAAACATATGAATAAACAGATTTTGGAGAACTGTGTAGATTTTGATCTTTGAGAGCAGACTTTTCTTGAAACACAGGAGCACAGACAGAAGGGGCTCTTGTCAGCAGCATGAATCTTCTGGAATTCCTGCTGGTTTAAAAGGAATTGGGGATCATAGGAGGCAAAGAGGAAAGAATTCTGGTCTTCTTTCTGGAGCTAATTCCCTTTGAACTTTTGCTCAGCATTTGATTAAATCTTTTTGTGTATACTGGTCTCCCTAATCAGAAGCAGTTTGCAATACCTCTGTCTGAAGTTATATGCTTCAGTCTGCTTCTGGAATCTTGCAGATCAGAACAAGGGCTTGGTGGAATTATCATTCATAACCAAGGAGCTATTTAAGGTCAGTTTCACAGGGTTTTTTTAAAGATTTTCTGAGGCAGTTCTCCAGGTACAATAAATTCTGTATTGGTTCATTGCAGTAAAATAGTCCCTCAGCATTAATATTACCTTTGTGGTTACAGTGGGAAAGTACCTTATACTCATTCCTCAAGACTGATGTCAGCAGAGTGGTTCAGTTAGAGATATACTTTAAGCATAATCTCAGATCCAGATAACCTAGATCTGAATGTTTTTCAAATGTCAGGATGCTTAATCCTGCTGTGACTTTCACAGTGAGTCTCCTTTCCGTAATGAGTCAGACACTCCGTTTAAAGATAGTCCCATATGTAAAAGTCCCAGATCTAACTTCCTGCCTTGCTATTACTTCTACAGATTTAAAGCTCTGATAACTGAGACTTAGGCTGCACCTATGCTGCTGAATTAAATGATATCACAGCATTCCCACTTGTTGAAATAGACCCTGGCACTCTTTTCAAACATAATAATTAGCCTTTTCTCAAAGCCTTTCCAGGCTCAGTGGGGCTTAGTAAATCCCAGGGACTGTACTTGCTGTGGCAGCTTGGATGACCCTGTTTTGGAGGCTAAGAGAACTTAGTAGAAGATGTGGCAACATGTGTCAGCTGATCTCAGAGCCAGAAAACAGGCCCTGGCACATTTTCTTTACTAGTGTAGATATAGATATGGCCTCAGGGCTTTCAACTTTGGCTCTGTGATTTGTTAGGAAATGTTTTCCTTTGGATAAGACCATAACATGAGTCACTTTATCTGTTTATGACTGGCAACTGGGTAGAAGCTAAAGATCTCATGATAATTTTAAATAAAAAACCAAGAAGAAGTCACATGTAACAGATTATATTTTCTGTCTTGGTTGGTAGTATTTGAAATGCAAACTTCTATCTAACTGTAGTACTGTTGCTGTTTGGTTTTCTACATTTCAATGTGATTTGCCATATTGGAGGTATAGCAAGCCAGTGAAAAATTCTGTTTGATTCTCTTCCGTTCAATTCTGTACCCACTGCATTTTGTTTTCTCAGGATTTTTAATTACAAAATTAATATAATAATGCTGGTGAAGGATCTTGTGAAAGATCTGTTCTTAATGTTCAATACTTACCGACATCAAGCAAGAGATGAAGACAGTTTTTCTCTCTCATAAAAAGATACCATTGAAACAGTGGGAGTGATATGTGTATCTGTAGCTCTGAGGGATCTCAGGGCCAAGCAGAGAGTTTTATTATTTATGGTGATGAAGTGGGGCAGTCAAATTAACATTCACCCTTGGTATTCCACTGTAAATTTGTGTTGTTTCATGTAATGTTGTGTGGATAGCTGAAGAGCCATGTCAATCCCAGCTGCCTGGGGGTAGCTCAGGATCATTTTCCTGAGGGGTTTGACCCTGTTGCTGGAAGCTGATGAGGGATGTGCTGGAATGGGGAGAGAATGACACTTTGGTCTAGGGCATTCTACGGTGGAGGGAGAATTATAATGTGAGCTCACTGTGTGCCTCCTGTCTAGGAGAATCTTAGGTAATCATACTACAGTGCCCCCTTCTCCTCACTTACAACAGTGTCAATCTGAAATTTCAGCAGACTCATACTAGGAGAGAAAAAAAACAGTCCACAGCAAATAGAAAGCTTTGAGTCATGTAGCCCATTGCTCTGTCAATGCAAGATTATAGCTCTTGAACATCAGTCTTGAACAGATTTACTGGCTCAAATCAAAGGACTTCTATTACTCTATTACTTCTCTTTGGGGAACTTTCCATTGTTAGAAGTAACTTTCATTTGATGTTTCAAAAAATAATAGCTTCATTTTGTTATTTGCCTTTAGGTTTTCCTCCATAACTCTTTCTGTGCCATGCCCTCCAAAAGACACAAGAGAGAGACAATGGATCCCAAACCAGCTACAATTCAAATCTGGCCTCAGACCAAGACCCAGATTTCTCAGGTTTGTTTGAAGTGCTGGGATGTAATTATGTCCTATCTCTGCCATCAGTCAGCCTGACAGCAGCATATAGCTAACTCTTCCTCATCTAATTTTTTTTCAGTTTCTTACTGTGTACAACAAGAAGAAAGAACACATAGGATGTTAGATTGCTCAAGCATGATTGGTGGTATTTTCACTTGACTTTGTTTATAGGTAAAGAAAACACATTGATTTAAAACATGAGATTAATGGAAATATTTACCGAAGTTTTCAACTTTGGATTCCATACATTCTCCCTTTTATTCTGCAAGTCTTCCTTCTTCTTTAAGTGCATAACTTCTGAATGACAAGAAAATAATAAACAAGCCTCACCTCATTTACCAAGGTAAGCAAGAAGTTTTCAGAGAAATTATCAGTTTAAACTAATATGCAAGCATAGTGGAAAGGCAGAGGTCTGCACTGTAGGTTAGCAAGTCATCAAGACAGCTTCGCACTGGGGATTGCCAACCCCACTGAAGGACTCAGAGTTTAGTTTTCACCAACAACCTCATGACAGAAGACAGGACTCGAACAATCAAAGCACTTAACTTTTGATTTTTTTTAGAGGAATAGACAATCTTTAAGCATTGTGCTTAATTTTGCTTGGTCTATTTTGCAGTATTTACAGACTACCAGTGGCAAGCCAGGGGTGATCCATTTTGAGCTGTGTGCTGATAAAAGCATGGTTATGAGCTATGGGTATTTGGGTTTTTTTAATACCCAACAGGACTTTGTAAATCAGTGATTTAGTAAATGTTTAAAAATTGAAAAAAACCCAGAAATATCAGTGGGCATCAAGTCTCTTGGTGTTGGCACACATGATGCTCTCACCTTCTGTCCTTATATTCTTAGACTCCTGCAGATTTACTACCATGCATGCCACTGTGAAGGAGTCCTTAGCCATGTTTGTGATTCCAGTGTTGTATCTCTGTTGCCTTTCTGTAGGCTTGTCTGCACATCAGAATAGATGTTTGTTTGTTTTAACTTGTACTGAAGTTATGCTAGTACAAACCAGTCCCTTTGCTTTCAGATCCAGGACAAGCATGTAAGCTTACTGCTATACCTCAGTGAGTTCCTCACATTCTGTTTCCATCTAAGTTTCAGGCACCTGCAAGTCCTTGCTTCTGAAATACTGTGATACTTGACCAGAATCCTTCTTCCTACAGAGTCACTGTCATTTAGCAGTAGAGAAAAGCAATAGAGAAAGGTATTTGAGACAGCCATGTGAATATTTTGTCTAACCTAATCTCACGCTTCACTGCAAGCAAAGCTAGATAAGCTTCCCTTAAAGCACCAGAGCAGAACCTGCTGCCAGCTGGTGAGAAAAGGTGTCTATACAGGTGTGAGAGCCTGACTGACTCTCGTGGGTATCTTTGAAAGACTCCGTGTCGTTCCATCCTTTGCCCTCCAACTATGTTTCTAAATACTGTCTTGCTCAATTTACCCATGTGCTGGCTTCTCTTGTAAAACTGGCTTTGGTGCTGCCAGGGCCACAATGAACTGTATGAAATGGCTCCCTGTTTTTACATTTGGTTCTGCTGTGTAGGACCCATGCCCAGGCCATGTGCAGCTCTGCAAACCACGTGGTTAGTGATTAATAGGTGTCTTCCCCAGACATTTCTTCTTTGTCTCTAGTTGAGCTGTCTCCCACTGCTGAAGCTTTCAGGTTGTTAAGGAGGGAGGTTAGACATTCAGGAGTGTCCAGGGTGAGGAACAAAGCACTGATTTCAGTGCTGAACCACACACAGTTTGCCGAGCATCCCCCCCATAGCAGTTGATGAACAATAAGTTGCAAGGTGGATGGTTCTGGACTCCATTAATCTCACTTTTTGAAGTCGGATACTGAGGGTCTCCCTTAGATCATGCCACTGGATCAAAAGAGAGCAATTGGTTCATCATTTCATTTGTTGTTTGTTTGCTTTTCCTTTTCTTCAGTGACATAAATTGATGGTCTCTGGAAAAAAGGTAATAGCATCAGATAGTGGTAGTATCATCTGATGCTCCCAAATCTTTTGATTATCTGACAGTAGTTTAAAGTGCAGCTCTATGCTGAAAAATGATTCTGGAAATGGCATTGTGAGGTTTTGTGCCTATCATCTCCAAATTATTTACATATCAGATGTCCTCTGTGAGCAATAAAAAAGACACTTAACTTTGTTCCTTCTGTCAGCCCCCATGAACTTAACCTGAACTTGAAGTTCACATTGGATTATTTTCTTCTCTCTTGTGATTGCCAGCAATAGAGCACTCGATGGACCAATTTAAGTTACACCATAGCAAGTCTTCCATCTATGAACTGGACCTCATTGCCACCTGTAAACCCCTGTGTTTTCTGCAGTTTTACTCAGGAGACTGCAGCCTGTTGATGTATGACAACAGGAAATACGTACCATCTTCCTGTGTTTTTTAGTATGTGAAGAGGAGTTTTTTGCTCAGTATGAACTACTTGGTCCTGATATTCTTGTTTCTTGTTCTTTTGTGTTCTTTTGTATTCTTTTCTAGCCCCCTCTAAACTTGTCATAGATTACACAACTCATTTGATGAATACATCCTTCCATCTCTCTGTAGGTTGAAGAACATTTGCTGTTCAAACTGTTCTGCACTTTATTTCTTTACTTGAAATACTAAAATATATTTTATACATATATACATACAGCAATGCATATATTAACAAAAGTGTGTGCATGCTGCAACATATTTTTCTAATAGTTTTTTTTCACAAACCAAGTCCCCAAAATTCTGAAACGTTAAAATTGGTAGCAGAACCCAACAGTAGCTCTTCAACAGTCAAGGAGCACAATACAAAAGGAAGTTTGTGCAATTAAAATAGTCTTTCTTTCTTGATAGATAGTTTGACCAGATTGTGAAGAAGAAAGAATACAAATCTCTTAAAAATCAAACAAACCACATTTTTGAAAAAGAAGGATCCAGTAGACCTTGTCTGGCTGCTAACTTGCCCTATTCAGGACGACAAGTTAAACTACTGTGTGTTGATTAGTTCTTTACTAAATTAAGTGTACTTAAGGATGCATGGAAGAAACAGCAATATGCATCCTGAATTCCAGCCCCCAGAGAGGGCCACCATCATTGCATGTGAGAGAGATGAATTTGCAGCATACAAACATAAGAAAATAAATGAAGTCATTCCATAAAATCATAGCTTTGGATTCTAGAAATTTAGCTCTGTTTCTCTCAAATGATCAGCTGTAGACCTTCCATGGCAGTCTCCAGACTGTATAGTGTCCCAAGTAATCCTTTGAAAGTGGGTCCAGGTTCCCTTCTAACACATGAGATGAAATCCTGGACTTATATAGTGGCATTTCCTTTCAAGCAGGTCTCTGAGGAGCTGGTTGTTGGATAACCTTGCCCAGTGTAAAACGGGGAAGGGGACAGCTGAATTACCTTCTGTTGAGGTCACTGTGTGGCTATGGGGCCCAGATTTGTATAGTGTAATTTAATTATAGGAGCTGTGTTGTATATTGGCTGGATAACTTGATATCCAGAAAACTTGATAAAGAGAAAACCCACAAAGCACAGAGGCCATGAAAGGAAAGCAGTGGCATGTTTTCCACTTTGCTCTGCGATGTGTTCAGAGGTGCAGTGGTTATGGGAGCAGAGGGATGGTAGGTCTGCACAGTGGTCACTGCTGTCTTCCTGACTCCCCCTGAACATGTGTCCATTGCATCTGTGGTGACGGCAATACCACAGGCATCTGTAAGTCACATTACAACTGTGCAACAAAATTGACAAAACTTCCATTATATGAATAACTGCTGAAGGGAGTGGTGATGGAAATGGGTTCTGCTGTTCCTCATATAACAGTGTTTCTAACTATTGCTCTTCCAACAGGGACCAAAAATAAGTAAAAATGAGAAAGTCTATCCTCAGATTGCTACATGAGATGGTGTGGAATCCTAAAAAAATTTTATGTTCTATTCTGCTCCTCTGGCAAAGACTTACATAACTCACTGGTGGCTCCATCACTCATGAGCAAAGCACGCCTCCCAGATGCATGGCCATAAAATCTTTATAGTGTCTTGCAAAGTGTGGTGTGCTATAGAGTTTTATAGCCAGGCATTTAGGATGACCACATTACATCATCACATATTTTCCCATGAAGATTTTGGCTTACTGCTGCTCTAAGCTAACTAACTTTTACAGATGGTTCCTAGCATAGCTAAAAGATCCCTGCTTTGGTTTTTGTTGTCAGCATGAATTTAATGTACTCCTTTTCTTTCATTAAGTCCCAGAGTCAGGCTGCAGAGGAACTGGAATAGCACAGTCAATACATGACTGGATTTGCTCTCTAGTTATATCAATCACATTGTCTCTCTCCACTATTAAACATTTATGCTGTGGTAATGTTTTCATAGCGCAGCTGATAGACAGGCCCAGGCCCAGGAGCAGTGTAAGTGAGATGTATGTCCTGGGCTCTGGTTTGTGTGCTGCCAGCCCCTGGGGAATCTATATCTCCTAGAGATTTAATAGTGTAAAGCACTTCCATATCCTAAAGAGATACTTTCTGTCTCAGTTTTTATTTACTCTGTGTTTGTTCTTGCTACTTTTCAGGGAGATGAATTAATGATTCTGTCCTTCTGTGACCCTCTGAGCCAGGAATATGCAATCTGGAGTGAAAAAAGAAAAGAAAGAACCCTCCACTCACAGGCAGTATGAAGTTATTTTGTCCTAGCAACTTATGACAGTGCATCTTCCAACCATGTTTCACTATCTGTAAGATATGAAACCTTGAAATATAACCCCTTTAAAAGGTACATTTGTGTTTTAAAGTAAAATAAAAGCAGATAAGGCTAGTATTTTTTTAACAAATAACATGGCTTCAGCATAAGTATACTTACAATAGCAAAATATAGAGAGGAACGTGTTGCAAATTTGGAATGAAATCGATGAAAAAACCAGTTTTCACATTCAAGGCAGTCTGTTTCAGGGAACAAAGCAATTTAAAACATTTAAATCAGTCTTATGGTCTGAATAAGCCTCAGCTTTTACCCATAATTAAATGAATTACGTTAGTTAAAATATTAGTGCTGATGGGGGAGATAAGGCTATGAATCAGTGCCAAAATGCATTAACTAAACAGGGCAGAAAAAAGTTCCAACTCAGATTTCTACTCATCTTTTAGATTTTTAAATTGTTATTTTTTGTTATTTTTTCAAGCTGATTTACCCAGAGTATGTTTCCCTATTATTAGGTAATTTGGTCTACGAACATTTTGTTACTTCTTATTTCTTGAGCAGTCTTTCAAAACAGGTTTCAGCAAACTTTCAGAAGTCTCAGATTAACTGAAATTTGCAATTTTATGCTTGATGATCATCAGTATGCAAGAAAAGGAAATGGACGTCATCCGCTGTCACCCAATCATTCATTGTCGTCTGGTTCTGACAGCAGGCAGACTTTGACTGAGTTACTGCCACACATTTTCAGCTGCTGAACAAATGGGAAAACTTGGACTCTCCACAGTGCTAACTTACATATGAAAATGGTGTTGATGTAGTCCAATGAGTGGAATGCAGAGTGTTTGTGCCTGATATATTAAATGATCACCACTTTCTCATGAGGAACAGGTCCAGTAATCAAGTAAGTAATATTGGTTGTAACTGAATGAGCTAAAGAAGTGAAAATCTGAGACAATTGATCTTTAGGAAGGAGACTTGCAAAATTTCACAGAATTAATAAAATGGAAGAGAAAGTCATCCTTTGCCATATGTCTAGTGCTGCCCAGTGCCGATGACTGTCTGTAATAGATGCTTGAGTCTTAATGAGTAGCTCCTCTCTATGTTTATACTTTCAAGCTACAGTTTATATATGTCTGGTAATGGTGAAAAATGTCTTCCAGGTGCAGCATAATGTAAATGTGGAAGACAAAGCTCGGAGGGACAGAACTGAGTTTTGCAGCTGACAGCTGCATGTGTGATGTCCCCTGCTGGAGTAGTTTAATACAGACCACATCAATTAATTGTGTTTATACTTTGTGGAGAGCACTGCAAAGACTGTTCAGTACAGTAAGAAAAGCAATTTTGGAAAGGCATAGGTGGAAATGCATATATTCCTTTCTTAAAATAGCTGCTACTTATATCACTAATATCTTAAATTATTGGAATGAGAAAAATTATATGCCCTCATGTGCACTTTTGCATCTTCCTTCTTCTGACATTTAAGTTGGTGAAAATAATTTGAGTGCAGTACTTCTGTGAGCAGTGTCTGGATGAAAAGAGTGTTTTAGAGTTCACTGCTTGTGTCAGTGAATTCCAGATCAGATCTGATTTAATTTACACAGAAAATGTAAAGATGACTTAATCTCATATAAGCTTATATTATTTATTTTTAGATGGATATGACTTAACACATCACTGTAAATTGAGGACTATAATTCCTGATCTTGGGGGAAAAAAACATCTGTGGAGTAATATTCTTCTTTCCCCACCATATTACTTTCTGCTTATCTATCAACATCCTTTAATGAGGAATTTTGCAGGGAAAATGCCTGATCACTTTGCTTTGCTAACTGCATTGAGAGGAAGAGGACACTCACTCTCCTACAGAGGTAGTTCTAATGTGATAAAATAAGTTAAAATCAGTACAAACAGCACCCAATTTGTAGGCTTTGCAAGCATCCAGCTGAGGAACTAAATCTCTGAACACATGTAGATTTACAGCTCCCTTTTAAACAATTTGCAGCTACTGCATTTTGGTCTAACAATAGATATTATCTCTCAAATTGTCTCAGTGTTAACCTGTAAATAAGAATTATTAGATCTAGCACTTCTCAATACACTGGAATCAACAGCCAGCATGCTACATTTCCAGAACTGGAGGGTTTCTTTGCCCAAAATGCAGAGATGCAGCACCAGGACCCACTGCACCACACAGGGACCTGCAATTTCTGCATTCCAGCCAGAGCAAGGCAGAGAGCAGGGTGTGCCAGGGGCTGGCTCAAGCAGCTGATTCGGATATTGGCTGCTTTGTCAACAGTTGTTTTGGCCAGACTGTCTTCAATAGAGATCTGGCCTTGAGCGGCTATTGTGAAACTGCTTCTTTCAATTAGCTCTCCAAAGGGATGCTTCATCCCACACTGGGAGCCCATTTGTGTGGTTTTGGAGCAGTCTAAACTGTGTCTCCTCCAGCACTCTCAGTGTAGGAAAAGCTCAGAAATAGCCTAGAAAATATGTTGCGCCTATCTGGTGTCCGTTTTTGACAGCCTTCATGCTTAATCACAAGGAAGATGGGACAAAAATATCCACTGTTTGAGTGTTTATACTTTTCTTATGGATTTAGAGGGCTCCATGTGTAACACAGTTTGAAGCAATGTCAAAATATTAATAAACTTGCAGACCCACTTAAATATCTATTTTGCACTAACTTGTGGCCAGTCTTCAGGCTTGCTCTGGGCTACAGGGTCTAAATCCTCTTGTTTTAAGCCAATTCAGCATTTTTCTCATTCATATTTTATATTTTCTTCATTCACAGTCCTTCCTGTGTTCCACTTTTGTTCCTTAAGGTATCAACTTTGGTTACTTAGTTACAGTCAGGAAAATACCAACACTTTTTATCCACTCAGATCTGTGATGAACAGGAATGAAAAAATGCCCACTAGCAATTTCCCATTTGCTGTGCACTGCAGTATTGCATTCCTGCCACTGTGTACTGTTCTGTGAGACTCTTAAATTAAACTAATTAATCTGATTTAGGGTGATGCCTGTTTACCAACAGGAGTCACAAGAGAGTTTTCTTCTCTGTCCTGTCACCAGGAGTCTGCCTTCCAGGTAAAAGCCTCTCTGTTGCACAAACGGCTCTTCTCTGAGCTTTTTGTAGCTGGGTCTTGTGAGAGGAAGGCAGTTTATTGTTCTTAGTCTGATGTAAATGTACCTTAAGAATTTGAGAGACCTTGGGGATAAAAGTGATATGTAAGCAAAGACCCGCTTTTAGTGGTTTTTGGTTGCTAGGGCTCTTTAAAACCTAGTTTCTTGGGGCTAATAGCCTAATAAATTAGATAGGCCAGTTCAGTTTCTTGAGAATTATTGAACTGAGAGGCCTCCAGGCAGAGTTTTTACTTGCACCTGTTTATCTGTGAGGGGTTTCTTCAGATCATTTTCTAAGGACCAGGAGCTAAAAGCTCCTTTTCAATTTTCTTTCACTTCCCCAAATGAAAGCTGTATTTTCGTGAACCATGGTATTTTCTTGACTCAGCCCTGTTGATAACAAGTCCTCCTTGTAAATCTTTCCTGGAGATCTTTGTTAGCTTTATTGGTGTTTTCTTTTTCGCTTAACCTTTTAACACTGTCATTATACAATAATATTTTGGTTTTTGTTTTCTCTATGGGAGTTCACTCTATTTCTGCAGTTTAGGCTATACAACAAAATTGTCCTGGGAAGTGACAAGGCAGTGGCAAGCACTAGGTTATACTTCTCATGTGGACTGTCTTCCATGTCTACATTGCATTTTGAAGATCTGAAAACCACTGTACTCATCAATGATTCCCCATAAACAAGAATAACTTGGTTAATCCATTTGGTTGAGGTTCTTCTATTAAATAGAAGCTTGTTATATATATGCGGATTTTTGAGCATCTTGCAAATTAATACTTCCATTAGAAACCACTCTGACATTTACTACACAGGTGACAAACCTGAAGCTTCTTTCTGTAGCTCTTTAATAATGGAAATGGATGCAAGAACAGCCTTAATTTGAGAAGCAAGGCGCAGGGAAGTATGTAAGAGAGGACCAAACTGGTGATATTTCCCAAGATTATGCTCTAACATATTGCAGCTCCTGAACCATATCATGTCTTGGGTATTCTCTTCTTTGTTCAATCCCCTTCTAATCTCATGTGGATTTACTGATTTGTGTGTTCTCCTGCACATGTTTCAGCTTGAGCTGGTGAACTCTGAACATTTATTTGTTCCTTGTTCACATCTTCACAGTTCCACAGATCTCTTCTGCAACGCACCCTCAGCCGGACTCTGGATATAAGACTAGTAATTTCAGTTGTTCTTTGTAATGGGAATCTTTCTGGAAAAGGCTTCAGACAACTTCTGTAATTGGCTTCATTGTTGTTTTTCTTCTCTGCTAATTTTTTTTCTGAGCTCCTTTTTGCTATGGAGAGTGGCATGAGAACAACACAGAGTATTCATGAAGAGATGTATGCAGTGGCATACCAGGGTTTACTGTTGTAGGCAGCTCAGTCCCACATAGCTTCTTGCTCTCTTTCCCACAGTAGAATGAAGAAAAGAATCAGAAGGGTAAAAGTGAGAAAACCCATGGTTGAGATAAAGGCACACAAACAAAATGAAGCAAGGACTTCACGCAGTCTTTCCCATGGGCAGGCAGGTGTTCAGCCATCCCCAGGAGACCCAGGCTCCATCAGGCATGATGGTGACTTGGGAAGACAAACACTGTGACTCAGAACATCTCCCACTTTCTTCTCCTTCCCCCATTTCTGTATGTTGGGCATGATGCCATGTGGTATGGAACGTCCCTTTGGTCACTTGGGGTCAACTGTCCTGGCTGTGTCCCCTTGACAAATTCTTGTGCATCCCCAGCCAACTGACTGGTGGTGCAGCATGAGAGACAGAAATAGCTTTGACTCTCTGAAAGCATTGCTCAGTAATAGCTAAAATTCTCTGTTATCAACACTGTTTTCATCACAAATCCAAAACATACCAGCTACCATGGTAGAATTCTCATAATTCTGAACATTTACTTTGGCTTCTGCTCAGTATGATGCTGATGTTTTCTTTAAATGATTTATTATAAGCTGAAGATCTCAATCTGGTCAGGAGTCAGCTCTAAGCCCTCTCCTACAGATTAAAAACTTAGATTGTTTTTCTCTATTTGTGTCCTTTTATATTTGTCTATAATGAATTTCACTGTCGGTGTTTAAAAACAATACAAACAGCTTTTAACTATTAAACCTGTATATCAGTGTACCTTTCTATATCAGAACCTCTTTTACATAATGGAACCTACATAATATTGGATTGAATAAAGAGACCTGAAAACTGGAGAATACTTAGATGAATTCTTCTGAGCTGCATCATAAATAATAATAATAGTAATAGTAATATAATAGTAATAGCAATAATAATAATAATAATAATAATAATAATAATAGTAGTGGTCTTCATTAGGGATTAAGATGGCACAACCTGTGGGGGAAAAAAAAAGGTAAGTAAAAGAATCATTATAGTTGGTTGTGATGCTAGAAGTATGGACTTGACATAGGAGTAGGGAGTATAAGGCCATGAAGATTTCTGGAGATCTGGATACCTTCTACCATTAGAAGAAAAGGTGGCATTAGTTTTGTGTTGTGTTTCAGGGATTTTTTTCTCTCTCATTAAATCCTGTCTGTCCCTACTCTGTTATTCTGTGTCTCAACGTCCACGTGAGTGTTCTTGTTGCCCACAGTCAGGAGGTATTTCCATGAGGTGTTGAGGTTCTGTGACTAGCATGCCCGAATGCTTTGAGGCACATATTCAGGTTCTGCTAGTTAGGCCAAAAAACTTTCTAGGTGCATGCACACCTCCCACTGTGTTGGACAACAGCTCTTATAAACATTAACAGGTTTTAAACTGTGTCCATGTGACTCAGCTTTCCTGTATGGCTGGGAATACCTGTGATCATGGCAGAGTGGCATTTGGCTTTGCAAAAGTGAGCTGTAAAATAGAGTTGGTATTACTGACATGACAACAGCTTGACATCATACAGACTGTAATGATTTGTTGCTAAGTTCTCAGAAGAGGATGCTGCAGACATTGTGTTCAGACCTTGTTATTAACCTGTGTCTCTCCGTGACACGACACACAGAAAGCAGTTATGGCATCTCATCTTTGTGCCACTGATGCCCTTTAGTCTTTCCATCTCAGTCCATGGTCCTGTGGCTTGGGAGGTGCTTGTGGATAAAATTAAAAGAAATCTGCAGGGTTGCGCTGGATCTTCAAGCACAAGAACATGCAGCAGGCTAAGGGGTCTGAACAGAGCAGGAATGTGGTGTTGGAGCATATGTCTGACTTTTGTGTTGTGCTGCTGATGCACCTGCTTTCACATGACTACTCCGATAAAAATGAGAAATAATTTGGTTTTAAAATGTTGTATAGTTTTAAACAAGTGAGAAACAATCACAGCTGTTGGGATAATATCTAATACTCTTGTGTCTAGACACTACTGCACAAAAAAAAATCATAAAAGTATGTAATAAAGGGAAAAAAAACTTTCCACCTGTGGGTGCCATCTGGTGGTGAATACTCTGATCCTGATCCAGCAAAACTCTTGGATGAATGCCTGTTTCTAAAGCATGAACGCCCCTTCTAAGTATGTGGGTGTGTTACTAAGTCCCACACAATGGGGTGGGCATGTTGGAAGAATAAATCTAAATGCAGATCCTACAGCTGAGATTCACCAGATATTTGCCCTGCGAATGAACAAATACTTGTAAAAGCCCTGGTGAGGATAGAGCAATTCTTGCTCACAGGAAAACTGAAGAGCAAGGCAAGGAGCCATATTCTAAAGTCCCAAAACAGGAAAGCATGGAAGGGCCAGGAATATAAGCACCCGGTCATTTTGATGCTGGTATCTTTGCCAAAAATACAAATTTTTGTTCTTGTGAAAACTCAAAATACAATTTGAAAGTGTCTGAGTTATAAGCAGATGTGTGCAGAGGGAGCCATGCTTAAGTGTTGCATTGGCACAACATTGTGTCTGGGCTTGACTGTTCTTCAGCAGCCCATAGGCATGTGTTACTATTCCAAGTTGGGCAGGAGTGCTGATCTGCTGGAGTGCAGGAAGGCTCTGCACTGGGATCTGGACAGACTGGACAGAGGGAACAAGGCCAACTCTATGAAGTTCAGGATGGCCAGGTGCCAGATCTTGCACTTGGGTCTCAATGACCCCATGCAACTCTACGGGCTTGTGACAGAGCCGTAGGAAATCTGCCTCTTGGATAAGAACCTGGCTGTGCTGGTTGACAGCCAGCTGAGCATGAGCCAGCATGTGCCCAGGTGGCCAAGAAGGCCAAAGGCATCTGGCCTGCATCAGCAATAGCGTGGCCAGCAGGAGCAGGGCAGTGATTGTCTCCCTGTACTCAGCACTGGTGAGGCCACGCCTCAAATCCTGTCTTCAGTTTTGGGTCCCTCCCTACAAGAAAGACATTGAGGTGCTGGAGCGTGTCCAGAGAAAGACAACAGAGCTTGTGAAGGTCTGACTAACAAGGAGCAGCTTGAGGGACCTGGGGATGTTTAGCCTGGAGAAAAAGAGGCTGAGGGGAGACCTTATTGGTCTCTACAACTACTTGAAAGGAGTCTGTAGTGAGGTGGGGGTCAGTCAGGCAGCAAGTGACATGACAGGACAATGGGGAATTGCCTCAAGTTGTGCCAGGGTAGGTTTAGATTGCATATTGGGAAAAATTCTTCCAGGAAAGGGTTATCAAGCATTGGAGCAGGTTGCCAAGGAAGTGTCTGGGTCCTCATCCCTGGAAATGTTTAAAAGACAGGTAGATGTAGAGTTTAAACACATGATTTAGTGGCAGGCTTGGCAGTTCTGGTTTAATGGATGGACTTAACAATTCCATAACTGATGATTCTGCTAGTGGGGCCTCCTGGTTCCAGAAACTCAGGCCTCTCTCCTCACCTGTCCGTGAAGATCTGAACATCTAAAGAAATACCAACATGCCTTCAGTCAGCCCTCTCCCACCTGTGCTCCAGCTGGTAAGTGACGGACAGTGGGAGATGCTACTGCCTTGTGTTTCTCATCAGCATCTGGTGGAAGAAGGGCTCTGCTCTCCTAAGGCTGTACAAAGAGGAGGTGAGACACTTGAGATATAATGATTTTGTCTGAAACTACTGTACCTCAGACTTTCTGCTGAGGACAGCAGCTTTCAGCAGAGGGACAGCAGGTGAGAGGCTTGGGAAGAGGGAAGGGCAGGATGGGGGGTCAAGCCCCTAGCTGGCACAGGAATTTTGGAAGGGACCATCTACCCAGAGCGATCTTCAGGTTCTTCCCACCTCCCTCAACCATTGCGTCCAGGCTCAAAGGTTGCTGTAAAGTGCTGCCACAGAGGCTCTAAAGTTTTTATAGCAAGATATAGCAAGATTTTTTACCTCATGCAGACTGAGCAGAAAATGCTAAGATTAGAGCAGAGGAAAAGACTCTGAATTTACTTTCTTTACCAACAAAACAAAGTTTTATCTTAATTTCAGCCCTACATCCATGAGTTTAGCATTCAGGCGAATGGTTCTCCTGAACTGTATTATCTTGGTGCAGTTCACAATCCTGTAAACCAGAAAGTACTAGATATCATTCCCCCACAGAAAGCACAGTGGGGAATAAGCAAATAAAATTGAAACAGATAAAGATCCGAGTATTGATCTCTGCTGGTGTTTCTTAATAGAGCGTAACTCCAAAGGAATATTGTAGTCATTGATGGAGGAGAAATCGAAATAATCTGGCTATCACTTTACATGTCTCTGTATTAGAAGGGTCACGTAGGCTAAAGGGTGCTAGGGATTTACACAAAGGAACAGCAGATTTTCAGGAGAGCATATGGATTTACAGCTATAGAAAGCACTTAGCAGAGACTCCAGCTGGGCTAACACAAGCAGCGGTTTTGTGGTGAACTCATGGAAGCTCCCCCACACTTCTCTGCTTATCTAAAATATGTGCTATCCCACAGCTACCAGCTGTGGGGTGCCCCCCCAAATGATTGAGCTGAAGTTAACACTGACATTTTCCTCCTAGCAGTCACATGTGAAAGCCAGTAATTTTCAAATTTTGTTTGATATTTCTTGGGAGTACCACTTTCAGTATATAATTAATTCATGGTAGTTCCTGGAGTTGCAGCTGTATCTGAGAAATAAGATAGACATTTTCTGGCTCTGCATTGGTGGTCACCACTCTCACAGACAAAAAAGGTTTTATTACAGCCTTACGTCTGCTCAAATCACAGAACTTGTCATTGTAGTAAGGCAAAATGTATTCTGCCTGGCTCATACTCTATCAACAACTGCTACCAGAGCTTCAGACACAGGACAGATTTCCAAGGTAGAAATGAACTCCTTGAAGAAAAATGCAGTTTCATACCTGTAATTTAGAGGGCATTTTAGCTCACAAAATCTTTACAACATGCAATAAATGTAAGCGTTTCAGGTCAACTTTCAGTTGAAGTTTTCAGAGCCAGCAGCTAGGAAAAAAATAATTTTGTGCTTGTACTTTGAGGAAATTCTGATCTGAAAGTCTGCTGGACACTTAGTATACTGGGTAAGCATGATGCTGTTTCTTTTCACTGTGCACAAACATCACCCTGATGGTTTACATTATTCATGCAAACAAGACGCTGTAAATGCTGTCTCCTCCAGAGCCTCTTTGAGAGGAGGCTTCAGTTATGCCTAGGAACCCTGCAGGCTCTTCCTCTTGGATTTCATTTGCAAGGAAATTTTAAGAGGCTGCCTCACTTTTGAGTGAGGACATATTCCTACAGTCACTTGCCCTGTTGAAGGCACAGGAAATGTGTGTGGGCAGAGAATACTGACTACAGTGGAGTAGTATTTCAGAACCTAAAAATATGTTTAACCTTCCAGCCACAGAGGCAGCCTGCAGAGTTGAGATGAATGCTGTTTCAGCTCGAGAGGCTTATGAGAAAAACTCACATGTTTAATAATCTGAATCATGTAACAGAAGGCATATGTAGTTGGTGTGCTACAAGCTGATAATTCTGAATTCCTATATATTTATAAATCTGTAATTCATTTAGGGCACTAGAGTGACATCCCTGTTCTGAAAACTGCATGTTCTAAGTTGACCCTGTGGTGGTAAGGAAGATAGGGAAGGATATGGAACAAACAGACAAAGATTAAGGATGATTAAGTTGCAAGGCAGCAATAAATTCCAGTATCAAATCTCAGGCAAAGTTCTTTATCAAGAAAGTCCTTTCCTGTCCTTTCATATGGGTTTAAAATCATTAGGGTTTTTTGGCTGTTTTGTTGGTTGTTTTTTTGTGCCAATAGCAGCATTCTAATCCTATCACTGGCTGTAGACCTGAGCATCCTATAATCCCTGAAACAGCTTCATACCAAGAAATGTGAATATGGTACCTCCCTTTTGGTATTTTTCTGAATGTGAGAAAGCAGTGGGCTGTAAATATGAAGTGTTTACTGAAAAAATATTAGTGCTACTGACTGATTAGGGACCTGAGGAAGCACTACCAAAAACTTAACTGTAAATTTCTGCTTAACCCTCGTTGTTTTAATATGCTTTAGGTATTGAAATTTATTCCTGCATTGAGGCTTTCCTTGCTTCTGACCCTATAGAAAAGCCTGAAGCTCCAGTTGCTTTTTTTTTACTACTTGAAGTCAACTTGCACTGCAAGAAAGTGAAGTCTATTTTTTCCTAAGCTGATATTGAAACATAGGTTATGGAATAACCAATTTTTAAATTGTATTTCATACACCATTGACTAGAAATTCTCATGGCTTCATTGCAATCCAGATCTCTTTTATTAAAAGGCATTCTCTCAGTCCCAGTGTGAAATCTTTTGTATAGTGAGTTATACACTAAATATGTGTGCTAATACAAATGAAACTAACTTCCCTTGAGTAATTTTATAGCCTACAGTCAGTTGAATCTGGGCATAAGGTAGAGAACCTGGATTAATGTACTGCTCTCTTTTGACTAAAATAAATAATTAATGTATTCTTCTTCAAAACAAAAGTATTTATCCTTCAAGACCAGCTGGAAGGGATTGCTTTTAATGAACCTGCTAGCTTTTTTTCTAGTTTCCCTTTAAAATAATGACTGGATTTTTGTGAGCATTCACTTGTGTTCTGTAATGTGATGGCACACTTTTGTCCCTTACACAGTGTAGTGAGATTTCTATACCTAATCAAAGCCACTAAAATGTTATGGGCATTAAATTTGTGTTAATGATCTGATCATGAATGCAAGGAAGAACAATAGCCTGTCACTTCTTCGTGAACTCATCTGACAATTTTGCTGTGCTTGGGGTAGGAAACAAAAAAGCTTTAAAGATGTTGTCATTAGTAAGATTTATGGCTGCAAAGGCTGTGCTGACATAGACCTGTTAGGATTACAATTAGATGTAAAAGATTATCCAAAAGAGTGCAATTGCAGGGAATTTATCTAATCAAATATGGGGAAGGTACAATTTTCAGAGTCACAGTGGGGGAAAAAATTTCTGTTCTGCTGCAGTGCAATTTACATGTGGTGCTACTGGTCTTGGTGAATCTTCCATAAATACAGACATACTTTGTTTCTCTGTAGCATATTATTTTTTCACCTTTAGCCTACAAATAGAATGCCTGTGTATATGTTAAATATGTGAGAATTAGTTTATACTCTAATTTATATTTCAAGATGATTTAGTCTCGTGTGGCTAGAACCCTTGACCAAATAAGAGAGTTCATATTCCACAAAATACTTTTTAAGGGTAGGTCTGCTTTTATTCATAAGGGATGCTTTATGACTAAAATTATGTATTCTATCATGCTGAGTAACAGTGCACCTCCCTGGGAGCTTTAGGATATACACTTGACATCCCAGATGTAGACAGGAGCATCTGATTGTCACTGAATCTTGAATATTGAAATAGTTTTTGTAATCCAAGAAGATTAATTGCTTCTGTGAATAATAAGCTAAAAGAACTAAGATCATGTTAGAAAAAAAATTATGAGGATTATCTTCTTTATGTTTTAGGGCATAGACCAATCTGTTTGGGGAAAAAATTCAATTCAGTGACATATTATTTCATAATTGGTCTCGTTTTGCATAATTTTGTTTTTGGGTTTTTTTGGGCTTTTTTTTTTTTTTTTTTAAACACTCAGCAATGGCCAGTACCAAAAGCAGCAGTTTATTCAAACTTCAGGCTTGCATGAAGACTGCTTTTTGTCATTTTGTATAAGGAATGCATATTCTTCACTGCATGTATATCTGAAAGCTATGGATTTACAATAATTGCTTGTGAAATAGCTTTTCTAATGAATAGTTCTATGGATTTATGTTATTTTCAGATGAAAATAGAAGGAAAAAAATGCAGCCATTTTCTTCCAAAATCCAAGGACTGTGTACTAAGTGACTGGAAAGCATAACAGTGGAACACAATCCAATTCAGCTTCAATCATAGCAAGCAAAGTTTTTCTCTGTCTCATTGCCATTACCTTCTGTGATAGAGAAGCAAAATGCAGGTACTGACGATATTTCTGACTGAAGTACTGCAATCTGTGTTAAATGGGACACCAGACTCCTTTTGCATTTTTAAACTATGAAACTGCGAAAAATTAATTCACATTCCACTCCAAACTGGGAAAATGAAGGTCTGCAGGTCTGTTTTCTCATCCAGGAATAAAATTTTGGGGAGAAAATATATATCCTTTAGTCAAAGTGCTGTATAAGACTGTGAATAAAACTGCATCCCTTGAAGGTATAGATTACCCATGATGAAGAAGCCTATAAGGCATCTACAAGGAGTTTTAGTGTGAGTTTAAAACTTAGAAAATGAGTACAAATGTGATAAATTGTCATTCATCTCCTTTGAGCTGCTTTGTAATTCCTCCCATCTTTTCTTCAGACCTATTTTTTTTTCAAAGGAGTTATGCCAATAAATTCTGATTCCTTGTGTGAATACCCATGCCATTCTATATGTGTCTTCTTTTTCAGTTCCATTTCTAATTTAAACCTCTTTTCAATTTGCAAAAGTTGTGAATAAAACCATTTGGTTTTATTTTTGAAAGACTGCCTATAAAATGTCATATTGCTATATATGTTTGGCCTACATTCACCTCTTAGTAGTTCTGATTTATACAAGCTTGCCAGAATAAGAAAAATGTTGGGGACTGGCTGCTGGGGAATGTTTTAATCAGAGAACTTCATATTTCAAAATTATCTGTAGCTCTGTGGACTCCATAGACAATGAGGTTGAGGTTTTTTCTCTCTCATCATTAGCCATTTAAGTGCTTGGAGATGAGCATTTCTTCTTTAACTGTGCAGAGGTTGTTCTGAGGTTTTTTTGTAGGCAATGGAGAAAGACCAGGCACTTACAGCAAAATGTGTATCCAATTTATTTTCTGATTAAATGAATCACTCTTGGGAACAGACCTGCATTCCCCTTTCTAAATTACAGAGGGACCATTAGTGTCAACCACAAGCCTACATTTTAGATTATGAAAGTGAGAGGAGAGGAATCTCACACACAGAGTCGATGTATTTCTCAAGGTGCTCAGTAGGCATTTCTGACTAGATCTTGTTTACCTTACGGTTATCACCACTTCAAGACTGTAATTTTAAACAAGGGGTTTGGATTGCCTAAAAGAAAAGTCAATGCAGTAAAAATTGTTAAGGCATAACCTGGCCTCAGTAGGGAAATGTATGGAAATCACAGACAACATAAACTAATGGAGATCCTAGCATTTTAGCTCAAAATCTAACTTAAATTTACATTTATGACCTGTACAACACCATCCTTTTGAAAAATGACTTCCTATTATGTACAAGTACCTCTTTTGACAGTGGTGATAGAGAAAGACCATCAACCTAAATATAGTTATTCTATCTACATTATTTTACATTTCACGTTTCTACAGGTAGTATTTAAGAATGTTACAGAGAAGTGGTCACTTCTCCCCCGTTTTCTTACACCCCCTCCTTTTGTTTTGTTCTTAAGTCCACGTTTCCATTGCCTGTGTCATGCCTGTTATCACAGCCAGTTATATCCTAAATCTCTGCTAACGCTCTGTGATCCTAGGGGTTTCTCTGTGTAAAGGTCTCTTTGCAGGGGAGGAAATCTAGGGCTCAGATTGTTGGGTTTTGTTTGATTTAGAAGGTGATACCTAAACCTACTGTTATTAAATGTGACACGTCCTGACAGAGTCTTAATCAGTTTACCCTCTTACCTTTTTCCATGGTGATCAGTGAAAGAGAAAAAATTTAATTGAAAACTGTGGTCATAAAAGTCACACAAAGATGAAATATAGCATTAAATTTGTTTTAATTCCTGCTTTTAGGAGTAGAACTGGCCAAACTTTTGGTCAACAATCGTCCTTTAGTATTATTTCCATTGCATGAGTGAAAAATAATACCCAAGTGATAGCCTTTCAATGTTCTATGTTATGAAATATAGACCTTTTGATATAATGATAGTTCCATAAGTCATATACCTACATAAAATGTTGTGCTTTGTAATTCAGTTCTTCATTTGTCCATATGAAACCAAGTGTTTGAATTTGGTAATAAATATTTTCCTTATAAAAAGTTACCAATATCTTCCAGCCTGACTACACTGATTAGGCACAAGTGAGAATTATGACTGGCAGGTAGGATTATATTTAATATAAATGTATATATACATAGGCTGCATATTTTCAAAGCGTTCAGTAAGAAGGCCAGCTCTTGAAACATCATCCTCTGTGAAGTTGGTATGAGAGTCAATAGAGGCTGATTTTCCCCATCTTTGGCCACCATGCAGGTCAGGGTTGCTTTCTGTGAGACTGACCCATGAACACAAATGCTTTCCTGCCAGGGCAGCACTTGGTAATCCCTAGCTGTCGGTCTGTTGGAGGAAACTTGTAGCTCTTGGAAAAGGTTTCTGGCTTTCTCTGGTTGCCTTTTCTGCACAAATGTGTTCCAGACCCAGGCACAGGTTGTCCAGACATAGGAACAGGATGTTCTTTTTCTGTATGGAGTATCCTAATTTATGTTCTCCCATCCGACGGGGATCGCAGTTCCCTCGCAGTAGTATCCAAGTTGTAAACTGTGAATGGTCTGAGTTGCTGATCTTACTGTCTCAATAGCATTTTGTTGCATGTACAGTGTATGAATGGGATGTAATATTTATGTGCTTAATCTTAATTGATATTCTACATTTGACTTGTGCCTCTCTGCCCACAAATACTTCCCTGCTGGATTTATTGGCACACCCCCAGAGCAGCTTCCAGAACGTTTGGTCAGACAAGACCAATACAAATGGCATTTGATGCAATCCTGAACTTCATAAATGACCTGACCCGTGCAAAATCTGCTTAAAATTAACAGTAGCATTTGCCACAGGGAGGAACTATTTTAATAGTGGTATAAATCCCACTTTTGCCTAGTGCTTCAAATTCTTATGGGCCAGAAAATTATTAGGTAGGTGAGATTCCCAGCAGGAGTTAACTTCCAGAATGGCTTGAACAAGGTTCTATTTTAGGAGTTACAATTTAATTTTCTTCTGAACCTCAGTCAGACCTGTTGCGCTAAGGAAATGCAGCAATACAGGTGGAGAGATGCAAAAGTTATTGGTGTCTTGGGGCATGGCAGCCTCATTGACACCTAGGGTGACCTGTAAAATTCTCATGAGGCTTTGTCACTCATGAGTAATGTAAGCCATTTCTGAAACCAAGTCTCCCAATTCTTTTATATGCATCATGGATCTTTATTTTTTATGCTTACCTTCTGTCATTTCACTGAACAATTAACCTCTTTTTCATCTGGAAAGGTTTCAGTGATGATTATTGAACAATTATGTGTAAGAGAACTGAAAATATGCTTTTATAACACAAAGTTTTAAAGATCTTGGTCTTCATTGTCATTGCTCGTTCAAAGTTTGTTGTTTTTTTGTTTTTTTGTTTTTTTTTTTTCCTGAAGTGCAATGTGTCAGTTTGTCATTTCTGTATTTGGTGTATTTTAATACCTCCCCCAAATGTTAGTCAGATATTTAGTATACTATGTTTCTGTCTTAGCATCAGTATCTCAGTATCTCATCTGACCTCAAATTGGAAAGGCTCCTCCATGGAAATGTGAAAAGGCTGGAAGGCTGATGCTTAAAATAAAGAAGATAGAACAATCTTTCTGTAATGATTGCAGTGCCCATCAGTGCTGAGTGAATGAGAGTGGCATTACTAACAGCAGCATTGAACATTTGCTCTAAGGACACAGTTCAGAGCAGAGAGCTGAGTGACTCTGCAGATGGATAATGCAAGGTTAGGCTGCTTGTTGGCTGCTTCTCCCACCACCCCCCCTCCACTTTTTTTTTCATCATATGGATAATCTCTTCCATAGCTCTCCTGAGAATAATTCAGCTAAACTTGTGCCATGCCTGAGGCAGAAAGGAGCTACAGTAAAGCATGTGTATTGCATTGGTTGAATCAAGTAATTTCTCTTTCATGCCGTAATAAAGGTTAGGCAACTGGGCAGGAAACACATGAAGAAAGTTTACTGTCAATTATGGCCATTTTTCCCAGCTTTAATTTTGGGTAGGGGATTGGCTGATGTGTAAAACTCAGCAGTTAAAACATTCCTATCTGTACTGACAGGAGCTGCGGATGTTACAGATCCAGTAGGAAGATGCCCCTCTTCAGCTGCAATGCCTCAGCAAACTTGCTTATCTGTAGCTGGGCCATATTATAAAGCATCAGTGTCAGTTTTCAAAAAGGGAATATCTCTAATCTCCTTTGAAAAGTTTTTGGTTTCATTGTTTGAGGAAGATGATCACAGAGCTGTGTGTCTGTGTTTAGGCTTTTGTTCCAAGCCCAGCTGTGCAGAGCAAAGCTAAAGTCACATAGAGCGTCAGTGACAAACAATGACGATGTCTGATTTTGTCCTTTTATAAATATTAACTTTAAAAGACTTACTAATAATGTCCCTAGTTAAATATGAAGATAACACTCATCTCTGAGCACTTTTAAATGAAATAAAACAACTAAGCTACTTCGGCAGTTACATAGAGGAAAAAGAAAATCTGAAATAGTTTAGATAATAACTCAAACTTTCTCATGGTTTTGTTTTGCATTATCTATCCACTATCCATGTGCACTAATCAGTGGTAGAAGGAGTTGCCTGTGCATTGGAGAGAGCTAAAGGACATGCACATGATGGAAACAACCTCTGCTGTGACAATCTCATATGTAAGCATTTCACTATTCACGAGCATAGTGAATGCGTGGTCTGTGCTGCTCAGGTGGCCTTGGCAGGGTTGCTAATTGTTCTTAGCTCATCTGGGTGCCCATGGACTAGTCAGTGATGAGAGCAAATGCAGGAGGAAATGCAGAAGGTGTAGATATTTTGTTTAAAAAGTAGCAGCTAAGAAGAAAGAGTGTTATTCCTCTTCTATCCCTGCAAGAGGAAGATGCAGGTCAATTCCTTCCTCAGCCTGGCAGTGTTCAAAGATGTCTCTCAGGAGCATTCCCTGAGCAGTGGGTGTGGGATGGTCATGAGAGAGTTCCCCAAAAGTTGAGTTGCTCTTAGATTTTCCTGTTGTTTCTATCTGAGTGTAAAACGAAGACCAACATGTGTCTGGATTTATGTAGCCATTTGTTTGCAAGGTCCACGATGCATGAGCATCAAGAGCAAGCATGAGGAGCACGGCTCATCTCAGTGCCAGGGTTTCTGAGAGAGGTGAGAGATGTAAGTGCAGATCCTGCTCCCTCTACTGCTTCACACTTTACCAGTGATAGTGCACAGGCCAAGCTTGGATGTGTGGATGACGTGCACAGCTGTGCCCTAAGGAGTGAGGCAGCCAATATGCATGACAGGAACAGCCAAGGGCAGCAGGCTGGCCCAGGGCAGAGGTGCCCTGTCCCCAGGGGATATGTCCCTCCAGCACCAGGACTCAACAGGGATGTGAGCCCAGCAAATGGCCATGGGGGCTGGTGGGGTGCTTATGGCAAGACTCCTTCTGATTGTCCTCCAAAAGGCTTGTTGTGTCGCAAGAGCTTTTGAACCTCTTTGTGTCAGCAAATATGTATTAATAAGGAAACTGTGCCTTGAATTATGTGTCTTTCCCTTCCCAGACATGTAGTTGATGCCTCTTTCTTTGGATTTATGTGGCTTTCTTTGATAGTTGTAAGGATTGCTTACAAGGAAACCAAAGATTAGGAAGACAAGAGTAATGACGTGTGATCTATGCTCACATATTCAGATATGGTCCAATATTTAGGAGTTTAGTACTTTATTTAATGAACATAACTTTTGAGAACACAGTTAATACTACAATGTATACAAGCAATGAGACCACAGTTTTAGCTGATCACATTTGTCATGTTATGTAATGAAATTTCCTCTTCAAAAGACATTATTATTTGCATCAGCATAAAGCATGGGTAACATTTTTACTTAATGCTTGTAATGTTTTTTCTCAGGGGCCCCAGTCAGGATTGGGAACCCACTGTGCTAAGTGCTGTATAAACATGCGCAATTTAAGGAAAGATGTGACCTGAAAGAGAGACAAAGGAAAAAATAAAACAGATTTGTTTTGAGATGAGACACATTTACACTGTTTAACTGTTTTCATAATTTGGTGGATGGCATATTTGTGCCTCAAGTTGTCATTAACTATATGACTTCTTTTTCTAGGGGAAACAGTAAAGATGGATTCAGAGCAGTGATTTAAAAAGGATGTATATGTATATATTGATGAGGGTACTCAGTGTCGAAGTTGTTTCTGGGCAGGAAGCTCAGAGTCTTCTAGAGCTTCTGGGAGAATGATCTGCTCATAGAACAGGAAAGCAAGGGAGGACCATGACAAAATTTAAGAGTCAGGCATCTAATGGAAATATCTGTTTGATTTACAGAAACACTGGGACTCAGTGGAAGATTTGAGATATAAATTCCAGTGTGCTGTAATCAGAATCAAAGAACAGTTTTGACTGGAAAGGATCCTTAAAGGTCGTCTAGTCCAAGCCCTCTACAATGAAGAGCGACATTTTCAACTAGATCAGGTTTTCAGATGCTTCTTCAAGCTGACCTTGAATGTTTCCAGGGATGAAGCCTCTACCACTTCAACTGGGAGGATGGGTTAGAAAAATCACTTTGAAATATGATATTTTCACTTGGTTGGACAGATATTGCACAACAGACACAGATCTCTCCCAAAGGAGTGGATAAGAAAGGAGGGCTCACAAGTCTGCTGTCACTGTGTTACTCAGTGCATGTCTGGTAGACGTGAAGACCAGTGATGCAGCCTGCAGCAGCATCAGCAGGAGTGACAGGGAGTGTTGTGTTGAATTTTTAACAGTGTCAGATAATATGGAGAGCACTGAGTTTTCTGGTTTTTGTCTGCTTATAAAAGATGATGAGACATCCAAGGGAAAGTGTACAGCAGGTAGAGAGATAAAAAATAGTTGTTTTTCTGTTAGTAATGGTAAGCAAAAAACCCATTGCAATGCTTGAGAGGTGATATTGTATTGAAAGAGAAAATTAAAACTACTGGCAGCTCAACTGCTGATAAACCCACCAGATTATTGATACTGTTTAACATTAATTTTGGATTTTCTTCTGATAGGTCAAGTACAAGCAAGATAATTAAGTCTAAGAGGTTATTTTGCTACTTGATTTTCAAAAATATTTTAGGTGTTTTAGTTAGATTTTGGATATGAAAGTACATGCAGATCTGCTGAAAGCAGGGACTAAAAACTTGAGACCAAAATTTGGAAAGTTTTTGCAAAAATGCTTGTCACTATGATAACTCTACTAATCACAAAAAAGACAGGGGTTGTTTTGTCAGGGTGACTTGATTTTCAGTGCTACCATACCCTGCAATTTAATTTCACTGTTTTCTGCCAGCAACAGAGACTAGTTAATTTTTTATTTTGTTCCATTTTTCCTTCTGGTTACAAATACATCTCAGAGGGTCTGCCAAAGTTTAAATGATCATGTTGTTGGTAAGTGATTTCTTATTAATAGATGAATTTTCTTTTCCATTTGTCTATTCATTTCATTTAATGAATTTGTTTTTGTGACTCGTTTGTTCATTTGTCTCAGCGACAGGGGAATAAATAAGGAGAGAACCCAGAAATCTATGGAATGTCTTTCTGGAAATGTTTGAGAGGCCAAGATGCAAGCACAACAAATCTCATCATTCTCTGCTGTTTCATCTAAAGAAATAAGGCTGAAATACAGAGCTTCTAACAGAAGATACTCTTCTGTTCATTTTAACATTTAATAAGGGACAATGAGTCTGAAATAGGAAAAGAAGAACTTTGCTGTAAAATTGACAATATTGCTGAAAGCTGAGAACAAAAGCAGTAATGAAGAGAGCCACTGGTGATACAAGAGCTCTGATATGCCTAAACTACTAATTCTTCCTTTGTCTGATCTGTGCCACCTGGCAGAACCGATAATTGGTCTTCTGTACAGAATATAACTTTTTCTGGAGAAAATGAGGAATGTTGTCTTCTGTTATTTTAGATGAAGATGCAACAAACATTTCCCTGACAGTGATGGTGTGCAAAGAGTCAACTCTGTGTTAGAAATTCTAACAATGAAAAATGTACAAGTGTATTACTCTACTGGCATAAGTTCATACTGATATCACTCCAGTTATCCTTAGCAATTTCATGTATGGGAATGGACTTGAAAACACAACTCTTTCATATTTTTAAAATAATTATTTCAAGGATTATCAGAAATTTTCTTATGAAAAAAAGATTAATAAAAAAGTACCCTCATTTTTTAAAATGTCAAGGGCATTTAACACCTCTTCAACTTTGGAGGTTAGTATGAAGAATTTATTTAAACTTTCAAAGGCCATAGTGTCTCATAAAATTGTTAAAATGCTCACCTGAAGTGTCATAATAGATTGTAAATGGAAGAAGACAAATGAAAATTAAAATATTAATTTTCAACATGACAAAATGTAATCAATTGTTTGTCCTGGATGTCTCTAAGGACAAATCAGAAGTGGGCAAAAATAAAATATAAAGCATGGCTTTGTGAAAAGAATAGTACAGAGAATGCAAGTGATAGCAATGCATTACCTCTCATTGTTGGTTATACTGTGTTTGTTCCCGTTTTATAAATAGGAATTTTAGAAGGTAAGGGGAAGAAGCAGGAGATAAACCTTATGAGAGAGACTACTTTTTCTTCTTGTGGCTTAGACCTCTAAAACAAGTAAGAGATATTCTTCTCTTCTTATAGTTTAAAAAGGAAAAAACTATGTTGTTGAAAAAGCATGATAAAAACATACCCAGTAATTGATTGCACAGGGAAGATAAATTTGTAGCTCAAATGAAAATCCAGGTGGGATTCACTGCTGTAAGCCACCACTCAATGAAATGAACAAAATACTTGTCTTTATATACATATATAATATATCTACAAATAACACTGTTGTGAAGCTTTTCTCTTATATTTCCTCCACAAGGAAGGAGTTCTTTCCAAACCTGATATTGCTGAAGTATATTTCAAAGCAAAGTGAATTTTTAGACCTTATTTTTAGAAGAGTCACATAACCTGCTCTTAGCTGTAGTTTTTGTCCATCTGATCACAGTAGATGCTGGCGTATTTGCCCATAAAGGGTGTTTTGTTTCTCTGAAGCATTTGGTATTGGCCACAGCTGGAGGTGAGATCAATGTTTCTCAGATTCAGCTGTGCTGCTTTTGAGCTCAGTGGGTTGTGGATCAGGAAGCTTGTGGTGCCTTACAAGTCAATAGTCAGCAAGGAGTCAATTGTGTCTGGCTTGGCAGCATCTCAGCTTCTCCAGGACACAGGACCCACTGTGGTGGTTGGCTGCTTACGTGCTGAGTAGCCAGCAATTGCAGAATTTATGCCAAGCCCTGGTGGACATAGACAGCAGGGCTGACCTGGTTTTACAGGAGGATCAAAATAACGGGAGTTGGGCAGAGAACTGAAGAAAAGGATTCGTGGTGAGGAGGGAAGGTCAGAGAAAAAGAGGTGGGCTCAGTTAAATCCAGAGGCAAAAGGAGAAAGAGAGCCACAAAATGGAGGGATTTAACAGTCCTAAGGAAAGCAGAATAGGAAGGCATGAGGATAGACAAGCAAAACATCAGGCACTTTGGTGGTAAGCAATTATCTTTCAGTGAATCCATTGTTTCCTTAAACACTCTCCAATATCCTAGGACTTACTGGCTGAGTGCTTTGAACATCTTTGTGTAAGGTGCGGAGCTGAAGCATGACCTAAGCTGTTCAGATGTATTTAAAAATGTTTAAAGCACTCAGTCAGTTGGGTCTTAATTGATTCATCAATAGCTTGTGGCTCATGCTTAGTTCAGTAGCAATCAGTAGTTCAAGGTCTAAATTTAAGATGAATTGTTGGCGAGATTAGTTCATGAACCATTGTACTTTATTTTGCCTGTTACTCAAGAAGTCCCAAGATCGACCTCCTATATAGAGTCCTCAGTGAGCCTGTATTTGAAATGACTTAAAAATGTCCTTTCTGCCTACCTACATTGTGTGGCTTTCAGATACTTATTTATCTTGTAGGTGTGAGTGAATCAAGCGAATTACTGTAGTTGAGAAATATATCTCACAAAACTTATGGTACTCAAAATCTGCAGATTGTTGCATTGCACCTGCCTTTTCATCTGGTAAAGAAGAGAACAGCAGCAGTATTTAATGTACAAGGGGGTGGAAGAGGACTGTAACCCTTGTTCCATTTCTTCTATTGACAACTCAGTCATAAATTTGAACGATGGTTTCCCATTTAACCTGGTTCCCACAAGCACTCAAGATGCACTTGTGTATTTTTGATCTTGGTTTTGATATCTGCACAGAAAGACCTGTATTTAAGGAGATGGGAGAGGGACAGACTTCTTGAAGGGCTAATGTGATGATGGGTGAATAGTTGCTCAATGTCTTCTTTCCATTATTCAGCACAATGCTGAATCTGCCTGTAAAAGAGTGTAAAACAAGAACCTTCTAGGCCATTGCTGCCTAATATCCTAAGCAAGAGTTCTGCCTCTTTGTTTTGACTTCTGTTATAGAGGGAAAAAAAAATTGAGGGAAAGAAATTTCACTGGTATAAAGCCCATAAAAATGCAGGCAGGTGTATTGACCCCTGGAGCTGGAATGGAGTAATGGAATAAGCTGGTATCCCCAAGTGTGGAGAAACACAGAGGGATATAAACTGGCTGCCTCATTAAGCACAGCAAGTGCCTTGTGGTGCCTACAGCTCATGAGCTGTTAGTTCACTGCCATAGCAGTGCGAGGTCCATTTCCCGGCTAGTGTGGATTGTTTGTGCTGGAGAATTGTAGCTGTAATTGTCGGATAAACCCTTCGGTTTACCAAGACGACTTCTGCGTCATGAAAATGTTTTTGGAAATTATTTTTTTTTGCATTGATGTCCTTCCAAATGATCCACCTCATTTCATGGTATTGGTTTTTGTGGCTTAATGAACTGCATCCACTTGATTCAAATATTTTCCTCATAAACTCTGAGCTGTATGTTGATAGCTATCTTTTGATGCATTAAAGTATGCCATTTACATTGTTTGCCTCACAGTCATAAAAAATAGCTTTGTATTATTTTACATTTTAATAAAGGGTGTGAAAAGTTTAGAGAGCCCTCTGTATTTCTGTGACATTAGTAAAAAGATCTTGAGAATGTTTCCATCAACAGACTGATAACTACTTGCATGCCCATTGCTATTTCTTCTAGAGCATAAATGATATGTAATCACAATCACAATTTTAAATGAAAAATCAAGTAATTATATATAGTTTTCTGGCTGACCAGTAGGTTGAAGTCTGTATTTGAATTTGTCAAAAAAACCTGAGCAGTAGATCCACAATAATCACAACCAATTGCAAATGGTTTGTTTGAAACAAAAAAAAGTCCCAGAAAAAAACTGGGACTTCTTCATCATGTGCCATGTTCATGATGAATAAATCAATCAGCTCTAGTGTTGTGAGGCACCATATACTGATTTTTAGAGTGTAGAAGCAGTTTTCACTGGTTTGGATTACTTTTTGCTTGCTCAAATCTGTGTGAAAGATTACTGTCCAAGTAGCCATAGCTATACTGATACTTTACAAGAACAACTTAAAAGAGTAAAAGGGAGAAGCTTAGATAGAAATAATAGGCTAAAACTGAGCCAAGAACCAAGGATAAATATCTGCAATGTCTAGGCAAGTTAATTAAAATAAAAGGTTAGAAACATTATGTAATGCAAGGAGGCAAAAGAAAGTATCTAAATGCTAAATTTGTTCAAAGAAGTTACCTGCTATCATGCTAACAGATAAGGAAGAGTTTGTCAGGTTTTGATGTGTTAAAAGTAGGTGATAACTTGCACATTGTATAACTAATTGTTTTGCTGTCTGTCCTAGAACTTGTGCTGTTCTTTGAGCTAATTATTTGAGTGAACAGAAAAGTGAGATAATTTTAGAGAATATTAGATACTATAATAAGAGAGAACTCATTGGAATATGCTCATGGGTCACTTCAAAAATTATCCTTGTAAAAGGCAATGTGACTCCTTTTGAAAAGAAACTGTTTCTTCAAAGGTTAAAACTGTATTGACAGTTTCTATGATTCAATAACTGTTTTTCAAGATAAGGCCTACATAATTTCAGATGTCGCATGATTTTCCCTGGATAAATGAATGTCAGAAAATGGAAAAGGCTGATTTTCTAAGCCTGAGTGGCAATTTTCTTATTATGCTGTCATATGGATTAAGTGCTTGCCATTCTGAATTGTGCTGGCTCAAAAAAAATTTGGGCCAAGATTAATGAAATCAACAAAAATAATGTTTGTTTCCCTGGACATTTTATTGACATTCTTAAATGGCCTGTCAGATCTCTTTCCTGAGATCATTTGCTTTCTGATATGGTTTGATCTCTCATTTGAAGAGCTCTAACTTCAAAGCTGCCCTTCTCCTGGTTGTACCTTGCAGCACCTTCTGAAGGACAAGAGCCTGCTCTCTCAGTAGAACTCATGAGAGAGGATAAACAGTTCTGCAGACATTAAAGTATCTTAGAGAAGTCATCAGACTGTATTCAGGAATGATTTCAGGAATTGTAGTAAATATGGGTGGTCAGAGTAGGGCTCCAGCTGGGGATAAATTGATAAGAAGATGTGTGAGAGGTTAGTCTGTCTTGGCAGCTGGATGCTGAATGCAGGCATGACCTCACTGTGCAGCCCAGATGCGCAGAAGAATACCCACTGTATTCAGAAAGGATCAATGTCTGTTGGGTGACTTAAAACCAGTAAAGCCAAAGGGAACTAATAGTCTAGTTAAAAAGTGAATTGCTCCAAATTGGCCCTAGAGGAACGTGAGACAGATTAGGGTCTGCCTAGCTTCAGCAGTGAGGAGCAGCTGGGATTAAATCAGCCTGCTTTAAATTAAACTGTTTGCCTGGATTTCATCCTATTTCTTCACTCTGCCACTGAAAGTAGCATGGATGCTGTTAAAGTGAACCACGTGCATCTGTATATGCTGAGCCTAGTTTGAATGTATGGGGGCTAAACTGGCAACATGACATCCCACGGAGCTGGAAGGCAGGGACATTGGGATGCTGGGCAAGTATGAGTGCAGTGTCAAAGTGACTCTTGCTGCTGCTGCTTCTGTCAAAAATGTCAGGATAGTCATAAGGATAACAATATCAGAGCATCAACTTGTTAGAAATGTACTAGAATATTGATGTCAAATAAACTGACATACAGCTGCTTGTGTGTACCTATGTGGCTACATATATATGTGTATAATTACATTTTTTTCAGGAATATCTAATGTTTGTGTGCACCTATGAGTCAAAAATATTTGTCTACAGGATGCATGTTGTATCCAGGGCAAGCCCATGAGGCATATGGACAGAAAAGTGAGTATTGGTTATGGATTCTTGCTCACATTGGCAAGAAAGCCTTTGAGGTCAACACAAGACTGAGCATAGACTCAAATTGTATACTGAAGCCAGACAGCATGAATAACAGTATAATGTAAAATAAGGGCTCTTAAGATGAATTTTGCCCTTGGCTTTAACACATTTATAGAATCTATTTTTAAAGGTATTTCACCCTTGTCTTACTGCAGCTCCCCTGTAGAGCCATGGCATATTGTGAGGTGTTCTGTACCAGCATAACAAGGAAACTTCAGATGGAAACAGATGTCCTAGTGGAATGGATGTGCATGATAGAAACGGAAGCATGGCACAAAAAAGAAAATCTACTCATTTCTAATTTTCCATTAAACTTAAACACAATGCCAAAGCTGGTGCTTAGCTGCACAGAAAGAACTTTTAGTTTTGACAAATTTTTTTCTCAAATTTCTTGTGAGATGTGTGAGATCATGGATCACTTTGTTTGTACTGGCCAAAGGGCTTCAGTGACAGTCCAATAAAGACAAAAGGTATATTTCTTATTAGAAAATATTTTCCTTTTCTTTTACTTTTTCTTTTAAAAGTAGATTTTCAAATTTTCTATGAAATCTTGAAAGCATCTTTTCTGTATTTTTTGTACTTTTGTATATTTTGTACTTTTATTTTTTGTACTTTTTTTGAACTTCTGAACTTTTTAATACCTACAGCACTTCCTTTAGAGTTTGGCTAGCCTTCCAGAAGCACATGTGAGTTCAACAGCTGCTATATTATCAAAACTGAAGATGTAATTCTGCAAATGAAGTGCGCAGAATGTCTGTTTTATGACAAGTAAGTTGGAAGCTCGAGATGGACAGGTTTTACGGCATTTATTTACAGAAGGCAGCAGAGCACAGGGCAAACCGAAGTTTCAGCTTGTTTGTGATAGCAAGGCTGTGTGTATGCAAGGCTCCCCGGTGGAGGGGTGACCCTCTGTGATGTGAGTTTAGTAAACAGAGGGTTGGAGCCTCCCGTACCATGCCAGGCCTCCCTGTGTGCAGAGGGAGCGCGTGACTGGTCTCCCTGCTGCTGTGATTGGCATCCCCTCCCACTTTATGCTGCTTTTCGTAACATTTTATTGTGCCAGTAACTGGGACATATGTGGACAAGCTGGCTGTGGTGCAAATAATGTAGCAATCAAAACCAGCCTTGGCCAGTAACACCCAATGTTTTGTTAATCACTAATTACAGCCCATGTGAGTTTTGGTGTTGTCAGACTTTATCAGATGTTTGAAGTGTTTTAGGAAGATAAGAGTGGTTGTACTGGATCAGAGCAGAGATCCAGCCAGCTGACTACAAAACTGGCCTGAAGAAGACATGGGGAAGTTTATGAGAACAGAAAAATTATTTTCCCTAGTATTCTCCCTAGTTTCTTCTGCTCTGCAGTTTAGGGTTTTCTTGAGCCAGGGGTCATATGTTTGTGTATACCAGCCTTCACTGCATCTTCAATTACTTTTTCTAATTATTTTTATTATGGTTTATGAATAAAATAGGTGTTTATCCATGATTTCTGAATTTTTGATGTGTATTTCATTTCCTTCAAAAAAAAGGTGACGTTTAGAGCCTCACAATTTGTAAGCTTTGGCTGAAACCTAAGACTATTAAAGTGAAATAAACTAGAAAAAAAATTTACATAGGCTGCCTTGTTTTTTTTTGTTTGGTTGGTTGGGTTTGTTTGTTTGTTTGAAATGAAACCAGAAATACCTTCTAAAAATCTGTTTCCTCAGTGCAGAAAGGACAAGAACAGGAATCTGTAGTTTGAAAAGGATTAAAGAAAGGAACTAGGTAATGGTCTTATATTTCCCTAAGAGCAGGACTGGTCCTTGTACTGATCTGGCATCTCTGAAGAGAGAGCTTTCCAATGTACTCTAAAATGACTGGTTTGGTGGAACAAATACATACAAAACCAAGCGATTGGCCAAGAAAATACAATGAGAAAATGTGAAAAAATAAAAATAATGGGAACTCTGCAGAGTAGCTTTTTTCTTCTTTGTCACGTGATATTTTCCTTGTATGAAATGTGCATCTTCTCCCTTTCCACATTCTTAGTGGGAGAAGCAGGGAAGGATGAGAGCAGACCTAGGCATGGCTGCTGCTTTTCCTGAAGGCAGCCTGGTGCTGCTTCTGGTGACAGCAACTTGTAGTGTAATCTTCATGAACTTCACTCTTCCTTCTTGCTTTGCCTTTCCCCTTCAGGAAGCAATTCCCCACCCACCTCACAGGCCTGGGCATCTCACCTGAATTTGTAACCCATTCCTGAGCCAAGACTGCAAAGAAGGCTTGGAGGGGGTAGCAAGAGGTGCTGCTTCCCAAAGCACTGGGCAAGCTGTCTGGAGGGGAGCTTCTGGCTCAGCCTTAATGTCTTTGAGGTGTCACACTCTTCTTCCTGCCCCATCCCTCCCTAGGCATCACTTTGCTTGCTGTCTACTGTCATCAGTACTTGAAATTGTTTTATTCGATGCAGTCCTTGACTAATGGAGAATTAAGGAAGAAAATTTAAATGCATAAGAATTTTTTGAAGTGTTGAGGTGTTAATATGGTGAATGTTACTGAAGAGCCTTGGATAAAGATTTGCTGTTCAAATAAAAAAACTGCAGACGTGTTTATTACTTCACACTTGAGAATTTCCCAGGTACCTTGTCTGGCTGCAAGTGCCAGGCATGTCTGAACTTCATGTTAAGATGAGGTGTTTGTCTAGAAAGTTTCCTCTGTCCATTCTTCTCTTTCCTTATCTTCTTTTCTTTTGTGTCTCCTCTCACTTCTTTTTCTCAGACACAAAATTCAGAGCATGCCCTGGATGGGAACCCTTGCTCTCTCCTGGTAGTGGTCAGTTGCAGTGACCAGGGAAACAGAGCTACTGGATACCCTGGACACCAAAAGAAGTGTCTGGATGCATTAAAAAGCAACTTCCTAACAAGCCCACCAAAGTTAATGAGTTTTCCTCTGGCAGTTGCAAATTCATTTTGCTCTCATCTTCCCCCTCCTCCCAACTTGTGTAATTTTAATCAAGTTTCTGTAGAATACTCTTCTAAATTGCAATGTGCTGTAAGAGTGATTATTGCTTACATGTAGAACGTGAGAAAGGAGAAGGGAAGCCGATTTTTGCAATTTCCACAGGAGGCTATATCCACTTTTTCTTAATCCTCAACACATAAGGTCACCAAGAAGAGAGCTATAATTTGAAAAGCAAAGTAGGTACAATTTGAAATGGCTAAGTGATTGGGAGCTAAACCATGACCATGTCCTAACCAGACTAGCCTCAATGAAGGAAGGCAAGCCCTGTTTTGTACTGGTCTGGGCATAAATTTTGTTATTACTTACAATTTTAAATAGCAGAAGGTCTTCCTGAGTATATTCATTAAAGCTGTGCTGCAACCTCAGTCAGCCTCTAAATATCCTCAAATATCCCAGCAATCATACTCATATACTGCCTCTGCTAGCTGATTTGCTAACATAAGACTTTAGCTGTCATTTTGGTATTTTAATGTTAGTCACTATACAGCTTACAAATATTTAGAGAAAATCCTTAATGTCAAATCTTCCTCCCACATAAAAAGATAATTTTGTATTTCTCATTATATATTTGTTTTTCACTGAGTTAGCTCCCTATAGACCCTTATCCCGATTTTTAAATCATCTGTCACGCATTTAAAACAAATTTCTATTGATCTCTCTTTTGAGCAATTCCTTTCACAATGTTAAGGACAATAATCATATTTATTTTGGCATATACGCCCTCCCTGCTGTGTAAACACACAGAGAGCCGGTTTTAGGAAGATCCTGTTTTTCCTGCGCATGTGGGTGGACAGTGTCATGTCCTAACCAGCTGCAGCACCACTGAGAGCGAAGCAATTGCCGGGCACACCCCAGCGGGCTGCTGGCACGCAGGTCCGGCACAGAGCACACACCCTGCCCTGGGACAAGCAAAGAGATGAATCTGACTCCATACTTCTTAGAAGGCTGATTTATTATATTATGATATTACATTACATTAAAAAGTGCTATACTAAAGCTATACTAAACTATAGAGAGAAAGGAATACATCAGAAGGCTAGGAAAGGAACGAATAATAAAAACCCGTGACAGAGTCCCGACACAGCTGGACTGCAATTGGTCATTAAGTAAAGACAATTCACATGGAACCAATCAAAGATGCACCTGCCACATTCCAAAGCAACAGATAATAATTGTTTACATTTCTTTTCTGAGGCTTCTCAGCTTCTCAGGAGAAAAAAATCCCAGTGAAGGGATTTTTCAGAAAATATCACAGTGACAGTGGGAGGCTGAGGAGATTAAGTTGCTAACGCAGCAAAACCCACGAGCGTTCAGTTTGTGCAGTTTTGCAGGGAAATGTATGTTTGACAGTCTGGATTTTAAAACACTCGGCAAGGAGACGAAACAGTCCTGCCTTTACTTTCAGTCTCTGGTGATTTCTCTGCAGATACAGGCAGCCCTTTTAGCCTTGGTCTGCGTTACTCACCCTGCATGGAGTACGGGGATAGTAACTGGTTGTTATCATGGAGACGAGAATAGTCAAGTTACAGCAGCTTAATTTATTGAGCTGTCCTGTTTCTTTCTCTATCCACTTGAGATTTCTTTCTTATGGCCCTTCCTAGATGATTTTTCATGCATACAAATAATCTATACAACAGAAATTCACAGTCTATTAAAGAAAAATTACAGTCTATTGAAAAACAAAGAGAAATACCTTGGTGTAAATTTTCCATGCTGTTGTAGCAGCACATTTGTGTGCACAGATATATATCAGGAAAAAGGCCTTTGCTTTTTTATACAGTGTTTTATAGTGTTATAAAGAACAGCTGGAATGAAATACCTACAATTTAACTAAAATCTTATGTTGCCAATTCATAATATCACGCATATTTCCCTCTGAGTGAAACAAGTTATTCATAAATTTTCCTCATGATGTGTCAATTTTTATCTATTATTATTATTTATTATTATTATTATTTAACAGCATGTGTGCCTGATTTTCACGTTCATTCCTAGACATTACTGTCTGACATCTCTGTTGCACATCTGCAGCCCTTGTGAATGGCACATTAACACTTTTTGTTTGCCACCCTCAGTGTTGTCACCTCCACTGTGAGTTTTAATAAACAGCTTTCCCTGCTAGGCCTTCTGTCACCCTAACCAACTTTTGCTTTACTGGTTTTGTTTCTATCACACATCTAGGTCTGAAGAACTTTATTTCCTTCTCTGCTGTTACCAAGTTGAATCTTGCTGAAATGCCCAGTGGAGGAGTAAGAATGGAGATGTTCATTATAAGCCCTATAGCAATAAAGTTGCTTTAAAATTTTAGGTAATATTGAATTTCAAACCTCTGTGGAATGATAGCTTGACTAAAATCTTTCTATAAGATTTTAATTTACTTTGGTTACTTCTTTCTAAAAGTTTAAGTCATAGATCATTGGAATAAATTCTTCCTTTCACTACAGCATAGTTTGGAAACTGGCCCTGAGTTGGATTTAGCTAGGAAAGAGTTTGATTTAGCTAGGAAAAGTGATGATGTTTTTTGAGCTTTAGTGGAAAGAGAGGAACCTCCACAGTGGAATTTCCTATATATTGCTTTTGTGGTAGGTAAAGAAAAGCATTTTCAAATTTGCTCTGTATTAAGTCATCCTCTTGTGAGGGTAAGAGACAGTAAGATTTCAGCTTTACTGAGTAGTTGTGAGTTATTGACAAGGGGTTTCAAAGCAGAGAGTGCAAACCCAAATATTTCTGTACCTTCTACTTTCTGAAAGAATAGTTATTTTTGGACTTCCACAATTCCACAACTCTGTGACCTTCTTGCACTTGAATTCTTGACTTTCAATGACCTATTTTCTATATAGTTGGGCATGTTATTAGTTGTAAATCCTTTGAAGCTATTTAAAATCTATTGTTTTTTTGTATCTATCTTGGATGAGTTTCACTATATGTTTTCTTACTTGCATATTTTAGATTGTAAATTATAGGTAAAAAAATGTCAGATATTAATGGAAAGTATTTCCATTCCAGCCAGAAATTATTTTCAAATGCCTACAGTAATTGAAAGAATTTACCTTATAAGAAAATCTGAGATGGGTGAATGACTGAGGACAGAGAAAGCAAACCTATTTTTTAAAAAATATAAGATTGTATGGGTGAGATGTTGTGTTAGGCACAAATTGTTCTCAAAAATACTGTTTAGAGTTGTTTATCATCTAGTAATACCACAGTATGCAGAGGTGCTGTTGCTGTGATAAAAAGGTCAAGGAACAAATTCTGCAAGTTATTCTCATGAAAAAGGACCTACATATGCCGTCCTGGTATCCAGACAGAAAGGGGAAAAATTTATAATTTTGGTCTTTGATTGAAAGTGAAGATAAAATAAACCAAAATATTTAGGAGTGAGAGAAAAACATAAAGGACAAAGTCTGAGTATATAGATTTGAAAGACCAGACCGCAAGAAAAACATCACTCCTAGGATTTGTATCCTGGATGAAGCTAGAAAAGTCACTGTTTTCTGATAAAACAAAAGATGCAAAGGATGAAATTCCGGTGTATCTGCATATGCATCAACTTCTCAACTGAATTTTTACAAGGCTTTCGTATAAGCAGAGCTGGGCTTCTAGAAAGAAATTAAGAATAACAAATTTGATTATTCCAGGAGCATCCATCAATGTGTTTAATTGTTTGTTTTGGAGGTGTTTTGCTTGCATTTATCACACTCAGCAGACTTAGGGAGCTGCTGTTTCATCAGCCCCTGTTAGCCTTCTCTTTGACTCACCAGTTTCAGCATTTCTGAGATAGATCAGTCCACCTGCAAGACAGGCCATTGAAGAAGTGCCCACTGAAAAAGCACCAAGAAACTCAGAGCAGTCCTAGACACACTGATAGTGATGAAGTTGTGAAGCCATAACTTAATTTTCACTGCTGCTATTGCAGATTATTCTTCCAGGTGAAACTGGGACAGTTTTCCTTCAGACTAGACATGAGCTTTCTCTAAGTTAGCATTAACAGGATCATTATGGCAATATAAAAACTTAGTGTGGGCTGCTAAACCTGTTCAATTGTATATTAAACTCCTTAGATGGGTTTTATAACCTGCACTGAGAAACACAGAGCTGCATCTCTGCTGCTGGCAGTTATGTGAGAAAGGGAGGTAGGATATTCTGGTTATACTGGGTGGTAGCTGCACCACAGACATTTCCTCAGGTCCCATAGGAAAGTGATGTCTCCTACCACAGATTGCCAGCTAGGGGGAGAAATACCCCTCTTTTCTCTTAATGTCCTGGATAGGAATCTCTGCTTGAAAATATCCAATAAATTTCTCTGTTCCTCTAGGGAGGAGCAACTGGAAAGGAAATGGGTTTTAATCTCTGTTCAATTCATTAATTAATCTCTGTTCTGTCTCAGCTCAGATCTCAGCACAGCAAGCTACCCAGGCAGGCAGAGGATCTGTCAGCTTGCTTGCGCTTCTTAGTGCTGCTCCACAGTTTTTGTTACCTTTTATGCAAGCTCTGATTAATGTTTTAAGAAAGATTTAGGTTGTCCTCAAGGAACTTCTCTGTAGTTGATGTCATCACTGCTGATCATGTTAGCACAGAGAGCTGTAGACTGCAGCACCTCTGAGATCCCACCTCTCAGGCACAGTGATTTGCAATTAGCTTCTGAGCAGGCCAGGTGAGGTGTTTGGCCCTCGAGGGCTATTTCTCCTAGACAGCAAAAGTTATTTAGCAAATTAGTGCAATACATTGAATTTTTTTTTCCACTGAGGTGTTAGGCATAAAACAAATGTCTTTCATTTCACCTATCTAGGATGGCCATTACAGCTCTAGATAAAAACAAAATTAATAAAAAGAGACAGTTATTGCCAGCTCAACTGCCAAAAGGGAAAAGGGGTCAATATGGTCCTTTTCATATCACCATAGGCTATTTTCTAAAGGCTATCTGTACAAAGAAAAACATAAAGTTTCAAATTGTTTTTCTATTTCTTTTTCTATATGATGTCATGCGTTATCAATGAGAGGCCACTGCGTATCTGACAACATCTAACTGTAGAGTCTCTTTAACCTGATTCTCTATTGTCTCCCATATTGTGCATCTAAAATATTACAGTGTGTTAGTTTTCTCTCTTGTTTATCTTGGTTTATCTTGTACCAGCTCTGAGTAAGATATATGTTTTTCTTCTTGCACTTATACTGTTAAGGATGATAAAAAGCACTGTGTGGAGATTCTTGTAGTAGCATGGGGAGTTGGATAAACAGGTATTCAAGGTCAGGTTGAGAGAGGCTTTAAGCAACTTAGTCTAGGGGGAGGTGTCCCTGACCACAGCACAGGGTTTGGAACTAGATGATCATTAAAATCTCTCCCAACCCAAACCATTCTATGATTTTGATTTTGTGTATCAATGCGATCTGAGGACAAAGGTAATTTCATTAAAATTGTCACTGTCCTCTTTCAAAGAGCCAAATAAAAGTGAAGTGCACTGAGGTGGTCACTCCTTGTGTAAAAAACCATGAGGAGCACCATTAAAACACATGACAGTGGTGGCTTTTCCTCCTTATATCCAGTTTTCCAGTTTTGCCAAGCATTCAGCATTATAGCAATTCTGTTAGAGGAACAGATGTGCTAGAAAGTAATAAAAACCAGAAGGTTTCACTTTAGGTTATTGAACTGCGTATGTGTTGTCTGGATAGTCACGATAGGTTATCATCTGATAAGTATTTGTCTGCCTCTTTGAAGACAGATGGGAGATATAGCACTGTTCCTTGGAGGAAAAAATGTTCCCACTTCAGAAACTTCATTTGGCATTTTGTATGGAAATAAAGCAGTCACTCTAGATGATATCAGAAAAATATGCTGCAGCAGTGTCCTGGTGAAGCTGGAGGGTCTGAGCCAGTGGAAAATTACGAGAAAAGCCTTGCAGAATAAAAGTATGAGAGATTCTTATTTCCATTTGTTAGTATTAGCCAAAAGCTTTGCCCAATGTGTCATGCTTGCAAGATGAGTGAAAATATCTCCAGGTGTCAGCACTTCATCCCATCCGCCCCTCACTAGGATTCTGTTTATATGAGGAAATTTGCCTTGGATTCTGGGTTCACAGCTGCAATGTACATTTTCATATATATTGCCCTTTGTCAGTAGGACAGCTGAGACCCTTGGGTGTTTCACCAGTAAAAGCTAAAGTTTTCACAGTAACTTCCAGCTCAAATTTTATTCCACTAGTTCTTATTTTGCTGCAGATCTCCTAGGATCCCTGAGCACAGTAGAGACTTCTACACAATCCTTGAAAGTCCTTGCTTTAGCAAAAAGCCCTATAGGGACAGAGCTCAAGCCGCTTCCCATACTATCAATGTCTTACTTCTAAATGCTTTTATTCAATAGCAGTTGACTACTTTGATTTCCTTTCCTTCAGGATTATTCCTCTACTAAGAGTGGCTGTGCTCAGTCCAATGCAGCAAATGATTTTGCCTTCAGTTGTTTTCTGCCTGTGAGCACAGAGACCTAGTTACAAGATGCATATGTAGTGCTTGATGAGTTTTCCTTCCACAGATTCTGAGATTATTATTGTAAATGGTGACACTCATAAAGGTCTTAGAAAGAATGATCATTCCTATGTTATGCACAATCAAGTTGCAAAATCCACATGAAAGTTGCTAGGTTTTCATCTCTCTTCTTATGGGAAAACCGTTTTTTAACCTCAGCTCTTTAATGAATGAGAAACCTTCATTTGGATTCCAGTCTAAAGCAATGTCTAGCTAACTCATATTTTCTTAGCAGCTGAAGTTCATCTTATGTGGCTTTTTTGCACTTAGCCCTTACGATAGCACTGAGATTTTTGTAGAAGACAGAAGTTGATCTGTTGTACTCAGGAGTTAGGATAGACATGAACAGAGTTTTTTCTGTGACTGAATCAAAACATGGAAAGCATTTTTGGTAACATCTGTTTTGACACCCCTCCCTCCCTTGGACATTTATTTTGTCCAAGAATTAGATGGTTTTCTTGCTGTTGTTTACCAAATCTTTCAAGTTTCTAATGCAAAATGTCAAAATAAAGTATTCCAACATTCAGGAATAATTTTTTTTAAAGTGGTATGATAGTCCATTTTTAGTGGAGAGGTCAAGCCTATAATTAGTTGATTTAGTACAGGTTATAAAATGCCCACCTGTGTTTAGAAATCTACAGTAGCTAGAAGCTCCCTTTTCAGTGTGTGATGCCACTGAGTCTGAAAGTTAACTTACTGGTGTTTCACAAGATATTTTTAGATAGATACTCCACCATTACCTATGCTATATTAGCATCTGAGAAATTCCATCTGCAGCAGCCAGCTCTTTAGGTTCTTTGGGCTACATTTTGGTATATTTTACGCAGCAGAAGCTAGAGAAAATGGAAAATCTTAAAAACTTGTCTTGAGTAAACAACTCTTGATATTTTTCCAGTATGCATGTGGACTTTCGGGCTGAAGGGATGAAAGGAGGTAAAGAAGTTAAATGTAGTGTAGCCTGCCCCAGGTTCTGAGGCAGAGCAAGACTGTCTTGTGCCAGGAGAGATAGTGCTGTGCAAACCTCTGTCAAAGTACCGCACACTCCAGGGGATTTGTAGTTGCATATGAATAAAAGAATGACTTTGGAGCATTGCTTTGGGAAATGGCTTTGTAGTGCTTGCTGATATTTGACAATGTCCCATTTTTTTCCTAACATCTGTGGACTCCAATTTATTCTGGCAGAGTCCTAATGTGAAGAGTTATGTGTGTCTGTAAGCAGGACATAGAATTGATGCTGAAATAGTGCAAGAATTTCCTTTGTGTAGAAAAGACTTTGGTGATTACAGAGAAATAAAAAAAGAAATTCACTATCTTGAAAACAACAACAGATAATGTGCAAAATAAGGACTTTGTGAGCTTCATCTTTTCCTTTGGAAATGCTTGTTACTGCAAAGCCTGCATGCATAGAGACTAACATGACGATTAACCTTGCTGGGTCAAGAGCAATCTGCAGGAGAGATGTGATCACTCTTGAGCACTTGATGGTAATTTGTTTCATTGGAATGTGCTGTGCTGTAGGGGCACAACTCACTTTGAAACCTCACTTTGATTGTAAGACTCTCCAACCTAGGGCAGACAAGACCTTGGCCCTTGGTGCAGTGCCTGGTAACTTGTTTGTAGTCTCTGAACTGAAGACAACAGGAGTGAGTGCAGTAAATGAATATGCATCTGGCAGGTGAGTGGATCCACTTCCCTGCTGCTAGAAGCCTGATTTTATATTGTGTAATACTTGTGACAGCAGGATGATCAAACTTACAGAAGAGATATTTGTTAGGACTGGTAAGAAGCAGGCACTTAGTACTTTCTGAAAGGCAGTACAGATAAAGATGCTGAATTTGAAATCCTATGATAAAACCCCCACAGAACAGTAGGAAGCATTTAACAATCACGGTGCTTAACTGCCCTATCATCATTTGCATAGAGAGCTGTTCAAAAGAGAGGATAGAATTACAATAGGGAAACCTGGCAAAATCCTGAAAGCTGCTTTTCTTTTAGCTCCCAAGCAGAAATGCATCTGGAATATACATTTCCACATTGTTCTTTCTAAGGCTTTGATTTTGAATTCACATATGGTACTTAATTTGCATTTTTCATACAGTCATTAATGTTTGGTGAACTTGAAAGGTCTAGAAAAGTATTCAAAGGCTTGGATACTTCCCAGAAATGTATTCATGCTGTACTGGCCTGGAAATCTGGCATAAAATCTGCAGCTTGGATGCTGAGCTGGGATTTCAACTCTTTCTTTTTGAGGTATTTTAATAACAGAAGTCTGCTTCTCAGGCTTGTAATGTTATATGCTACTTCTTGTTCCTGTGAATCATTTAGCTGTTGGTATCATTTTGATCACATTTCTAGCAGAGGTCAAATACAAGGGAATGTCAAGAATAGGGAGCTGCAGGGAAAAAACCTACACCCTGAGATCAATGTACCTTGAAGAGAAAGCAGTAGATTTAGGACTTGAAACTACCCCGGGGGGAAAAAACCAAACAAAACAAAATCAAAACAACTGCCTTCTTGATTCTTAATCTAAACCAGAAAGAGCAGGTCCTATCCATGATAAGGTGGACAGCAGGGTCCCATCCACATGCAGGAACTGCTGTGGAGTTCAAAGACTTGCAAGAAGGAAGGAACAAAAGCCAAAGTGGTCAAATGAAAGATGCTGGATTATTTTCAGAGGAACGCTCAAAATCACAGGGATTGTTTCTCTTGACGTGGGATTTATTCACAACTGGATACCTTTTGGTACTATGCAGAGTGCAACAGCTTTGACCAGCCGCAGGGAAGCTGCCTTAACCCAGGGAAGACATTCAGCTGCTAGGAAGATGTGTCTGGCTGACAGCAAGTCTTAACGCATGCATCTCTTAGAGATGTAATCTTAGTTTCAGATACCAAAACAAACCACAGAATATCACGAGGGAACTCTTTCTTTTGGTTCTCCTTTCTTATAAAGCAATAAATTATTTCAGATGAGAGGAGCATCGTGACAGCTGATGGGAGATGCGGGAAGGTTTCCTCCCCTACTCCCATTATACCCCCATCCAGGGGCATTGAAGTGCAGAGAGTCTATTGTTCTGCTGTTTCCTTTTCCTTTTATCTATGCAGCTGTGTTCTCCATCAGATACCATCCTGCTGCCAGAGCTACTCTCAGTGGGGGTAGGTGATTTGTTCACTGCTTGTTTTGGAGTAAACTACTTGGTCATGCAAGTTAGTCAGTCTGACAAAAGAACAAAAGAAAGAAGCTAATTGGTAATTATTCCCTGTACACCATCCCTCCTCTCGATTTATAAGAAGGGATACTTCTACGGCAGTGTTGTGTACCTATATAATCACACCAGCTGATGAAATAAAAGCTCTTGTCCCGTGGCCCCCTGCAAATTATTCTTGATAATTACTTTTTAATTATCCTTTCCTCATTGCTCCTGGTGCCACTTCATGCTTTTTACATCAGTGGGTGCAGACTTGACAAATCCGAAAGCTTACCACAGAGAAGTGTCACTGTGGCTGTGCCAGGCTCCAGAGGAGCGGCAAGCGGTGGAGCATGGCTTGGGGGACTCCAGGGAAGCCTTTATCTCCCTGCTTTGCTGTAGGTGAGGATGCCTTTGCTGTAGGTGAGGATCCCTTAGCTGTAGGTGAGGATCCACACGCGTGTGCAGGCATGGATCTACTGGCGTGCCGGGACACACCTGTGCGAGCGCGCACACGCGCGCCTTAATTAGCTGCACTCCCGCATCAGAGAGTTAATAACCGAGTGTTTTCAGGGTGGCTGACAGCATATTAATCAGAACCACGTTAAACAGATGGGGAGATTGTATCGCTCCTTTTTCCAGACCGGGAAGGAAAGGTCCTGGGTGAGGCAGAGGAGACTGCAGATTGCAGTGCTCCACAGTTGTTTTCTAAGGGATAAAAGGGGTGGATTAATTTTTGCTGTTGGACATGTGCAGTGGAGAAGTGAACATTTTGCTGTGCTATATACCTGCAAGCATGCACAACCTGTGATCACAGAATATGGGTCCTGAATTTCTCTATCCCCCATAACAAACCAGCTGAATTTGATGGAAGATGAAGAGTGAAGCAGAACTGAAACCCTAAATGTGGATGTACAATTGAAGGAAAGGGAAGGAAATGGAAAATAATTAGTGTCTTTCCCCAGGCCTGGAGGTATTAAAACCAAAGTATTTTCAGCGTGTGTGACCAAAGCAAGTGATGAGGCAAAGAAATAGTGAGGCACTGTATTTGCATCAGAGTACTTATTTATTCCCTCAACGGCATTTTTCCCCCCTGGGCAAACTGCTTACAAACATATTACATCTCACTGTTGTTGCTCAGTATCAGCCGGCCAGTGGTTTATGCAAAGAAGTTCAGCCTCTAGTCTGCCTTCAGTGATTCACCACACAGTTTACCTGAGGAGTGGACTTGCTATATGTGAGCCAGATTTTTGCAGAGTTTGATGGTTTTGTTTTTGATAAGAACTGGAACAGTCTGGCTTATGGTGACCATGAGGTGCTCTCCCCCTTCAATTTGCACAGAGATTGCTTTAACTGGGAAATTTTACATATTTCCCAGTTATGTTTTAGCAAATAGTTTTACAAAGGATGGTCTGCCTTTCTGCATTTTCCCAGCTGCAGATTCTAAAGTACATTTTGCAGGATATTTTTCTTAACTAAAATAATCTCTTTTTTTGGCATATTAAAACCACAAAGTGGCATAAAGCAAAATACTTTTAGAACTGACATTTATTTTTGGGTTTTCATGGGGGCCACAGGTTACCTGCAGTGCTGTTATGAGTTGACCCTGGCTGGATGACAGGTACCTACCACAGCCTCTCTATCACTCCTCTCTGCAACTGAGCATGGGAGAGAAAGTATAACCAAAGGCATGAGTTAAGGACAGAAAGAGATCAGTCAGTGATTATTGTCATGAGCAAAAAAGACTTGACCTGGGGAAACTAATCAAAATTATTACCAATCAAAATCAGAGCAGGATAATGAGAAGGAAAACAAATCTTAAAAACACTTTCCCTTCACCCTCCCTTCTTCCTGGGCTCTACCTCTTTCCCCAGGGTGCAGGGAGATGGGAATGGGGGTTACGGTCAGTTCACCACATGTTGTTACTGCTGCTGCTTAGGGAGAGGAGTCCTCCCCCTGCTCCAGTGTGGGATCCTTTCCACATTGTTTGTGGAGACACTCCTTCACAAACTTCTATAATGTGAGTCTTTCTCATGAGCTACAGTTCTTAATTAATTGTTTCAGCGTGGATTCCTTCCCATGGGGTGCAGTCCTTCAAGAACAGGCTTCTCCACTGGGGCTCCTCCAAAGTGGCACAAGTCTTACCAGGAAATCTCCTCCAATATGGGCTCCTCTCTCCTGGGGTCTGCAGGTCCCTGCATGACTCTGCTCCAGCACAAGCTTCCCACAGATTCACAATCTCCTCTCAGGCATTCACCTGCTCTGGCATGGGTCTCCTCTGTGAGCTGCAGGTGGATCTCTGCTCCAGAATGGGCCTCCATGGGCTGCAGGGGAAAAGCCTGCTTCAGCATGGTTGGCACCACGGGCTGCAGAGGAATCCCTGCTCCAATGCTTGGAGCACCTCCTCCCTCTCCTTCTGCACTGACATTGGGGCCTGAATAAGTTGTTTCTCTCACATATTCTCACATCTCTCTTCTGGATGCAAATACTTCAGCATAATAACTTCTTTTTCCTTCTTAAATATGTTATCACAGATGCATTACTACCATCACTGACTGTCTCAGACTTGGCCAGCAGTGGTTCCCTCTTGGAGCCAGCTGTCATTGGCTCTGTTGGATGTAAAGGAAGATTCTCACAGCTTCTGACTCTTGTAGTTTCCCCTCCCAGCACCAAAAGCTGTCCAAGTGAACCCAATACAGTTGTCCCTTCAGTGCCTTTGGAGGCCATGAAATCATCACATCTGCCGTTTTTGCTGGAGGAGTAAAGGCACAGGAGCACCTGTTTGAAGGGAGCAGAGCTGCCTGCTGACTGCTCACCATTACATGGTGCACATCTATGTAAGGTCTGACTAACTTAGGACCACAAAAAATATCCTTTTCATAATGTGATATGATATTGATGAGGTGTACATCACTATAATCTGGCATGATGCTGGTGTTTGCTGTGCCCATGGTCATCTCAGGTTATTTTCCTTGTTAAGTTCTTTCATTAGTAAGGCTCCTCCATATTTAAATAGCTGATGCCCACATAAGAAATGGTGTACTGCCTAAAATTAATTTATATGGTCCCTATGACCTAGGAGATCTGTACCTAGATCTGCCTTTAAAATAAATAGAAGATTTCTTGTATATTGGCATCTGGGCAGAGTTTACAATTACTTTGGTTTTCTTGCTGCTATGAAGAATAGAGTTCCCTTTGTCCTTTCAAATTTTTCCTCTCAGAGCTCACATTTGTCAAAAAACTTAGTCACAGAGTCATTTCTCAGGAAAATCCCAGGGGCCAGCCCTAGCATTTAATAACACAATGAAGAGAAATTGGCAATGTTTAGACTTTCTGGTGCAAACCGGTTTGTAGATTCAAAGTTGGGCAGTCATGGCAAGTTTCCACAAAAGAAAGGAGAACAGTGATTATGAAGAGCAGACTGGAGATGATAAAAAGGTGAGGAGGTGAATACAAGACATGAGTTAGAGGAAAGCCTATTACTTAGTTCTGAAGTGGTGGCATAAACCAACCTCTCATGTACTGGAGGTAAAAAGGAGAGGCAGTGAGAGCACATACAGTACACAAGAAATAGAAGAGTGAAATGTGTGATAAGGTAGGTATAGAAGGAAAGACAGTAACTGTAAATGACTTGAGATTCTTAGGACTTTTGTTGTCACTGTAACAATAGGTAACGAATGAAATGCAGATGAGTGATTTAATGAACAAATGTTCCTGGCATATCTACTATGCCAGCAATTCAAAACTACCTGTGATTCAAAACCAGGTCCGATGTACATTCATGACCAGAATATTTTAAATCAAATTAACTAACCCAGATGTAATTACTGATGTAATTACTGTTGCTATCTCCTGATAGTAAAGGATGTGTACAAGACCAAGATACATGGCTCAATATAGACCTTAACTCTCTAGAAGAGAAATGAGATATGGAAACAATTGAGTAATTTTGGATTTCATTATTTATTGTCAATGTACACAGCCAAATTTTTCTTGGGAAAAGCCACTGCTGTCAGTTTAATTACATTGGGAGTAAATGTGACCCTCCTCAAGCCTTCTGTAAGTGTACAGTTTCTATTAAAGTTGTAACAGATCAATCATGAAAAGGTCTTGGCACAAAAATCAGTAGATAGGTAATAAAAAAGATAAAGGACACTGAAATGAATGGAATGGCATGCTGCAGGATATTAGCTTTATAAAAACAACTTTGTCCAATAAGAAAAGTTAGGTAGTGGCATGAGACTGGAACAAGCAGAGAACCCCTACCTTTGACAAAAGTGATCATTGCTGTTTTTGAGTAAAAAATATTGTAGTGGAAGTGGCAAGTGTTTTCAGTGAGAGATGTGCTTTTACAATTAGGGTTGCTTAAATCAAATTAAATGGACATATTGATTATGCAAAATTTAAGGATTATCCATCCATCAAAAGGTGACAGTCAGACTTGCATTTAAATTGCAGAGCTGGGGCCCACATAATGTGTTTCTGGTTTGGAGCTGCAGCACAGCCCAGTCAGTGCCCTGTGTTCTGCACTGCAACCTCTACTTGCCCTACACCTGCTGTTGCACAGTGAGCATGGTTGACCTGTGATTTGAATATGCTGAGTGGCATGGAAATGCAAAATAAAGTCAAAATCAGCTTAAATGCATGCATTACTAGGTTTGCTTTGAAAGCATTTATTCTGCGGGAATTTGTGTGTGCTCTTTGCTGGCTGTGGAAGATCATGTTGTCTTTTTGATGCCACACACTCAATTTTCTTCTTGCTGTGTTCCACATGTGGATGGAGGAGAGAGCAAGCCATTTTCCCGGAGGAGAGCTGAGAGGATTTTTCTTGCAGCAGTACTTGGTTTGTTTGCAGCTATGCTTGTGTACAAATGACCATATTTATTCTGCCCCTACATCTCCCTGCTCCTTTCTCTTCCTGAGGCTTCCCTTTACCTCTCACCACTGCTACCATTACTGTCCTCTTGCCCTGCCTTCCTTTGTGTTATGTCTGTCTGGTATTCTTCTCCTTCATTCTCCAGAAGGTCCCTCACTTTTATTTAAAATGATGAATCAGTCAATCACCTTCGTTATTTCCTCTCTGCTGCTTGGTGGGTCTGACACCTGAGATCTATTATTTGGGAAGTTACCCAACTATTTTTAACACTTAGTTTTCCCACTGTATTATACCGCAGCGGTAGATGCTTCCTTCATTTCCTACTCCTTTATGGTTGTGTTCGAGGGTCCCAGGACGAGGGAAGGTGAGAATCTTGACTCCATGTTTCAGAAGGTTGATTTATTATATTATATTATATTAAAATTCTATACTAAAACTATACTAAAAAGAATAGAGAGAAAGGATCTTTCAGAAGGCTAGAAAGGAAAAGAATGGAATGGTAACAAAAGCTTGTGACTCTCAGAGAGTCCGAGCCAGCTGACTGTGATTGGCCATTAATTAGAAACAACAATATGCACCAATCACAGATGCACCTGTTGCATTCCACAGCAGCAGATAGTAATTGTTTACATTTCTTTCCTGAGGCTCCTCAGCTTCTCAGGAGAAAATTCTATTGAAAGGATTTTCATAAAAATATAATGGTGACACTCCTTTGCTTCTCTTGAGAAGCACCACTTGTGTTTTTTCCTCATTATTCCTTTCTACCTGATATTATCAACAGTTCACCCAGTTCCTAACTAGTTTTCCATCCTAAATTTTTTTTGGCCTCTCCCTCTCCACAGCAGTGTATTGACTATTGTCATAATTAATCTCCAGATACCGGTGAGGCTTCTGATGAAACTCCTTTCTCACTGTATTTGCTTTCCAAGTTTGATTCAAAGTGGTTTCTAAGTAATCAGAAAGCATGCATAATGCAAATGAAGAACTGTTTAATTTTTTTCCACAGAATAACTGTATGAAGAAGCTTTGAAAAAAATCAGCAGACGACAGTGTCCTAAAGCCCCTGCATATTGAAAATCTTGCCAGTGATGTGTCTATTATTTTGTGCATAACCTTTAAAGTAACGCGTGTTTTTTTTTTATCCTCATTTATTTATTTATATAACTGTTTGATTGTTTATGTGGTTCATACTGTTGGATCTGCCTTGCCAAGGTGCCCAGACTCTTATTATCATTGTAATCTGAAATACAACCAGTGTGCTGTGATGGTGATCCTTTCTCTTTAAAGCAATGTATTTTGATTCAGTTACCCCTGCCCACTGTGCTGTTGCTTTTTGATAATTTGAAAATGGTTGTTTTGGAATTATGATGAGGGAATGTGGGAAATAATGGGAATACAATAGCTTCCTTCTGAAGGTAATTAACTTTCTTTAAAGGAAGGTGGGTGTACTGCCTCATAATAAAGATCATCTTTAGAGATCACAAAAATTAAAATAAATTCCTTCTTTCTCACCCAGGACTCATCTTTTCATATCCAAAACATTTTATTTTCCCTAATAACCTTAAATATGTCCAAGAGGGATCATTACTAATACATAAGTGAATGGAAACATAAAGATTAAATTCCGCTATACCTAATACTGATATAAATTGAGAGTAGCCCTATTGATTTAAACTAAGTGGTTCTGAATGGCATGGAATGAGTTATATGTGTTAAATGAGTTATTTGCTAGAGAGAAAAGGGAGCTACCAGAAGTTCCAATCATTCAATTTTTTTTTTTTTTAATGGAGTTTTCTTCTCTCCACAGCTCGATTTTACTGTTGTTGACGCTTCTTCAGTGTAGTCTTAATGATGAGTTTATAACACTTATGTTCATTTGCGTAGCAGGGAGTTGAACTGCCATAAGAAAGAATTATATCTTTGGAGGAGGATTAACAGAAGAAGAAGCTGGGTCATGGAAAAGGAAATCACTTGTTCAAAGTGACTCAAGTATCAGAAAATGAGATTAAGAAAATTGTAACGAGCGCATTACTCTGTACAAATGTTCACCTCCTGCACCTCATTTTTTCCCCTGCTGTCGGTCCTTCTTTTATTTCAGAATAATGAAATAAATTTGTTGTAAATTTATATCTTGACTTAAACTTTCAGAAGTGAATTGCACACACAAATAGAATTTGATTGTAAACAAAAAAGCCTACTTGAGTCCTGATTTAGCCATGAAGATGATGTGGGCCTATTACACTGTCCGAGACCTTAAAAAAGCAGACTGCTGACAGATAAACAGAACTTTTGTGAAATGAAAAGCTATATTTCCATTTCTATATTTCCGATTTTCACTCATTACATGATGACCAAATACAAAAATATAAGTATATGCCTAATTTTAAAAGTATGCTTGCATGCACTTAAACTATTCTTGTCCTTAAAAACCTGAATGAATTGAGGCTAAATACAGAGCTCCTATTTTTGTTAAAATCATGTGTCTGACTTCTAAGACAAATGCAGAGCTTTGCACCGATGTCAGCTTTGTGTACTCAGCTGCACATTGTCATGTTTATTATCTAACTTCTTTTGACTGAACTGCTTTGACTGTATTTGGCCTTTAGAATATGTTTTTTTTTTGTAAGGGGAAGGGAAAGTTGGATAATTTCTTGATAGAAGCATAATTTACAAAATTCCAAGCCTTCTAATATGATAAAAGTGAGTAAAAGATAGTAGGTTCCTCTCCTAATAATCCGAGTCTTCCTTCTCCTCTCTCCCCTCCCTGCCTTTTACAGTTTTTTACTGCATTTCATTTAAAAATACTCTCATTTTTGTTTCTAGACCACATAAGTGCATCTCTGCCTGTCAGACCTCCTGCCACCCCCTGTGTTTATGCATCTGGCATTTCAGGCTTTGGTTGTGTAATGACAGCTTCCACAAACAGCAGACAGATCTCTGAATTTACAGAAAGACCACAGTGAATTATGCCTGGTTTTCTTCCTCTGCATAGCTCAGTTTCTGACTGGTGTTATGTGAAGCTGGGATTCTGGGTAGTAGCAACCACTGCTTCCACTCTGAGACAAGATTTGTTTGCCTCTCACATTTCTCCCAAAGAAAGCTAATTTTTTCAAAACCAGGAGGGTGTATATATATATGTGTGTGTGTGTATGTGTATATATATATATATATATATATATATATAAGATCAGGGATCCTTCCCCAGGTACAACAATTACATATCTTCAAAGTGTCTATTACATGAAAAATGCGAAAGTTTTTACCTAAACTAAAATATAAAATTATATAATCATGGCAAATATGGCTAGAAGGAGGAGGTCCTATTAATTCTTCTATTGAGAGAGATTTAGTTATACTGAGAGACTTTCTCATATATCTTTGCATAGTCTGTTCTAAAAAGTGTCCCAGTCAAGTGGGTCACTTTCCTTAGTGATCCTTTATACTATTGCCTAATTATCCTTCTAATTACGGACCCCTTCTGTTTACCTTACATTGTATTTTCTTAATTTAAAACCATTACTGATTTTCCATTCACCACTGAACACAAGGAACATTTATCTTTTAAATATCTGGAAATTGTTACCAAGTATTTTTTATTCCCCAACTCAGTAAATTGAACTTCCCCTTTTCCCATTTTTCTTCACTTTCTCTACTTTTGCATTTTTTACTTATTTGTTCACATATTTTTCCCCCTTATTGTTCTCTTCAGATGCTTTCTGGTTAGCTTCTTTCTTGAGGTTTGGCAGCCAAAAAGACATAATGAGGTGTTGGTTGAGCTGTAACCTCTCTGAGGTATGTGGGAGGGTTGCATGAAAGAAGCTCCATTTTACAAATGGGTGGCCTGAAAAGAAACAGGGCAGTGAAATGGTAATGTTGACTCTGGGCAGTTCCTGAACCTTTTAACTTTGTGGATCCCTTTTGAGAGTGTTTCTCTATAGATGGTAATTCTGCATTTCATAATTATGCACCTGGTAGTTCTTGTTTAGAGTAATGGTTTGCACTTGTCTTTAATGAATCACATGCACTATATGTTTTTACTCCAATGACTTTTAATGACCTAATATTTGAAAGTATTTACAGCTCCCTATTCCTCCATTATTTTTCTACACAAATATTTGAACCCAAAAGCATGAGATGAACTGAGCAAGATCCTTGAAAGATTCTATGTTTTATATGAGACAAGCAATAATTTCCTTGTGATGACTTTTACTTGTTATTGGAAAGAAACTTGGCATGGGCAAGCAGTCAAGTAGATGGAGCCCAAAATCTCATTCAATACACTAAGGCACCTGGCCATTAGTCAGGGATTAAATGAATAATGATTTACTGTATGAGCTGAGTTTCTTAATCTAATAGAAAGTTGTCTTTCAGGCCTGTCCCTTACCTAAATTCATCAGTCTTCACTTCTAAGGTAGCAGAGTTCCCTTTCTGTGTCCCTGGATTCCTTTCATTTCAAATGACAGGGAAGTTACATATTTTAGGAAGGGGCAGTTGCAAGTACAAGTGTTTCCTAGCAAGTGGTTCACTTGGGATCTTGGGTGTTTTTGGCCATTCTGTCACAAACCACTCTTTACCACCTACAGGCACTGTTGTGCTCTTCAGAAACCTGCTGATGCAAGCCAGCATCATCTGCCTGGGATCAGAATCTGTCCTTTCATCTCTGTTTACTGGAAAGCTGCAATGACATTTTGTTTTCTAGAACCAAATAGTATCAGTTCTTTACTCAGCCCTACTGTTATGAAGTGAAAAATTCCATCTGAGGGGCTGTCAATTGCATAGAAAAGTTAGTACAAGGCTTAGTTTCCATGTGATCAGTGGGAAAGTATTTTATTATTTTGGCCACAGATTTATGCATGGCCAGAAACCAGTTTTATCCCATTTCCTTTGTATTGGAGCATTTTCTGCTTGTATTTCAACTCCTGTTCCGCACACAAAGCTTCTTGTACTTCCTGTTAGGGCTGCCTACAACTTTTGGAGATAATTTTCAGTGATGACAGGTATATATAAACATCTGTGAAATCTTAGAATCTCAGTTGTTGTGTATTTTGCTTCCACAGTTTGGTTTTTTCATTAGCAAAACCAACAGACCTGTAATAGACCAAAGTTCTCCAGGCTATATACTAGAACAGATTTATAAACCAATGCAGTAAACCTTGATTTTTATTATTTTTTTTTTTTACTTTGCTAAGCAAAAGCAATGTCATTGTGTGTTTCAGCATAGAAATTGTCTTAGTTTTTGTAGGCTGAAGGAACTGGTTATAAAACACAACCCATAAAAGCTTACTGTAACAACAAAAGAGCTTACTGTGACAACATAGAGCAAACAAAGCAGGAAAGCCTTGCTCCCTTTCAGGGGTTCAGTGTAGATGCTGACACCTCAGTTCCCAAGCAGGGGTCATAATGAATTGAACTTATCTGCTGCAAATCAGATACTGCTGATCAGATTCTCTTTTCAATGCCTACACAGCACTACTCTGTATGTATGTCATGAGAGTGTAATTTGTATCTCAGAATAGTACCTGTCTGATTGACATGACTTTGTGTATTTATACTACATTGTATTTTAAGATCAACAATTCCAGAGTCAAAGATATTTCCCCTGGAGTAGCATCACTACTTCCACTGCTCAGAACAAGTAGCATTAACCACCTGGAGATGACTGTACATCTTTTCTAACAAATAAAAAGTTTGAATCTGCATTTGGGTAACATTTTAACTTTAAGCTTTTTTGTAGTAGAATTTTTCTTGCTGTTTGAAAAACATGTCAGTAAAGATTTATTTTAACTATTCTCAAGAGATGTCATACTTCTGTAACTCACCTCTTGAAAGAGATAGTCACAGGAATAATAGCAGTATTCTGCACAAGAGGTTTGGAAAATGATTGCCAGTTTCTGAGTTATTACCATGCATTGGATTTGAATGTATCTTTAGAAACTAACCCCTTTACTGCCACATTACATTTTATGCCAGAGGTCACCTCTAACTCTTTTAGTGAGGTAATGATTTTGTCCTAAGTTAAATCTTTTGGGGGGGTTATAATTACTTTCCAAATTCACTCATAGCAGTGTATTTATGTACAGCAGGACTTTAGTAGGAGATGATACAGGGCATACAAAAGGAGAAGGCTGTGAGGATTTTGTAGATATGAGGTTGAAGGGGTTCTTCCTGGGGGGTGAACCATGTTCCTGGCACATGCAGTCCAAGATGCCCTGCCAGGCAGAGCTTGGTAAAAAAGGCAGAAAGAACCAGCTGCTCCCTGCTATGGGGCAGTGAGCAGGTGATATCTCATTCATTGTTGTTATTTGAGCAAGGTAAGTTAGCGTACTGACAGGCTTGATCTTTTCCTTCCACAGTTTTTCGCAAGGACACACAGGTGGTTCTCTCACACCTGAGAGAAGAAGAACTGCATCCTCGTTCTCTCTGGGCTCTAGAAAAAGCATGGAGACACTCTTCATGCATTTCTTGAAGGCTGACAATCTGTTCATGTCTTGGGACTTTTTTTTGAGGAAGGTTTATAGCTTATGAGTGTTCTATAGGAAAGTCTCAGTGCAAAGAGCAGTGCAAGGGTTGCCTCCAGGTGGAAGACCAAATGAAATAAATCTTTTGCTGATCCTCCTCTCTGGGCACCTTCTAAATTCCATTACCTATTTGTCATGGATAGTTTGTCTTGGATCTTTGTTGTTCTTGCTTCATACTATGACCTTCTAATCCTTACTCTCATCTATCTGTATGACGGCATCTTTAGACTACAGAATTCAATCTTTCTTAAAGAGGAAATCTTACTTTTAAATTCTTGTGGTAGACCATGTATACTTGTGGACAACAATGGTTCTATCATAATGAATTACAATGGCAGTGACTCATTGGTATGCCAGAAATCGGCTTTAAATTTCATTAATATTCTCATTTCTTTTGCTTTCTTTTTTATAGTCTTTATTCTTAGACTTATGGATTGCTCCCAGAATTATTTCTACTCTTCTCTTATGATGCCTTTCCCTTAGGAACACTGAGATGAACTCTCTGAGGGACTGCAGGCCATCTCCAGGGACTTTAACTGGCATCTTCACATGGAGGTTTTTATCTCCTTTCTGTTCTTCATCACAATATGGGCAGGCAATGCCTTGCTCTGTTACACAGCCAAGAGACAAGTGCAGGAGCTGGTGAGGAATGAGGAGGCACATGGAGCTGGGGCTGGTGAGGGCTTGTGTCAGGATTGTTAGGGCATCAACATCTTCCTTGCAAATTGGCAAGTGGGAAGGGCAAGCAGACATAATAACCAAGGTGAGAGAGTTGGATCTTAAGACAGTTGTCAGATTTTCTTAGCTATTAGGTGAATCAAGATAATGTTGCTTAAATGGCAGTTCACATTTCTATAATTTATTTTCCTTCTAAGTGTTGTTAGCTCTCATGCTCTCATTTTCTCTCTGTAGTATGCGCGTGCATGTAATACATATTCACAAACTGTGTTTATAGTTAAAAGGCTTTTCTAGAGGAAATAAGGATGACATAATCACAAGAAGTCGCAAAGTATTCACAGGCAGCCCTAAATGTGTGGAACAGTGGGTCTGGTGCATAATTATGGTCACCTCCAGTCCCATTGTATGAAAGTTACAACAATAAGGAAAGAACACCTTGAGCAAGGCATATGATCTGTTGTGACAACACGATTCAGAGCTGAGATGTCAAGCAAGGTGGGGAAGGGGAAAGGCTTTCTTCAGCAGAAGTTGTGTTGCAGCCTTCTGAGTATTCACTTGTCTCTTTCTGACCTACCCCTCACTCACGCTGTGCTGCCAGCCATGAAGTTTGACTTGCAGGCAGTGCAGGCAGCTTCCCTTGCCTGGAGATTGTACTGGTGTCTTGTCTGAGCAGACTGGCTCTGACTAAGATAGGTGACTCCACAGAGAGCTCTTCTGGAAATGAGGCCTCTCTCTTCATCGAGGTTGCTCATAAGGAGTGTGACATTCTCCCTAAGGGGAAGAATGCTGGTCAGCGTATGAGTTGCAAAGAAGAAAAGAATCTCATCTAGACTGCCAGCTGTCCTCTGGGCACACTTCTAGGAAAGATATCTGTGTGTTTTCTTCTTAATAGCTAAGTGAAGGCATTATCTTTATGGCATTATCCTTCCAAAAGCCTTTTGGGATACTAATGTCTTGCATTCCTGAGGGATAGGGAACTATATCTCAGAGATGATTTATCAAATGCTGCACAAGCTAGGTCTGCGCAGCAGAGTGCAATACTCTATGGGAAGCTCTGAGATGTCTTTGCCTTGCATCCTTGCTAGAGGGCAGTTGAGCTCGAAAGTGATTTTAGTGGTGTTTCCTCTGTGTTTCTTTCTGACAGTGCCGATAGATATTTCCAGAGATCATGACTCTGCAAAGCTTCTTATCAAGAATGTACACAATCTCTTGAGTCCTCTGAACTGAAGGATTTTAAATTAACAGTGATGTGTGCTGTTTTTGCATTTTCCAAACAAGTTCCCACTAACTAGTGTGATCACTGTTTTGTGATGTTTTCCTTGCACTGTTTTGCCAGCTCCCACTGGTGCTCCATAAAAAAATCAGGCTTCAATATATTTTGCTACATTTATCTATTCATATAGTTAAAATAAAACTTTTACTACTCTATCTGTTGACATGTGACTGTAGCACGCATAGCATTGGCAGGAATGCTGTCCAGTGGAGTAAATCCTGTTTTACTTTTTACAGCTGGGTGGAGTTTCCAAGACTCTTTGTGACTCTTGCAAAAATTATTTTCTAGTAAGCTTTACTTGTGGTTTGATTCTGACATTTCTTTAAAAAAGTAGGAAATAAATGGTTCATGAGGAGTAATTTCTATATGCCTGGCAATTGGATGTACTTAGAGTATGAGTAATGAAATATTACTGGGGGAGAAGGATATTATTCAGCAGGAGAATTCACTGAGAAAACTGTTCAATGATAGGCTGAGTGATGAATATACCGTAAATATTGCATGTGGGCAAATATTATCATGGTGGCTTAAATCAGGGAAAATACAGCATGATGTGCCATAACCTAAGTCTTGGAATCCAGAGTCAAGGACTGGCTGCAGAAAAGCTGACTCATTACTTTTGTCTCTGGCAGATTCCTGTTGCCTGGCTGTGTGTACCTATTGCTCTTGAGGCAGTATTTGGTCTGTGGCTTTGGTCAGTAAAATTTACAGCATTTCTAAAAACATGAAACTGAAAAATGAATTTTTGAACAGGCATATGTTGCACATCTTACCAGCAGCAACTATTTGCTGAGGCTACAAAACCAGTGCATTACAGATGTTTCTTATTTTCACCTGAAAAACCTGGCAAACTGCAGAATTTTTTATGCCTGTATACCAAAACTGCTAAAGGAATGCATCTTGCAAATTGATAGGCTGTTCTAGAGCTTAAAACAAAGTTAGATCACTGCACAGTAATATCACTTTAATTACAAAAGTCATGTTACTTTAGAGTATACTTTAGAGTTGCTTCTAGTTTTTATAATGCCTACTTTCACATAATCCCAGTCAGTTGCAATTAAGTAAGGGTTACAACAAAGAAAGGTTTTAAGGCTACTGGATTTTCCTCATCACTGTTACTTTAAAACAACACTCAGTTAAATTGGTACAGAATTCTCTTGGGACATAATACAGTATTCAACAGTTGGCAAAATAACTTATAAAGAAAAAATTCAGTCATTGAAGGGTTCATCTTAGATCAGCAGAGTCATTCACAAAACCTATTTGAGGTGATAGGCTTGCAGGCAAAATCCCGATTCCTTACAGCAAATAGTGTGTAAGTATGATCAGATTTCTTCATGCTGAGCATCTGCAATTTTTCTTAAAGTCAGTAAGATATGTATTTTATGTGCATGATGCATAGTGCATACACACATACATTCAGGAAGAATCAGGCCCCATCTCTCCCTTCTGTGGGGGCTGAATAATCATACCTTTTGTCTGCAATGGAAACTGAGGGTGCTCAGTTTTTTACCTAAATGGAGCTTATAAAAAAATGAAAGGAGTTATTTTTAGCTTTGTGAGCTTTGCTCATTAAATGCAGAGATGGGTACCATGAATTGAGGTATAAAATGTTAACCTTGCAGAAAGTGAATTGCCTTGGACTCTACATGCAGAATTTAATATAAGATGATATTTTAGAGAGACAATATGTATGTATCTATCTCTATATACAATATAGATACAAAGGAAAAAGTGCAATGAGAAGTAATTCTCACGCTGTTTTCTTAATGAGAAACTTATATAGGTATCTTTTTTATCCTCTGCTCCTCTTTATTACTCATTAATTGTACTGTAGACTCCGTTAATAGGCAGGATGTCCATTCATGCACAGGTAAGTCCTCAGTGCAGTAAGAGAAAATTTCTGTCTTCCAGAAACTTATTCTCTGTGCATCCTGCTGAATTCTCCAGGATTTACTGTAGGGAGGTGAGTTGTGTTTGTTTTTAGAGACTGGTTTGATAAAAACCTAAGTCTGTGTTGAGGCAACAATGGTTTTATGATATTTTTCTGGTTCAACACCAGCTGGCAACTCAGCCCCAAACAGCTGCTCACTCTCCCTCCTCCCAGCGGGATGGAGGAGAGAATGGGAAGAGAAAAAGTGAGGAAACTTGTGGGTTGAGATAAAGGCAGTTTAACAGGTAGAGCAAGATAAGGAATTAATACCCCACTGCAGGTGTTCAGCCATCCCCAGGAAAGCAGGGCTCTGCCACATAAAATAGTGACTTGGGAAGACAGCTGCCATCATTTCAAAGGTCTGCTCTTTCCTCTTTCTTTCCCTGGGTTTATATGCTGAGCAGAATGTCCTATGGAATGAGACATTCCTGTGGTCACTTGGGGTTCCAGCTTGTCCCCTCCCAGCTCCTTGTGCATCTCCAGTCCCCTTGCTGGTGGGGTGAGGAGCAGGAAATGCCTTGGCTCCAGGCAAGCCCTGCTCAGCCATAGAGAAAAACAGCCCTGTGCTATCAACTCTGTTTCCAGCACAAATCCAAAACTCAGCCCTGTACCAGCTACTATGAGGAAAATCAACTCTACCTCTGCCAAAATCCACACAGATATAATCAAGCACCAAATTCCAAGAAATAGAAATGAGTGCTTTCTGGAAGCACTTCTTAATTTTGTGTTGACTAATTATTATTCACATCCTTTTATTTTTTTTGGTCAAAAAGTAACCCAGCTATGCTGTACTGAAGGACACAATATGTGCTAGATGAGCAAGTTGTCATTATGTGGACTGGAATATGTAGCATTGTCTTCCTAGGCAGCTACCAATGGTGTGTATAAGTAAATTACATTCCTCAGAAGCTCTATTAACTTTACACATGAATATGTATTTTATGTATTTTCAGCAAATTCTATGGCATAGTCTTGCATATAGAATTACTCATATATACATATTTCTGCAAGAATCCTAATTCTTGTAGCAGGAATATCGATTACAGCCCTTCTAAAGAGTAAACATGTAAATTCTGAGTAGAATTTTTAGGTCACATGTACTCTAATTTGTAATTTCCTATTTTTCTGACTCACATTTAAATGTATAAACTTGTTGTTATATGGAGTGTATGCTTTTTTCCTTTTTCAGGGAAAAGAAAATTGATTTTAAGGCTAAAAGGACCTAAAAAAAGTTAGTAAAGTTTAGAAAAGTTGTAGTCAAGTATGTAATGCAAGTCAATAAAAATGTAACTGGCACAGAAAACCAGTCAGAACTGTTTTTTCCAACACAGCACAGATGATGTAAATTGAGTATCTATGGATAACAGTTTCCTAAATTCTTTTTGATCCCATCAGGCACTGGGTTTAAGACAAAACCACTTGGATCAGCCAAAGGAGCAATACTGTGACAAACCAGGACTAAAAGAATGGGCCCCAATAGATTGTGGGTACCTTGTGTATTGCCCTAAAATTCTCCACTTTGCAGATGTTGTGACTTTTATGAGGACATGATTATTTCTTTAAGCAGATTTTTTTTCTTTTCAGAGGACAAATATGAAGGTTTACAATGGTCCAGACCCTATAAAAATTACAATTTTCAGAAGCAGTTAAAACACCATCCAAAGCCACAGTCTGAGCATAAAGTGTCTAATGTGGGATCACTGGGCATGTGTTTTTATGAGCAATTAAATATTAACTTGGAATGAAAAGTTTTCTGAAAACACCTTCCTTAAAGCAGAGAGTCCTCTCAATTACCTTGTCTCAGCTTTAGAAAATAACTACTTCAAAGTGAGTTATTTCTCTACAGCTCCTGGAGCTGAAACTTTTGCAGTGGCTTTAATTTGTCTTGTATGTGTGACCAGCTGACACAAACTCATAAATGGTGAGCATCTTAATAACTAACAGGCCCTTTCAATTTAAGAGTCAAAAAGGCATTTGGGTGGGTTGGACTCTAAGGCAGTGCCATCAGAAGCTTTTGGTAGCCAGGGGTTCCTTTATCGAAGAGAAACTTGGGGTCAGTGATGGGAATGGTTGTAAAATGCATCCTGCTCTTGGAAGGACTCTGAACACCTGAAAGGTGATTTGAAGGCTTGGTGCAAAGAACTTCAGCCTGTGGGTGTGGGCACACAAAAGGTTTCTCTCCTGATGGGGGGTTCTGTATGCTGGCTTTTCACATCTCCTAATTTTCCCTACTTACCAGCTTTACCTCTACCTAGGCATAGTGGGTGAGAGGCAGCCAGTCAGAAGCAGCTTGGAAACTGCTAAATAGGGCAGCTCCATACATTTTGGTAAGGATTATTTCCTAGTTATTTATTATTGTTGGTGCCTGTATAATAGCATTAAGATGCTACTCAGGCATTTCTGAATGTGGGCCACTTGAATCTGCTTATGGAAAGCAGACATCATTTCACCTGAGAACTGCATTCTCAGAAATGTCTTTTGCTGGGATCACACATAACCTGTGAGTTATTCAGCTAATCAAAATAATTTTTCTAAGCCTGTTGTTATTTGCATCCAGCAAGAGTAATTTGTTCTTGTCCAGCTGCTTGTGCTCTCTCTCATTCATTCATCCTGCATTATAGACCTGCTTCTGAAGGATGCTGAGTACCTGTGGTTTGATTGAAAGTTATTGCATCTCTCAGGACTAAATTTAATTTGAGTGATTCCCTATATATTGCAGTGTGATATGATGCATTAAAAAATAAAGCACTGCTGGAGTATCTACAAGCTATTATTTTGAATCTTATTTGAGAAAAAGAAATCTTAGCAGAGAAAGCCATAGAAATAAACTGTTTTTTATTCTTTAGCTAATTCAGAAATAGTTTGAATTTTTAGAAAAAAACAAAAAAGAATAAAATAAGGCATTGATCGTAAACAACCTTCTGGCAGCTGTTAACAGCTGGGATTGGTGGTTTAGTACTAACATTATTTCAGGTAAATGAGAAAGTAGAATTGTAAACAAAGGAAAATGGTCGATTCCCCAAGTGAAACGTGGGCTGATGCCTAGTATTTATAGCTTAGTACAGTCTCATTAATCCATTCTGGGGTTTTTATTTTGTACTGACTAATAAAGAATACTAATGCAACATTTCTCTGCTGTTTCTAAGTTTTCTGTTCTGCTTGACACCTTACTTGCTAACATATCTATTTCTTTTCAAAGAACTCATGCAGTTTTTTCTTGGATTATAACATAAAAAAGAATTCCTTCATTTCTTAAACTATTAACAAACAAATGTGTTGAAAACCTAATGAAGCCAGCAGGAATCAAAATACAGCAATTAGACAGCAGCAGCAATCTGGGGTTTTTTCTGATTATGATTCAGTGGAAGAGTGGAGTTATGGCAATTATATCTTTAAAAAATGTTTAAGAATGTTTGCCTGTTTTTGACATACTTGTTCATAGAGTTAATTCCTGATCTTAAAAAAACCTCTGTGTACTCCAACCAAATCTATTCTCAGACTCAAATTTATATCAGAGCATTTTTAATAACAATTTTTTTTGGCCACAGCATGTAAGGAAAAACAAGTCACATTAGCTATGAAAAGAACATTATTTAGAGCTCAGTGCAAAGATGCACAGAAAGATTTACAATGGTGTCCATAATTTTTAGAGCCTGATGAGTAATTTCAATAAAGTTGTAGCACTGATAGAAATTACTTTGTTCTCAATATGGTCTTAGTCCATGTGTCACTTTGTAGTTTATGTCTGGACTGGTAGAGAGTTATTATGTAGTTTGAATTGCAAAGCTGTTGTATACTTAATGTTTACTGCAAAATTTGAGCCTTGTAAGCAAGACAATGTGTTTTAAAAGGTTCAAATCTGGGTTTTTTACTTTTATTTCAGGATCACTTTTTCAAAGGAGTTAAAAAAATCAACATGGCAGAATTTGTGTAGAAATAAGGCTTTAGTTTGACATACTTAGGTCTTTGCTATCCTGGTCTACCTGGACTGAAGACCAACAGTAACAAGAGCTGTTAGTATATACTACTAACAATGATGTATTCTGTCACCTACGAAAGAGCTAAATTTAACATTTCATTTACAGTTAGTAATATGTAATAAGTGTAAAATTTTGGATGAGGTGTTGCTGAAAATAGCTTTTGTTTTGTAACCATTTCCATTCTGAGAAATTGCAATGAGCTGGTTTGGCCACAGAGCTGATGCATTTGGACAGCTGAGTTTGCTCATAGATTTTGTTCAGGTGAGGTCATGTGTTTCCCTCATGGAAGTGCCACTTTGTAAGGCCTTGGAGCGTTATGGGAAACTGCAACAAAGCCTTTTCCAAGCCAGCTCTGCTAGACAGTCTTCTGTGAAACTCTGTGTAACCCTATGATCTGTATTCAATGCTATAAAACCTGCATTTTTGGAGCCTCAAGTTTTTGCTTCCTTCTCAGAGCCCTGTTCCATCACAAGATTGCATTTATTATGACTGTTCTTCTTTGCTGCCCATCGCCTTGTGCAGGGTGAGTTGTGTGACTGCTGATAGTTAGCCTTGGACAGGGAGGAGTTTTATGGATACCTTTATGTTTGTGGACCCCACTTGTGTATTGCACTGAAATACTCAATGCTTAGGTTAGCGCACATCAATGTTGAAGGTAAGGATGCTGAAATTCTGTCTGCAGACCAACAGAGGAACAAAACCTTTCTAAAATGCAGGCTGTTGTTTTTTCAGTAAATACTCATGCTGTTCACAAGTGGGGAAATGCAAACAGAAAGCTGGGGACAGTTCCTGAGAACATGAAAACAAACCCAAGGCATTGTCACAGACAGGTCAGTTTTTTCCTGCCTACGAAAGGCTTTGTTGGAGTGATGATTGTTGGAGAGCTACTTGAGTTATTTAAAATGACTAGTAGCAAAAATGTAGGAATGGCTCTCAGTTGTGTCCCTGAGCTATAAACTGTAATGCCACTCATTAGCTGCCTTCTGTGATGATGGAGTGACTTGAATAGAAGAACTGAGACACCATTTGACATGAGACACCATTGCAAACAGCAACTGCATAGAAAATGCTCAGCTTTATCAGGCTATCTCAAATATAAGCTAAATACTCATAAGGAAAGCTTAAAAGTTTGGAGATAAATATTTCAAAAAAAGATAATTTGGAAGACGAACAGGAGGGAAAAGTGTTGAACATTAGAAACGTGGTTTCAGCACAAGTTGCATCCTTGGTATTATCTGGATTATTGCTATGAGGTATGGCAGAATTTTGAATTAAGCTTTTTATCCTAGAAAGCATGGAGTCTTCAAGTTCTGCCCAAATTCCCCTTGAGAGTATTGGATGAGTTAGAGAGAAACTCAGAGATCTAAAATAATAAAGTGTGGCTTTCAAGAGAGGGTGAAAGAAAAAGCAATTGGAACTTATGTAAAGAAATTTACCATGGCTTTTTTTTTTCCCTAAATTTATCCCTATTTTTGTAAGCAGCCTTACTTATCCAACTTTCACAGTTCAGTGTGGGATGTTTGCCTTTGCATTGAATAGAGATGTCCCTGAGAGTTACCAGTTATTCTGTAATCTATTTAGCAACTGCATATGTCCTTTTAATATGGAGACTTTGATTGTAGCTCTGAGTTCATTCTTTTTTGGACCTTCCTTGAACAGTATCTGTGCAATTGTATCATTGTTTAGTGTTAAATATACAGTAGTGAAACTTTGTTTGTCTATATTCTACTTTTCTCATTTTAGAAAACGTTTTTCTCTAATAGTTGCACAACTTTTGCTCCCCCTACATTTCCAGTCTCGCTGTCTTTCATGTGCTCAAGTTGTTCAATATAATTGATAGCAGAGATCCTACCTGAGTAAAATATGAGACAGAGACCAGCCTGAAAGATGCCTGTTGGAACACACAGAGCAGTGACTTCCTCACTGTGCTGGGTGAGTTTTGTGCTGTGAACTCACAGGGCTCTGTGCTGGCCAGCAGAGCTGACACTGTGCTGGAGGAAGCCCTGGTGGAGGCAAAGGGCTGGGTGACCCCTGTGCAATGGGCCCTGCTCTCTCATTCTGTTAATTCAGCTTTTTTCCCCTAGGGTGTCAGCAGGGCCTGGCCCATCTCCTTTCAATATTGTAAGATTTTGACAAAAGAAGCAGCATTTGAGGCAGCAGGTTATATTTTTGGCAGTGTAAAATGAGAAGCATTTTGTGAAATAAGAAAACCAGTAGTTTGATACATTATGCAGAAAACTTTGATAGTGACACATAGGTGAGCATTGGAAAGCCACATTCTAAAACATTATTAGAGGTGATGACCTGGTAGGATACATGGTTAGGAAGTGGTCTTGAGGTGAAAGCTTTTATGAGAGGCAGGATGCATTATACTCTGCCTTAGAAAAAGGAGATAGTGGGAGGTAGCTTTGGGAAATATTATTTTGTTCATATTGAGCTTGAGTTATGCTGTTAATATGAGCTGAATATCTGTGTTCAGTTCAAATGTTCGAAAACTGAGCACCATTATTGCTAATCACCCCCAGAACCTGCATTTTCCTGCCAAAACACAAATGCAGATGTGCTGACAGAGCAGGTTTCCATGTCTTGGGCTGGAGCCACCTTATTTGACTCATTCAGTGCTTGCAAGAAGAGCCAATTTGCTACTGGCAGGTAGCAGTTTTCAGATTTCCACAGTTTCACAAAGACCATCTAGGAGAGACAGCTTGGAAATGGCTCTGTTTCCCTTGTTCCAAGGCTTTTGCCTTACCAGTCTGACACTTCCATGAGAGAAATGGATTGCCTTGTTCCAGCAGACTTTCTATTGCTACAGCTGGTTTGAGCCAAGGATTGCTCCTTTACTGGCCTTGAGGGCAGAACACTCCCTGTCACCAGAACTCACATCAGTGCTCTCAGACTGCCCACAGGGGAGAAATGTGTGTGGTTTTTCCTGCTGCCCTTTGGTGCTCTGCTGTGCTGTGTGCCATGTTAGCTCATTTTCCTGCCTGCTGAACAACTGGATGAGGTGTAAATTTGAGTGCTGGACTGTGAGCAGTAACATGGGAGGCAGGTCTGGCTGGCCCAGAAACTGTGGTAAACCCTGCCAGCCACCTCAAAACTCTATTAAGACAAGAAACCTACTGGAGCCATACAGATGGTTGCCAGATTTCAGAGGACATTGGTCCTTTTGCCTACTTGAGGGAACAGCACACTGTGATAGAAGGCTCAGGGCTCTAGGGACTGCTGTACTTTTGGAAAGGTTGCAGTCTGCTTTTTTGCAGCATGGTGCCATTTGGCATGAAACACAGGGGCAGCCTGATGGTGGTGTTTTTTTGAAAGGGAAAACTACTCAGAGCTGTGTCAGAGCCTGACTCTGCCAGAATTGTCCCTAAGCTCTGTGAGGGTTAGGTTGAAGCTTGAACTGCGTGAAATGTTGATGCAGGAGGGCAGGCTGTCACTGTGTCTGCCAGTCACCCTGCCTATGGCAAGCATGGGCAGCTGGAGAGAGCTGCTGAGGGATGTGATTGTTTCCCCTCAAACTCTTGCTTTGAAAGGCTGTTTAGCCTGGCAGGTGCTGCTACCACTGCCATGTGTCCTCCCACCCCCTGCTCCATTGGGAAGTGCATGAGGCTGGCAGCCACCAAATGAGCAAAGCCTTGCTTCTGCACAGCCTCAGATAGTGAGAGCACATGGCTCTTACAGGCAGCAGGGCAGAATAGGACACAGGGGACCCCAGGCGCTAATAATATGCATTTCATAATGTGCCACATGGAAAACAGAAAGAATCCAGCAGTGACAACAAAGCTCTCCAACAACTGTCTTCCACAGTGAGCTGCTCTGCACTTGGCTTCTGAAGATTATTTCATTTTGGTTGAGTTAATAACTGAGAGCCTCTGAGAGCTGTGCAAAAGGAAAGGACACCATTGTTTTGAGACATTAACAGCATAAAAACCAATTTTGCCCCAAGTTCTTCTTTTTCTCTTCTTCTGTATAAGTTTCAACAAATTTGAAACAATAGCGTTTTAATCATCTCTTTATGTCAAGAGTTAGGTCTGACTGTTTCTGCTGTCTGTATTGTTTACATGTCACCATCCCCAGTTATCTCCTCTTCTTCTGAAGAGAACTGTTTTGCCCAGTAGGATAATTCTGGATGTTAGCTAATGATGGGAAGTAGGAGCTGGTAGAGAGCAATGGGACTCCAACACCTCTTGCCATGGGCAGAATTTCTGTATCTGAGATAGCGACAGCATCTTTAGCGCAGCCTTACCTTGCAGCACCAGCCCAGCATCACCTCTCAGGGGTTAAGACATCGACCTATAACAATTAAAAAGGGGAGCAGGGGCATGATTGTAGGCACTTCCTTCTCAACAGCTGTAGCGTGCCACGTCTCCCTGACACTGGTGTCATAACTGCTAATGGCTTCTGTAGAGGAATGGTTGGGGTATGTGGTGGTTGTTTTTGCTGTCAGCTGAGGACTACATTCAGTAATTTGAAGGCAGTACCTCCACCAGCTCCAGTGCAGATGTGGCACAGCTCTGGCTGCTGAGTCCTCTGGCACTTCCAGAGATCCAGAACTGAATTGTAAGCTGGTTGCTGTTTGGAAATAAAGCAGTACCAGACACTGGGTATTTTATCCTCACTAGTTTACTCTTCCCTTGCTTTCTGTTCTTGAATTCTCACCCTTTAATTTAACTAAAAAACAGACAGTTTTTTTTCATGTGTTCATTTTCCTATGCTATTTATCTCCAAAATTTTATTCCCAAGTCATAACGCTTTTTACAGACAGGGAAGCATTCTGCGTCTAAACTGGTGCAATCCTGAGCAAATAAAACAGAGGTAAACTTCTCAAAAAACAACAGTGTAGATGTACTGTGACTGCATGAATGTTGACAGGCTAATAAACAAGAAAAGCTGTGGACTGAACTTTGTATATAAATGTGAGGGCGGTATCCGTCCCTCCCTGCTCTTAGGATGTGCGTGTGCATTGCCATTCTGCCTTTTACAGTACTGGTAGCTCATCTTTAATAAATCAAAGGCTGCTCTTTCTTGCTTGTTTGCTCTCTGAAGGAGAGGATTTCAAGTCATACCCTAAACAGTTTTGACACACAAATGATGTCTGATGAAAAGTGCTAAAGGTGCTTTTATTTACAGATGTGTTGAGAAGTACGCGAGGAAATGAATTTATCTTCTCTCCTTCTCACAGGAGGAGAATAAGATGAGAGATGCATTGTCCTTTTGTCCTCTATCTCTAAAGGAGGCTGGCTTCTTGTCATCCTGTGAAGAAACTGCTTTACAGTTGTCTAGCCAGGAGAGTTTCTACCACGTCTCTTTTGTTATGCCCAGGCACCCTGGAGTCTCGGCTGACATTGATAGGAGTGTTTCTCCTCCCAGCCCGGCCCTGCACGCCTGCCGTATGGTCTGACACCTGTCAGCTGCCCGGAGCGCTGCTGCTGCAGCACCTCCTGCACCCGTGGGCTCCTCCCTGTGCAGCGAGGGCTCAGCAGGAGCTGCAGGCTGCTGGCACACTTCTGGTATGGATGTGAAATTAATTGACACAACACGAATCTTCAGAGATGACGCCAGAAGGAAGAACAGAAGACCTGTGAGATAGCAAAGAACAAATATGATGTGAAATTTTCTGTTGGAATTCTTCAGTTGGAGAGGTTTGACTTTTCTTTTGCAGCTTGGTTGCTGTGCCTTGCAGCCATACACGCCTCCATTTACAGCTTTTGGGACTTGTGGTTGCCTCAACAGCTCTCTGGGTTTCTTTAGCCAGGAGAGGTTCACTACTGTATGAAAAGATAACAGGTTCTTCATGCTGCTGTGCAGACTCATCTGTGTAAATCATGCCACATTTTTAAAAACTACTGTTGCTGGTGCAGGTTTTGGAAAAGGAGGAAAGAGAATGAGTTAATTTCTGAATTATGTTCCTGGGTGTAATGAAGGAGACTTTTTAATTGGAGTGTTACATAAATTCTGTACCTTTTGTAAGGGCTTACTTGGGTAAGGTGCTCTCATCTATAAAAATTGTAACTCCTTTCAGAGATCTAATTATTTTTTTTTTCACTCCACCTTTTATACAGGCAACTAGGTGTATAAAACTCCCTTTTTTCTTGCCCTTAGTGCCTTCTTCTGTGGGTCACACTAACTGAAAAACTGTAAACTTTTTCAGAAGTCTCTGGGTTTTTCGCTCTGTGCCTTACTCAAAGCTTCACAAATGAAGACAGCTAAAGATATGAATAGTGTCTTAACAGTACATATCTGAGATTTGCATATGTTCATAAATTTACCAGCCTTGTTTGCTGACTGTAGAGGAATTTTAGCTTGGTGTCAGGCAACTGAGGTTATAGGTAGCATTCATCTGAGGTAAGAAAGATTATTTCTCTTCTGAAGGAAAGATTGAGCTGGTTCTAAAACGCAGAGTAATGGGAAAGTGAAGCATGTGCAGATACCTTGTGAGGAGCAGAGGTGTGCACTAGCAGCCTGCCCTACCAAGCAGCAAGGGGAGTTATGGAGGCACTTCATAGGAGTACAAATCCAGTCAACTGGAAAAAAGGATGACATCTATTTCAAAGCATGTAATGTTTGAAAGCAGAAGTGATGATTTTTATCTCTTAATGAAGAATGTAGAGATACGTCTGTGCAGAAAAGTACTGCCATATATTGGGAAATCTGCCCATATTCTGGGCACCCATAACTCTCTGTCTAAATGACAAAATGTGTGCCAATTCCAATCCAGAAGGAATTTAAACACCTTTACACAGCTGTGGCAATATGATCAAGTCTTTGGTGTACACACGCATAATGCAGCTCTCTTCACTTTATAGATCCACAGAGTAGTCTAGGTTGGAAGGGAACTCCATGGACTGTCTTGTCAAATCCCTGTGAAGAGCAGGGCCAGCCAAATCAGGTTGCTCAAAATGTGTCAAGACAAGTTCAGGAAATCTCCAGAGATGGAATTCCTTAATTTCTCCAAAGTAGCATGTTCCAGTGTTTAAACACCCTTGTTAGTGGTAAAGAATAGAAATATTCTGCTATCTAGTGGGAATTTCCTTGTTTCAGCTTCTCTGTTGTGTCTCATCCTGTTGCTGTGTACCTTTCAGAAGAGCCTGAGTTTATTTTCCCATTAGGTAACTGTAGACAGCAATAAGATCCCCCCATGAAACCTTCTCAATGCTGAACAAGCCCATCTTTCTCAACCACTCCTTGGCCCTCCTGTGTTCCAGCTTCCTGACCACTTTGGTGGCTCTTGGACTTGTCCCAGTGTTCTAATGTCTGTCTTCTATTGGTGAACTCCGAAGAGAACACAACAGTCCAGAACTGGTCTCACATTTACTGAGTAAAAGGGAAAAATCACTTGCCTGGACCTGCTGGTTATTGCAACTTACTGTGCAGCCAGCTTTTGCTGCAAGGGTACTCTGCTGATGCATTTAACTTGCAAGGATTCATCCTGTAGATATGCCATCTATCCACCCAGTTAGAACAGAAGAAACATAGCAAAACAACCATACCAGTATCCATATGGAGCTGGAATTAAACACACAATTCTAAAGAACACACTTCTGATGAGTCACAACCACATGAGATGGAAAAGTTTGAGCAGGGTTGCCATTACAGAACTTGCAGTTCTCACTGCTTCTTTAGATGTACTTTTTCCACAGTCAGCTTTGAGAAGAAATTTCTTGTGTACATTCTAAATTCATCACAAATAAAGGTGAATGATAGGTACCTATTTGAGCACTAAGGGTGCTAGAAACTTTAGAGGCATTAGTGGTTTTATCTTTAGCTTGTGCTGTTTCTGTTTGAAATAGCAATTTCAATAACATTCATCACACTAAAGAAGGTCTATTGGTAAGAAGTGATATATCATTAAAAAGGTACAGAACAACTTTTATCCAGCTTGTCCTTTATAATCCTTATGCATGTCCTGTACCTGTGAAAGACCTTGGCCCCTTAGCAGTCATTTTGGAAAGATGCAATACCTTCATAGATAACTGTTTAGTAAAGAGAGGACTCTAATTTTGTAAAAAAAACCAAACAAACAAACAAAAAAACCAAAAAAAACAAAAACAAAAAAAAAAAGGCAAAAAAATCCCCCCCCAAAAAAACACTAAAAAAAACCCACCCAAAAAAACCCCCCCAAAAAAAACCCAAACCAAAACAAACATATGTATATAAATATGTATATAAATATATACATGAAGTGTTCAAAGCTGAAGATTCCTGGGTCATTTTTAAATGATGCCCACAGAAAATGCTAAGAAACATTAATTTATGATTTAGATATTTAACAATCTCTTCAGTATAATTAAGAAAACAGAGCTGATCTTATCCCTACAACTGAAGGCTTCCATTTGCAAATATGTACCCACCTCTTCTATTAGGAGAGGGTTGTACATTAAGATTTTGGCTACCCTGCTTGCAAATGGTGATCAAAACATTACATAGCAGTTCCAGGTTGCAAGAGAGGTAATATCCTTCCATTATGGACAATAAAGTGCTAATGATAAATTGGCTGTAATAGCTAGAGGCCTGGCCAAAATTCTTGACTTACTGAGGCATGATTGCATTATACATGCTGATTAAAATATGGAATTAGGGACTATTCTTATAGAAAAATTTTAAGATCCATAATAGTTTTATATGGGGATATCCATAAATCCAAATTTCATTTAATATCTCCTCTGTCTTTGCTTTTGTTGATTGGGGACTGGCATGATCAGCTTTATAATAATTGGTAGGAAAATACTAGCTTTGGTTTTTTACAAATGCATTTCCTATTGACAGGAATTAGTATCCAGATATGATCAAAATTTGACTGTTAGAGAAAAGTTCTGTTCTTGTAGTAGTTTTAAAATAAGCACAAAAGCTATATATAAGCATTATCTAGTATAAAATATATTGTTATTTTAAATAATTACTGAAAAATTAGATTAAATAGAACTGGGAGAGGTTAATTTTAGCTATATTTGGCAGTTAAAATTGATTCTTGGAAGAGTATATTATATTTCTTACCTTCAATTAAATTAATTTGATGGTTCAATAAACTAAATGATGGAGCAATTAAAGCACCACAAATAGAAAGCTGTTAATACTTCTTCTCTTCCTGGCTTATTTTACAATTTAACACACTTTTTGTCTGTTGATATCTGTGCTGCTATACAGATATATTTGCCAGAAAAACAACCAAAGCATCATTTATCTTTTGTAATGGTTCTCTGACAAACGAATGTATCCTAGATACAGGAATCCTTTGTGCTTTTTCTGTTTTCCGTGTAGGAATTGTCAATGGTTAGAAATAGAGGACATGTGCTGTTTCAAGGGCTGTACAGGTTCAAAAACCTCTGCTATTTTTGTTGGTGACAACTCACTGCAGCAAATAATTTGAAATGTGGTTTTTTCCCTTTCAAATTTCATCTGAAAACAAGAATAGAAGATAGTATTTCTGCCAGTGTCAAGGGGTAGGAATAAATTATTTAAGAAAAAAAGTAGTAGAAAACCATGGCTAGGCACCTTCACATTCCCCTGCCCCTCCACCCCCCTGTCTTTCTGTAGACCAACACAATTAATTTCAGATTTTCAGCTAAAGTTGCTTTTAAAGGGTCAACCTGGGATCTTTTAACTTAGTCTTGCAGATGAACACTCTCTATGTCTGTGATCAAAACTAAAACCCAGAACATATCAGAATCCAGGGGCACTCTAGGCTATGAGAAAACTTCCAAGATAATGAATGAAGGTGTTCTGAAACTGTCTCAGAACACCGGCCCATTCTGCGAAATAACTTGGGGGCTCTAGAGAACACGAACAGGACATTTTATGTCATGGGAAGATGGGCGAATGGCATTTGTAGTATGGACAAGAGCCATTACTTGAAGATGTAGCTCTTTAGTCAAAACTGGAACAGAAGAGAAGCATTTAATTCTGTTACTCTTATTCAGATATTAGTTATTGAGGTTTTTTTTTTAACTGGACAGATGTCTGTCAGGAGATTTTTTTCCCCCTCTTTTTTTGGTATATCTTTTGCTTTAGAGGATATTAGGGAAGACTGGACTTTAACAAATTTACACAGAAGCAATCCAAAAGAATTACAAAGAATATGTAAGAAGACATACTGTACAGGGCTTTGTGAAGGGCTTTGCAGGTTAATCAGAATACTTGATTCTGAATCTGGCTTCATCTTCTATAAGAGACCCTGTAGGAAGAGGAAGAACAGCAGATTTGCTAGGCACAGTTTCCTTTTACAAGAAAAGTGCCTCTTGGATTTTCATGGCAGCCTGTTAGGCAGATCACATTTGTTGATCTGGAGCATTTTCTAATAGGGCAACACTCAGACCTGTGGCCAAGGTGCTGACCAAACCTTGATCTCTTAAGCACAGATTCCTAAAGTTAGCAGACCTAAATTGTGATCCACCTTTGGAAAAGGAAAGTAAGCTAGTCTGCAGCATTTTGTACCCAGATAATTGTGAATCACTAGGAAGAATTATGGATTGCTGTACCTGTAAGGGAAAGATGTACCAGAATGACTTTGGAGGGATTTGTAGCGCCCTTAGCTACAGTTTTCCTTATTTTCATTGATCAGGTCTTGCCTTATGAGTCTGAACAACAAAATATATCAGTCCTGGGACAGGTAAGCACCAGTATTTGATGATGAGAATAAACTTCTTTAAGGGATGAGTGTGTGAGAGCAATCTTGGAAAAAAAGGAAGAGCTTTAAGTAAATGTGGTGCCAGAATGCAGGGCAGATTAGAAGCCTCACAATACAGAACATCAGGGAAAACTTTTTTTTTTTTTGCATGTGCTGTCACTTTGACTTCTACTTTGGGGTTATTAGTTAATTTCTTTTAAAAAAAAATTATTGGCTCACAAAAGTTTCAATTTTCTAGCTATTCCTGGGGAATGTGTGGTACATTGAAGGCCTAATATAACATCTAAGTTCTTAAAGCTAATTACCTTCCCTGTTTCCATTTTTGTTATGCATTGCATGCATTTTTCTGAAAAGATGTCTTACATCTCCTGTATGTGTGGCTAATCTTTTGCTATTCCAAGAATTTGCTTTATGGTATTCCATGGGCACAACGTTGTCATACCTCATTTCCTTCAGTGTGCATTGGCAGTGAACTTCTTGTCTATGTGAATATAACTTACGTTTATTTAGCACCCAATGTTACATAAGTATTAGGCCTTAGGATCGTTTTAGCACACAAGGGATGTGCCTCAGCCTGTTTCTTGAGGCATTCTTATCTCATACAGGGCTTTCGGCTCCACAAACACACTCTTGATGGTTGAGAAATTTTATTGTTTTCTACTGGAATTTGGCATGAAAAAAAATCAGTGAACTGGTTGCCCTCGGGTCTTGGCTGAAATGATCTTCCAGAGCAAATTACCAGCAGAGATGGAGACCCCGGGGCTCAATCCCTCTCAGCTTGTAACTCCTAGCTGTCCCAAGGTCCTCCAAAATACCCTCACATGTTCACTTTAAGAAAACATGGACAACCTCCTTTCCCAGCACCTTGAAAACCTTGCTTGTAATTGAACTGGGATGAGGGGCTGATCAGGTCCAGGGGTTGAGGAGCTCTGTCCCTCCCTCTGTCCCTCTGCCCCTAGGTGTCCCTTAGCCACTGTCATTCTTTGCTCTTTGGGCTTCTCAGCTGCCTTAATGAAGAGGTGAGGCTGTCTAAACAACCCCACACTAAGTGAATCCCCCTCTAACATTTAGCAATATCTGGGTCTTCCTTCATGCCAGTGAGAGTGAATATTAATTGTGGTTTAGTTCTCATTATTATTCATGTGTTTCTGTGACTAAAGGCAACATTTTCTCCAAGTAATTTCCCAATAAAACCAGCTAGGCTTATTTCTTCATTATTCCTGCATGTCCTTGTGGCTGGTCCTATCTCTTTTGGCTCAGAAAGGATGATTAATTATTCTACTTGATCTTCTCTTATCATGGGAGTACTATGTAAATTATTTCAAAAATGTCCTGTTTTAGATTTCATTATTTATCTTCAGTATGACCTGGGTATTATGAAATGTGAGAATTGCATGTCTTTCTAGCACACTTCTTAGATTTGAAAACTTTGCATGTATTTTTTTTTACAGGTCTTGTGGCCTGTTGTTTATGTTGTCTGTTAGTGATATATTCCTATGCCTTCTAAATTAGTTATCCTGGCTTCTAACTAGGAGCTTACTATCGCTAGTGTCTAAAAATTATGTCCTTAGCAATTCAAAATGTGTATTCCCTAGCAATTTAAAAGATGCATTTTTAGAACTCAACTGGCAGAAACAACAAAGATGCTTTCTATCTTGTACATAGTAGGTAAATGCTTTTTTGTTTTTCCAAGTGTGAAGCAAAACTCTTTTCTTTAATGAGATCTGCGGGCCACATGTATTTGTTTTCGGGTTTTTTTTTGTGAGAAGCTTCAGTGCTGTGAGTAGAATTCAGGTTCACAGAAAAGAACACATGGCATAAGTGAGAGGTCCAGTATACCTTGGAGGGGCAGAGCTTTGCTGCTGCTGCTCATGTTGAGCAGTCTCAGATGTTTTCCTAATGTTTCAGCTATGAATGTGCATGAGCCTTTTCTGCTCCCCAGAGGGCTGTCCCAGGTTGGTCACATTGAGTCCCTTTAATATTATGTTTTCTGTCACTGTTGCAGTAACAGTTTGCATTACTCTTTGCTGACATTTATATTTTCTTTGTTGATCCAATAAAGAATAACTCATGCACCAAATGTCTATTAATTAATTTATAAAATTGAAGATACACAAATAAAACCAGGGAACTCAAAAGACATTTGCATTCCTTTATTCTTTCATTCTGCTTGAAATATTAGAAAATTAATAATTCCAGTGAGAATTTGTAGTAGCTGAACTGCATGCCTAAGAATTTATAAAAAAATTTAGTTTTCATATTTTCTTACTGTCATATTTTAGAAGACTTTTCTGAAACTTGGTTATAGAAAGTTTCTGAAAAATAATATGTGGCTCAGTAGTGTCCACATTTTGTCTTCAGCACTTGGTTTACTTTATTGAGGAATTTTTATCAGCGGAATAAATATACTGTTTGTCCCTTCTTAGAAGGAGAAAGTCTTCTGAATTAAGAATGGATCCACATTTATAACTGTTAATTTTAGTACTTCTTTCATTATCTAATGCTGTAGAAGTTATGAAGGTAATTCTATGTTTAACACCTATTCATCTGCTTTTTTAGGAAAGTTTATGCATTTTAAATTGCTTATGTGCTGGATATAATCAAGAAGTGTTCTGGAAGAGAGCTATGACACCTGGGCTGTACTCTTCAACTTGAAAATCCTAGGGCAGATTTACACTCAATTGAAATTGCTCATTGCCTGGTCCTGTGAAGCTTGTATTCCTGGTCCCTCAGTGGTTGTTTCAAAACCTCTTTCTTCAGCATCCTTCTTGTCTGGGAAGTGTTGCTGTGGGGTTACAGCTCCCATTTGCTTGGGAGGTGTTTTAAACATTAAACTAATGTTAAAAAGACAACATAAATCTCCTCTTCTTCAGCCAGGATCTCTGAGTGAACTCCAAGAAAATTGCCTAAGGGATGGTCTAAATACACTTTCTGTATGAAATCTGTCCTGATCACAGGCTGGGGTCTACCTTTAGCTAATATGAGAGTTTCGGGTTTACCAGAGAGGGGTCTCACAGTAGGAGGTACAAGAGGGTAGCATCTGGACTGACTTCAAGGAAACAGGAACATCAGATGGTCAGAAATTAAGGACTATAGGGAAAATCAGAAATTTATCCAGGATGATTACATGGGCCCATGATCAAAGAACAAGAATATTCTCCTAGTCTCTTGAGATAGCTGAGGCTAAATAACTCCAGAGGCTAAATAACTCTGAGGCTAAATAGCTCCTTCTCCTGCCCTCCAAATCCTGTTTGCAGAAGACAGCATTTCAGCTCTTCCCCTTGTCAGGGTTTTTCTTTCCTGTAGGGTTCGTACCTGTTAGTATAATAAGTAAATAAGGCTTCCTGCCATGAGATAATTACACATTAGTGGAAATTACAGTGCCTATTAGTCAGAAATTTAGTTTTCATTCCCTGATGTGGCAATTGTCTGAGCATTAGAAGAGGCAGGCAGGAGTCTGAGCATAGCATGATGAGAAGAGCTGGAAGAAAGCAAAAGCCTCTGCTCTGATATGATGGAAGAATAGCAGGTACCCCACTGTGAGAAAGGGAAAATGATGGCACCCAAAAAGTCTCTTTATACCACTTTAAAAGCAGAATATAAAAATATAAATATAAAAAAATTATTATTTTATATTTTATAAAATATAAAAGCAGAATATATGTAGTTAAATTTGAAGCTGGAGCGAGTAAAGCAAGCAAACTTGAAGGGAAAATGGGATCTTTATCTTACAAATGTTTTACTGAAGTTATAGCTTAAATCTCTCGGTGCTCTAGTGAACAGTGTATGGGGAGACCTCTCCTGGGTTCAGGGACATGGGTCTGTCTGACTTTTCTGTAGGTTGGAACAGGTGTGAACTGCAGTCTGGGGAAACTCCTCTCCTCTTCCTACCTTTTTTTTTTTAATAAGGATTTTTATTCATGCACCACATTAAAAAAAATAAATAAAAAGGCACGTTAGGTGTATTTTCATGCACTGCTCTCAAAAATAAAAAAATAAAAATAGCCCCAAAACATTTTGGATGTAACCAATAGTTACCCTTTAGGTTGGGAAACCTAAGCCCACCAGCCATTCAGCCATCTCTGAAACAATGATCCAAGTAACCATTTTTGAAAGTCACATCTTGAAAACCCTCTGCATGCAAAATGAGCATGGATCAGGAAAATCCCATTACACAGAAAACGGACACAGATTAAGAAGCATCTCTAAAAGAGGCAATTGCAGCTACACACAGTATTAGATATGAGGCAAGATTTCTTGACTTGATTTCAGGGAGAAAAGTTGAAAGAGAAAACAGAAGAATGAAGGAAAGGAAGGGTGGATTCCTTCCTGATAAAGGCACCACAACACATTTCTGACTAAAGCAATTAGGCCCAATAATTTCTTAGCTCTAAAAAGCATGGCAAGAGAAAGAAATGGCAAGCGACCATCATGAAAAAAGAAAAATAAATCTGGTAAATTCTTCTGTGACTTTTCAGAGTAAGAGCTGATGACTTCTCTTTCTCCCTTGTTGAATAACTTGGCTAAGAGAACTTGTGGATTTTGTTATTCACTCTTTACTCTGGCTTCTAGTCTACATGTTAATGTTTAGGAAATTCTAGGGATTCTTCCTCCAATTTGTTTGTAACTGGAGCAGATTATAGGCACAGATGATACGCACAGATGGCTGCAAATTCAGCATTTCAGGCAGTTTTTTTGCTTGAGCAGGTAATGCTTTTGAGCCTGCAGGTGATGTTTTTGGTGGTCTCCTACCTTCTTGCCTCAGAAGAGGACAAATATTGCTTAGACATCAGCAAATCTGAGAAGCTCTGTGACTGTGTGGGAGGAGCATGCAAACTCTCCAGCTGCCTTGAAAATGTTTCCCTGCTGGTGTCTGAGGGACAGGGTAGGAGATCCATGCCCGAGCTTTGTGTTTGAACTTGTAATATTCCCTACATGTTCTCCACACCTTGGGACTGTGCAGTTGTGATGTTACACTAAAGAGGAGCACAGCTGTGGCTCAGTGGGATTCAGTCTGTTTCAGATATTGGAATTCAAGTACACCTTTGGGGTAACATGGTTGCACATTGCAAAATTGCGACCTCCAATTGCTGAGATATAAACAGGGATCAGGAGGAGGGGGGATTGCTTTCATTTCTGCAGACAGGCCAGTAACTTGATGCAGCACTGAATGTATCCAGTAAAACTTCAAGGACCAAACACTTGCAAGTGTCTGGCCTGTGCAAAAGCCTTTAAAATCAGGCCCTGTTTTTTATTGAAAGGTGGCAATCATTGGAGAAAAGCTGAGGCATCAATAGAAATAACAAAGCAATATGATTAGTGAGAAAACTTTTAAACTCAAATAAATGGAAGAATGAACAACAAAATAGCAGCCAGGAGAGAGTCAGTGGACCACTCCAGCACCACAGCACTCTGCCAGATAATTTAGGAGGGAAATTAAGGAACTGAAACAAGAGGCATCCTCATCATTTGCTAAGCTTGTGAATTTAGTCTCAGAAGCAAAGCAAAGCTTAATAAAAACAGATGATGGGGCAGACTAATTGAAGCAGCAAGCAAGAGAAAGAGAATGGAAATGAATGCGTATTGATTGTTTTTTATTGAAGTAAGAGACAATTGTGCAGAAAATGCTCCAACTCCTGAAGCTGATTAAGAATAAATAATATAAAGACTTATGAGTAATCAGAAGAAAATTACTAAATGCTAGAATTCATACCTTTATTTTTAAATTAATCGCTAGAAGTAAATGAGAATTTTGATTGCATGCTGGCACAAACCCAGAGGTCACTGATCTAAGAGACAGACTCTTTTGCAGGAATTCTATGGGTGGAAAAATTTATGAATTGAGTTTAGTATCAATGAAAATGTTGAATTTCCTGGGTGTTTCCTTTAATGGTTATACTTCATTTTATCCATTAACAAGTTTTTAGTTATCCATAAGTGAAAAATTGAGCATGCTTCTTTACCATGCTGCAAGGCTATCTGTGGAACTCAGCCAATATGGAGGAGAGAGACCTGGACAGATTGTAATTTGTGCTACAAATGAATAAATACTGTTGGTCTGGGAATATATATTGTTAATTTGCCCACAAGAAGTGTTTTGTCACATTTTAAGATAGATGTAATGAAAGCGAAATTTCTGCTGGTGATGTAGTTTGAGCATACTTTCAGAACCTTTATAGAAAAAAAGATCTATTTAAATAATGCATTGATTCTGATGCATATACTAGGGAACTACTTTTAATAATTTAGAGCTAAATGGAGGTGAGGTTCTGTTCTGAATATTTTTCCTAATACATACAACGTTGATATTTGTGTCTTTTACAGCTCTGACTCGAATTATTGAATACACTACCAACAGTTGTAAAAACCATATTGCTGCTGCCCAATTCTTTTTGCAGAAAATGTCACAACAGAGTGGTTCAACTGGCTATTCTTGGCCCTCTGGTTTACCTGGATGCTGTTTTTCTTCCAACTGATTTTTTTCTTGAGTTACACATTTTCAAGATGCCTCAAAATATTTAAAAAGCATTGCAGAAGTATGAGTCTTACAGTTTGGGTTGTTCAGTGGTGCCGTACTACTTTTCTGTTTTCTTTTTGTTTTAAGCTGGGGAGACTGTTCATACAAATACAATAGCAGAGGAATCTTATAAACAAAATAAGGAAGATTCCTGGTATTCTCATTCCCTCCATATGTAGAGAAACCCTAGGATACTGATGGTCATGCAACATTGCTGACATTGCATTAACAAGACACCAAAGGAGCATATGTTCCTTCCCATAGCAGGTCTCAGGAACTTCCTGGAGGAATGATCAGGAATTAATGCATCCTTTTTAGGCAATGCATCCAAGAAATTATTGCGGGTGCATTTAATTCATCTTTTGAAATTGTTGTTTTGGGATTTTGTCCTGTCTCATCATTTTGTCTCTCTGCTTATAGAATGCTCTTAAGAAACTCAGACAAATTTAAAACATGCAGAATAGTTGCAATAAATGTTGTACTGAGTGAATAAGAGGTGTTTAGTTTCCTTTTCCTTTGAGACTCAGAGACAGCAAAACACCATAAAACATCTACAGGAGTTACTTTGTTAGAGTTACAGAAGAAAACCACAAATCTTAATTGGCAGGAACAAGGAGGCTTTTCACTTGATTCTTGCTGCAGGCAGCAGGGGTTTAGATGTGGTTTTCAGTGCTGGAAGCATTTTAAAATAAAAATGTTTGTTTCTATTTCCAGCTCTGTCTCATTCAAACATTTTCTTCCTAGAGTGAAGAAAACTGTACAATGAAGGTACATTCCCCCATCTCTTTGGGAAATGGAATTTTTTTAAACTCTTTCAGTCTTAACCAATATTGCTTACTTCCTGGATGCTTTCAATTTCTGTGAGGTGAGAAGTGCTCCCCTTTGAAGTCCAGTAGCTGAAAGGGCTATGAGATGTGCTGCTTCAGGAGGCTTAAAGTTCTCAAATGCATCTTCTCTTTCTATTAGTCTTGAAGTGAAAATGTTTAGTAATAGAAAGAAGCATTGATTGCTGCCCTTATTAGGGCAAAAAATCTTCCTGTTAAAAAAAAAGTTCTGAATGCCACTTAGACTCCAATGGGATATGATTGGATCATCATGCCTAATTTGTCCATTGAAATAGAACCACAGAATCAAACTTTCTGAAGTATTGTCAATTATTAACTATAATCTGACTCTGCTATTGCTATTTCTCCCTAAAAAAATTATGCAACTCCTGTTACACATAAGAACCAAAATTAGAGAAGTCATGTAGAGGAAATTTGGTTTCTGCTGTTAGAACTTTAAGAAATAAAGCAGAAAATGCAATGGAAATCCTTGGGGAGGGAGAAGCCAATTATTGATGCAACAATGCTGATTGCTGGAAGTGGACATGCACAGTTATTCATCTAGTGAATTCTGTAATGGTGTCTATTTTTATCTATAGATTGGGCAATTTTCAGGCACTCGTGCAGGCAAACATCACTTTCCAGAGGTAACTGATTTGCATGAGAAGCTTTGGCAACCAAACACAACAATATTGAAAACCACTACATATTGACCTTTGTGCACAGCAGTCTTAGGTTTCACTATTTCTAGGGCTTTATTAAATTAGCAAACACAAGTTGTACAGCCAAAATGGGCTCTGGAAATGATCAGTGCCCTCAGAAGTGACTGTCTCTGGCCACTGTCCTAGATTTTTTCCTCAAATAACTCTCTGCTTCTCCACAAAGTTTTGAACTCTTGCTGTTCACTGAAAGCGTCAGAAGAAATACACTTTCTTTCTTGCCTCGATTATGGATTATTCCATTGCTTCTCAAGCGTCCTCAAATAACTCTCTGCTTCTCCACAAAGTTTTGAATTCTTGCGTTCACTGAAAGCGTCAGAAGAAACACACTTTCTTTCTTGCCTAGATTATGGATTATTCCATTGCTTCTCGAGCAATTTAAGCCAGAATATTCTGGTTTTAACTTACCCCAATAGGTTAGATTTGACTATTTAAGTGATTGAGTTGATGTATGAGCTGGGGGATAAAGAAAAAGCTTGCGACGACAATATCACTTATTTTTTGCAGTAAAGTTGGATGCAGATGTGTCACTAAGAGACATGGTTTAATGGTAACAGTGTTAATAGCCTAAATGATTCTATTATTTGTGTCAGTCAAAACTTCTTCTGAATTCAATGTGAGAAAACTGGAAACATTGGGAAATTGCTGAACAGCAGGTTCTGAACAGAAGCTACAGCTCTCTGAGTGTTCAGTGTGTTGGTGGTAACTGCTTTACTTCATGCTGTTCAGTGAGTTTAGCATATGAATGGCGTTTGCTTATAATTTAAGCAAGTGATCATCAATTCCTATCAAATTATTAATTAAAAGTCAATGGAACTTGTGAAATGATCAGAAGACTGTGAAGATAGCTGAGACAAGAATCATTAATTGTGTACTGCTTTTAACAGAGATTTCTCTGTGTACCACGCAGAACAAAAATACTTGATTGAAGCAGAGAAGTAATGAAAAATATGTTGCTAATGTAGTTATATAATATAATCATAGATAGGCTGTATTTCCTGTCCTCTGATGCTGTATTAGGAAAAGGAAGGATGAAACAGTCAAGAAAAATTGGGAACAGACAACTCTCTCCTGTTCTACGTGACTAAAACCTCTGTTTTTCTGTGTGAGATGGAGTTGCATCTTCAGTCAGACTTAGCAAAACTGTGTTTCAGCAGATTTAAAAATGCTTTTATTGTAAATACTGTATTTATTAAAGTGTATATTTGATTGATAAACTGCTGCATCCAGGCAGGTGGTGAGAAAAAAAGTGTATGAATGTACCAGTTTGGGTCTAGTGGGTACAGCAGTCTTCTCTGGAAGAAGAAGATTTTCTTGGAGGTGTTACAAAATGGTGGAAGCATTGTCTCAATGCCACAGAGAGGGATTTTCTATTCCTGTTGTTACCAGCTATGTGCATCTCTGTTTCCACGAAAATTGCTGCTTTAAATTCCAGTTGTTACTCTTGCACAGAGAAATCTTGTCACCTCAGTTTCCTGCTGCCATCTTAGTATAGCTGCCCATAATCTTCGCTGCTTTCTCCGTATGGGAACATAACTGATGTTTTTTGGTATTGTTGGAATGCTAAAGATGAGGTGGTTATTTTTGTTTTTACTTTAACTCCAGACAGGGTTCACCTTTGCTGGTATGCAAACCTCAGAGTCAATCCACTAGATCACTGCATTGCACTTTGTTTCCTGCTTATTTAGCCTGTGGCTGATTGTTCAAATGTGCTCTATGACACTTCTTTTAATGTTAATTACTGCTAAAAGGAAGTCTAAATTTTCCATTTGGTTTCTTTCTATGAGTTAAACATCATGTTTTTATGCTCACAACAATAATTTTGGTTGTAGAGGGACATGTTTTCACAGGAACACCATGCATAATTTTAAAATTAAGAGCTGCAAAATTCGTGACTTATATATTATGACAGTTTTAGGCCTTTTTGTTCCTAAAAAACTGGGTAATGTGAACAAGAAATTTCATTTAATTAGCTTTGTTTACTGTTCCTTATAATGAAACATCCAAAAAACCTTTAGTCTGCAAGTTTATATTAGTTGAGGGAAGGGGCTATGGGCTGTTGCTTTTGAGACAGTGCTGGTATTGCAGGATGCTGTAGCATTTCATCAGTGGCATACCTGGTACGTGCAACAGCAGCTAAATCTGCCCATTTTTTTCAAAGTGCTTCCATAACTTTTAATATTTTTGATTTTTCCACTCTTTAATGAAGCTAGTACAACAATTGTCAAGGTGATGAAGTGGTGAGCAGCACTTGAAAACTTTGTCTGGTTCTTTTCTAATAGCAATTAGGTAAGGAATTTGGGGGCACTGCTTGTTTTTCTGTTTCCATAATCCAGTAATCATGCATATTTTCCAGTGTTAAGCCTTTATAAATACTAATAATAAGTTGCAGAAAACTTCAGAAGTGAAACCAAAGTAAAACAAAATTAATAAAAAGGATAAACAGGAAAATAAATATACAAATCATCAGCAGGAACATGTTTAAAGAACAAAACTTTCAGAGGCAGTATAATATCTGAAATCATAAAGACTCAAAGTGTATACATGAGGAAATAAAAATACTTCCCTGCTGCAAAACAAGTAGGTGACCTTCATAGAAACCTCGCAAGAACATGCTTCCTAGTTAAATATCAAAACATTTGGAACCCCTATAATGCTAAATCATTAAAAAACCCCCAAACAACAACAACAGCAACAACAACAAAACAAAACGAACAAACAAAAAACCCCCAAAACAAACAAACAAATGAACAAACCAAAAAACAAAACAAAAAAAAAAAAAAACAAAAAGAAAAAAACCACAAAACCAAAAAAATCACCGCAAAAACAAAACAAAAAAAACCCCAACAAAGCTCCTCTTGTGAATTGACATAGGTTATCTTGGAATAAAATGAATTGTGCTTGTGAAATTCCAGAAGAATTTGTTCAAGTATTTAAGTATTTCAGGTGCTACATCTTTATCTTCAAATTCCTCACTTAGAAAACACTGGGGCCAGCTGATATACATCTTCCTCTGAGACAATTATGGCCTTTTTTGTGGTCTGTAAAGGACTTGCAAACAGACTAGACTATAATCTAGGAATGAAATTCCTGAAGTGATTGGAAGAATGAAGAAATTTAACAACCTGAACCTGTTTGTCGAGATATTCCTTACTGATGAAGAAATAATCTGAGAGAGGTGCAGAAAGAAAATCATCATCAATAGAAAGTCTAGGGTAAAAAGTGGAAGGCAATAGTATAAGTCCAGTAAGAAAAGAGGAAGGGAATAGCCCAATAAGGATTACATTTTAACAAAGATGGATGTAAATACAACAGAAAAACCCTTAGATATTGTCAAAATTAAAATTACTCTTGAGATCAAAAGTCCCCCTGTGTATGAAGAGAGTTGTTCTGCTGGCACTGTTGATACAGTTGTGTGCAGATATTGTTGTCCTTGCTTCCTTGATGTAAAGATTTCTGCATCTTTGTACATTTTATTACAAAGAAAATTAAACTCATAAACAAATAAAGGTTTGTGATGCAATCAGTTCTAATCTCCTGACAGAAAGACCAATATTTTTTTATTTCCTCTACTTTTCTAGTCTTGGTCTCTTACTTTGCCTCTTTGCTGAATGTCATGTTGCAGTTTAAGTTTCCAAACACCATCAAAGTGTTATATTGTCCTGCTTCCTTCCTTCTCATTTCATATTATTAGTTTATTTAATATATTATTTTATTAGTTTATAAATTATTAGTTAAATAGTCATATGATGCTCTTTTTCCACTCTGACAGTCACCTTAGAGTCAAGTTTTTTTTATTTCCTCCATATTTCTCTATGGTTATTTAACAAAAATCCAAGCAGGCTCATTCTGAACTACAGTGATTGCTTCTATTGGAAACGAATAAATCTCTATTTTTTTAAATAAGAAGATACTTGCTAGTGTAAATTGTTAACTCTAAGAGAGAAAAATGCTGCCGCTCTCAAAGCAGGGATACATAACACCCTCCTGTTTGCAGTTACCCAGTGGGTCTGGGGCTTCTTATATAACAATTTAAAATGCAATTTATGTTAGATAAACAAAAATCCATTTATAATGAATTAAAAAACTAAGGTTTTACTCAATCTACTGTAGTTTCCTGTCCCTGATGGTCACCAATGATCCTGCTAGTGAAATGTAGGGAAAAGCACAAGACACACAAAAACATGATATTTTATCCAAATATTCTCCAAGCAACCACTGATCAGTGATTTTTGAAGCTCCTGAGTCAGAGGTACTGCCTCATATTCAGTGCTGCTAAATATTTTTTTTTAACCACGAATTTCTGTGCCTCTTTGAATCCAAGTAATCTTTGTTGTATCCACAACACAGCTGAACTACACATCTGAAGAACCATCTCTGTCTGTTGTGAACTCATCATTTAGTATTGCCTTTCACTGTCCTTTAATTCTTAGCAAAGAAGGTGGACAACCTTTCTCTATAACACTCATTGTTTATGCACATCCATCACATTTCTCCTGGTTCATGGCACCTCCTAGATGATCCTGGTTGCTCCTCTCTACTCCTCTCCTGATTCTGTTATGTTCTTCTGTAGCTTTTTGTGACGGGCAGCGTTGGGGTTTTGCTGCTGTGCACAGCTGGCCCTTTGAGGGGGCTGTTTTGGAAGAAGTGTCTGGAGTCGGAGGGTGGCTGCCTCTGCCTGAGCACCTCGCTTGGGGGAGCACTGCAGGGACTTTGGTAGCAGCTGTAGGTGGGTCTGGAGGCTTCTCTGAGGAGAGTGAGGGCCGGAGGGCATGCACAGATCTTCTAGGGAGGGCAGAAAGGGGAGCAGATGGAGTGGGCAGAGCTGCCTGCAACTCAGACAATCCCAAAATTGTATGAAAAGAGGCACTTGCCCACAGGGGAATACTGGGTAGGGAGAGCATTGCATATAAATTACTCATACTTTTGTCCTGTCTCCCCATGCTGCTTTTTTATTTTTTCCTTTATTACATTAATTTGCATTCAGATGAAATATGCCATTTTAGTGATCTTGGCTGACATAGAGGGAGGTGTCTTTCTCTAAGCTGTGACTGTGTTGGGATCCTGCTATTATTTTAAAAACTAAAGGATCCTGTCCCATTATCAAAATCTTGGCTCCCTCCTGAAGGCACATGGACACCTCAGCTGCAGTGGGAGGAGATACCCGTGGCAGCAGGGCCACCTGGAATTGTAAACATTTACTACTGAGAATTGCTGTGACTAGGTTTGTAGATCTGTTCCCTGCTCCTCTCTGACTTGTAGCTGCCATGACCTGCATCCTTCATGGTGAAGATCCACCTCAATTACAGTGATTTTGGTTCAGCACATGGCTGTCCTGTCATTCCAATGTGTGACTATGAACACTGCATTGACATTGCGCTGTGGCACCCAGCTCCTCTTTTTTAAAGAGACACTTATCCTGCAACATTTCATAGCCCATGGCATTGATGGAAGCAGTCCAAGTCTTACTGAGTTACACAGAAGTGAACATCAGCAGTGCTCAGATGAAGCATAGATTGTGTTCCCATCTTTCTCCAGCTTCCCTCCTCCCAAGGTGCTTTGTGCTTCACCGATGATAAGGAAGAGCTTGCTCCTTCCACCATCCTCTTTGTATCTTCCCACACAATTAACAGGTATCCACCTTCCACCTCCCTCTTTAGTTGGTGGCTCCCTTGCCCCTTCCCCCCCCACCCAGAGATTCCAACAGAAAGGCAGGCATATATATTATGTGTGAGGAGTATTGGTAGGTATAATTTGTCTTTGTTACGCTGTCTCCTGTAACACACCCACTGCAATTTATAAGCATGTTCAACATACCACAAAAATTTATTCTTCTGCCCTCACAGCATAAGCAGATTGTGGGTAGATATGCCTGCAGGAAACAAAGTTTGCATTGTGCCAGTAGATTTTGTGGAAATACAATTTAGAAAAGTTGTCATTGGGGTTGGTTTTAAATTGTGACAGATGTCAAATTCCCCTGACACAAATAATAATAAAGCAGTCTCAAATGAAGAAAAACTAGCTCCAATTGCACAATAAACCCTTTCTGGTATCATGAGGTGTTAAAAGCAAAAAAAACACTTTTTTATAGCTGCAAAGATGTAGGCTGAAGCATGTTTTCTGTAAAACTGAGCTTAAAACTTATAAGATCTTTCTCTAGAATTTTTAAAGAGGATTGATTGATATCTCTTATACGCAGCTTGTCTTCTGTCAGTTTATAGCAGAACTATGGTTTCAGAGGTGCAGTTAGCTCAAGTCTGGACAATAACTTCTCTAGACACTTGCAGCTGAAGCCTTATTTAAGGCAATAAAACTCTGAAATGAGATATATTTTAATTAGGAGATAATAGTGATAATACCAAGCTTTGTTTATTAAGTAGTCAAAAGGTTCAAGTAAGCTGTGAATTTTGAAGAAGACTTTGGCAGGAGATGAAAACTAGAACAGCATAGCTCAGAATTCCCTTTAGTCTAGATGTAATCTCATTAGTGCTGTGCAAAAGTTCAAAATAAAATGAGGCCTGGACATTCTGTAGATGCTTTCTTTTGACATTCCTAATCTGGGAATGTTTTAAAAAAATAAGCACTTGTGTTTTTTAAAACAGACTCTGAACTTTGTAAAACCATCCAGATGGGGATGGGTATAAGATGCCAGAGACCAGGAAGGAATGAATGTGTTGCTTGTTTGCTAATCACTATGGAGACATTGTGCCTGAGGTCTTTACATTAATTCATCAGTTTATTTGGCCCTCAAATCTTGAACATGTAAGTGATCTAGAAGGGCTTTTGTGTCCCTTTCACTGTCTCACTTCACTGCCTTTCTAGCTCAGGAACTCTTGCAAGTCAGATTCCTGCACTGTGCTCCTAGGGTTTTCAGCAAGCTATATGGACAGCTTTGTTAACACATGATTGCTTTTCAAACACCTGGCCTTTTTTCAGGAGTGGAAGCTATCCAAAATACAGTTAAATGCATGAAAATACAGTAGGTGTGTATTTCCAGCCACGCGTCAATATGTTTTATGGCCTTTCCTGAAAAATTAGACGTGCAATGATAATTTGCTTTTTAATGTTTCTTTGCTCAGGGTACTGTTCATAGGCCACAACATGCCACTATTAGTAAGCTTGAGAGAGAAATGACCTTACTTTGAAGAATTAATATTGTTTCAAAAATAGCTCTTACTGATCAGAAAATCAATCCTGGTATCACCATGGGTAGGTCCACTGACTGCCATCTTGGTGCCCAGCTGTGGAATGGCAGGCAATACATGAAAAAGGAATTGTATAAAAGTCATCAATATGGAGCTGAATGGATCCAGGATGCACTTATGGCTCTTGAGAATTTGTATTTACACTTCTTTTTTTCCTTTAAAAGAAACAGATGGCAGCAGCTTTACAACAACCAAAGAAAAAAAAAACCTTACTGAAACAGGTTAAAAGTCATGAATAAATTCAGGGAATAATAATAAAGAAACCATCACAAGTTATTAAACTCAAAGATGTAAACACTGTCATGGTGAGACCTTAAGCCATAGATTTCTGGAAGCTGAGAGTACCATGTTTATTGCCCTCTTGTTTCTAACACATCTGCTACTGTCTACTGGCAGACAGGATGCTGCATGAAGTCGACTTTTTTTTTGAGAAATATACTCTTTTTTTTTTCTTTTTTTCTTTTTTTAATGTAGAGAAGGAACATAAAAAATGTCTGACTTCCTGACCTCTTCTTTCCCTGCCTTCAGGCATTTGCAACCTGACAGTTGTTTCTTTACACTGCTTTATATGGGACACAACAGTTCTGAAATAATTTAAAACAGGTCCATGAGGAATAAAGAGATCCTTTCAGTTTATCTACTTTGGGGCCAAGTTTTTCTCTGTAGCACAGCACAACTGATAAGTTTTGCAGTATGTTTTTGCATACACAAATGTCATATTCCCCATTTTATTTTTCTTGATTGCATTAACACAAACAAGTGATCCAAAGATAGCTCTCTAATGCTAATGGGGCAGCATTTGCTGAATACAGGTTAACATTTTTGCAGCTTTGAAACAGTGGGGTTTTTTTGAATGTCCTGGAAGGAAACAATATCAGTTACAACTATAGACAGCAAATAATTCAGAAACCTAGAAAAAGTGTCTGTTCTAAGCAAGTGTCTAGTGAATATCAAAAAAAAAAATCAATAATCTAGAGCTTTCTAAGAAGTATTAAGAATGATTGGTTCACAGAAAAGATAAGAATGAACCTTATGGTCTCCAAAGACATCACAAGAACAATCAAGCGGCAGGAGGTTCAAAGTGTCCATCTTTAACTTGCACTTTTCTCCATGGATGAGGACATTTACAGTGTCCCTGTGATATACCAACTTTTATATTACTTCTGTTTTGTGGGAATGTTAATGTCAGCCACTGCCCTCTCTTCCCAGATAACTTTAACACAAGCAAAAATGTGCTTTCTGCATCCCTTATAGTCACTAAATACCAGTAAAACTGCTGAAAGATGTGTATTGAATAAACAGAAGTGCACCTTTGAAGCTAGTTCCATCTGGAAAATAAATGAATAGACATGTCAACAAGGCAAGTTTATCTTACTTCAAAAAGAAAAAAAGTGTGTTGCTACCAGAACCAAGGCTAAGCTAGAAACTTCAAGTTTGATTTAAATGAGGAATTGAATCACAGAATATACGGAGTTGAAAGGGACCCTCAATTGCAGCACAGAGCACAGTGGGACAATCCCCTCCCTTGCCTGGCTGGTGATGCTGTGCCTGATGTACCCCAGGACATGGTTGGCCTTCCTGGCTGCCAGGGCACTGCTGACTCATGTTCTGCTTGTCATTGACCAGGACGCCCAGGTCCCCTTCCACGGGGCTAATCTCCAGCCTCTCGTTCCCAAATCTGTCCATACATCCAGAGCTGCCCCATCCAAGCTGCAGAATGTGGCTCCCACTTTCCCTTGTTGAATTTCACACAGTTGGTGATTGCCCATGTCCCTGAGGTCTCTCTTCAGAGCCTCTCTGCCCTCAAGGGAGTTAACAGCTCCTACCAATTTAGTGTTATGGGCAAACTTGGTATTCCTTTGAGTCCTGTGTCCAAGCCATTCATGAAGACATTAAAGAGTATTTGGTGTACGATGGAGCCCTGTGGAACCTCACCAGTCATGGGTCAGCAGTCTCATGTCACCCCATTCCCTGTAACCCTTTGTACCTGAGCCATGAGCCAGTTGCTCACTCATCACATGATGTGTATATCCAGCTGAATGGTGGACATTTTGTTCAGAAGAAGAGACAGAATCAAAAATTTTGCCCTAAATTCCCAAGCAAGTTTCTGAGAGGACAAATGGTGAAATTAAGGAAACAAAGTTTGACAAGGGGAACTTTCAGCTCACGACACCAGGCTGGTTGTGACTGATGACTGTGTTGTCCTTCAGGTGTTTTTCAATAACTCTCGGAATAATCTTCTCCAAAATTTTACCATGCACTGAAGTAAGATTCTTGGACCTGTAGTTTTCAGGGTCATCTTTCTTGAAAACTGGGACAATATTTGCCAGATTCCAGTCAAATGGGGCATCTCCAGACTCCCAAGACCATCCCAAGGTCACTGAGGGAGGCCTCAAGCTGGAATTAGCCAGCTCTTTGAGTATTCTCAGATGAAACCCATCAGATTCCATAGACTTACAGGGGTCCAGCTGGAGTAGCATATCCCATAAAAATAACGAAATTTAATGAAATGAATAAAATTACAGAATGTGAAAATTAGGTTTTCCTTGTTCTGTTAACTTTTCTGTTACAGCTCTGCAGTGCTCTCTCCAAGGTAGCCTGGGAGTACTTTCTTCCCTCTTCTACTACAAAGCCACTGGTCAAAGAGGTGTCAACCTTCAACCTGGAAAAGTAGGTGTGCTTGGAAAATCTGTAGATAAGAGAGGAGGAATGTAATTCTCTCCTCTTATGTATGTCTGAATGTAATAATCCCGCTGTTTATCAGAGCCACTTTTTTGGAGGTTGCTTTCTTCATACCTTTTCCCTTTCCCCTGACTGCCCTGGCCTTTTTGATGGCAGTTTTTAAAGTCCCAATGCTATTCCTGGAGAATAAGAAACAACTTCTCCTGTTTTTAATACAGATCTTTGTTTTCTGTGTCTCTGTGTTTCTAATTTGTGACAGTTTTAGGAAACTGATAACTTCAGAGATTGATCTGTTTTGACTGTTTCGCAAAACCATTTTTGTGTAATTCCCAGAATTTGTAGTCAAAGAGAGAGAAAGAATCATAAAACATATGAAAATCTCATGTTTGTTAAATAATGAGGTTCATCTGGCCAGCTTCTTGGTTGCAGTGTGATAAATCATGTGTCCTTAATAACGAATAAGAAACGCTGATTCAACTACAATTCTTCTCTTATTGTCAAGATTAGTACCATTATTCAATCTATATGGAGCTCCACACTGGATATTTAGTCTGCTTGCATATTTTATTAGATTTAAGATTTAAGCATAATTGCAATTCAAGCATAGTTGTAAACCTGAATACTTTATGCTAAACAGCACAGAAAAAAAGCCTTTTAGCAGAAACCATTAAGCCCAAAAAGGAGAAGTCACATCTGTTTCTGTGCAATATACTTGAAATATATACTTATAGGACTTTCATAATAATTAATTCTGTTACATTTTGTATGGGTGAGGGACTTCTCAGATATTGCTTGAAACCAATCATCCATAGATGTCTATCTCACTTGCCACTTCCCTTTCAGAGAGAAGATGTTTAGATTGCTCATCTTCATCTTACAGCTTAAACACTAATAATTGTGAAGAAATACTGGTCACTGGGTATTTTATAGATGTACCTATCATTTTTTCTGTCTTTAAATACAACTTATCTTGCTGAAATTCTGTGTATCAGCCTAGTTGATATTCAGCTATAGCAGTTCGTATGCTGCCAATTCTAGACTGTAACCCACAGGGGACTTCATTAGTAGATAACTTTTTTTTACAGTTCAAAGATTTCACTTGAGAGTTTTAAAACTCTCTAGTTTGCTAATTAGCTTATCTCCAAGGACTGTATTTAACAGTGTACAAACCTTTTTTATTGATGTGGGCATTCACACCCGTATCCATTCAACTTACAGCATCACCATCCCCTGTTGCATTCAAAGACAAATGCTTTTAAACTTTGTGTGTCATAGAAAGGCTTTCCCTGGTCTATCATCTCTGCTTTTGCAGAATGCCTCTCCTTGTCTAATGTACATGAGCATAATCCAGTTTTATATACACTAGTGTCATATATTGAATGTGTTAAGAATGAGAGTTACTGTGGCACTGCAAGGGATTTCCCACACAGTTACATTTTTTTAAAGTCCAATGTTAGTTAATTTGTATAATTGGAATAATCAAGTCAGTCCCAAACAGGATATTAATCACAAGCCCTGACACAAGACTGTATTCATGAAGTGTTATTCTGTGGATTGCACAGTTTCCAGGCTGAGTAACATTGCTGATCAGGTCTGCGTAATCAATTCCAGTCTGCAGCAACTTAATTGTACAGAAAGAGAAAGATTTCTTTTGTTCCATCAGGACTCATTGTGGAGCAGTTCCAGAGTGCCCCTCCACCACTGAAGTTTCAGCTTTTCAGTGTCTGTTGCACAGGCTCTGGGTGCGTTGATGTTCCCAGCCCTGTCACCTCACTCCAGGCTTCTATTTAGTGATGGGACAGACTCCATTACCCAAAGAGTGCTGGAGGACAAGTTTTGTAGTTTTGGTGGATGCTCTGACAAGATGAGTACCTCAGAAGTCACCATCTTCTCTAGGTTGGTATTGTGCAATCAGTAATGTTGTTTGAAATTTTTACTCCTTCTTTTCATGCTTCAAATAAAGACAGTGTCCTGAAAGACTGTGGTCTCACAGTGAGTGTCACTTCTTGGTATACAGAATTGTACTCACATATTAATTGGAAGGAAGCTTATTTTATTGTGCTTTTACAAAGTCATTTGCTCTAGTTTCTGTTCCCATGAATGTAGACTTGATCCTTAGTGCACATCTATAGGCCTTGGCTGTCCAATTCCAACTGACTTGACTTACTGAGTTTTCATTTTTTTAAAGCAAAGGCTATTTCAAAACTTAGTCAGAGTTTTCCTCAGGAAACACACTTGCATGTCCAAATTCTCAGTCCCTGTACTGCATCCCAATATTAATCTGCTTGGGTTGTACGTATTTAGATGGAACTGTTAGATATAACCCAATGCAAGTGCTATCTAAAAATAGCATTTCTTCATGCATTGCTTTTCCTCTGTATAGATAGAGGAGGGAATTGGTCTTTTATGCTTTTCAGATTGGGTAAGCACTACTGATCTTAATTCAGTTAAAAAGATTATTATGTGTCTGTTTCTCATTTGTTTTTCTCAGAGATTGCATCTGGGAGAGTTGACATCTTAAAATGACCTGAATTTTAGATCCAGAGCAGTGACTAAAATATTTTTGTGAGTTTCCATCATTGTAATTTTACTAAAATTCCCCTATTCTCTGTTTAGTTCTGCATTTAGTTACTTTTATGTGTGTGGACTTTTAAGCTCACCTTGCTTCACAGGTGCTGAGCTGATGGACACCTGACTCTGGAAAATCAAAAGCCAAAAGTATGCACTGTTGAATTTTCCTGAAATTTTTAGGGTTTAGTTCAAAACTGCAATTTTTAATGGCAGGACAAAGTCTACCTAATCCTCTTTTTTTACTGGATTTGCTTGTTTTCAAGAAGAAAGACTAAGATTTTTGTACAATAATTAATTTAACAAGCAGAAGGAAAAAAATATTTCAGAATATGCCCTTGCTATAGTGGTGGCATTCATTCTTGAATGTCCAAATAAGTAGTTCACCTAATGGAATTTCTTTAGCATGTGAAAGTACTTTTTGTGTATTTTTTGTCCTAACATAGTTACGTGAAAAAGTGCATTCAGAATTTCTTAATATTAGGCATTCAGTAGGCCAACTATCATTGTGTTTTTGTCTGTTGTTTGAAGAAGTTTGACTTTATTGAGGTCAGTTTTACTTATGTATGCTCCTGTATCCTTGTTTTAAATTATGGTTTTTGTTATGGGGTATGTACTGAATCATAGTCAGTTGTATGACAGTCCATTCAGGTTTGGTAATGATAGACTCTAGAAGGTAAGACTCAGTAGCTTGAGAATCACTACATTTGATATTGTGTCTATTCATGAAATGTAAGGGGGTTTTTTGGTGGATTTTCTCCCTTCTTCCTTGTCCAGAATATAAATTATATTAGCAAATTCATTTGTCATTGCTCTACAGCTGCCTTAGATCCAAGGCCAAATTTACTGCTCTTTGTCTTTTGTACCTTTTAAAGTGCTATAATTTCTTCTGCGCTTGAAGTAGAATACTTAAAAAGGTCAAAAAAAAAAGGTGCAAGGTAAAATGAACACTTTTTCAGTGAAGCATTCTCCTTACACTTTAATCTGATAAAACTTGTTAAACTTGAGAATCAAACCAATATAAATCAATAGGATTTATTTCAAGTTTGCTACTAAGAAAAGATCATGCTGACCTGTAGTTCTGGTTGTAAGTACTCTGGCAGAGTCTCTTAGTGCCTTATTTGCTAAGAAAAAATCCTGATCACACAGGAAAATTAGTGCTGAAAAACACAGAAGCAGAGATGTTAATAAATACCATGTTGTGCACGGTTACTTTTTATTTACAACACATAAAAAAAATTTCTTGAAGGTATTCTTTATTGGTACTACTTAATGAGCAGATTTTAAAACTGTTTTTCATTTATGATGTAGAAAACATTTTGCAATTTGTATTCCACCGAATTTGTAGAAAAAAACCTTTGCTATTCAAAAGTTTATAGAAAAGAAACACAAGTGGTACTGTGAACTACCTAAAGAATTGAAGCAAATATTTGAGTGAAATGCTTTATGTTATTTGAGTAGAATTAATTGGTTTAGACCTGTATAAATCTCCACTGCTTACTGAAGAATTATTTTCTTTGGATTTGTTCTTATTTGTGGATTTACTTTCATTAAGTGGTTCAGCTGTTTCCTAATTTAATCTCTACTGAAATAGAACTGAAAGACAGCATTTCACAGGATTTCTGATTAGACATTTCAAACAATATTAACTACCAGTTTAATCTTTTTTTGTTCTCTGAACTGTGAAAACTATTTTTTTTTTACATTTATGTTTTTGAGTATACTAATTGCTAGAAGCTATTCCCTAAAGTTGTTTGGATAAACAATATTCAGAACAGGGATAATTTCTGAGGAGTTTTTAATCTACAGCTCAAACTTCCTCCTGAATCCCTACATGTGCTTGAATATCCCAGTCTGTGGGACATCAAAGTTTGTAATGAATTTGTGTGTTTTGGAGAAAAAAAATTAATGAGATTCAGAAAAGTATCAGCTGAGTGCTCTTTCATGTGATGTAGATTAAAGAGCAACCACTACAGTAAATGTTGAAAAGTTTCTCCAGTTCATGCAAGGACCAACCCCTGCTTGGATGCAAACGTACAGTTTCTATTCCAGATGCGCAGTGCTGATGTAGGTAAGTGGTACTCTGTTCTCTAAAAGCTTTCTGGGTCAATCTGCCAGGATGCTGCATTGCTATGTACGAAAAAGTCCTTCAGCTGTTTTCACCTATTTTACCTACTCACTTGCTAAGTCTTTTCACTGAAGGCAAGAGGACTTTGCTTCAATGGGATGCTGCCACACAGATGTTGAAAACTAACTTTTTGTTCAATATCTGGGCAGATGCAAAGCTTCTTCCTAGGTGCCCTAGGTCATCCACGCTAAACTCAGTGTAACCCTGCCAATTAACTTGCCTGAGGGGTATTTCTAGGGAGCAAAATCTAAAATCAGCACCCAAGTTTTTACAGGAAATGTAAGTTCCTATATTCTGAATACTGCTGTGCCATGAGGGTCACATCATTGTCTAGGAGATGGCTGTGCCTGTTAGAGGATCTTTTTTGCTCTCGCCTGGTTCCCATGTTTTCCTTGCGACAGTGAAAGATGAAAGAAAAATGATGCTTCTAGGTATATTTTAGGTACCACAGTCTATGCCTTAATCTTCACTGAAATAGTCAGTTGTGGTTCTGTAGACTCTGTATATTCCTCTGGACTACTTTGTAAGCCCATTAAGTTTGCATGATTAGCCAAGATTAAGTGCCTTGAGAAAGAGTTCCTTTCTCTGCTTTTCTGTTACCAGGCAGTCCTATTCCCAATGATCAATGAGAGTGGTCAGCTGGCAGCTTTCAAAATTTTCTTTTCTGACAAATACAAACATCTTTGTTCAAGTGTAAGGAGGTAAGTGGTGCCAGTGCTTGACTGCTGGTACAGATGAGAGACATCCTGCAGCAGAAAAAGTGTTTTCACTATTGTTCAGGCTGCTCATCTAAACCCTTAATTGCATACCACGTGTACCCTTGAGCAACCATCTGACTGACTTGTGGGCAGACTCCATGCCATCTGAACAGATGGGCATGAGTGTAAGCTGACAAGGGAGCCCATATGTTCCTAAATTGTGAATGTTGAAGAGAGGATCTTAGCCAAGAATGTGCAGATGACTTTCCAAGTCTTACGCGGTTGTCATTAAGAAGAGCTGGCACTGCCAAGTGAAGCTTACTCCTTTGAGCTGACTTTTGCAGCAGTTCATTGTGGAGTGAGTTTCTGGACAACCTTTTATCCTGGCTGAACATTGGATGTCCTTAGACTTGAATCTTGATTAGAGACTATTGTGGATTTTCCATAACACTTCCAAGTCTGGTCTATGCTTGTGACACGTCAGGAAAGTACAAACATCTGCTCTTCACTCATCTTTTTTTCCTTTTTCTCCAGGAGGATTTGAGTGTTAGGATGTGAAGCTAGGCCAAGAAATATCTCCAGGTTTATTTTCTGTTACATGATCCTCTACTGGTAATGACAAAACACAGATTAAAATAACCAATCTAAGCAGTTGATATAAACCATTAAGTCAAAGTAGATGTTTGAGTACTTGAAGACAGTTGGTATTCTTACTCACAGAGTCATAGAATGGTCTCAATTGCAAGGAACACTAAAGAACATCTAGTTCCAACCCTCCTGCTGTGTCCAGGGACACCTTCCTCTAGACCAGGTTGCACACAGCTCTATCCAACCTGGCCTTGAACACTTAGACGGATAACTAAAATCTGATTATGTGTGACAAAATTTAACATGTTTGACTGTATAATCATTTATCAGAGGAAAAAAAAAGAAGAAGAAAAAATGTACAAATTATATGGTACCTAATTATTTAGTTTTGTTTTATTAAATTTTACTATCTCCTCTAGAAGATAGTAACTATAATCTCTAAGGCATTGTAGTGAAGAGTAATTAACTTCATTATAGTGAAGAGTTACACGTTTGAGGAAAAACTTCTCAACTCCTAAAGGAGAAATAATATGGCTTAGCTAAATAACAGATATTAATCTACTTTTAAAGTTGCATGAACCAAAATAATTTATGTTCCTCTAAAAAGGAAGTTTATTTAACTTCTAGTAATTTTGCCTGCCGCCATAGTAGCTTAAGACCATAAGATAAATCTATGTGAAGGTGGATTTGTATTTTGAAAACTCCAGTGTGCAACTCCAGTGTTTTCAATCAAATTAACAACAGTAGTGCTATTGCCAATCATTGTTTCTTTTATTCAGCTGAAAAAAAGAGAAAAAGATATGTAAAATGAGACCAATATAATGAGATTTTTTACAAAACCTAGAACTACTTTGTGTGGAAAATGTAGGAATGTTGTACATGGCAGCAAATCTCCCGCAAGTTTCCTGTCAGCATTAGATAGGCTAGTATGGCTTTTTATCTGTACACTTGGAACCCCACCCCACCTCACTTGTGAGAAATAATATCCCCAACTTGGAAGGAAAAGATGACAATCTGAGTTACAGTTGAGTAACTTGAAAATTAGTCATTAGTGGTGGAAATCTCTGATACATTTGCAAATAAACATCATGTATGAGCACTGGAACAACGTGCCACATTTCTTTAAAGAATCACATTTTGATGTGATTTGATTGGCCAAGTACCATCTGTCATCTTGGCAATGCCAGCAGGGACCCATGTAAATCAGCACATTCCCAAGTTCCTTGATTGGAGCTGTAGCAAAGTGAATGGAAATCTCCCAAGCTGAATGCCTCATTTGAAAAAGCATTTCTTTCCCTGATTTGTAGTTTGTCATTAATAGCTTGTACTGGGAGCTGAAACTGAAGTTCTGAAGGCTTTGCAAAGACGCCCATGCTTGCTCAGATCTAACACTGCTGTGTGAGTAATTGCTAGTTAGCAGCATGAGCATTTCCAGGCTGCTGACACTGTCAGCTTGACAAGTTTCACTCCCATGCCATAATAACCCACAATGAAATGCAAAGCAGAAAGCAAAGATTGCAACTTAAAAAGAAGACAAAAGAAACGTTAGCAAATCTTTATTCAGTGCTCCTGGAACATCGTTATCTTAGCTTAAGAAAGTTGGTTATGAGCAAGAGGGAGATTGCTGCTAAAGTAAGCACAGGCATAACTACAAAGTACAGCTTTGTTGATGACTCCTTTGACAAATACTTCTGCATTGCAAGAGGGTTGGAGGCTTTCACTTATTGTGGTGGTGCATCTTGTAACACTTAATGCCTCATTACAACCCCAGTAGAAAAACAGCACCTTGATGTTTGCTTTACTGACTTCATAAAAATCAGTGTAGTGGACAATACCCTTTAAACAGTTTTAAGCCTGGTATTCTCAATTCAGTAGGGCTTTGGGGATGAAAGAGGGGAAGAAAAAAGCATTTTCTGAAGGGGATTAACATAATTTTTGCCAAATAAAAGACTTGTTGTCATTTTATTGAGCCAGGTGGTTCAAGGTCCTCTGTCCCAGAAAAGCACCTTGCCAGGTGCTGCACTGCCACAGTGAAGTAAACACATTTCAGCTTACTTTGTTTTAATGTTAAAACAGTAAGCCTGTACTCTCTGTCCCTTTGGAACATTCACCTCATCCATCTTCAGTGCTCCCTAGTGAGAGTTCCTGTTCTCTTCTGATTCCCTAGGCTGCACTGTTCTGATTTCTTTGGGAGACCTTTTTCACATTTCCCACATCACTCAGAGTTACTGCAGTGCCCTAAGAAGACTATCACTGATTGATGACCCAGACAGGAAGAAATAGCTACCTAATATTCAGTTGTTCTAATTTTTTTTGGTATTTGAATTTTAGACAAATTTCCATTTTTAACTTGAAATTACTACTTTCCTTTAAAAAAAAAGAACAAATTAATTAAACATAATTAATTTGCACTACAAAAGCATTTTTTCTGTCTTGCAAGTGATAGATTCCTCCAAATGTTTAGAAATAATTTAAAATCCGTTGATTCATTTCAAATTGGCCAATTTTCAAATTTTCTTTCAAAAAAGAAAATAAATTGCAAGATTTAAAATTACATACTGAATTTAAATATCTTGCAGAATAAATATTGAAGAAAAGTTTTAGACTGCTATTTTTCTGGAAAGGCATATGAAAATAAGTGTCTTTTTTCTAATGCTGGAGGATGACCATGAGAGGCTAATGGACTGCTGACTTATCAAAAATACTATGAATAATTGCTAGTGTGACTGAGTGGTTGCAGAACTCAGTAACTTGCTTATGATGAAGACATTTGCATTTATAGTTCCAGATTAAATAATGTATCTGTTAAGACTTGATGTTCTTTCAGTTTTGCATGTTGCTGTTTTTTTTTCTTTTTTTTTTCCTTACAAGAAAGAACTCATATTATTTGGGCATCTTACCTGTTTCATTTTGGCATTTTGCTACGTGAAGATCAGTGCTCATCTCCCCAAAGACTGGCTGGTTTAAAACACAGCTTCCCCCACTCCCATATGAACTGATTGAAAAGCTACAAACATAACTAATTTTTAATTACATAAAATGCAAATTGGCTAAGAGAAAGTGGAACAGGAAGAAGCAGAACTTTATATAGAGCTCTTCCCCTGCCCACTTTCTTTTTGCAAATGACTGTTTCTCTATCTGGCTTCAACCACCGCAGCAACTTTTGGTTGCAGCACACAGGGTAGCCTGTTTGTCTGTTCCTAGCTCCTTCTTGCTCCCATTTTGCACAAGCTGGGATTTTTCCCCTGTGCCATGTCCCATGTCTGTGGAACATCTCTCAGTAGCTGTTCCAGGGGAGGAGCATCAGTCCCCTCCTCTAAATGCTCCTGCGTGGTATCTTCTCAAAGAAATGTCCTGTGTACCTAAGGACTAGCATAGCTCACTACTGAGAAATGACTTCTGCCTGATAATGCAACTTGTAGCTTTCCTTAGCATTTCTTCTGCTTTTTTGGCTGTAGTGCAGATTGTTAATTCTCTTCTAAAACCTTGATTTTTCTCTCTTTTTTTTTTTTTTCTTTATCTCACTCCTTTTTATCCTTCAGTTTTCTTATATAGTCCATGGTAAATATGAGGATTTTTTTTCACTTTATTTCATTCATGTTGTGTAATAAATACATAGAGATTTTAGCTTTTTGCACGTTTCCTGATTTCAAAACAATTCTTTATGCTTTCTGATGCAATACATAAAAACAGTTGAAACAAAGCTGATTTGCAGCTTTAGAATGGCTGCATGATATTGAAGATGGCTCAACGTGGGCTGTTTGTAAGGTCACTAATTCAAAGATCTAGGTTAGCTGCTAGTTTCATCATTAATGCCTTTGGAACATCGCTAATCTCTTGTGGTAAGGTTTTCCTTGATTCATATTACAGCAGAGGTTTTTCATAACACCTTGTTGCCTATTTATGCTAGGATCTTGGAAATTCAAAGATTTAGGGAAAAGTGTTTCTTCAATAGCTGTTATTTCTCTCTCTATAATCTCACACATTTCAGAATTGAGATGTTTGCAACCATTACCTATTGAGACAAGCTCCTGTTGGATCACTAAAAGGTGTTATTACCACATAAAATTTATGGTTGTTTTGAAGGTTGAAATCAATACAGATATCTGAGTTTTTAGGTCTTGTTTATGAAGGAATATGTTGAATTTTCTATCTTTAAAAGTTTTCAGCTTGCATCAAAGTTGGCATTAATCTGTAAAGCTTAGTGCAAGTTAATTTAACCTCCTAAACAAGAAGTTTCAAAAGGTCCAGCTGAGATGTGAAACTATTTGAATGATGATAACAACAACAGGGATACTAACACAGCTTGCATAGTGATCTTTGTTTTCCCAGGCCATGGTAGGTCCAAAAACCACTTACAAAAGGAGAAAATGCAATCTGGAAGAGCACTGCTAGCAAGGATAGAGGGGTCATGGACCATGAAAGAAATCAAAATGAACTTCTCTGTTACGATGTAGCAGCAAAGGAAAGACGTGACAAAAGCAGCTGATACAAGAGTTTGAATATCTGTCTGAATTAACTGAAATTCAGCCTTCTGAAAGTGGGGTGTGCAGTGCAGATGGGTGGCCTAAATTCCTGCTGCAGTCTGTGGAGAACAGGTTACATCTGACCCATCATTTCCTGATCCTGAGTGAGGTGTTTAAGAGATAAGGATGATTTGCTCTCTGGAGTTTCCTTCTGTCCTGTAGAGGGACCTTGGAGACTTGTTTAGGTTAAGGGTCTAGCTTGTAAACGGCTAAAATGAGAAGAACTAGTTTTTAAAAAAGGAAGCTGAAAAACAGAGAACACAGAAGAAATCAACAGAAACAGTAGGAGGGCTGAGGGTAATTTCAGATTGAAAGAGAGAGCTCTGTATGGTTTGTTTTATCTAAAAGATGATTTACATGAAATGTGATCAGTGTGGATAAGTGTTTTCATGAGAAGAAGTTACTGGGTATCACAGAGCTCTTTAGTCTAACAGGGAGCTGAATAACAAGAACCAGCAGCTGGAAGACAAAACTAGAAATATGCCAGCTGAAAATGAAGTGTGAATCATTAAGAATAAGGATGATTAAACTGTAAAATATGATCTTGGCAAGTGTTGAATTGTCTATTCTGCAGGCTTAAAGTCAATGTCAGGCACTAAAATGTTTAAAACATAATGAGCATTTTACTTGTAATATAAAATGCTCGGTGTAACATATCTGGCTTATAATACTAGAAGATCAGATTAGGCTTTACACACTTACAATTTAATGAGTAATCACATCCTCTTCTTTGTGATATTTCTGTTTGATATAACACTTTACTGTGCTGCTTTTTGGTGGATAGTGTGATTTATTCTTTGTTCAGCTGCTCTAGTAAGTTCTGATGCAGGATTTCATTAGTTTTCATCTCTCTTTTTCTTTTTTTCTTTTTTTTTCCTTTTTTTTTTTTTTAATTCCTACATAAGATACAGAGCTAGGAGCTCCCAAGAACGTGTTTACTCTTTGCTGACATACTTTCCTCATAAAAAGCTTAAATTTAAGATTTAATTTCAGTAAACTTTTCAAAACCAGAATGACTTTCTCCTAGGATTTGGAGCTAGAAAACTTCGCCAGTCTAAGAAAGATAGTTAAACAATCTCAGCCTCAGCATGGGCTTTTTTTTTCCTCTATTTCAACCTGGATTGTGACTCAGATCCTGTGATGGTCAAAAGGACTCTACTATATTTTGAGCTTGGATTTATCTGCTGGTCAAATAAGTAAAGGCTTCTGCTCTTGTTAGGAGCTTCCTGAGTGTCTGAACTATTAAACACTAAAAAGACATATAAAAATACGTCCTCAACCCTAACATGACATTTGTGCTAATGATATCTTTAGGATGACAGCAGCAAGGAAATCCCTGTGTCGAAAGACTGTTTCCCTTTAATTCCTCCCAAGGGCTGCACATCAGAAATCTTCCTCAGATGGAAATAATCTATTTCATTAATTCATTTGCTAATCCTCACTTTCTTGTTGATCCCATGCATTTTCTGCATTAGGGACATAGATGGTTATCATACAGATCATCTTGCTTTGAGCCTGGTGTGCAGAGCTTCTCTGGCAGCACAATTTGTTCCAATGTGAAGGGCAACTAGGGGAGTTTTTTCTGTGCTTTCCTTGCCCCCATTTCCTATCAGCATTTTCTCTTGCCACAGAAACATATCTCATGTCTTTTGCTTATAGCAGATATTGCACATCTTCCTTGTCTGCTACAGTCTGAGTGACAGACTTGTCAATTCTTACAAGGAAGTCCAAGAGTCAGTACCTTTTCCTAGTTCTGGTGTAAATCTTACTCTTTCATTCTGCTGTCAGCAGATCATTCTGTTCTCCTTCAGAGCCTAGCAACAAGTCATCCTTATCACTATTTGGTTATGGTCCTTTACTGTCTCAGGCTTCCTGCTGCTCTTTTCCTTGTCACTTCAGTTTTCCCTTACTGCTGTCCTATGCATCATGTCTGTTTCTCTTTCCCAGGTGTTCAATGTGAATTTGACACCTAAGGGGATAAAGACAGTCCAGCTTTCTCTGTAGCCTCAAGATTTAAAGGTAAATGAGGAAAAACAGTCTAAAAATACTTTATTTTTGTTTTATTGCTGACTGATGCTGTTTTTTTTTTTTTATGAGGTCACTCCTTTGTCCATGTTAAGTCTTGATTCTCAGCCTGTGAAAGCGATCAAAACAATGAAATAAGCTACAGCACTCACTTGGGAGATCCATCTCCTAGATGCCAGCCCTAGACAGTAACAGGGAGTAAACTGCATGAATCTAAAGTAAAAGATCAAGGAGCTGCTCCTTCCTCATCAAGGAGTTAAGTTTGCATACTGTTGCTGCCTGAATCATTTATGAAGAGAACCACAGTCCCTTGGAGGATGTAGCTGAATGAGTAGCAGTTAATCTGCAAGATTGATACCATCTCCAACAGGGAAAATGGCACAGAATCACATTGTGGGAATGTACATATTTTGTGAAATTACTTCTCAAGGCATATTCTTTTGGCATCTGCAATCCTGCATCAGTGTGTGCAGACTGTAATTGCAATCTCTCTGAATTTTGATATTTTCTAGGAGTTCTTTTCTACTACAATTTTTCCCATACAAAATGTAAATATAAAAGAAAGATTTAGGGTTGAAAGGCCAACCACTGAAACATCCCTGAGTGCCAGAAGTAAGATTACAAGTCTATGTCAGACCATTTGGGTGTTGATGCTGTGCACAAGTCTTTATTTAGGTGCTTTCTTCTCCTCCACACCTTGGACACTGTATTTTCCATGCACTGATAAAATGTACTCCTTTAAATGATCTGTTCTGTTATGGAGCAATGAGTGACCACAAGCCTTATTTACTGATTGTCAGCAGCTTCCAGGAAGGACTCATGCACCCAGGTGAAGTTTTGCCAGGGTAAGCAGAATTAGCAGCCTGACTCTTCTAAATCTTACAGTATATGGACTTTACAGCTTGATAGATGAGCTTCAACTAGAAAGGAGCACCGGTCAAAAGACAACAGTAGGAGCCTGTACTTTGAAATATTCAAATACAATTTTAATGTAAGAGCCTGGCAACCACAGACTCTGGAGTTGGAAGGGACCCACGAGGATCAGTGAATGCAGCTCCTGGCCCTGCGCAGCACTGTTCCCAAGAGTCACACCATGTGCCTGATGTTTCTTGAACTGTGTCAGGCTTAGTGCTCTGATCACCTCCCCAGGGAGCCTGTTCCAGTGTGCAGCCATGCTCTGGGCAAAGAACCTTTTCCTAATATCCATTTTTTCTCCCTGCCCTACGCTAGAAGACAAGCCTGGGAATGTGCTCTGCTGAGTGGGAATGTGTCATGGTCCCTGTTTGTCTGCTTTTGGATAGCTGCTGCTCCTTCATTGCCTCCCCAGCCTTAGGCGGACATGGAAGCAGGCAGAGCTGAACAGGCAGCAGGTTCTTTTCTGTATCAGCAAAGCGGCTTTAGGTGCAAGAATGTTAGGTCTGGCACTTGTGCCTAAGTGCCTCCATCTGGAACCAACAAACTTTGTGTTTACTGCAGGGATGGATTGACTCCTGACTTTTTACCCCTGCAGCTGGTGGGAATGGAGAGCTCTGGAGATCTCAAAGGTCCCCCAGTTTCCACAGTGAGACTTACAACCTACTCAGCTGAGCTGATGAATTCTGACAAGGCTGACAACACCTCTGAGGGTGGAGTACACACTGCTGTCTTACACATCCTTGCCAATACAGAGTAGACTCTGTATTATTGTGTATTGCACTCAGTCTCTGCAAGGACCCAGTGGGATATAACAGCTGGCAGTTTTTACCTTTTATGTAATTTTTTCCTGTTGCAAAGAAGGAGATTTATTTTAAGGAACTGCTTTGACTAGCCAGCTATTTATTCAACTTTCTAGTCAGAACATGGTGAAAAAATGTTAAATTGCAACCCCAATGAACTATGATCATGCAAAAGATGATAATTTCACTGGGAAGGCCTAGACTGCAAATTGTTTTGGTGTCCATAGGCTCAAGCTTTTGTCCTGTGGAAGGCTAGATGGGGAAAGCATCCAGTCTTCCAAGAACAGCTTCAAAACTTTAAAGAGTAAATATTGAATATGCATTTCTTTTGGGTATGAACAAGGTTATGCTGTGTGTCATAACACTTGAAAGACACAATGTCAGTAAGTGGTGGAAAGACACCTCAGATTGCCTCACGGGGAATCACAGACTCACAGAACATCTGGAGTTGGAAGGGACCCACGAGGATCAGTGAATGCAGCTCCTGGCCCTGCGCAGCACTGTTCCCAAGAGTCACACCATGTGCCTGATGTTTCTTGAACTGTGTCAGGCTTAGTGCTCTGATCACCTCCCCAGGGAGCCTGTTCCAGTGTGCAGCCATGCTCTGGGCAAAGAACCTTTTCCTAATATCCAGCCTAAGTCTCCTCTGAAACATCCTTTTTTTCATCCTCCCCAGAACAAATCCTTTGTTCTGTTCACTTGGGTTCTTGGGTTCTGTTCACTTGGAAACCAGAAATAAGAAAAGAAAAAAATCCTTGCCCCTTTGCTTCCCCTTATGAAGAAACTGTAGACAGGAATGAGGTCTTAGGTGTAACTTTAGGATGAAGAGGCTACCTGTCTAGATAAGGAGGATTTGCATTAGTCAAGTATAACCTAAAAACTGTATTGGTTTTTACTTTTTCCCATTCTGTTTCCAACTTTTTAATCCAGCTCTTGATTTTTTTGCTTTGAGAGAATATATTCGCTGTATTTTTCACTCTCAAGTGCCCCTGTTTGAACAGTCATGTCCAAAGGAAGCTGACCAATTCTTTGTAAAAATTTATTCTAATCTAACAAAACTAATCTGGCTGGTGAATGCAGAGGGCCACAGCCAAACATATTTAATCACTTCCTGGGACATTGAGAGGCTTTAAAACCTACACTGGAGAGGCTTTATAGAGATATTGTGCCCAGCTCCTTCATTGCCTCAAGTCTTTTCTTGCAGAGGGAAAGAGTCTCAAGGCAGAGCTATAACTTGGAGATCCCTGAGTCATCACAATACCTTGGGTCATATGGACATTATTCAATAAAGAGAGAAGAGGAGGAGGAGGAGGGGTTTTTTCCCACCTAAAGACTGTGAAAAGGACCTTCTATGTAAGAGAAGATCTTAGCTTTGGGACAGAAGCACTAACTGTTACAGTATATATGTAATTGTATTTTAGAGTCCAGTATAATTTGTTATTTTAAATGAATAAATGACTAAATAAAAGTCTTTTGTGCACATACATGGAGTGTAGCATGCTGGATATTCTCTAGCACTTCTTTTGCCACTAAAGGGGAATCAGCGTAAAAGAGGCCAAGCCACAAGTTATTGATGAGTCGTCCGGGCACAGTGACAAACATGTTCACCCACTGATGAGCAACAAACTTCTTACTATTTAGAAAAATCACCAAGCAAATGTAAGAGTTAGAAATTCAAATATATTCCCATAAAAGCATGCCAAAAATTTACAGGATATATTATTTACAGTGTAGAAACTCCTGTACAAATATTCTCTTTTTCCTCAAATGAGCTGTAGTTCAATATCTCCCTTTATGCTTCCCGGAGATGGACAGACTCTACGCTATGCTTTTAGAAAATTAAAAATACATTTTTTCTCCATCACTTCTGTTAACTGTGCCACATCTTACTGAACTTATGTTCTTGACTGCTTTTCACAGTTTCCTCTAAAGGTTTTTTCACCTCACCATTTTCAGGTTTCTTTCCAGAACAGTTGTCCCGGGAGAAGGTCTCTCCTCCACCCTAGAGCTATACACTGGGCTCCATGCAGTGGATGACTGTGGAAGATAAATGATGCTGTCTTCAGTGATTGCTTTCTAGGAGGACAAAACATAAGCAAGAGGTGAACAAACCCTTCAGTGGCAGTTGAACATAGACAGTTAATCTTCAGTCATCAAAACACACAGGTACCTTTGGACAAGTCAAAACAAACAAATATTTTTCCCATACAACCACAAAAACCTCTCTTTCCTTTAGATGTTGTCTTTCTTCCTGCTCTCATGAGCAACACTAACAGAAGTGGCCAGTGCTGTTGGAAATTGCATTGTTTAATATCTTTTTTCATATCATGGGATATCAATATTAGTTTCATGTAGCTGAGCTAAACTTTTGGTGTGAGAATCTTGTAAATGTACTCCCCTTCTCATAAAAAAAAAAAAAAAACAAACCCAAAAAACCCCAAAAAACAAAAAAACCCCCAAACAAACAAACAACAACAAAAAAAAAAAAAAAAAAAAAAACAAAAAAAAAAAACAGACAAAGAAAACCTTGGATAAAATAATTAAATATTTTTCAGTGTTTTGGGAGATCTTTCCTCTTCTGCAGGGGAAATCATCCCTTTTTCTTCTTTTTCCTGTGGAATATTTTAACGCTACCTGAAGAGTATGAAACCAGGAAGAAATTGTTCTGGCTATGAGACTTATTTTACTTGAGAATTGCACAGGGTATAATTTTCTTGCTGCCTGGGACTGACAAATGTGATTTTTATCCTCCAGCTGTAAAAGGACATAAGTACCTATTGTCATGGATTTGTGGACTTTATGTGAGGTGATGAAGTTTCAAGTAAGTGCAGATGCATGTTGTGATTTGCACAAGTAGGAGCTGTGGCAAGAGCCCTCAGGAGAGCGAGAAGAAATCTCAGCTACTGCAGCAGCATTCCATTTCTCCTTGGCTTCTAATTTATTTAAACTGCCTTGCTCTACTCTTCCTTTGAGGTATTAATCATGGATCTCTCACAATACCTGCTCTTGACTTCCCAAATTCAAGATCATTACTGTTTTGATGTCAGGTAAATATTTGCATTGGTTCTAACTAGGGCAAGGTTGAGCTGGCAAATGAATGCTGTGAATTTAGATATGAAAAGATTGTGCATATATGAGAAAGCTAAAATATACTGACTGTCCTAGACAAAATAGTGAAGGATTTTAGGGCAGATTTCTGGATTAATATTATTCGGAAGGAATATGCCTTTACATTTCCTACTGCAAAAGTTTGTTGCCTTTATGCTGTGGCATTTTTCTGGCTTTTACCAAAGTATATTTTTGCAAGAGGCTTTAACTTTTGTGTGTAGTGTAAACTTTTGTGTGTGTATGTGTGTGTGTGTTTGGTTGTTCTTTTGGTGTTCTTTTCAAAAAATATATTAAAAAAAAACATTGTATTGTTGCCATCTGTTGATTTAGCAGACACTTGGTCTACTAAATCAACAGAAGGGGAAAAATGGCATTTTTCCCCTGCTTTGTCATAGATCTTTTTCTTTTAATGAATAACTATAGAAATAATTTACAATATTTCTGAAGAATGCTGATGGAAAATGATTATGGAAAAGAGATTATTTTGATGGATCTAATTTACAGATGTACACGTGTATAAATCTCGCTGCTGATACTGAAGCTTTGTCAAATAGTGCTACAATAATCCTTTTAAGTAACTTATTATATCAACCAAATCCAAAGTATTTTGATCTGTTATTGCTTTAATTTCCCATCTCAAGATTACCACACAGCTAGCAAATCAGTTTCCCTGTTTTATCCTCAGAGGGAAGGGAAGCGGTGCCATCCACTCAGCTCTCAGATTGATTTATCTTAATACATTCTCCAATTTCTGTTGATTCCTCTATTATCTGGTTGATACTTTGAAATTTATTGTCTGCTATTCTGTTTCTTTTGACAGCCCCCTTATCCACAGCTTTTGCCAACTATCTGTAACCCTCTGGGAGGCCCTGTCTGATGAAGCAACACCACTTTTCTGCCATCAGGTTTTCAGGTGAATAGGAAGGAGTTTTTGCAGTTGTTTTATATTTCTTTTACTTTATAGTTGTCCCTGTTGTTCTGTTGCTGAAGGCTAGCTCTGATATAGACTCAAAGGGAGCAATAAGGATTATAAAATGCCCACAGGAAAGGAAAGCACTACAAGATTGACATCTCACCTTATTCGAGTCCATGCAATGGAGCTGAATCTTGCTGCCTCTTTTGGCCACTGTTATGGGTCACTGAAGCAAAAGAAGCACATAGAAAACAAACCCATTTTACTGAACAACTTCAAAATTTGCTGCATGTGGTAATATTTTCTTAAAGACACCTCTCTAACAGCATGAATATGCGCAGTGTTAAGGTGAAGTAAACCAACTGTGACACCACTTTCATCCTGGAAGTCTCCCAGAGATTGCAGGTAATTGAAACTTAGCCTGGTGACGCTGGTGTTGCTTTACAAGGTTGGAAAAAGAAGCCGACCAAATGTGCCTGTACATTTATAAATAATCCTCTGTCAAATCTGGTGTGCAATTTTGTAACTGGATGCAGAAGACTATTATTTCTGCCTCCTGTATGTTCTGCCACTGATTATACAGCACTAAACAAAGATGGGTGTGGATTTGTTGACCTACTTATTGTGAATATAAACCTAGCTTATCTTTCTCTCTCTATCATCTCTGCAGAACACTGGGGATGTCAAATAAAGCTGAAATTAATCACCACACATGAGTGTTATTCAGCATGATGGATTGTGGTTTTAATGCATCAACAGCCTAGTGACACATCAAAGAAAGACTTTAGGAACAATCTAGAGGAGAATAATGAAGGATTTTCTTGGATGATTTGCTAAATTATTCCTAAGAGGGAAAAGCATAATGAAAAAAAGCAAAACATGTTTGAAAATGAAAGCTATCCAGTAGGCTGATTGGAGATAACTTAGAACTGAATATGAGATAATTGTGAGCATGGAACAAAGTTGTGAAGAACCTGTAGAGAGGGAGTAAATACCTGATGAACAATGCGGTAGATGGCAGAGCTGTGGGAGTGGTTCAGAGATGTGACAATTGGGAGAAATGGTCATCAAGTGTGATTACTATCTAAGTACAGAAAAAAGGCCACAGGAAAAGCCTGCATTATTTTTTTTTTTCTTTTTGTGGGAGTTCGTAGATGGAAGAGTTGCTTCTTCATAGACAAGTTATGGAGAGAGAGGCTGCAACATGTAACAGTGATGGTGGTATTCAGTACTATAGAGGTTTGCTTTGAAGATGATGCTCTGTTTATACCCAGCAGGCAGAGCAGGATGGCAGCACTCATGGCTGTTGAGGTACAATGTAGTGATGAAGGTTTGCAGAAAAAATTTGATGGATTCTTAATAGTTGTGTTAAGCTTGGTATGAAATAAATTATTAGATCATAAAATCATAAAATGACTTGGGTCAGAAGGGACCTGAGAAATCATCTCCTTCCAATCCCTCTGATGTGGGCAGGGACACCTTTCACTAGACCAGGTTGCTCAGTGCTCCATCCAGCCTGGCCTTCAATACTTCCAAGGATGGGGCACCCACATCTTCTGTGGGCAACCTGTTCTAGCACTTCACCAACTTCACAGTAAAGAATTTCCTCCTAATATGTAATCTAAACCTACTCTCTGTCAATTTAAAGCTATTACCCTTTGTCCTGTCACTCCACTCTCTTGTAAATAGTCTCACTTCACCTTTCTTGTCGGGTCCCTTCTGGTGATCACAATTCAGTCACACCAAAACCTCCTCTTTTCAAGAGCAAACAATCAGATAGGCAAGATTAGATTTAGGCTGGCGTAAGATAGGTCTGCAGAACTAAGGTACATCTTTGAACAGTCTGCAGGAAGATGATATTTACATTTCTGATTTAGATTAAATAAATAAATTCTAAGGTAAAAAGGGATATGGGAGAGAATCCTCAGAATCTAGAAACAACAGAGATGAGATCTTCTAATGGAAATAATAAATATGTGGGACAAAACTTTATGGATAAATAACCTTGGGAGTCTCTGAAAGAATTGTAGAAGGATATGACTTCTCATGAGTTCAAAAATAAGAGTTTTCAGTTTTGCTGGTGAAATAGACACTTTCAGCAACTTATTTTGTGTTTGTTCTGTGTAATCCAAAATAATATTTTCTTTGGATAAATTTTTGACAGCTCAAAAATGCAATGCATTTACAAATGAAAGCAGTTCAATGTGAAAACCAACTGTTTCATAGTGAAATTATTTTAGTAAAAAATGTTGACTTTCCTCATAATAGCCAAAAAACCCTGGTGCAAAATTACAAGTATTTTTCCTTGCTCCAATTGAAGGCAAATCAAGGAAAGCAGGGTCATATCAGGAGACCATACACTGAGGCTATGGCATCAGGAACGGAGTGCTGGTACTATAAGCTGAATAGTTTCTTTTTACAAGTAGGTACATGTATGAAAAGATTTATACAAGTATCGGGTTGTCAATGTATACATTGTTCCTTTGGTGTTGTGAAGATTAACCACACTGAGTGGTTAGTAGTTCAATTGTTCAAGATAGGCAAGGGTTTTTAATTTTTATGGACAGAAACAGAAAGGACCAATTATTTAAGAAAGTTTTTTAGTTGCAAGTGCCTACCCTTATATTCTGGTTGGAATTTCTACTTAAACCAGCCACTAACCAACCTCCAAACTATCACCTGCCTCATGGCCCAAGCACTGATCTGGAATGTGTGTGCCCAAACTCAAATTCTTTCTCAAACTTAAAAAAAAATGTCAGGAGATGTAGTGGTGGGTTGGAATCTCCATTTTGTAAGGGGAATGTCTTCACTGTCAATCTGTCTGTATTATTTTCAGGTGTTAATGCCTAATTTCTATTCAAAAAATATCTCTATGGCAGCTTATTTTATTCTATTTTAATTTAAAAGCTGTTTCTGTCCAGAATGATATATAGTGTTAAGCCTGCAAGCTGCAGAGCAATGTGAGCTAAGTATCCTAGGTATTAATAGGCTAGGATGTTTCATTTGCATGGTTCTATGCACTAAATATTATCTGCTTTACAATTCCACTGTAAAGAACATGTGGTGAGATAGACGCTGAAAGGAGGCAGTTTGGAAATACAACTAATTACTGCATCTGAAAATTTATCATCTTATATCTGTATGTGTTGGAAGTACAGCAGTATGCAAATTCCTTCATTATTTCCATTTTCTTATTCAAAATAGCTTGTGAACTTTGATTTTATTGGTAGCATTCATGAAAGTATCCAAATGTTACAATGTTACAGTACAGCAAAGCTCTATTTGCATTATATTCAATCAGTAACTGCTATGGTGACTGTGCCATTGAGCGTTTTACATGTGTTTCCACATCCTTTTCAAATAATGTGTTGTTTTTCCCTTACAAATGGAGGAAGTCTGGGATAGAGAGGTTAAGAGATGCCTGAAATCTCAGAGTGAATCAGAAGCAGAGACTGAGAGGGAGTCTAGGTTTGATTATTTATTGTTTATCCCTTTATTCACTGGATCATTGTCTTGCTCTTAAATTCCTAATCCCCTTGTAAGTAACTGATGAAGCTGCTGTTTTTCTGGTTTGGACCAGCTGGATGGCATGTGTTATTTGAGTGAAATTGCATTTTTCACACTTAAGAGTTAATAATGTAACATGTCTTCCTGGGTGGATGTTTAAAGTTTCTGTAACCAACAAAAGTGAGAAGAGAGCCAAGACAGCAAATTAATTCTTACACTGAGACTATGAAAATTCCAATTCTTAATAGCACTCCCTCAAATCCTATTTTAATTTAACTTTTATTGAAATATTTCAGGAGGAAAGATTAAAAAAACACAGGAGAAATAATTAATGAAAGTGAAATAAGTAGACATCTCCACAGAAAGAAACAGCATTTGAGGAACTTTATCCCTACCTCCTGTGCTCTCCCTGCCTCTTTTGGAAATGCATTCTATACAATTTTTTTAACTTGTTGAAAACTCCTGTTTACTTGTTGTAGCCTCATTCTCTGGTCCCACAATGGTTTGAGAATCTTTAAAATGAGTTAATTTCCTGTTGGCTAAGACATGAGTGGTAAATCTCTGTTTAGCCATAATACAACACCTCTGATTTACTGGAAATATGGGATATTGCTTGTGAATTGAAAAAGGTATAGATCAGGGAATCACATCTTCCTCTAAAAGTGATGGATGTTCCCTCACAGCTTCTGGCATTGGCAGAGCCATTGGCCAGACCACTCTGGGGCAGAGCTCTCATTCAGCACTTTCAATTGGAAAGCTGCAAGTTTGACAGTACTGACCATGGCAGTCTTGGCTTTGGGTCCTCTGGGCCATTCACTGAGAACTGGCACTGCTTGGTTTGTACTACCCTGAGGACAACCAGAGCTCAACAGGGATGCAAACAAGGGAGCTATCCTATGGAGAGCCCGTGGGGAATAATAGAGAAAGCCAGTGCCTTTGAGGAATGTGAATTTTTGCTATTTAAGGAACTACTGATAATGTCAAAATATCCCCCCAAACAATTTTGAACAGTAGGAAGCACACACCACTCTAGAGATAATCAATTGGTTAACCAAAGCCTTAAAAAAAGTGAGAGAAAAAACCCTCTTACCAAGGAAAATTTATGTGGTAACTCCCAACTCTTGAAGAGAAATGTGTTATCACTGTAATCTGTTTATGCTCTTTCTTTCACAAGAAGTGAAGCAGGCCAAACACCTGGAAAAGATTTTGTTTCTAATACATGTAGTGACATCAACAAAATATTTGGAAAGACACTGCATTCATACTCAGTGTCACAAAATGTTTCAAAATTGCTGCCTCTGCAGAGTTCCCAGCAAAACAGGAAATAAATGAATTTAAAATTGCATGAGAAGCAGAAAATAAATTTGAAAATAACATTAGATGCAGAAAAATATAGAATGCTACGTTAGATACAGGAGCTGGAGAGGATCAGATTTTCAGCCTAATTGTGAGATAGAGTGAAGGCTGGAGAATGATCTGAGAAAATGATCCTTAGAGGAGGTGATCAGACAACATGAAAATTCATGGACTTTTTTGAAAGTCAGACTTTTCAATTTGTGTTCAATTGAACACATATAGAATTTTTCTATATAAACACAAGTATTCTTGCATAAATTATGCTAAAAGTGTGGTATGAAGTTAGGTACCAAATGCTGTGTATTACCATTCTTGGAGTTTAAAGACTTGGAACATAAAGGTCCATTTACTTTTTTATTATCTTTTTTTTTCTTAATTTCCTTCAAGCCTGGAAGAGTCGGTAACCATGGAATTTACTCTTAAAACAGTTCCAAACAATATAATTACTAAGTAAGTTTTTTTCCTATTTTGGGACAAATGGTGTGAAGCAACATAACACTGCAGAAGTCAGCTTTCTACACAAGTTGCTGATAACAAAAAAGTCATTAATAAGGAGCAGAGGCTTCAAAAAGGACTTCTAAGGACACTAAACCCCAGTGCTCTCAATTGCAGGAACTTTGGCCCAAAAAGTCGAATCCTAGAATGTATTCTCAGCCCATCTCACTCCACTAAATATGTCTCTTCTCCAAACTGGAAGCTTGGCATTGGTAGCAAAATGCTCACTCTTTCAGAGAGGTGTCAAAGTCCAAGCTGTATTCAGAGCATGAGGTCATATTGTGGGAGGCTTTGATATCGAGAGATTTAGATGGTGAGATTTCTGGCTGTTTGCAGGAATCAGGTTGTACCCATTAATACTAAATTGGCTCTCCCTTTTTACAGAAAGATGTATTTTGCTTACGTTTCCAAAGAAAGATTAACTTTGTAGGCAACCAGGGTCTGGACTTTTCAAACTATTTCCATTCCCTCTCGCCCTCTACAGATCCCCGAAAAGAGAAAGCCTATCCATTCTTGAAATTTAGTAATGTGGCCTGAACTTTTTTGCAGAAGTATCAGCCACCAGTATTTCTGTTATGCTAATGTCCATCTTGCTGCATCACTGGAATCTTGTTTTCACTGTTCCCACTTATCCTTTAAAATGAGATGAAACTACAGGACTGACATCTGTGCTTCCCTAAAAGCAAAGCAAAAGCCCAAACTCAGACAGTGAAATGTTTTAAATACTCCTCCTGAAACCTCTGAAAGGAAATTTGCTTCATGCCTTGAAATAAACATGGCTGTGCTCAGATCCAGACAGATCACTTTGTGATTTCCATCCCTCCCTCTGTGAATATTTACAAAATCACTGACTCTCATTTTACTTTTCCAAATGACGATAGGAAAAAGTTACAAACTACCTTTTTCAGAGTAGGCTTACCACTCTAAATACTTCAGAAAGTATTTAGATATTTAGTATTATTAGTATTTATATATTTACTGTGTTTTCTTGCTTTTTACTCATTTTCAAACTTAAGTTAAAGATATGCCATTCCACTGAATACTTATCTCCTGATATTTTATTTAAATTTATTTAAATCTCCCTTTCTAATTGGATATAAAAATAGCCTCTGGTTACCTGAGGATTATCAGCGATTCACTGATGTTGGGACATGTTTTAACCAAATCAGCAGTGTAGCATTTAAAAATAAACACATGAAATCAAATGAAAGAATGGATTATTGATCAACTACACATTAATCTTGCAAGGCTGAATTCAACAAGAACCATTTTTCACTTCAGTTTGAAGTGTTTATTTATGATTTTTTAGATGATAGTAGAAAAAATCCTTCCAAGAGCTAAAACTACATCATCCCTCAGCAATATAATTTGCTGCATTAATCTGGAAATTAACCTGAGGCTTAATCTGGAAATAATTGTTTAGGTTTTGTAGTTTGCATCATGATTTCTTTTGAAGGCAGTGTGAATTGCTGCTCTCATAAGGGTGAAAAAAGTGTTGTATACATTGGAATCTTATGTTAATCCTTGCACACTTCATGTGCAAATATCTACAAATATTCTAAGTTTCTGTCTTGAAAAAAAAGGGGATATAGAACAGAAAGGACTGTGTAATTTAATCCAATTTGCTGCTATTACCAAACAAACCCACTGAGCTCCGTCTTGCACTTAATTAAAGTGTTTTCCCTCTCTGCTTCTACTGAAGGAGGCTTCCAAAATTTGATTTCTTTGTTGTTTAGAAATATTTTTTTTCATCTCTGTTTGAAATTTATTTATGGTCACTTAATAATCATTTGCATTTCCACTGACATTGACTCTTAAGTTTGAACAGTTCCTTTTCCCTCCCTTCTGCTTGCCTATTGATCTATTAATAGAGAACTTTAAGATGCACTTTCAGATTTCCTTTCTCTGGGTGTGTGACCTAGCCTTCTTTTAGTCTTCTTTACTAACATCAGCTCTCCACTTCCTTGATCACCTTAGAAATCCTTCTCTGAATCTGTTCCAGATTGAATTAATTTTTATTGCCCCTGGGAGATGAGGATTGTGCACAGTATTCAGGGTAAGGTTTTACTGGGGCCTTGTAAAGGAGGATGATACAAACATTTCTTTTGTTGCATTATCTACCTCTGTATAGTTAGTACCCCCTATTAAAATATTAATTTTTGGGCTGATAATATTTTTCAAATATATGAGACAAAATACAATACATGCGTGTGTGTGGTGGTTAAAGAAGCAGGAGGGGTTTCAATAATCTTTTATTAAAACCAGCTTTTTAGCAATTTGCTTTCATGGGTGTAAGAAGATATTGACAACAGGAATTTATTCTGGACGCATGGAAAATTCTGTATGTGAAATTCAGGTTCTGGCTTTTTCTTGTTACAGAGCAGTAGCAAACCCAGTCTGCTGAGTTCTGGACTATTAGTTTTAGTTTAATATACATCAGGAAAAGAAAGAAAGCAAAACCTCTTGAGTTCTCCAAATTGCAGTGACATCTGTTCAGTAAAAAGAAGAAGTAATGCATAAGTAAATGAATGCTATCAACATATGGTGACAGCTCCTAGATCTGCTTTGGCATGGAAGTAAGGGAGGATGAAAAAATGTTCAAGCTAATGGATAATTCTGGTTCAAACAAGCTCAGCAGGTAGTAATTTTCTGAGTTTTTTTATGACTTACTAAGGTTTGTGGAAGCCATTTTCCTTGTGTGTAGGAGTGAGGACCATCAGGTGAGGCTCCTGGTTTCTAGCATGCTATTTCCTTTTTGCTTGTATGAAAAATGGTTTCTCTGTATAGGAAAGAGTGGCTTATGACCTACCTTTCTGGCAGGCTGCTCCCCTGCTGACCTGCAGGAAGCAGATAAAATATATGTGCAAAAGGTTTAATTCATCTTCCTCTAAACCCAAGCACTCTTGGTTAGAGCTAAGGCTTTCTCTGCAAAGAGGATTTCCTAGATAGCTCAGCAGAACCCAGCTCCAGCAACCTTCAGACCATGGAAGTAAAAGTTAAAACCCAGCTTTTCCCACCTGAATGAAATCCCTGCAAATCTCTGGGTCAGGAGAGTATGAATAATTAGCTCATCTCTTAAAACAGGGCTATTACCTATATGCCAGGTACTGCCTTTCTCTTGGAGCTCTCCTAGTTCTCTGCTGATAGCATCTCTTTGAGATATATTTTTAGCTCATAGTCTGCCAGGCATGGATTTATAACCTGATGCTGGAAAAATTCCTGGTATCATTGCTGCTGCCTGGAGCCTTGCTGAACCTAATTTAAATTAATTCCTTGATCCCTTTTCATGTTCTGCCTCTTTAGACATCTTCTTGGGTGCATCTTTTCAGAGCAGATCCTGCTTCCTCCAGGCAGCACAAGCAGTAAGCAACTGCATATGCACCTGTGCTGTCCCCCCATCATGTGCTCTCTTCCATCTGCAGGCAGAAGCACAGGCACATCTGACCTGCTTGCCTCTTCCTGTCTCCACAGTGAAGCTGCAAGTTTGTCAATGATTAACTGATTCAGCTGGTTTTTCTGGATTAACTGATTTAGCACAGCAGATCTGGTGAATGCTGAGTGGAAGCCAAAATTTCATTAGCTTTCTTTCCTTTCTGTCTTCAAAATAACTGGGCTCAAATCTGTAAAAACCCTGTAATTAGTTAAGTGTCAAAGGTCCTCTCTGCATCTTTTTTGAAGTTCTAAAGGCAATTTGGAGATTAAGCAAAGGTTTTTCAACTCTAAAGGCAGTTCACCTTTAAACAACTGCTGTCTACTTACCCCTAAATAATTATAATTTTAAATGAGCTGGGGTACGTCTAAACTAAATGTGCTTAGGGCAGATGCTTGTTTTGTGGGAGATTTATCAAGATGGTCAAGTACTATTTTTTATTTTAAGCCCCAGGTCTTAGGCTGGCCCAGTTGTGTGGCAGTGCTTGTTTGTTGAAGTTTTATTCTTTCAGATATAGAAAGGCATTTCTGAGAAATTAAAAATTAAAAAAAAAAATTAAAAAAATTGAAATGTGTGCTGATAGAGGAGTAAGAGAAGAGAATTCATGCTACCAAAATTCAGAAGCTGAAACAAGGTGCTGGTGTTAGGTTTGTATGCAGGGCTCCCTGTTCAGTCCATGCAGAATAGAGGTGCTAGCCTGCCTCCTCTGAATGTAGTGGCACTGAGGATTAGACTCTGCAGCTCAACACCTAAAATTAAGATGGTTTCTTTGCACCTCTGTCCCTCTTACCTTTCAGATGTGTTTTCTAGAGGCAAGGCATCTGCCTGGCAGAGAGCAACCACGAAGAAATGAAGGTTTAAGCTGTAGATGGATCACAGTAGGAGCAGAGGTGTTGTTTTAATGAAAACTGTAATATATTGCTTAGTAGGCCAGCCAGCTTTTGGGTGAAGATTAAAAGTGTCACTACAGGATACCTGTTTATGTATGGGAAAAAGATGCATTAATAATAAGTTACAACTGTAAACTGTGTACACATTATAGAAGCAAAACTGAAATAGCTTTTCTTGTCCTATGAATTTTCAGCTTAGTTTGTGCATTCATACACAGGAACTCTCTTATAAATTTCTCCAGGTCACTCATGATGTTCAGGGGTTGAAACATGCTTGTGTTTGGAAAACAGACAATGGAATTCTGTGTCCAGATCCCTTTCACTGCTTGAGAAGTACATAGTACATCATCCTCCAAGGATTCAGTTCTTTGAGTAGCTGCTTGTACTTGAACAATAGGTGTAGTAGACCAGACCAAAACGATGCTTGCACTCATTTTGCTCTGACATGGATGGCTAACGAGAGGTCTGAGGCAGCAGGGAAAAATCAGAGGCAGCAGGGTTGGAACCTTGTGACATGGGTGGTGAGGCACAAACATCCTGAGCTGCTTCTCTAAAAGGATTTCTATCTTCTGAAAGGCCTCCAAGGTTCACTCTTCTCTTGTGTACTGACTGACAGGTTGCATTTCAGGTGAAGAATTGGTTGTGCACATCTGGAACCATTCTGAAACATGTACCTTGCTGTTTTTAAGATTTCTGTAACTCATAATAGTTTACAGGATGGGTTGAAATTTATTCCTGAGCTAGAAGTAGCTAGATGCATTTTTTTCTTAGGAGACAGTAGAATTTAAGGTTCTATTAACAAAGCTGAGTCAATGACAGAGCTGTGCAATAGATGGAGAGAAATAATTTATCGTAGAGGTCTAGTGAAACTTGTGTACAACCATTGCCACCTACAACATAAAAATATTCATTATTATTTATATATTATATGATAAAGGTGTCACGAGTTTTCACCTAAACACATGAAGACTAAAAAAAAAATGTAGTATTTTGTAATTCTGTAGTTACTGAATCTACCATCTGATGTGTAACCAGAGTAGGAAGCTCCTCTAGAGAATTACAGCATACTTTTCTAAAAATTATTCTTATTGTTGTCTCTTTGTATTGTACCTTTTCAAAGATTAACTTCTCCTGCTGTTTTTCTTGGTTTGTTCTGTGATTCTCACAGTGTATGAGGTACCTGTCTGGCTTAATTTAGTTGAAAAAAAAGGAAATGGAAAATAGTTAGAGTAAAAAGTGGCAGCTGTAACAAGAGAAAGAAAGCAAATGTTATTTATATTAGTAGGCAGTTTACTCTTCCAGTGCAGCAATTTGTGTTTTCTGGTGTGGCTGCTGGCTGCTGCCAGCCCTCCCAGCAGTGATTCAGAACCTCTTAGTCACTGAGCAGGGCTGGACTGGGGATTTCTGCTGGCTGGCTCATCAGAGCAAAGGATTATATCTGGCTAAATCCACTTTGAAATATCACAATCATAGGATGATGAAAGGAAGCTGACCAGTGCTTTTTGAATTAATCAGAGTTCAGAAGCAAAGATGGGAGATACCAGAATATTTTTACAATGACTGAATCAGACTTTTGCAGCAGTTGTTAGCCTGGGCAAAGTTTGACCTCCTATGTTGTCAGAGCTGTATTTTTCTCTAGTTCATTAGCAAACAAAATATTTCCTCTGAAATTTCTGCAACGTTGCCTGCTGTATGGATGTATTTTGCTTTCTTGATTCTATTGACTGTTTCTTACTATGTATAATACAATTAATGATATAGTAAGATGGTCGTCTGATTTTTAAAACTTTGCTATGTTAATTTCAACCATGGCTAGAAAGGAATTTTCACAATCTGAAGTTTCTGAATAAAAAACACCCCAAAATTCCAAAAGAACCTCTAGAAACTGTCAACCTTAAGAGTGACTCCCTATTTACCTTTACTTGGGCAGCAGTATCAAAATGTAGTGTCTTCTAGTGTTGTTTTGATAGTAAATTAGATTTTGTCATAGGTAGCAACAGAGCTGCAGACAGAAACTTTACAATCTTTACCAGATATTTGGCAAGAGACATCCTTAGAAAAGCTGCCATATCCTGGTGGGCATCAAAAACATCATGGCCAGCAGGTCGAGGGAGGTGGTTCTTTCCCTCTATTCCATTCATGATAGCCCACCTGGAGTGCTGAACCCAGCTCTGGGAACTCCAGCATAAGAAGGGTGTGGACCTGTTGGAGAGAGTCCAGAGGAAGCCACAAAGATGACCAGAGAGCTAGAGCAGCTCTCCTGCAGAAACAGGCTGAGAGAGTTGGGGCTGTTCAGCCTGAAGAAGAGAAGGCTCCAGGGAGACCTTAGAGTAGCCTCCCAGTACCCAAAATGGGCCTACAAGAGAACATGGGAGACACTTTTGACAGGGGCATGTAGAGACAGAATAACGGGAAATAGCTTCAAATTGAAAGAGGACAGGTTTAGATTAGATATAAGTAGAAAAATTTCACTGTGAGGGTAGTGAGGCTCTGGAACATGTTGCACAGGGAATCAGTGGGTATACTGGAAGTACTTGAGCCCAGGTTAGATGGGGCTTTGAGCAGCCTGCTTTAGTGGAAGGTGTCCCTGTGACGGCAGGAGGGCTGGAGCTAGATGATCTTCCAACCCAAGATCCCTCTCCTCTCCTCTCCTCTCCTCTCCTCTCCTCTCCTCATGTTAGTACCACCTTAAGATCAAGATTAATCCTATGATATCCCAAACCTTGCTTTCAAGAATTTGAAATGTGATTTGTAGCTCCTTTAAGCCTAAAAAGTAATATTTCTTGGAAGAGGAGTATAGGGCATCTTATCTCTAGCGAATTATTTTTATAATAGCTTTATCAGCTTTGTTATCTATATTTTTTCCTTCTTTCTGCATTTATAAAGAAAAACATAAGGAGGAGAAAAATATAGTTTTGGAAGACATAGTTAATATTTTGAGGGTTTCTAGACAGCAATCAAGAATAGGCAAAAACAGCACTAGACCACAGAAAATAAACCTGTGAGGTGTTTGTGTACAGCTTTTATTTACATGCTCAGAGAAAGCTAATTAACATGTTTACCATAAAAAAGATGGTAAATAGGTTGAAGGCTATTAAAAAAGCTATTTCATTTTCTAAACGAACCAATATTTTAAGTCTTCTCCTGACTTTTAGCTACTTAGCCCCTACCATTTTACAGTGGCTTGCCTGATCAAACCAGAATATCCACCCTGTCTTTATCTGGGGCAAAGAGCTTCAGGGATGTAATTAGGTAGAGAAACATACCTTTAATTACACAGTCCTAGAAATAATACACTGCCGTTATTTACAAAGTTACTTAAATATTGCTTGTGAGATTGTCTATATAAAACGAAAAATGAACCTCCGTATATTTGTTTAAAGTTTGTATATGACATTTCAAAAATACATTCAGTCATCATGGAAGGTGTTAATGACATCTAATGCTGTCACTATGACTCTTTGGCTATCTCACTGCTATTTTCTCTGCAGATAATGACTGTGCTGTAGTCTAGCAATCATTATTTCCATTTTTCTTTTTGTGATTTATCCTGTGTCACTAAGAAACAAAGTCTGTTTAAGAATATTTTTATTATCCTAGTCTAAGAGGGCTTTATGATTATGAGTTTCCATGGTACCTGCTGGAAGCTCGTTATTGCTCTCACCCAACAGCATTATTTTAAGTCATAACATCCTATAATAACCAGGTGAATAGATCACTATGTAAACAGCACGCAAATTTATTTATTTTTCTCACTAGATTTTAATTTGACATTTTTTCCCTTTAGAGGCTGATTCAGTCAAACAGAGCCAGACAGAGTAGATGGGGAAAAAACTTGTTCTAAACTCTGGAGTGGCTGGTACAATACTCACAGATTGCCTGTACCAGAAAAGATTCCATTTCCTTTGCATATTTCCTACAAGTTGGTCTGAAGATGTACTTGACTGATATCTTAACATTCAATACACACTGTTGCTAAACTTGCATTTTATACTTCAAAGTTCTGTAATTTTCTCATCTTTATTATGAATGATTTATGGAACATTCTGTTAAAGTAAACATTGATAGCATCAGGTAATGCCTTCAGAACAAATGAAAATAATCATATTTCTGTCAAAAGTAGATGGAAATAATAAGACAATATCTGCACCAAGTGCAACCCACATTTTGTTATTAATGCATAAATTTTATTTATGTCTAGAATATATTGAAATACAAATACTGTACACAGTAGAAATGAGAATGTGTTAGAAGTTATGGACTTTTTGCTTACATTTCTAGTTAGTATGCATCAGCTGACATTTTTAATAAAATGTTTATTGGGAATCTGAAAGAGTGTTACCATGAAATAACAACAGCCTCAGAAAGGATATAATCTGAGAATTACAGAGGTATTTATTACACTACTCAGTTACCTGTGGGCTTTCTAAGGTTTTCAAGGCAAATAAATTAATCATTCTAAGTGAGCAGAATATTAAAATAAGGGAATGCTCAATTTAATTTTTTAGCTTACTTTAGAAGATGAAAATAGCCTCAGATATGATTGTAGGCTGTGCTTGGAGCTTACGTAATTTGCACTTGATGCTGTTATGGGGATGACAGAAAGTAAAGATCCTCCATATACTGTGGAATTTACAAAAACTAGATATAATAACTGAAATAATTTCATGAGTCTGGAAAATACACTCCTGAAAGCCTGGTACCCCTACACCCCAAACCACTTCCTGAGTACGGTACAGTACACTAAAGCTCTCTTTCTGAAACTGGTGAATATGGAACACTGCCTAGTTTTCAAAGAAAAGAAAACTTCTTTATATTTTTGTACATTGTTATATAGGGATATACTTAAATAACGTATCTGTGTCTATCTGTATACATGTGTCCGTTAGTTTGTTTAAAATTTTTAAACCCACTGGATAATATAATTCCCAGTTGCCATGGTAGAGCTAAAAACCTTATTAACGCTGCATATTTTGTGCCAGTAGGTAACCAGGGAGAAGTAAGGTATTATAAATGTTTCAAGGGAGGTCAAGGTTCCTTAAAAGTACCAAAGTACCCTAGATTTTTAAACCTTTTTTTTTTTTTTTCAATGCAGTGACTAGAAGGGCTACTTCAGCATGGTGTTTTTAACATTATCTTTTTTGGTTTTTGCTTTAAGAATACTACCTTAAAACATTTTAGAAATGGAGCTCCATGCTCAATAGTAATTTGTTAAGTTCCTACAGATCACACATAAGTAAATGGGAGTACCGTAAATATTCTAGCCTTCTCTTCATCAATGACAGTTCACTTGTATTTCTTTAGACTGACTCTGATCTTGGTTTATGAAAATCTAAGTTAGTTCTTATCAGCGCTGATTATGTATTTTGGGCATGCCTGACATGGGGAATAATAAAGATTTGAATATAATCTAGTACATGTAGAATAGAGATTTAGAGTCAATATTTTTCTCTTAGTTTCTGTATGGTGACAACAGATTTTTTAAGGCTTATGTTTTTATGGTTCATTTCTGTGGTTTCATATCAATTTCTAGCATAGTTTTTATAAAATATACCATCGTAATGTAAATATTGTTCTATTTTCCCATTTAATTTTCACTAGCACTCTGCATATATAGCTTTTTCCAGATCCTTTTTCAGATATTCTCTCTTGTCCACTGACAGATAATGAAATACAATATGCTAGGTCAGAGCTTTTGCCCCTGATCCAATTTTGGATGACCCCTCAGAAAAAATATGGCGCAAGGGATTGTTGTCAGAGTAGCAGAATTTGGAAACCTCTGCGAGTCTGTGACAATTAAGTTACAGATGCTTGCCAAAGTTGGGGTTTTTTTTTCAAATTCAGCTTAATAAGCATAGAGTTGATAATAACTGCAGTTTGTAACAGCAGGTTGAGGGCTTCTTGGCATGTCTAATGACAAAATAGATTACTGCATAGTGTAAACTACATATCAAGCCAAAAATTTAATGACTTTATTGTTTTATTCTGTGTCCCCTGATTTGCAGAGCACGTAAAATAGAAAGCCCATCTTTGCCCTTTATCAATAAACCTTCTTGTGAGACCCTTCTGTTCAATTTCATCATCCAGTTAATTACTTGTCTTTGTTGCTATGGTCCTTGGGTATATGAAGGAATCTTCAGACTATTAGTGCATAACTTGTATTTCTGAAATAGATCCACTCTGAAATTAATATATTCAGAAATACTTGTGTGTAATACTTGGATATATCAGACCTGTGATAATATTTCATTGGAAAAGACAGTGAGTTAAATTTATACATCACAGGGAAAAGGCTGAGAAGTCACATTTATTATTTAGTTCAGGCTACTTTAGATGTGTGTTTGGAACCATGCAAAGGACTGAAATGAGGAAGTGAACATTTCCAGATCAAGTACCTTAATTAAATGCTTAAAATAGTGTAAATACCTCTAATCAGGTAGTAACGAAGACATCATTTGTGAATGATAAGCCAAAGAGGAATTAACATCCTGCCATTACCAGACCTGGACGGGCTAAGTTAATATATATATATATATATGGGAATATAGCTTCAGAATGACCTATGTGATCCTTTAAAATCTGTCCTGCAGTTGTAAGGCATACAACATGTACATGAATATGGAAAAAAGTGGGCCAGCTGGAATGAAACTGATGGGAGAATGGTCAGAGACCAAAGGAGCACAATTTTTGGGGAAAGGGAAAGAGACATTTTTTGACTTGAAGAGGATACTAAGGGCACAGACAAAGACCTATAAGAGTAATAGAATAAATTTGTTTCTGTACTCCTGATGCCTTGTAATAGTAATGACCTTACATGGTAACCCTGGAAAATTTGTTTCCCTAGTGTAAGTGATCTACACTGTCTTTTTGGCTGTGTGGTCTCTATTAGTGCACATCTTTTGTAATCATTCTAAAGAGCAAAAAAATATGTCAGGATTGCTATAAGTAGTTTAGGGAGGGAGCTACACAGGTGACTTCTTGAGTGGTAGTCCAACTCTATGCATCTGGGAAAGAACACCCCTGTTTAAGCAAAACTAAAAATACTGAGCTATACTCAAGGACTGTATGTGTAACAGAGTGATTTTTCTTCAATGTTTTTCTCACTGTTTTTGCTTTTAATTTATGCAACTTTTTTATTTTGCTATTTCACTTTGCTACTTGCAATTTTCCAGCAAGGACTTGAAAACGACTCTCAGCTGAGAGCAGAGAAAGCTGGAACAAAATGCCTATTTTATAGGATGTTTACTTGAAACTTTGAGGCTAGTGTCTCCTCACAGGACACTGCTTTTGTGGCTTCATAAGTGGAGCACCATATCTATAATGTTAAACTGTGGAAAAGTCATCAGGAACAGCTAAATTGTATCTGGGGAAAATTAGGTAAGAGTCAGGAATTTTAAGAAAGTGTTTCACCCTGCAGCATTACCCTTGTTACAGCGCTACAGACATTAGCACAGACTAGTCACAACACAGAGATGATCAACCCCCTTCATAGGTTGGATTCTAGCCTGTGCGCTTCTCACTAAGCACTTATAGTTCTGCAACTGTTAATTGGAATGTTGGATTACTTCTGAATCTAGGCAGCTTTAAAAAGATGTTGGTATGGGATTAAACACACTAGTTCTTGACCATAAATTACTTGGGTGGGGAGGGGTATCTTTGTATCTTCTGTGAAGGCCTGGATTTTGTCCATTTTCATGATCTTTATATTTCTGTTAGTGTGGTTTGTTCAAATTGTCTCAGTTCATGTATTTTGTTCCCGTTATGCTTGTTACACATGTACTTATACTGATTTTATTTACTGATTATATAATCATAAATAGACATGGATCTTCTTACTTGTCTTGCTTTTTAAATTCTATTAGGAAAAGGTATGGCATTTTCAATGTAATCTGTCAAGACAGAGAAATATCTACTTTTTTTTTTTTTTTAATAACTTCCTTGCAGGGAGGAAGATGGGGAAAGTAGCTCCTTTGATTCAATTTTAAGCATTAAAAAATATTTCGAGTTTCATGCATTAGTCTCTCTCTCTCTCTCAAGAAAACCTTGCTGCATGTGTAGCTGTCTATGCCTTGGAAAAGACTTTTAAGACTAGGTGATTTTTTTTTAATGTAGGAATTTTTTTTTATTTCCAGAGAGTCAGGTCTCCTGTAGTTAATCCAATCTCAAGTTATATTGCTGTGCTGGGTGAGTGCTGTTCAGGAGAAATAAAAGAAAAATTCAGCATTTTTAAATGTAGTGTAGAGATGAGACCATGGCAAAAAAAAAGTAGAACTCTCTTTTGTGCCTGAGACTGTACTAGTAAAAAGCATGACATCTGCAGTAAGGAATTATCACTGTTTGCATTCAGAAAGCTGGCTACACTTCTTGCTCTAGCAGTTTATATACCAATATAACCTTTCTGGGTTATAGATGTAGAAATATCAATAATTATGTGAAATTCAGGGAAAAGATTGTTCTCTAGATTTGTAATTTTATGTGAGTGTAGGAATTGACAGATTTTATTGAGCTGAGATTTGTCTTGCGTGTCCTTCTGTCAACAATAGCTAGCACAAATAGCTGGTTTGGAAAGCATCACAACTCCTTGGAGGCAGAATAGGAGAACTTGTAGTCCTGTTCATCACTGGTCTGTGCTTTTAGATGGATTGATTTAAGCCTGGAAATATTAAAGTCTATATAATTTGCAAAAGCAAAGATAATTTCCAGCAGTTCTCATTACTTGAACTACTCCTGTTTTTTATACTAATATTCAGGTGTTCCTTGAATCTCTCTAAACTTTTGCTGTTCATACATTCTGCTGCAAATTATTTTCAAAATGTTACATTATGAAAAAAAATTTTAAAAAAATTTAATTACCTTCATTTTTATTTTTGGGATCACCTGTGTTACTGTAAGAGGAATTGCTAAACTTTCTTCCCTATAGTACTGATTTTAATAAATACTGCTGTTTTCTTGTTGCACTCTATTTGTCTTTTTTTATCGCTCTTCATATGATTGTGTCCATTTGTATGATTCTTACTATTCTTCCTTAAATCCCACATAATTCTCACTACCCAGTTTGGAATAAGCTGCATGTTATTTCACATGAAGTATTTATAGGAAAAGTATTGTAACTTTTTCAAAGGTGTTTTTCTTATGCAATATCCTTACGCAATATCTTGTTTCCTTGATTTGACCATAGCTGCACCTTTATTTTCATACTGACAGTCAAATTCATTTTCTAAACAGATTCTGGTAATTCAGAATCTCTGCTATTTGTATGAATGTGAGCAAACTTGGTTTTAAAATGAATTTTTGTTCTGAATAACCAGATTGGGCCTTGCACTTATTAAAAGAATATAATTAAATAGTCCCTAAATTCTGGAATTATGGTTGTGTAAATCTTGTGATACTCTAGTGGACAAATGACTCAGGTACACAATATTCTATTATTTTGTTTGCTTCTTTCTTTATTTTATAATTCAGAATTTAACTTCACAGGGAATGGCAGGAGCTATGCATTTCTGCAAATGTCATTGTTTTTCTTGGGATCACATTTCTCAGTATCTTGGAGCTATACTAGAAATCGAGTTTCCATTCTAGCCATCCCTTGCTGACCCTGATGTGAGAAGATATGTTTTGGTAATCTAGAAAAATAGAGGAAGGTCTGCAAGAAAACACAGATTTTTTTGGTCTCCATTGTGTAATGTGGGACACTCTAAACCACACAAAAACATATATCATTTAACCATTTATAAATCTGAAAACTGTATTTACAGGACAGATCTGGATCTTGTCTGAGTTTGTTTTTTTTAAAATCTGATTTAATCTAATTCCTTTACTACATAGATGTAATTCGACTATGTGAAAAGGAAGACATAATTCTCTTTGGAAAAATAGAATCACAGAATTGTTTAGGTTAGAAAAGATCTTTAAAATCATCAAGTCCAACTGTAAAAACCCAGCACTGCTGAGTGTACCACTAAACCAGGTCCCTAAGTTCCACATCTACACGTCTTCTAAATATCTCTAGGCGTAGTGACTCAACAACTTCTTTGGGCAGACTGCTTCAATGCTTGTCAACCCTTTCTTTCTGTGAAGAAATTTTTCCTAATATCCAATTTAAACCTCTCCTGGCACCTGAGCCTGAAGCCATTTCTTCTTGTCCCGTCACTTGTTTTTTGGGAGAAGAGGCTGAACCCCAGCTGATGGCAGCCTCCTTTCAGGGAGTTGTACCAAGTAAAAAGGTCACCTCTGGGCCTACTTTTTTTCCAGGCTAAAAAAATCCCAACTTCTTCAAGTGCTCCTCATAAGACTGATGTCTCTGAAATTGACTGTAAATGCCTAAATATTTATTTTAAACCCATGTGAACCCATGGGGAGATTGCAGCATCATTAACAGTAGCAAGAAGTTGAGGACAATCATCTGTTATTTCCTGTATGTCTGATGTATTCCTTTTGGAATTTTTCCAGGTTTATCATTTTACTTTGTTCCCACAGCAATTGTATTATTACCCTGGAAAAATACAATAGGCTGCAAAGATGACCTTCCCAAACTTTATTATCTTTTTTAATTTTGAAATGACTTAGAAATAACACTTCAAGATCCTGGTATGTGAATTTTTTTTTTAAATGCCTACCACTGAAGTACTTTAAAGGAATGATTCAACATCATTATTATTAGAAATTATAGAATGACTAATGTGATTTTTTTAAAAAAAATTATTTTTCTTCCCTTTAATATCCTTTTCTACATTTGTCTTCTTTAATATTTACTGTGGAGGCCCAGTAATACCCACGAGTGGAAGCAAGGCTGGGAAGCTTATGCTTGCTGAGGAAACATCAGCATGTTTGTTAAAGTGCGTGATGGGCAGTTATGTGGGTTCAGGGTAATTTTTTTCTTAAATATTCTATTTGTGTTTTCTTGTGGGTGGGTTTTTTTTTTTTTTTTGAGGGGAGATTATTTGTGTCTTACAGCAATATTAATGAGATTTTTTTGTGGAAAGGCAAAAAACCCAAAACCCATTATTCATTTATTTAAAGGATGTGAAAGCTGAAGAGGTGGCATTGTGAACTTAGTTTATGACTATTTCATGCTTGCCCTGGACATTTATATCTACTGCATGGTTGTGCCCCAGCTGTGCTTCCTGCTGGGGATGTGATCACAACAGGAGCGTGGTCTGGAGTGACTAGAGATGTCCTTCTGTACAAGTGCTTTGTACTGTCCTGAGCCTATGCGGTCTCTGATGCATTTGTTGGGTCTGCAGCTACTAGAAGTAGTGGTAGCTGCCTTTTGCTATGAAATGGGCTGCAAAAATACAAAAGAGTTTCATTGAATAGAGGATAGGATGCAGAATTCAGTTAAAAAATTTCCAGCTGCTGAGGCACTGCTTCCTTTCTCCCTCTGCCCTCTTCTTCCTTCTCCTCTGAGTCCATTCACTAATGGTTCTGAGTTATGTCAGTAATAAGCTCTACTAAAAATAAGGCAATAAAATAATAATAATAATTTAAAAAGTAGATGGAAAAGAAGAGAATGAATCCAGGAGTAGGAAAAAATTAATATAATACTAGAAGAAAGGAGGCAGGAGTAGAAAAGTCAATTGTGGCTTTAACTTTTAGAGAAGGAAGGGTCCTTTGCCAATTCTAGAAAAAGAAAAAGAGGCAAAGCTGCCAAAATACTTTTTCTTTAACTACTCAACTGGTTTAATTTTTAAAAGCAATTTTTAAAAGTATGTGTAAGTTTGAAACAAAACATATTGAGGAAATATGTTGTGCCTGTTGAATTTTATTTACTTTTTTTTTTTCTTTTATTCTCTTTTTTACCTTTTTCTTTTTTTTTTCTTTTTCCAACATGATACAACTAAGGCAAAGAATTTAATAAAACTCTTATTTTAATTTTATTTATTTTATTTATTTTATTTTATTTATATATTTATTTATTTTATTATATATTTTTATTTATTATTTATTTTAATAAAACACTTATTCTTTATTTTAATACTCCTTATTTTAGAGGATCATATGATGGCTTGAATTAGAAGGAACTTTAAAGATCATCCAGTTCCAACCCCTTTGCCCTGGGCAGGAATACCACCCAATAGACCAGGTTGCTCAAAGCCCCATCCAACCTGGCCTTGTAACTGCCAGGGGTGGGGCATCCACAGCTTCTCTGGGCAACCTGTTCCAGTGTCTCACCAACCTCATAGGAAAGAAATTCTTCTGTATGTCTGACGGAATTTCTCCTCTTTCAGTTTAAACCTATTACTCTTTGTCCTATCACTGCAGTTCCTGATGAATGATTAATGTATTTTTTAGCATTATAAAATAAATTATCACTTTGGATTACTACTTAAGCATTTTCACATTTTTAAAACTCAAGTTAATTTTTAATTATTTGTATTCTATACTTAAGCAGTTTCTCTTACATGAGGTCCATGAATAACAGAAATTTTACTGCAAATTTATCTTACAATAGAGATAAATGCATCTAAGGAGTTTAATTGCTTGAAATTATTCTTGAATTTGTTTTCAATTTAGCAAATATTTCCATATAGTGATGCTCCCCTTTCTGTTCAGCAGATTAGGGGTTTGAATCCTCCTTGCAACTAAAATTTTACAAACATAGTGCTACAGACTATGCATGACTGAAAAGGTAGGTGCCTTTATGTTTGATTGGTGCTGTTTGGTTTCATAAAAGATATTTAAATACTCACGCAGCTAATGAGATATGCTGTAGTAGGTTCACTTTCTAGAGAACTGAGCTACATCAGTTGAAATTCATCTTTGCAGTGTCTGCTCCCGACTGCATCCCAAGCACCATCTTGTAGAGCACTGATGGATGGGCAGCTCCCAGTGCTGCCTGTTGGTGTTGTTATGCTTCATGATGTACTTCATATTCATGGAGCAGGGACTAGGAATGGGAATGTACTGCGCTGCTGCAGCCAATAGATTATAATGTAATTTCTTTCTGTGGCTCAGTAAGTATGCAAGTACTTTGTACAAAGGTGGAATATACTCCATAGAAGACATTGAAAATTTCTCCTCCCCTATGTTTGATGATGTGGATTCAGTCATTTCAGGGAAGTTAAAAAAAACTCACTGGGTTTTCAGCAGAACAAAGTGGGTGCCCAAATAATGTGCTCTGTTGTGCATCACAGGCTCATGCCCACATCCTTCCCATTTCTGTTGAACTGGTTTTTTTATAGATCCCTCAGTCAGTAAATAGTCTGCTCCATGTTTTTGCTGCGCACTTCCCATTTAGGATCTAAATTTTAAAAAATTAAGCATTTACTAAACTGTAATCTTGCCCAAGTACTTGCTACTGGTGGTATAGTTATTACAATTATTTCTTATTGTTATTATTGTTCGGGGGAAAATTATAAATGACCTAAATATCCAATGTACAGGTTTTCTACAAGTATATGAACATGTTCAGGAATGCTATAATGGGGAAGCTAATTTGAAAGGAAGTGGGAAGAGAATTCAGGTGCAGTTAAGTAGCAATTAGAGGTCAGTTAAACCGAAGGTTGTGAATAAAATTGTAGGAAGGGAGTAAGCAAGAAATGGTTATTTACTTATGCAAATTGCCATCCTTCTATTTTGAACAATACCTGAATCTGCTTATTATTTCCTATGGCAAGGACTAATATTGGCTTTTTCTCTTCTGTTCTCCATCCCAACATATACCTCTTGTTTTTGTATTTTGCTGATAAAGTTTTGTATCCTCTTAGGCTTTCATGTAATTCTGTTTACCTCTTATGAAATAGGTTTCTGTGGGCTTATTTGAAAAGCCAGTTCTTTCTGTAACAACAATTGCTTAGTAATAATCTCCTTTAGGTGGAATTTAGGGTATTCAAATACTCTTGTAATTTTATTAATCAACCTTTATAGCCAGATTATAGCAGAATTGCTACTAATACCTTTGTATTGGCTATTGAACTTGTTTCAGTTGGCTGTACTTTATCCCTGTAATTGCAGCCTTTTTTAATAACCTCATTATTTTGTAGCTTTGTCCTGTCCAAGTCTTACTCTTCTCTTGAATTTCTGAAATATTAACTCCTGCTGTATGTCTGAAGCATTTGTGCAGGATGTCATGTTGTTATGCTTGTCACTAAGGCATTACTAAAGTTTTAAATCCATTCATCCCACTGCTTTCATAAATGATCTACAAAATAAACATAGGTTCTGCTTCTGCTAGCTTGTTGTATTTATGCAAGCTCATAGTCATTTAAAGTTATCTCCAGTAGCCAGCCCTCAAGGGAATTGAAGCCTTTCCCTTAATTTTTGATGTTTTTTAGTTTTGTCTGATTTGTAGGAAGTGGCTGAATACTCTCCTCTGACAGTGAGTCTGTCTTCTCATTATGTGCCAAATATTGAATGCAACTTGTGTTCATGGAGGTGTTTCTAGAGCATTTCATCTGTTGTAGAAACCAAAAAAAGATAAGACGATGCAAGTGGTCATGAAGCATTCAAGAACGAATTTGAGGAGCCTTAAAAAATCATTATTCAACTTATCAATAGAATTTGTATTTAATGTCTGTTGATTTTCAAATTTTTGTCACCTGGTCCAGTTGTGTCCCCTCCCAGGACCTTGCCCACCCCCAGCCCCTCGATGGTGGGGGATTATTGAGAGACTCCACAGATGCGGTGCCAGCCCTGCTCAGCAGCAGCCAGAACACCGGTGTGTTTTCAGCACCTTTCCAGATACTGATGCAAAGCACAGCACTGTGAGGACTGCTATGGGAAAATGAACTCCATCTTACCCAGACCCAACATGCAACTTTTTTAAATAGAGGGATCATCTCCCTCAAAGTTCAATAGCATTAGTAGATGGAAGACAGAAGAACTCTAAAATGAGGATAAGATGGAACTCCTTGTTTTCCATCAAAGTGTTCTGTTCTAAATATCACCTTTACATTTTCATTTCCTTCAGTTTTGAAAAAATGAAATTCAAGCTGCTTATCCTCTAAAATACACTCAACAATAAGGACTATGTATGAATCAGAGCTTTGAGAATTTTAGCAGTGCTGTTCAAAGGTCACCCTTGCCTCCTTGTTTTTAAAAAGTTGCATCAGTTATTAAGGTGGGGACAGTACTGATGTAAATCTTTGGACTGAGTCACCAGATTTATTGTTCTTCATTACTTCAAAGTCTTTGAGATACTTAGGTGGTTGAGATCTTAAACCTTGCAGAGGATGCTGCAAAATGGTTCTCAATGACCAGTGCTGGGGTCAAATTCTTGGTTCATGCTTCTGTTCTTCTTTTTTTGGAATTTAGTATAAATAAGGAGAAAAAAACTCAGGTACTGTAGCAGGTGGTTGATTTTTTGAATACTGCTGTTCAGCCCTTAAATATAAAGTGGTTTTTTTTTCCCCAGAAAAATCCTGCATTGGTTAAAATATTTATATTACTGTTATTGGATACCTTCAAGAGGATGTGATTCAGCTAGCACATAGTCAAGGAAGGGTTGCTGTGAGCTGGTCAGCAATGAATATGAACATGAGGCTTCTGAATTGACAGTTGTCAACAGGATCAGCACTAAATAAGTCTGATTACCTTTGTTCAGGTCTTACTTCTCCCTGGGGCATGCCCGACCATCAGGGTGCTATTTATCATGCTCAGTTTCGTGGGGCATAGCAGATGAACCAGCCACAGCAGCAGCTGGGGGAGATTTAGATTTAAAACTGGGAAGGATGGTAGGTGACTAGGGATAGCAGGGCAGTAATCAAACACATGGCAGCAGGTGTGCCGTGTACGTTATTGTATTTGCGGGGACCCTCGTGGCAGGAAGGAATGATGAATCTGACTCCATGTTCTCAGAAGGCTAATTTATTATGACACTATATTATATTAAAGAATACTATACTAAACTAAAGAATACAGAAAGGATACTTACAGAATGCTAAAAAGATAATAATAAAAACTCATGACTCTTTCCAGAGTCCCGACACAGCTTGGCACTGATTGGCTATTGAGTCAAAATAATTCACACCAGAAACCAATGAAACAACCACCTGTTGGTAAACAATCTCCAAGCACATTCCAAAGGAGCAAAACACAGAAGAAGCAAATGAGATAATTGTTGTTTTCATTTTTCTGTGAGGATTCTCAGCTTCCAAAGCGAAAAATCCTGGGCGAAGGGATTTTTCAGAAAATGTGAATGTGACAGTACTTGAAGCTGGTGCTGCATGACAGCATCTCTTTAGGACAAGCAAGTAGTTATCAAAGCTGCAGCAGTAGCAATCTTCATGCTTTCTCATGCAAAAGGACATTTTTCCATCACTTAGCTGCTATTTAAACACACTTCAAGAAGTAAGAGGGCAGCCAGCAAGGGTTTGTTTGTATAAAATATTTCAATTCGATCCCAGTGTTGGGCTAAGTCTGTAAGTTTGCAAAGGCTATAACTAGGATTTATAAAAATGATTTATTTTGTGGTTTTGCTTTCTTTGGGATATTTTGGACTGACATTTTGGCTCCATTTCTTCCCCTATATTTTATAAAGGTCTATGCATTCTGAGAGGATGATAGAGATAGCCACTCTGAAATTCTGCAATGTGCATATTGGTGGTCTATGTTAACATGGGAAATCATTGGTTCTTACAATAGACTGCGATTTTCTGCAGTGGGAGCTAAGAATTTAATAATGCCATTGCTCTTCTGAGAATAAGGCTGGGTTATCTATCTGTGCCAATTGCTGAATCAAGCCAACTAGGCAAGTGTTAGCAAATTATCCTTGGAAGTTATTTATACTATCACTTTGTCAAGTGTGACAGAAAAGTCATTTATTTAGCCATGAGTATGTGATAGCAACTTCTATTTAATTTCTTTCCTGTGCAGTGCGGACCTATTATAACCTAAATTCTCTTGTGTTATTCTCTAAAATGTGCAAAAGTAGCACAGACTCTTGATTAGATTCCATTGGCCTAAGGACAAAAAGAACCTATTGCTTTCCCCTGTAGCATGTTTCTCTCCTTATTCATGTGTGGCTTTTGCTAATCCAGTGACCTTTGGGACATTAAATACACCACCATCTTGCCATTACTTATTTCAAATGCTGTAGATATAAAATATTCCTAATTTCTGATTACTTCCTTTCAATAATTTTTTGGGATGATTAAACACATTTTTATCTCTCAAATATGTAGTCAGGTGAATATGGCATGCTTGAAAAAACAGCAAGAAATTGATGGAATTAATGTGAAGTTTGGCAGGTGATGTCTAGTTCTGCAGCTGGTACTGCCTTAGCATGGGTTGTTCAAGTACAACGTGTAGTAGTGGAGCAGGGAATGGGGACTTCCTCCAAGAAAGTAACACAGATAATAAAAACCACATTACTGGACAGATATTATTTGGTGGTTAGTTTAATAAGTATCTAAGTAAGTATGAGGGTATGCCTAAAGTAATTTTAAAAGCCATCTGCAAGAATTTTGCTTTCAGTATGCAGGACTTTCAGGATCTGAACAATAAAATATCTTTATTTGTTGAATGTTTTCTAGAATAGTTGCATTGAAATTGACGGAACAATTGCTTTATACACTGTATATTAAAAAGTCTAAGAAAAATAACTAAGCTGTTTTGCACCGGGGCACTGTCTTTTGCTTAGCTTTTAGAAGTGTTTCAGACACTTTTCCCTCCTAAAGTTATCTGTCTGTAAATGGATGTTTGGATAGCTGAATTCATTATGATAAAAAAGGGTGTTTGGTTCTGCTTGCTTAGCTGTTGTGAAATGAAAAATAAACACTCAGTATCTGCTCATTAAGAGAAGAAATCTCAGTAAAATATAATCTTTCTTTTGTTTGCTGCCAAATATTTGCTAGTTTCCCGTGGGATGCTTGCTTGCATTTTCTTATTTGTTAGCAAATGGACATTCAGAATTTAAGACCCGACCTCTCAAAGATATTAAGTATAGGCTTGCCATTTGTTTTCACAGAAAACAGGGAATCTAAATAAATGTGAGGGTCTAGTACTCCATAACTGAGATGAGTACTAGGGGTGAATTAAACAAAGCAGGATGGGTGGGAGGGAGAAATGCTGACAGGGAAGCTTAAAGGTAGTGGTACTGATTGATTCCCTCCTGATTAAATGAGACAATTTGTAATGTAGTCCTTTGCTACCAGGTTAATTCACCAATTCTTCCTTTTTAGACCCTGTTCTTTTAATAGGAAAAAGCTGAAAGGCAATTCTGGTTGCTGACATTTGCATAACTCCAAAGAAATTCAGTTATCTGAACTTCTGTTGCCTGTAGAAGAGGTTATATACCTGCAGCCGTATGCAGACTTATGCACATGAGAAGCTTAGTTTAGGAAAATTTTACTTTCATTTCATCACTTTTTTAGTTCTGTGTATACTTTGATATTTTATTAAGCATAAATTTTGTGGTCAAAGAAGAGGAAGGTGGTAGCAGAGAATAGCATTTTGTGAGTCTGTGAGGCTGAAAAATCCACCTGGTGATCTCCTGGTCACCTATCTTGATGCTGTATTTCCAGAGTTGTATCTGAGCTGCAGAAACAGAGAGCTGTTAGCAGAATGGCAATGGAGGATTTGTGCCAAAAGAAAACACAGTCAGCTGACAACTGTGTTTTCTAATACATACTTGTGTCACCAGATCATTTGTTGAAGTGGCAGAACAGAAGTAATTATAAATATCCTCCAAAAGTATACACATAACTCAGTTTCAAATTGCCATGGAAAGAAATTTAAGTGTGACTTCAGATGGGAATCTCAGCTAAAATTTGTGCTTCATTTAGAAGAGACAATCTGGTAGACCCACCCCTTGCTACTTATAATTGCCAGTACTCTGATAAAGTTGATTAGATCTCTACATTACAGGAATTCACTGTGAAAGCAGATTTTTCCTGAACTCCGTGATGGACACAAACATAGTGTACCTTAAGCTGGATGGTGGCTGCTGAGAAGTGGCAGTTTTGGCTCTATATTTAATCCCAAGTTCTTTGGTGGCTAACTTCCAGAGTGCTTACTTGCCTCCCTTCCTTTCAGATGTAGAAAGAGGTGTCTGACTTATTTGGAAATGTAAGTTTCTCTTTATTTGTCATATTTTTAACTCAGCAGTAACTAAGCAGAACTCAGTCATGTCTCAGTGTCCCCTAACAGACTCTCACAAAGAATGCAATGCTGTCATAGAGGTATCTGATTAACCTCTCTGGCTAAATGCTATTTCTATTGGATTCCTACCAGCACTGCCTGCAGGACAGACTTTCCTGGGGAAGAACAAGCCATGCACTAGTGTATGTGGAGGGGCAGTCAGCAGGAAATCGTCTTAGAAGAGGACCAAGGGTCCAGGCTGGGACCTTGGGGACCTGTGTTTCATGTCTTCAGAAGAGCTGACCTTTGTGTACCTTCATATTTTCTGCTCAGACTGCAAGAGTGACCCCATAAGCCTCCCTGCTTCAGCTAATATCAAATGTATCAAATAGCTGCTTTTGGTCCTCAACTCAGCTACTGCCTAGAGATTGCAGCTGCTAAAATTGTACTGAAGTGTTAATTTTGCTTCAAGGTTTTGTCAGAAACATCTATTATTTTTGTAGGATTTTGTATGAATTTATTACCACGAAACAGGTCACAATTGATATCTTCATTTTCTGAAAAATGCTAATTTGCCAAACTTCATAGAACACGCACTAGGATAATATTTTATTTATTTTTTTAATTTTTAAAAACATGTTATTGGTAAGTTAAGATTTAAAATAAATAAATATTTATTAAAAATAATATTTATTTAAATTTATTTAAAATAAATAAATATTTATTAAATAAATAAACTACTGTAGCAGCCAATGGTAAAAGAGAAGTCCAGGATGCATAAACGTTTCTTTCGGTACTGGGTCAGAAATGTACCTTAAGATGTGCCAGAATTTGAGGAAGTTCTGATAAGTGAAATAAAACAATGAATTTTTTTGTTTATGTGAAAAGTGCTTATTTTTAAAATTCAGTCTTTCCACCTACTCTGTTGGGAAAATTCTCAAAACATTTTACTCCTGGACATAAATGGCTTGATATTTTGAACAAGGGCTGATTCACAATTCAGGTAAAACTCAACACGTGCCAATGTGCTGTTCTTTCCTACTGATTTTGCCAGGAATGAGAATTTTTTGTAGAAACCTACCAAGACTGGGCCAATTTTGAAATATACTCTTTCCATCCTAACATTAGCTCAATGTGTTTCTCCTACTGGGACTACCAGATGATGATTTGTCCAGTTTTCCTTGTTAATTTTTATTGCAGTATTCTTTCCCTCTTCCATAGATTAAAATTTAGTATAAATGCATAGCAAACTGTTAGAAATTTTGACTTAAGACTCATCAGATTTGCTGGCAAAATAAAGTCATGGGGAAGCATGAAATCAATAGATTTGAAGTTTTTTGCTTGGGAGGAAAAGGGTGGCCAAGTAAAAAAAAAAAAAATAAAAAAAATAAACCTTTCTTATTCCTACTCCCTTTACACCAGGCTATTACCACTTCACAGTACTCTGTTGCAAAGAATGGGTTCACACAGGGTCAGCTCCTGTGACTGTCCTACATTTCTGCTAGTTCAACATTTAGACAACACAACACCTAGGCAAAGATTACAGCAAAGTCTATTGTTTTCAGTACAAGGCAATTATCTATTTCACTTAGACCTAAAGATGTTGGTGCTTGTCAGAAATTGTTTCTTTAGGTGGCTGGTGATGGCAATGTAGAAGGAAAGGAGGAGGATACCTAGGGATTGCTCTATTAAGCATGACAAAGTCACAAAGCTGCAAACACACTGGACACTTAAAGCTAATATAGATAACTTCACCTGAAAAGGGAGAGGGTAACATTAGTATTAGCAGCTGAAAGTGCTCAAGAGCTGTCAAAATATGACAATTTGTGAAGCCATCACCTTTTCTTAATTTAAAAAAAAAAATCTTTTATAAGTAGGAGCCTGTAAAATTTACTTTATGAGCCTTTTCTGTGACTGTGGGAGCTAAAAATAATAGCTTCTTCAGCTAGGTTTTAAGTAAGACACATAAAATATTGAGACACTTCTATAAAGCTGAAGCAATCAGTTTGACAGAGTTTGACAGGGACAACACCACCCTCTTTTCATGGTTAGGAAAGCAGCCTGGGATTTGTTGCCCTTCAAATTGCAGTTTTACTGCCAGAGGGTATTGGGAAATACTGTTCTGGGTTAGAGTGTGAAGTTTCCCATTGTGACAGGGAGTAACCTGGCATTTCCTGTCAGTCATGCCTCAAATGAAAATCTGTGTCATAACGTGATTTTTCTGTGTACAAGCCTGCTTATTAACTCTTGTTTATGTTTAAACCCATGATTGACATGAGACTTTTCCTTCATCCATCCATGGTTAGTTTAGCCTACCAAAGCAGTCATGCAGCTCCTCTCACTAAGGTTTTACAGTCAGAGGGGCTTTAGCAAACATTGCTCAATGGAAACAATAAGATAAATGTGAAACCCTTCCCTACCATTGTTCTGTGAAGCTTTAATAGGTGTAACAATGTTGGTTTTACTTTAAAAGGAAAGTGGGCAAAAAGCTTGAGATAAGGTGATAAAACAAGCTCCTCCCCTCAAAACCATGCAGCTTTAACTTGGCCCCTCCTTCCCCTGGCTTAATTGTATTTTCTGTCTCTTGATTGCAGAAGCATTAGTGACCCATAGAGAGTTTGATTCCTTTTTGCATCATCTGCATGCTGTGCTAATATACACAGCAGCCTTTGCTTCTCTCCATTACAGAGGGACGAGTACATGAGCCTTCACAAGGTCACACTTACAGAAAGGCAAGGCAAATGAAGACCTGGAAATGCTAGAAAGTACATTCATTAGATCTGGATTGTATCAACAGTAGGGATAGGATGCAAACTCTGCTTTGGAAAAAGTGGGGCTGTCAGAGAGAGCAAGAGAATGATTAGCAAAGAGAAAGGGATATGTGAGTTGGGAGAGGCTGAAGGTCTGTTTAAGTCACTATTCCTTTCCTCTTTGCAGTGAACTTGTATTTCTTGTTTTAATGTATTGCTTTCAGTGTTGTTGAAGGCTTACTGCTCTGCAGGCCTGGAAGGGTTTGTTCTTCAATGACCCCACGTACCCTCCTGGTGTCCTTGCAGCAGATCGCTGCAGGCTGTATCTGCTTCCCAGGGGTTTTGACAGCTCTGTAAAGCTTAAAAGAAAGTTAGGGTCACATGGCAAAGAAGCAATATTGTAAGAGAATTTCTGGTGTGCAACTTGAGAGTTATGGCATGAAAATCAAGATGAAATATGGGCAGGATCTGTACAAAATATGCAGAGGAACTTGAGATTATTATAGGGAGTGAGAAGTTGGCATGAAAGATAAGGGGTGACAGCACTCTGGCAAGACCTGAAGGATGAAGACTGAGAACTGATCCCGGAAAAATGATTAATAGCAGTAGAGGTAGATGACATCACATTTATATTTTCTTCAAGGAAATAGGAAAATGGAAAAGTTAGTGGAAAATCTGAAGCAGAGAAGTGGGTGGCTTGACTAATATGCCAACACAATCTAGCTTTAGAAGAAAAATTATTTTCATACCATGAAGATCCAGGAGATTAAACAGAGGTTTCATTTCAGTCTGCAGATGTTTGGGTTTAAGGCAATGGCTTAAAATGATACTTGGAACATGAGAGTTTAGTCCAGTGCTTGGGATGTCTTGTGAAAATTTGTTAGTGCTTAGATCTTGCCAATTGAAATAGTTGGTCCCTTTCTGTTATTTTTTTTGGCTGGAAAACAGAAAAAAAAATTGGGGCAGGGAAATGGATTTTTTAACACATATAGGCAAAATTCCACTTGCTCACACACTCAAAACAAATAGCTGTTATAAGTTACAAATTTAAATATTTTCCTCAGTTGTAGCAGGAAGCATTGTCAAAGAGCTTTTATACAGAATATTCATTACAATTTTACACCAACTTAATTCTTGTGCTTGAATGCAGTTATTTTCCTGCCTTCAAAATAATTAGGGATTTTGTCCATCCTCTTGGATAAGAGGTTAAGAAAGTGAGTTTCTTAGAGCAGGAAATATAGAATTTTTTCTTATTTTAATTCAAAGTGAGAGGATTTCAGCATCTGTGTCCTAGGCAAGTAAAAATTCATGCAACTCTTTAGCCTGATGGTCAGTCTGATGACTGCTCTGCGAGTAGAAATCCAATCCATTTTCTAGAGACTTTAACTAACAACCCCTAGTTATATTTTCACTTTTCTTCCTGATTTTATGGCTAAAAAGTTCTGTTGCTGTGAAGCTCATGGAAGAGTGTTTTGGCAAACGGGCTTTAAAACCTGCTTTTTTTTGTACAGTAGAAGGCATGACACATGCTGACAAAAGAGACATCACTAGGGAACAAGTGTATAATGGTCCCGGTGTGTGTTACATTGTGATTTTTGTTAAAGCTGCTTCTGCACGCAATTACATATTGTATTACTTTTCCCTGCGTAACATTAGTTCTCTTGCTGTCCTGGTTTTACAGGAAGGCTTGCAATCCTATATCCAGAGACCAGATCAAAGATCTAAATTTTGGGTGTGAGGATGAGGGATTATAGGTCCCTAAAGTAGGTTGAAAGTGTATCTCTTTTGCTTTTTGCTAGACATAGACGGAATCTGGGAGATTAATTTTTCTTCCCATTAAATAATTTTTTTTAAAAAAAGACCATGTAGAAAAGATTTTTTTTTAAATTTTTCCAGTGATACTACAGTTAAGTTGGCTACAAGTAATTTTGTAGCTGACAGAAAGTTTAAAACAAAATATGTTGCCAAAATCTGTATTGCATTTTATGGTTTACCATTTAGGAATACATGGATACCTACATTATTGTGACTGTTATTACTAATAATTATTATTGCCACTACTATGGGGTTTTTTCCAGCCAAACTTGAACTGATTGACCATGTGGTCAGATGATCTGAAGTGAAAAATCTCTAAGAAGGAGGTGAACATTTTCATCAGGGAATAAAAAGTGCAGGAAAAACATAATTTGACTTGGAAGAGCTTTAAACCTGCAATTTAAGGCAGTGGGGAAAAGTTCTGTAATTGCTGTTTCTGAATATGTGAAAAAGAGAATAGGTTTTTATTCAAGCTGTTTTCACCAATAAAATAGTGGCTTCTTCTGCAAACATGATTATGAACCATTAAGGTCTGGGCCAGATTTCATAGTTTGGTAATAGACATAAAGGACAGAAAGTATGCAAGGAGAGACAATGAAAATCGAATTAATCATGAGTGTCACACAAACTTGGTGAAAAGAGTTACTTTTACTTTTGTTTCTGCAGTTATCGTAAGTTGGTTTTACATTGAAAATGTCAATGAAGAAAAAATATATATTGCTCAATACTAAATGTCTATTATTATTTACTAGAGATAAGTGCCTGGAAAAAGGTGCATGCAAAAATTTGGTCGATTATCAAGAGATGATGTTCCATCTTTGACTAAAGTACTTGACTAAAATATGATTGTGTATCCCTGCTGGAAAATACAACAGAACTGACCTTCTTCAGGGTTCTGTGATGCACAGTGATAATTCCTTGCTGTCCTCTCTTAGGCATTAGTCTTATGTATTATATCAAGTCCCCAACATAATGCAAGTGAACAGATTTGAAGAATATACCATGATTTTATTTTAGTACCTTTCATTTCTCCATTGCATAAAAGCACTTTGGAAAGCAAGGAACTAAACTCTGGTCGTTGAGTCACTACGTGCCTTGAAATGAAACATCATTTTGCACTCAGCAATAAACTGCAGGGAAACTTGAGTACAAGAATAGAATTAGAGATGGAGAATCAACTGGGAATTTAAACAGCTCTGCTCACTCCATCTTGTTTGGAGGTGTTTTTGTAAGAATGGCCCCATTTTCAGACGTGATATAGACTTTACTGAGGTTCTGAAAGATTTCAAGGCATTTTTTTCTATTTTCAATTTTTTTAGCCCTTGAGTTCTGGGGAGCTGACCAGCACTGGAAGTGTCAAGATATCTTGAGAAGTGTTGCTGCTAGCGAAATTCCCAGCTGTGTTCAGAAGTGTTAGGAGTCTTGAAAGACAAGCTATTCTTGTATTGAATCTACTCCCATTTGCAGACCACAGAGGTCTGAAACTCCTTTATTCCAACCTAAATCAGAAGCAATCATACTGAATTCAGTAGGTATGATGCAGTCAAATCAGAGTAAATGAGATCTAAACCCAGTCTTCAAAGGGCTGGATAATTTCTTGTAAAGATTTTTTTAAATGCAGCAGGCTTATCCAAATGGAAAATACATGTAAAACTTCTTCAAGCTTTCCTGTTAGCTAGAGAGCTGTGCTTTGCATGAGAGAAAAAAAGCAAAAGAAGCACAAATTTTAAACATAATTACTTTAAAATAACTTTGGGGAATCACAATTCTCTTTTTATTATTGTTTGTCATTTCCTCTTGGAGAAGTATAAAGTTTCTGAGTCGAATCTAATTTGTTCTTGGTTATGTGATTAGGTTTTGCAGTAATTTTCCAGAAGTAAATATGGACTCTGACCACTGTTAGGAAATATCTTTTGTGTTTTCTTATTAGCAAATCACCACAAAAAATTACAGCAGCTAGAGTGTATCTATGAATTTGTAGGTATAGTTACCCCCTCTACAGGCAGTGGATGTTGAGTAGTCTGGACATTGTGGATGCCGTGCATTTCACCTAATCTTAGGTGCTGCTCAAACCTCACTCAGTGAAAAGAGTGGCACTTTCACACGGTGGCTCATCTCAGCCTTAGTTCAAATGGGGCAGATCAGTTTTGGATGTATCTGTCTTTCTAGTTGGATGACAGAGGGAGCCCTCACACTTGCTATAAACAAAAGTAACAGAGCAAAAAAGCTCCTTCTCGGGAAACTAACTATTCTTGCCCTCAAAAAGAAAGCAGAGAAATAGATGCAGTGGTGGCTCTTGAGGTCTTTATAATGCTACTGAATTTCCATTGGAGAGTCCTCAGCCCCATCAGAGCATGTTCGTGCAGAACACTCTGTAAAATTATCCTGTGAAAGGATATCTGATATTTTCAGGATGCGTACACAAAAGAATCTGAAGCTTAACAAATGAACAGGCAATCTGGGAAAGCTTAAGCTGTGTTGCCTTTCAGTTTGAATTCCAATCTATATTTTCCCTAGGTATTAAACAGACTTTTCTTGGAGTTTTTTTCCCTCCTGAGGGTAGTCTTCTGTACACCACTGTGGCTATTTGAGTTAATAAGGAGATATTCAGTGTTAGCAGCAGTAGCATCAGTCTGGCCTTAGAGAACAAGACACTGAAAATTCTATTTCTGAAAACGTTCTGTCACAAGCATGATAGACTCCAGGGGGTACTCATTTGCTTAACCAAGGTCACTTTAGAAAGGTATTTTCCTGTGCAGGTAAAGAATTACTCTTTTTGAGTTAATAGCATATAATCTTTGTCACTGAAGGTGTCTGAACATGATGGTCTATATGATAAGCTATTTTATTTAAATAGCTACACTGCAAGCCCATCTCCATTAACAAATTGTCACAGTCCATGGAAGACTACAACTGTCATTTTGAAAATGTAAGAGATGCATTAGGAAATTTAAAAAAAATGGTAAAAGCTATTCTTATGTTACATTGTTATATTATTTAGTTTCTATGTATTTATGACCAAACAAGAGAACCTATGCCTACAGATATATAAATATGGAACCTTATTTTCATCCAGTCAAAAAGTGAAGAAAAAGGGAAAGGCAAATTTTGCTTCAATCCATACTTCTTTCCACAAGACTATTGATCAGCCACCTTTCATGACCAACTTATCCCATTTCTCTGCTGCCAAAATTATGTAGGAATTTCATTAAGATGCAAGAATTATCAAAAGAACCTAGTTTTGTATTCTCCCCATCCAAAGTCAGGAGTGTTTGAGGTGCCCTAGAGTGCATCTTTCTGGGAATATAATGCAGATACAGGTGAAATTTCAAGTGCATGGACCTGGCTAGTTCTAGTATAGCTGGGCTCTACTCAGAAAGCAGGCTAGAACACTGATTTGTTCAAGTGATGTTGCACTGGTATAAACATTCCACTGTTACCAACCAACTTTGTAACCACTGCATCTCCCTTTGATGGTTTGCTTATTTCTATCTTTCAGTCTAACATGCTGATATAATCTTATCTATCTGAGCACTGAGGCTTGATAAATTGATATATTCCCTTTTTTTTTCCCCTATTTGTCATGGTCTTTTAGCCATTTTTAATTCAGATGATCTTATCACTAAGTCCATATGAAGAAACTTTTCAAGATAGTGAAATAGCTCAAACTTTCACTTGCTTTAAATCATACTGTTCTTGTATGATTTCTCCAGTAACTGCATTTGCACATCCTAAGGCATTCATGTTCATCCGCAAAAGTGAATACCTGAGCCTCTGCTCCCTATTTTTTTAACCTATCTAAATTTAATGAATCTTTTCAATGAAGTGTCACTGCATGATTTCACGTTGGATAAAATTTTCACTTGTGCACTTTTGTGGGTAAGGATTGTAAATGGGTGGGTGCCTGAGTGCAGCAGTAGAAATGCTGAACAAATGAGTAGTGCTTGTTGCCTGTTCACTGAACCCCATTTACTCTGTCAGTGCTCCACATCAATGTAACAAGTTCAGATATACTCTATTGCCATTTAGCAATTCCTCAGGCAATGATTATATTTCTAAATACAGCTTTGGCTTTCTGCATGTGGTCTTGTGTTTCACTTCTTACAAGGTCTTTCTGAATGCTTCATCTGAATACTGAATTTGATGCTAAGTCAGTGTTAAAAAAAGAGAATAAAATATTCACGTTTTCCAAGATTTTCCAAGGTTTTCTTACTTTTAACTTTATTGCACTATTCTTTTTTTTCCTGCTGTCTGCAGGTGGATCACGGGGATGTTGCAAATTCTTCATAACTAATTGCAATATCTGTACTTACATACTACATCCCTGGCAAGTGCTTAGAAGTACTTAATGCAGGTAAATGTATCTTTTGACCAGAATCTTTTATTTTTTTATACTTCTGTTTCTGAAAGTGCAATGAAGCAGCAATAATCTTCCAGCATTCTTATGGTAAGCATAAAGACTGATATGAACTTCTATGCTAAAGCTCTGACTTGACAAAAGGCTATGTCTTGTAATGCCTTTCATAGAGAATTATATTCACAGGAGCTGTATCTTAAGCCTAGGTGATGTAATTCCTTCTGCATGACACAGGTGCACTGCTCTAAATGAGTAAAATTAATTCATTCTAATAATTACTGCTCTAACTTTGATTCTGTTTGTTGCCACTAGTGGTGTTTCAATCCATGCAGGTTTCTTTCCCCCTTTTCTCAATTTCTTGAGCTTGGAGGAAGTGATCCCTTCAGCCAGGTCTCTTGGACTCCTCTTCCCACAGGATCTGTTGCCTTGGGATTCTTCAAGAAGATCCCTAAAGAGGCTGAAGTCATCTGTCCTGAAATCCATGGTTGCAATCTTCCTTGCTGCCCTGCTTCTTCCTTGCCCATTGCTGAACTCCACAATCTCACGGTTACTGTGGCCAAGGCAGCACCTCAGCCTTCACATCTCTGACAAGGCCTTCCCTCTTTGTCACTATGAGGAAATCATTCTGTGTAGGACCCTCCACTGTCTCTGTCAGGAAGCTGTCATCAATTTGCAGGAGCTTCCTGGACTGTTTGTGCTTTGTTGTGTTACTTCAGCCACCTGAATGATCTGGTGTGCTGATTAAAAAAGAGTATAAAGTCATAACAGTAAAGGTTGCTTGCTCCAGTTGGTTTCTGGTAATTTCTGGTAATTATGAAATAGAATATTGAAGTGTAATAATAATGCAAGAAGTAATTTAGAAAGTGCTGATATAAAGGTGACAAAATAGCTAAGGAAAAGCATATCTGAATTGATATGGCTAAGAGATGACTATGATATAACAGGAGAAAATATGGGTGGGAAGGATGTTTCATTAAAGCTATCTTTCAGGTAATTTCTGTTTGCAAGTGGAATCAATTTGCACAGATCACACTTTTAATATAAGAGAAAACATTTATCTTAAGGAAACAAGGAGAATTTACCACACACAACATGTTTGTCATAGCGATGTTCAGATCTCACTGTACATGTGGCCCAATGCCCATGGATCCCTCTGAGCTGTGCGATGAAGAAGAGGTTATCCATACACATCCCATCCCTCTGGGAGACACTATGTGAGCAAAACCAGAGTTGACAGCCAAGCTGGACTGTGCCCCTCTTTTGCTTGCTCCTTTGCATCCATAAATGAAACTTTGCTTAGCATTGGATCTCTACACAAAATTTGATTTTTTTGGGGATGTTCAAGTTTTTGCTAATTGCAGGTGGAAGACCACATTTGAGTTGTTGCACATGAACATACACTTTTTAAGGGCAATTTTACTTCATGTAAATAGCAGCAAGCTGCTTGCCCTGGAAAAGATTACCTGGATGGAAAAGATTACCTTCAGAGGTACACTCTGGTGCAACACTAAGGACTCAGGCATTTCTGCCTCTGCCAGTCTGACCTAATGGCAGACAAGAAAACAGTAACTTCTACCAAGCTGAATTCTACCAGTGCATTTAGCTTCTAGATATTTGTAAGCTCACACTTTTCTATAATTTAATAATAGTTGTGCAAGTTAATTGAATTTAATCAAAACTGAAAGGTGGTAAGCATATGATTAATGAGAAGCCTCTAAAAAAGATGTTCTAGATGTGATTATCTGACAGACTAGAAATTAGAATTTTTCTATCTCTTAATAACAATTTACTTCCCATTACACATTTTCTGTATTCAAAATTAAAGCATTCTTTTTCCTCATTCATTTACCCCAGATGTACAGATAAAAAATTCCTCCTGGTCTTCATTTTACTTGACTGAAAGCAAGGCAGTTGCATCTAAACTCACCTCTTATGAAGGCTTGGTCATTGCTCAGAGCATACCAGTACTTATTCTTTACATCTGTTTTACATCTGATTTCCTTGTACCTAAATATGTGTTGTGAAATCTGTATTTCAAATTGGGCATCACATCACATTCATGTTTGCCTAATTCAAATAGAAACAGCTTGACTGAAATACCTTATTATTACCTTAAATTCTTATTATTTCTTGCTGCTTTTCTTTGCTGGCTAATGGCCTTGTTATGATTAGCTAAGGTACCCGTGTTTCTCTCCTTCTCCTTCAGTTCTAACTGATGTTAAAAATTTCTGTTACTTCTTCAATTCAGGATCTTGTATTTTATTTTACCATTACCATTCTGTTTCTTTGTGTTTTAAGGTCACCTGGTTCTTCCTAGGTGTTATTCCATTTATCTCTTGAAAGGATTAACTTCATGGCTTTGTATTATTGGTCAGTTTCTTAATTATTTTTTGTTAAAGAAATTAATGATAATGATGAAATAATCAAGATTCTAAAATACTGAGCAAAATTAGACAGTGAGCAAATTTCTTGAAGGCTGTTATTCAAGGCAATGTCACATAATGTTTCCTCCATGCCTTTCAAATCCTTTTCCTCTCTTCCCACTGTCTGTTTTTTCTGCGGTCCTAACTCCTGTATCCCTGTAATTTCTGAAAAGGGGAAAACTAATCTGCTCTGTAGCACAGTGGCTGAACTTCTTGCTGGTTGATCTTTTTGAGAAATACATTACCTCTGATAGGAAATTGAGATTTATATTTGAGTTTTGTAACTTCAGCCTCTATTTCAATACGCAAGAATAATATTTTCTGAGAGAATATAACTTCAGTAATTTCTTTACTTGAGCTACAACAGCAACCAGATCTTAAATTTTTATTTAATACCAAAAAATTCAATTAGTTAGTAACTCTTAGTGTTTTCCCATTTTTCATTCCATGAATAAACTCTGTCCTGAACTTGTCTTAACTATTTCTGAAGTTTTCATGCTGAACAATTCTTTTCCTTTCTGCTTAATGTTTTGTTAAACGATATATCTCAGCAGGCAGTTCCTGAGTTGAAGTAGTGATGCTCAGCAGCCTTCTGGGTAATGTAGAGCCTGTCAGTCAGAATGAAATCAGTGTAGTTCTCTGTGTTGCCATGCAAATTCTAAATCCACTTAGCTGGGTTTTATCTTTTCTGGTCTTTAAAGACCAAATGAAATTTATTAAATGCATTATGTATTACAGGCCCTTCAGTAGGCCAGTTCTGCTAGCAGGTATACATTTAGAAGGCAATTCTGCTCTTTCTTTGATATAGAGATTATAGTTTAGCTTGAAGAATAAAGATTAATCTAACATCTGAACTAGATATAATGCTTGTATTTCACCGTGTTGTCAAGATGATTTATAATTTTTAAAGGAGTTTGTCTCATGGTAATGACAAATCATGTATATGTATATTGAGTTATTTCTATGCCTTGCAATAGAATCTGTTCTTTAAAAGTAATGATATGTTTCTTAATAGCAACAATAACAAGGAAACAGAGCTGTTGTGATTTTCTTGTTTTAAGCCATATGGTATCTGGTCCGTGGGTAGCTGCTCAAAGTAGGAAGGTCAGAGGAAGCCTCAGTTATCAGTGCTACACCTCTGCAGCACAGCCAGCTAAGACTCAGCTTCCTAAAGAAAGTTGGCATTGTCTTTCATGTGTTGTCTTATCTCTTCTACCTTTTGGTACTGCACGTTGAGCAAGAAAGATGGCAAAGCTCTGCTCTGCCTCCAGTGTAAGCAGACAATAAAACTGGCTATCTTCAGAGGCAGAAGTTTAAAAGCAACCTAGCAAATGTGATAGGATTGGAGACAAATAAAATACTCCGTGTTAATTGATCTTGGAATTACTGAAATAGATTTTTGGTTGTTTCTATTGACAGTACAAAACATACAAACAGATACAAGCAGCCTTGTGTTTTAATTATTTTAGAGATTAATCATTACTAGTAGTCTCAGTTACTTCATTTTTGGGGTTCATGAAAAACACATTGCTCAATAACATTCATATTTAATTAATTTAGTGTTGAAAACCATTATCACTGACTCATTTTCCTGTAAAATTGTTTGTCTTGTAATCTGACAATGAGTAACAAAATCACACCAAGCCTTAGGATATGAGCAAAAAATATAAAAGGTATAAGTAGGCATGTGCTTCCTAATTCCTCTTGATAGAAATCAGAGGCTGCTTCCATAATTTAGAGGTTTAAATATTAGGTTTTTGTAAGATACCATGAATCCTACAGGGCAGAAAAAACACTAATTGTGTACTTTGATACATCTGGTATGGTTGAATGATAAACAAAAAATACATTCTTTGGGGGAAGTAAATTCTGTCATAACCTTATGGGCTATTTCAAGTGTGCAGGAAAGAGAGTCCTTATTTAATATAAAAACATTATTAATACTCTGAAAAATGAATAATTCAGAGATGTTAATTTTTTTTTCAGATTACTTTCTTCTTTCTCTCTGCCTTCTCCTAGGGGATAATGAAAAAGTAAAAATACTTCATACATTTGCATGTGTTCTACTAGGTGTTTCTTAGAAGAGTGAAGGTCAAGAAAATTGGTTGTGAAGACGGGATAAGGTTAGCAGGCCTTCTATTGGTTCTCAGGTCTTCTGATAACAATTTCAGAAGTACTGAACCAGGTCCAACTAATGTTCTGTCTAACCAAGGACCTTCATTCATCTGACAACAAGCAGCATTTTACTTGTTAATCATAATTTTTTTAAAGAAAAATCAGTTTTTTGGTTGATTGAGTTTTTTTTTAGGGAAGCCTAACCTGAAAGGTGATGCAAGGTCTCGATCATTATGGAAATTTCTGCAGGGAGACCCGAAGGCAAAGCCGAGTTTTAGACTTGACTGTAGTTTCTGGAGTTCTGTTTTATATACAAAACTATGCTATAATCTTTCTAAGCACATCCAGGAGACATAAGGTCAGGTTATTTAAGGCAAATGATTACCAAGTGTCCTAATGAAAATTAATTACTTCTCCCTGGATATTACTGTATCATGAAAATTTTCTATGAGTGAAGAAAAGGAATTCTCAAGTAACTTGTGCTAAGGATGGACTAATCATGATTACACTTTAACAAATAGATGAGAACATGCCTATTTGCAAAGGGTGTTTTCCCTACCTCATAGTGTAATTCTAATTTTGGTCTGATTAATTTTCAAACAGTTGTTCTTCATCCATGAGCTCATCTCCATCAAAAAGTAGATTAATTTAGTCAGGGTAATATACCTGTATGATGTGAAGGGCAAACAGAACTGTGTATCATTAGCAAATATATTAAAATTTGAGTCTGTAACCTCTAAGCAGTTTTCTAAATAGTGGAAGATCTTTGTGTGTGAATTGTCTAAAATTTTAATTTCTTGCTTTCTGCAATGAGGTACATTTGCTTAGGAAGAATTAGATGTCACCTTAAGAGAACACATCCTTATCCAAGCAGTACAAACCAGAAGTATACGGTTGCTCAGGCTATGAAAGTTAAAGGAGCAGAATGCTGTACAAAATAGGAAGTACCTCCTTAGATGACACACTTCTGTCTCATGGTGGAAACACTGACTGATGCAGGGAGATCCCAACCATATAAGAATGAGCATTATCCTTCTATCTATGGGATAGTCATAGCATGGCAAATGTGTTTTCAGTTCTGGATGCAATGCATATAGCATCAAAATTACTGATAATGGGTACATGAGCTTTAAGACATTTCTCTGAAATTACTGAGGAACAGAAAGGGTAGTAGCTAGCCATGCAGATGAATTTTGACATGGATTCATCAGCCAGAGATTAATTTCATCATATTTTCTGTTGAAAGTGGAAATAAAAATTTCTTGAGTGTGTGTGAGAAGGGTCCACAAAAAGAGCTAAATCACTGATATTTTCTGCAACTTTCTTATATTCTATTTTTAGTATATTTTTGTTAAAAGTAAAATTACTTGGTTTGAAAATACTGAGTTATTTGTCAGAATTGATCTAAAAATCATCATTAAACCTTTCTTCTCAGTGTTTGGTAGAAGAACTGAAAAGCAGTTCAGGACTTTGAATCCCTTGACAGGAGTAGTAGTTTAAGAAAATAGAGAATATCCAGAATCTAAATAAACAAGGGAGTTTCATAGAGCTGTAATACTTTCCCTTTCTTGCCATAGTTAATTTGCCTGAGGCATCATTAGAAAAATAAGAAAAATTAGATTACTGCTACATTTATTGACTGTCTTCATGGTACAAGTTTTTTTAGCATGCTTACTTGAAATATCGAAAGAGGGTAATGAGAAATGTTTTCATGTTCTTCCATTCCTTAGAACTTTGTTGTGCTGGATGCTACCACAAAAGGTATAATGAGCTATTTCAATGGACAGGGCAGTCAGTGGAGAAAGGCTCCAAAACTTACGTGGAACTTTTCCTACATAATTTTTCTCTTAGTCACAACCAATATATAAGTCCATCTTGCTCCTGGGAATAATTCTCAACAAAAAAGATGTGTTTCTGTAAACAAGAATTACAGAATTCTTAGTTCTGACTAAAATTATGGTGAAAACCTATTTCATTGAAAAATCTCACCCAGGCTGCTGGCTGCAGTATACGGACTGAAGAGGTTTGCTGTAGAAAGTGCAAGTTGAGGCCTGTCTGTTTTATTCAATAGCTTCTGGGACTGATTTTTTATTTTACTAGGAGCCTGAGGAATAAAGAGGCTGTTATTTTAAGAATTTCTCATTAAGATATAATAAGCCAAGCATATTTATTTTATTATCTGTCCTGTAGTCTCCTAACTGACAAAATGAAGCTGAGTGCTTGTGCATGGCCTCACCTGGGATATGTGTGATCAAGACTGGACACAAATCAGCTGAGCCAAGGGACAGAAGCTGATAAACTACACTGCAGTTTTCTAATTGTGAGAATAGAACTTATTATGGCTAGAACTAGAATATAGAATAGAAGTTATCAAAGTGTATTCTATAGAACTCTATAGAGTAGAACTTATCAAAGGTATTCTAGACCAAGACTACAATATTGCAAAATCCATATGCAATATGTGAATCTGATTCACATAAAAATCCATATGCAATATGTGAATTTGTTTAATTCTTTTGGATATTTGTACATCAGAGAAGCCAAAGTAGAAGATGACTATGACTTGTGGGCTGTGTTGTGAAATTTTGTTTTAAAAAGCACTTTCAAAGAATCCTTATTTCCAGATGTGTCCTCTACCATCAAAGTAGGGAGGAGTTTGAGCCTTCTCCTTAGACAGCTTTTCTATCATGTTTGGGGGATTTAATTTCTGGTAAGAGAGGAAAAACTGAGAGGAATGCTCAGATATGTATTTGGAGAAATCTTCAGATATGTATTTCACAATATATGTAGGAATGGTTTGGGTAGAATAGAGAAGTAGTTCATCAGCACAACATGGGAAACTTTTGAACAGAAGCAGACAGACCTAGACATTGTTTTTAAGTTAATAGAAAGGAAAAAACCCCTCAAAATGAAGCTAAAATTGTTAAGGGAAAATATATTGAAAGCCAGGTGTAGTATTCTAAAAAATAATCAAAAAGAAAATAAAATAAACGTTTGCTAAGCCAGAAAGTGTCTGCTTAAATTTTTTTTTCAGCTACAGAATTATCAATAAAACATAGATGCAGAATTTCATTTCGTCTTCTGTCCCCACAACCATAGAAGCAAATGGAGGCTCTGGTAATTTTCAATGTGTTTTAAGAGACCTCCATTTGATACAAAATAATTGTTGGAGGAAAGAAGTCAGACCATATGTCCACAAACAAGCTTACAAACTAAAACTGAAGGATAATGTAAAATAATAGAAGAAACCTTTGATTCACTGTTGACTGCTGGAGAATGAATATTCTCCACAATCAAGGGAAATATAACTCCAAATTACTCCTAACATGTGCCTGAGTGACTAACTGCTCTGGACATGTTCTTGTCTCAGATTCAAAGCACTAAAGAGGCCAATAAATGAGGCTTTATGCATAAAGTGTGCCTTTCTGTAAAGCACACCCATTTGAAAGAACTTTTCATCATTCTGTTCATGCTTGCATCTGCAGAATAAAGCAGAGGTCACTTGCTATTAGCTGGGCCAATTCAGAGTTAAAAAGTGTCTTTAAAAAAAAATCTTCCTGATCCCATTTTGCAAAATGGATAGAATGCACAATGCTGTTGACCTCAGACTCAGATTAGCTTAATTTCATCTAATTTATTCTTGCATTGTTCAATTTGTGTATAAAAGAAAAGGGAAAAAAGAGATGAATGGCAGCTGTCACTCGTCCTAAGCCTGATAGATGGTTTGAAACCCTTTTGTGGCATGAATAAAGTATTTCCTTGCCAGGCAACAGAAATATGTTTATGTCCTTGTAAAATAAACCAGGTCATTTTGAAGCATTATTAGCAAACAAAGGATGTCAAGGATGGATTATTTGTGGTCTCACTAGACTACTATGAATATGAATGACACTTGCTTCCTGAACGTGCTGACATGTGAAACGCGACAACAAACTTTCTAATCAGGACTACTAAACAAGTAGGTCTCGAAATGTACAAGCCAAAACCAAATGTTATGAAAATCAGTGTGAAAACTCATAGTCCTAAAAGAGATGCTCTCAGAGCTGTTGATGAGCTTCCTGATCTGGACAGCCTCATTTGTATCCATAAAATACTGCTTTCCTGAGTATGTAGGGCAAGCACTCTGTCCATAGACTGGATTCACATTAGCATTCTACAAAAAGCAAGTTCAGCTGATGGAGATTCAGGCAAAGGGAAACTAGAAAAGACAGGTCATTTCTGTGGGGACTCTGTGGTGTGACAGTAGCTAAGGGATTGTGTAAAGCTTTGGACATCAGTTTCCAGCAGGCACTGCTCTCTTCCTGGTTTGCAGAGCATACACACCTTATACAAATTACAGTCCTGATAGAAGCTGTGTGTTAAAGGTTTTCTTTGCTTTCCACATGTACTCCACATGTAGAGTTTTGGCAACTCAAATGCACAAAAATGCAAGTGGACACAGGGACTTGAAAGTAGCTCTTAAACTGAATTGTAAAGCATGGCAGAACTGTCTCAGTCCTACTGCTCTTCTAGGATGTTCCTGTTTCCCTGTCTCTCCCTGGGCCTAAGGGGCAGCTTGTTGATTTATTCTGATGGAAACTGGCATAAATCAGGGCTAGATCAGCATGGTGACAGGAGGCTGTGCCTGCTGCTCCTGACTGCTACCTGTTTTGGCATCATCATGCTGAGTGATGGGCAGGGTCAGTTCAACGGGATCGGCCTACGGCTGGGAGAAAAGTAAACCCTGAGCATGGATCCCATGACACACTGGCAGCATTTCAGTGTTCTGGCATCCCTGATAGGGAGCTGGCTGACTGAAAGGCCAAACAGAGCTTTAATTGCATTATTGCTAAGCTGATTTAAAAAAAACAAGGTGTGAGAGAGGGAGAAATGTAGAAATCTACATGGCACAGACATGTTTGCATTACTGTGAACCTATTTTCTGTATCCTTTTTAATCTTTCAGCTTTTGAAGAAAATGTAAACCTACATAAATAAATGATTAATGAATCCTTCTTCTGACTATACTTTCGTGTTCCTTACTGTCACCCTTCTTTTCACAGACTTTAATCTGTTCTTTAAATTATAAAGCTTTTAAATTTAAGGCTTCTTACCTAGTTAACTTTCTATAATATCCCAAAGAAAATAAAATCTTGGGTTCTAGCTAATTAGATTTTGCTTTGAATAGTAGTGTATTTGAATGTTGTATACTGTGAGTTACAGGCATGTGTGTTTTCAATAATTAAATAATCTTGAACTTTACAAAAAGTTTTAAACTTTGTAATAAATACGGTAATACATTCATAGTTAATTAGATGCATTCTAGTTGTCATCATAATCATATAAATTGAAGACTATAGAGTATCATATCTAAAATTACCCTTTCATGGCCTGACTTAATCAGAAGTCATGTCAGTAAATGTTCTGTGAATATATATATATATATATATATATATATATAAAAGTTTTAGTTTTGAGCAGCCAAAAGCAGGATTAAAAGGATTAAAATATCCAAGTTAATGTGCACAGGAAAATGTTCTGTATCTTTTTTTTTGTGTGGATTTAGGCAAATATTTAGGCATGTATAAAGGGACAGAATTGTGCAAGGAAATATGCCAATCTCTCAGGCTCATAAGTAAACCAAATTTTTTGTTTATTTCCCTATCATCCATCTATCTATGTATCTCTGTATGTATGAATCTATATATTTATCTATCTATCTATTTATCTAAATATAAAATAACTCAGAAAACTTCAATATTATTATGCAATAACATTTTTATTCTTCATAACACATTACATTAGCAGTGTCATGTTGGTTCTACATAAAGTCTGATACAATGTATTAAAGGGAATTAATTTTAATTTTTTTCCCAGAAGTGTGATGACTTGCTCTTTCTTATTATAGGAATATATAGGAGAATTTTGAATAGAGTATAAAAATATTTAGTCCTTATTTCTTTTATAACCTTTTAGGAGGTATCATGTCAAAGGACTGCAAGCACAACAAAGATATTAATTTTTACTCTGACATTTTGATATTTGTGACAGTGCAAATCAGGGGAAAGGTGTCTTCGGGGATACTGTCTTTGTTGTTTCTGTTTTTTGCAAGGAGGCTGATAATCAAATTCATGCACACTAAGTTGATACTGTGGTCCCTCTCTGGTTGGTATATTGAAATACCCTGGGCCAGATGAGACATCTGCATGGGCCTGGCAGATGTAATCTGGGTTCTGTGCCTTTCTGCAAGAAAACCCAAATGCCATATCAGGCCAGGCAACTCGGCATTAGGTGACACCTGACATTAAGTGTCTACAAGGTAGGACTCAGTCAGAGGTTCAAATTACTAAGCAGAGGTGTCTTCACATAAGCAAGGTGCCCAGATTCCTACTACAGCCAGTGGAACTCTTGTCTGTAGAATAATAGACATCAACCATATGCAAAACCTGCATAAAAAGAAGTGTGTATGTTGAGTTTTGTGATTTTCACCTCTACTCTGCTCTCATGGGACTCTACCTGGAGTACTGCATCCATTCCTTGGGTACCCAAGAAATTTCTTGGACCTGTTGGAGCAAGTCCAGAGGAGGTCACAAAGATGATCAAAGGACTGGAATCTGCAGTCTGAGAGAGTTTTTCAGCCTGGAGAAGAGAAAGCTCTGAGGAGATTCTTTTTAGGCCTTTCATTATATAAAGGAGGCTTCTATGAAAGATTCTGAAAGAGTTTTTACCAGGGCCTGTAGTGACAAGAGACAATGCTTTTAAACTGAAAAATGGTGTATATAGAAGGAAGAGAAGGAAGAAATTTTTTATGGTGTTGGAAAACTGGAACAGGTCTCCTAGAGAAGTTGTGGATGCTCCTTCATTGGAAGAGGTCAAAGTGAGGTTGCACAGGGCCTTTGATCAACCTGGTCTGTTGAAAAATATTGCTGCCTATGGCAGGGGTTTGCACTGGATTATCCTTAATTGTCTCTTCCAATCCAAACCATCCTATAAATTTATGATTCAAGGTAGACAGCAGTTGTCTGGTGAGATAAAGTTTATAAGTTTTGTTGACTATTGGTCAAATCTCCAAAGGGCACTTGGGCCTACATAAGTTCACGTCTATATATATATATATATGTATATATATATATATATGTATATATATATATATATATATATGTAGGTATTTTCTTTCTGAATTGAGTCTGGATTGGTGTAAAGAACTGACTGCAAAAATGTCTTTGTAAGCCTGATCTGTCTGACAGATCATAAGCTGTGTCTGTGAAATGGACACTGGGTGTGTCTAGTGGTTGTACCTTAGTATAGGTGCCTCCAGTATTCAGACCAATAGAAAGTACCAGGGTTACCACGGCTCCAGTTTTCCATCATACAGGAGAAAAGAGGGTGCAGAAATTAATTGTAGTTATGGAAAACTCCTCTGTTCTGAAGTGGAATGTAGTGAGAATAATGCACTCTCCTAGGTGTAATCTCTTTGCATTGACCTTGAGTCAGAGAGCATTTTTTACAGCTATGGAAACAAATTATTCCAGCACAAGATACTGCCAGAGGCCTTCTTTAGTAACATCAGATTGGAACAAGTGTGTAAATCTGAAGAAATTTAATTTTTTTCAGCATAAGCCCATCAAACTCTGCATAGGCTTGAACACCAGAGAAGTCTCTCTTTTCTGCTTGCCTCAGGCCTTGATGTTGCGCTCTCTTCCCACAACATAAACAGAGTGGGGTGTAAGAAAGGACAGAGAAAGTTATATTTCAGTGTAATCTGAGAGAATTCAATAAGATAAGATTTGTTATCAGTGGGCATTTATTAATGTTGTTTTCATTTTTCACTGTGGGAGTCTAGCTGAAATGTAGATGCAAAACTCCCATTAAGACAGGCACTAGTTTGATGAGTCTTGCGGTGGCCAGGTTTTTGATAGGCAAGCTGATGTAATTTATAAAACAAGACCTTTAAAAGTGAGGAATGAAAACATGTAAATTGATGAAAAATTTGTTTTTCTCATTTATTAGAGAAACTGCTTTTCCTATATGCATATCCTTAACCTGTCCCTTTCTTTTCCACTTGATGTTGATGGGGAAAATGGTATAAGTTAGGATGGTGCATGACTCATGAAATTTTTATAGACAAGTTTTAAAAAATGAAATCAGATTTTTAGCTGTTAGACCAAAGAGAAAAGAATTGACCAAGCACTCTTATCAATGCAGGAAACTGGTGGTGAAAGGTAATGAGAGGTGAAAATGTAGAGGACAATTTCGAATCCTTGTCATATGCTGTTTACACTCAAATTGCCCTAGAGCAAAATTGTTGCTATGATTTTAAGAAGTAGCCATATCCAATTGTACCTAATGAAAAATATGATGCACTGTCTTTGTGTGTGTGTGTGTGTGTGTGACGGTATCTATGCACAGGCGACCCCCGATGAAGGGGAGAGATTGATGTGTCTGACTCCATCATCAGAAAGCTAAATAATTACTTTATTATTCTATACTATATACATTGCATCTAAACTGAATCTGCCTTGCACTCACCCTTGCTCACAACGGCACAGAACTGCACTCATCTCTCGACTGTCTCGCGACTGTCTCGTGACAATCCGACTCACACACGCACTTGGTCCTGACAGGCCAAGGGAACAAAACATCCTCACTTTGGGTAAATAATCTCCATATTGCATTCTACTCTGGCACAGCAAGCGAGATAAGAATTATGTTTTCCTTCTTCTCTGCTTGTCTCACTACTTCTCTCTGTTCAGAGGGCATGTGAATACCACATGACAGAGAGCCAGTGCGTATTTAATTTAGATTCTTTGCATTAGAATAACCCTGCAAAGTGCTTCATAAGATGAGTTAAACTTTCCAGCATCACTTTGATAAATCAATATCTTCATCTTGCACAAGGAAAAATGGAAAGACAATAAGTAAGAATCTGTCTTCCAGAGTCTGAAGAAAACTGCAAGCCGTGAGAATGATTTCTTGTGAAGAGATTTTAATTTCCCAGACCTGGGGATTTTTAAAGGTAGAATTTTTCTTTCATAGGTTTTTAAATGTTAATAAAATTGTTCTTTAATATAGTGTTTTGGAGAGGACTGTGAAAGTGATATTTCAATGTCTTCTTTAAAATGTATTTATGGCAACAGAAATATGTACTCCAAAAATATACCACAGGTGGATTCTGGGAGGGTGCCACCAACTGCAAGTTTGCTTATGCCAAGAAATGTTGTGTCGTAGGATCTTGACAGAATGAAAATAATAGATTAAAGTGTTTTTCAGTTTATGATGGGGAAAAAAATTAATAATTGTATGTAGCTTTGTCTAGTCAGTTGGCCATACTCTGGTACAGTAAAGAGCTGTAAAGGTACCACAAAACAAAGAACAAGAAGCTACTCCTGTTGTATTAATACCACATTTTTTGTCTGTCATTTAGTTTTGCTCTCTATTTTTAACTTTCTAAATTGATCTCTGAGATAGTTTTGTTCAGTAAAATAAAAATGAGAAATTATTTTTTGTTTTGTATTTAATTTTTAGATTAGTAATGATAATAGAGATTGTTGGATGTGTCAGGGACTCACGGGCAGTAGTAACTGAAAGCCACTCTTGATATCAAATTAATTGTCAGTTGTTTTTTTAATAGGTCAGGTGTTGCCACTTGATGAATCTTACTAGATGCTATAAAAGATTATTAATTCATCTCTAAAATTAAATAATTTTTTTCATGGCCCTTAGTTTTAATAGGACTAGTTCAGTCACTTTAATATAACTTATATTACATAGGAGCTCTGAGTGGTGTATATCTTGAGTTAAAAAAAAAAAAAAAAAAAAGGCCATTTGGAACGAGATGGGGAAAAAGTTCCTAACGCCTACAGTTTAATTTTTAAATATGTTAATATAAATTTATATATACATATATCTATATATCTATATATCTATATATAGATAGATATAGATATATATAAATATATAGATATAATTATTTTATATTATTTTCTATTATTTCCCTGGCAAGTCTTATGTGACATTTAGTTATGTTTAGCCATTATTTTATGGTGTTCAAAGCCATGTAAGAGCTTGTCCATATCTGCTGACCTCTGTCTGTCTTGGTCCTGACAAAAGGGACCGCAAAACCCTTTTTTAATTTTTTAATTTTTTTTAATTATCTGTTGAAAAAAATTTTTTTCAGGATATTTTATTTATCTGTTGAAAAAATATTTTTACCCTGCAACCTTAATTCTTTTTTTTAATATTTTTCTCTCTTCCTTTATCTCAATACTTATGCCCAGTGAAGTATGAATAAATATTGGTACAGTGAACATGAAATTTCTGATACTACTAGCAATCCATTTGTGAAATAATATAAATTTATAATTTTGGACATTGCTCTTCAAAAATTATGACAAAATTTCAATGACTTTTGTTTTTTCTTAGAAATGCTACTTTTAAAATATTCTTCAAAATAATTGGTAAAGCTGTTCTTATTTCTAATTTTTATCTGATTATTTTGGACAAATAATTGAATTAATCTTACTGAAAACATTCACATTTGTAGCTTACTTCATACAGTTGTTGTGTCTTTAATATGTGTGGTTATGTGATCATGTTGTCAACTTAAATACGTTCTCTGAGATGAAATAGAATAGTGAATACAGATGGTATTTCACTCTTAAAAGTTAGATGTTCTTGAGTCTGTTATGAAGACTCTTGTTGTCAAATGTTCCAGCATTATCCTACTTTTAAAAACAGTTTAGCAGTCTTCAAGCAGCAATTTCAAGAAGAATTTCTTTTTGTTTTTCAAAATATGTGACCCACTGAAACCAATGATGTATGAATTGTAAACAAGTTGCAATCTGGATGGTTTCTGAAGTCAAGAGATGGAAACAAAATCAGACAAAACCACAGAAAGTGTTCCTAAATTTCAAAGGCTTAAGGTGCATGTCTGACACCAGATTGCAGGTTGTGTTTCTACAAGTGTGTCTGTGCAATATCTATGTAAGCTGATGGAGCAGAACCGTGGGAGGGCAACTGAAGGTCCAAACTATTGACATTGCAGATATGACATCCAACATACTTGTAGGTCAAGAGCTTTTGCTTCACACTCACTATTGGCAGGATCTATTAGCAGGTAAGCCTTGTTAGGAGGGCTCTGGACCTCCTAGATATTCTGGATTCATCCAGAAGGCAACCAGTGTGAGCAGTGCAAGACCAATTTCAGTATGAAATGAAACATAGTGGAGGACGTAGAAGCATGCTTTAAAAGTGTCACCATGGTCTGAAACAAGAATGCACTCTAATAAAGATGCACTCCAATAAAGATGCACTCTGCTTTGCTTCTCTTGAAGTGGAATGCAGGAACATGGTAAGCTCTGTGGTTGTGGTTCTTGCCATTTGCTCCTGCTGCAATGGAAGAGTTTGCAATGCAGTTCTGCTGCCTGGAAATAAAGAATTTAGTCTCTGATTTCTCATCCCATTTCTCAATATCACTGTCCACGTCAAAAGTTCATACTGAAGAATTCTGTATATTTTTCAAGTTCTGTTTTCAGAACTGTGACAGCAGAACTCTGTTGAGGAGCAAATGCACTTGTCATCACCTACCCATTGCCACTTTTTTCCTCTACTCCTTATTTCAGTGCTTCCTATCTTCGCTTCCTCAGTATCTACGTACTCCTCATTTGACCACTTGTTTTATTATTTGTCTGTTTCTGCTTAGTCCCCTACTGTGTCTTTCAGATAAATTCCTGTTGAGAATTGTATTATTCTTGCTGCTTTTCCTGTAGTCCTATTCCTTACTGCAGCTTTCTGAGATATCTTGTAGCATTCTCACTTAGTTGTGCTTGCACTTTACTAGACTGAAGATAAATTTAGCAATTGGTGGTTACCAGACACAGGCTTTTTTGATTCTGAGTATGGGAAGTGTACTGAGCATTTTCTAAAATCTCTGGAACTTCTGAAATAATTACCAGTTATTTTGTAAAGACCACAACTGAAAGACTGTTTCAGTCACTTCAGTCAAAGCAGTGACGAAATGCATACTTTGAATTCTTGGGCATATGCATTTTCTGGCCCTCTGGGTTTCACCTTCCTGAAGTTTTCACCTTAGCTAAGGTGCTTGCATAAATTATTTTTACCTGGCTTTAAACCCCTCTTCTGAAACGCTTCATTTGATATTGTTTGCATTGTGGGAACTTTTAATACATATCCCATTCCTATAAATTAGTAACTGCTGGAGTTTAGATTAATGAACTCTCATTAGTTATTTCCTTTGCATTTTGTTTCCTGTATAAATTTTGAGATGATTGCTAAAATAAATTACTTGTACAAGCTTTAAGTGCTTTTCTGTTTCCTGCTGTGGTGACAAGTGCCTCATTCAATTGTTTTGAAATTAATGCCTTAAGTGACTTTTCTCCTTTTGAGAATCCTCCTCAGTTACAAACTTCACTGAAGCTAAAACTTTGATTTATAGAATCATTTCTGTACATTAGGATTTACTGCAGGAAGTTTTTTTTTTTCTGAAGAAGTTATTTCTCAATAAGTAGCTTCTTTAGTTACATGGTCCTGGAAAAAATTGCACATGCAACTTCTAATACCCTTATTGAATTAAAGGTGCCAGCTCTACAAAATGGCATAAAAAATCTTTCTATCACTTATTTTTGGGATAAAATGTGGACTAGTCTAACTAGTCTAGTATTAAAAGCAGTGCTACCTCCTCTGTAGTATGAAGAGTAATTTTGCTCTTCATATTACAGAGGGCTATATTGCTGTCCTTCTACTGTAAAAAAAAATCTTGCCATTTCAGTCTGTATTGCAGATCACAAGAAACAATAATGCAGAACAAAGAAGATTATATTGAGAACTTTTTCTCTCTGGACTCATCATGTTTACACAACATGTTGCCAAATGCAGCATATTGCATTTTTGAGTATATATATTTTAAATATTTATGGATAGTGAATAATTTCTTTTAGTAAGAGATAAAAATGATTTCTGATCCCTTAGCACCCTGCAGTTATAAAACCATTATTCAAATTAATTAGATATTCCATCTGTTAAATGAAAAGTCTGCAATGGCTTTTTAAAACTTATTGAAATATTTCTGATGTAGATGATCGATTGTGACAGGTTCATTTGAGTCGTGGCAGATGAAAAATCTGAAAGTAAATTTCTATTTCTATGATCATAAGTCTTACCTCTGGAGACCATGAAAGGAAATATTCAAGGTCAGCTTGGAGAGGGCTCTGAGCAACCTGATCTTTTTGAAGATGTCCCTGCTCATTGTAGGAAGGCTGGATTAGGTGACCTTTAAAGGTCCCTTCCAACCCAAACTGTTCTATAACACTGTGAACAGAACTTTGCTGCTCAATGTTTTCTAAACAGATGCAGTTATGAGAAAGCTTAAATAGTTGCCTTTCATAAAGTGATAACATATTATTCTTTCCACAGTATTTTCAGATTTCCCTTTGCTATTTTAATTAAACAGTTGCATATTGTGCAGGAATTTGAGTCTCTTTCTGGATCATCATTTAATCTCTAATTTATGTTGACATCATGATTTAGCTGACTTTCTGATATGAAAAGGAATTCAAGAAAAACAGATTCTGACATTGCTACAGTATAATTAAGAAAAGGCTGGTAATCCTCAGTGGGTCTACCACTGGTTTTCATTAAAAAAAAGAAAAAATCCTGACTTTTGATATATTTGTGTATGAGCAGTTAAGTGTGATGACAAAACCAATATGATCAGCACCAGTGTAATAACAGGAAGAAAAAAAAAGGCCAGTTAACCTTTTATATTTAATTCCTCCATAATGTTGCTTAGGCGTGCCTCCACTTAAATACCTTTGCTTTGTTTCGGTTTTGTTGTTCTTGTTGGTTTTGCTCTTCTTTATATTGGTTAGACTGATTATAACCCACATGTACTTTTGACTAAACACTGCTGTATTCACGTCAAAATAATTTTGCTACTCTATCATAGTCTTGTTCAGGAGCCCATTTCTTCACATTGATCATTCTGAGATGTCCTGTGAAGGACTCCATTGATTTTATGTAGACATAAGAGGATAACTTCTTTTAACTTGCATTAAAACTCATATTTGGGATGTTTGTCAGCTACTCCAGCAAAAGATAAAGAAGAAAAAAAGATAATGGTTATATAGCAAATGGGAAAATGCAGGGATTTTGTGGCCAAAAAAAGCTCTTTAGTTACCGATTGCTTCACTGAAATTATTTTTCTATAACTTTTAGTCTTTTCATAATTTTATATTTTTTCTCAATACCACAATAAAACATCACCCCATTAAGAATTCAAATGCAAACATTCAGGTCTAGTAACTAATAATTAGCTCTCATGACAATGGAAATTAAAAATTACAGGCTGCATAAATTACTTTAAACTCAACAAGCCTATTTTTTTAAGTTTGCACCACTATTAAAATTTCTTATTACTATTGAAATTATTTTAATGTGACATATTGAATTATAATTAATATAATTAAAAATAATAAAATATTATTCAAAGACTGTTTATTCAATAGAACTTGTTCCCATAGAAACAAGGAGCAAAAGATTCAATTTATTCAGGTTTCATGGCAAATAAATTTTCTCTGCTCTGAATATTTAATGCTCTCACATCTATGTTTACAAGAATATCATGAAAAAATCAATAAGCTACTGAATATAGAATATTTCCTTTGCTCTTTACATGAAGTTTTAGTTTCATTTATTGTAAAAAAACAAAACAAAATAAACAAATCCTGAGCAAATTTGTTTGTACTCCAAGAAGAGCCGCAGATGTTTTCTTGGTATTGATCTCCAACAATAATGATTTTTAAGCACTGAAGAAGTGCATATGGGGATTTTGTGTGATGGCCAAGGGAAAAAAAAAAACCAAACCACCAAAAAAACAGCAAAACAAAACATGGAAGAAATAGAGGCTAAAGAGCTGCATCAAGATTGCCAGCAGTCAGCACAGCTTTCATCTTATGCAACTACTGTTGGCTTGTGTTTGCAAAACCTCATGATTTATTTAGAATTTTAATTAAAGAAAAGGAGTGATTGGAACAGCATCCTAGCAGTACCTAGCATCTGCCAACCGTGGCTAATGATTTTTACAACCTCATCTGCAAGCACTCCATTAAAGAAGCTAAGCATGACGTGTGACACAACTGAACCAAATGAGTGAGGGAAAAAAAAATCTTTCCTGCAGCTATCACTAATAAAAGAGACAGAATAAGATTAAAAAAAAAAAAAGACACTGTGCAAAGTGTTGTAGCTTCAGGGCTCAATCTCAAGTCCTTGGAAAGCAGGCTCATTACATACTCATGAGCATGTGAAGCATTATGGCCTCTGGATGCTCTGTTGACAGCTTTTTCAGAATTTGCATTATTTTTCCATTTTCCTAAGAAAAGAAAAAAAATCCAACACTCCAATTTTAAAATCAAAAGACCCCTGAAATTTTTGTCAACCATAATTTCCATTTGGTCTCTCTTTTGTAGGTCTTTAAAAAATAATGCTTTGCATTTGGTTGGGAATTCACTGTGCAAGGTACAACATGAAGTATAGCAGCTCCTGGGTACTGGGGGATATTATGGTCAGAAGTGGTTATGAATGGGGAATACAACTTCCCTGGTAAATGACTGGTCAGTTTTTCTTCTGTGATTAACTACTCTATCCTCATCTTCTTGGTTTCAAATAAGTTAAATATTGGAGCAAACTGGATCCAATCAAGATTCTCCACAAAGTACACCTTTGGGGATTTAGCCTCACAACTGGAAAATTCTAATGTTTTCCTTGGGGGGAAAAAAAATGAAGTAACCACTGAGTATTATAGTATTCCCTAAGCTATTTTCAGATTTTTCCACTTACATGGATGTTAGAGATGGAAAAGATCTATTAATGGTTTCAGCCCTTTCTCTGCCATTGCAGGGCACTTTACTGCATTATAATACAGTAATGCTGCCACCATAGTGATAGAGTGCATTTTTCTCTGGATATCTGCTGGAGAAGCCTTGAATCTTAGGTTGGCTCCTCCCTGGACCAATCTGTGCCTACAGACAAGCACATGTGAGTGCACAGACACACCAAAATTACAATAAGTGTCTCCAATGACCACTGAGCTCTTGAGAGTCCAGCAGATGGAAAACAAAGAGAAAATTTCCAAAGGTCAGATATTGTGTATGTCAGAGTTTAAGAAACCTTGAAAAAGTTGACTAGAATAATAGGGATCTTAATTTCACACAAAACATTTTAAGAGGAAGGTTCTTGTGACAACTAAATAATTGCAAAGCTTGAGATGTATTTTTTGCGGTGTATCACAAGTTAAAAAATATCCCCCTGCTACATTAAATTATTCTGTAGCTTGGCTTATTTAATTAATGTATTCGATAGCTTGTGGGTTATAAGAGATTGTGCAAAGAGTATTGATAGAAAGAAAAGAAACATGCAGAGTTTTTCATTCTCTGTTCTTTTCCAGCAGTACGAAAGTTTCTGATCACTGAAAAGGACCCTATAGAAAAACAACATGCTTTCTTTTGGAAAACAAACAGTCTCCTTAGGGAATGTGGCAATTTTTCCTGGCAGATTTGGGTCTTATTCCAATCCAAAGAACAGTGCAACAATGTTTTTTTATTGTTCTGGAAGAAAATATACCTGTATAATATGTGCTCTTGCAGGTCATACAATCCCTTCACACCAGGCATCTTTGAATTTGCTTGCAACTGGGTTTCACTCCATTGTTTGGCTGGCAGGCTTCAGCTGCTTTTTGTAATACTGAAGGCACATATCAGTATTTTTAGAGCTGAAATGAAAATCGTTAAGCTTTCTTTTGACTGCTAACCATGGTTTATGCATTAAACTTCATCTAAATACTGTAATTAAGTGTATTTTTTTCATGTCCCACATCTACGCAGTATGTTACCTTTAAATCATAAGAGTATCATGGAATTAACTTTATGGGAACTAGTGGGATTTCAGAAATGTCCTCTAAGGAGATGCTTCATAAAATGCTGTAGTTGAACTTGTAGGAGACCTAAAATAGACTTAAAAATATTCTGTATGGATTTACAGAACAGCCACTGGACTTATGTTGCAACACTACTGAAAAATTTCAGACAGAGAGTGGAAAAAAGTAGTTTGGACTCAGCTCAGAACAAACTCTCTCTGCTTATATTCGCCACCTTGCAATTTGCTAATGTTTCAGTTGGGAATCTGACCGAAAACAAATTCAGACTAAGTACTTTTGTGAGTCACTGAAGTGGAAGAAGCAGTCAGTGGTTCAAGTGCATAGGTAGGTTCAAGATAAAAATCTCAGATTTACATGTTTAAAATTAGTCATTTTACTCCATAATTAGAAATTGAAGATATTTGATCTGAGTTTTAAGTGTCTGCACTCAACAAAAAATTGAAAGTAGATTACAGATACCCTTACACTGAGCTTATAACTGCAGCAGCTCTGAAAAGGGCAACTGTCAAAACATGTATTTCAGTCTTTAACTTTAGACAGTTAAATGTAATTTTTGTAGTTCATTGGTTTAATTTTGGGGAATGTGATATGAACCGTATCTCCATCAGAAGATGTGCAGCATTCAAATCCATTCTTATCTGCTGGGATTCTGCACAACCTGATCAATCTCAGTTCAAGTGTTTTGGGTAGCCAGAGTTATTCATGGCAGCCTTGCGAAAAGAGTGCAGACACAGAAAACATGCCTGAATCCTTTCAATTTGTTGCATTACCTTTGTTTGATTTGATTTTCAGGCATGGATTGATGTGCTAGCAACAATTCATTTTTCATATTCTTACATAAATTGAAAGGGGCAAAGTATCTTTCTTGGTTGCAAGAACATATTTGAAATTGAATTATTGTGAGACAATGGAAATCTGTTTTCAGAGCAATTTTTCAAACTATTGCATCACTCTTTAAACTTCAAAGTACTGGTGCCTTATTGGCTCTAATTAGATAGATACATATATAACCTCATATTTATGGATTTCAGTATTTATGTAGCTCAAACTGCACGTTGGAAGTCTACGCCAGATTCTTTTATATGTATTCTGTTTTGTAAGTGAAGATATAATCTATTGTCCTTGAAAAAACTAGTTCACTGACAAAGCAGTTCTCAAACTGTGTTTCTAAAGAGGTGCCTCTTGCTGTTCTGTGAAGAACTAGCAGACATTAATGTCAGGCCCTTGTCAACTCTTGATGACTTATTTTAGGGTATTATAGAATATGCAAAATGCTTCCCCAATGCTAATGTCATATATAAAATTTTTAATAATTACTAGCCAGGTGATAAACAATGGTAATACAAAAAAGAAAAAAAAAATGAAAAAGGAGGATAGTTCTAGTAAATATGAATTAAAGGTAGGCTAAAATCAGCCAGCCTATGGCAAAGGTAATCAGAATGCTTTTCCTGAAATTTTATTTTATTTTTTTTAGTGACATCTAAACCTATGGAGAGTCAGGTTTGCACTGGCCTTTTAATGTGTAGTTAATGAGATAGTCCCTTGCCTTTACATAGAGACCAGAAAGAACAAAACCCTGGTCTCTACCCTGACGTATGGAGAGACTGTTTTGTCATTGCAGTACATTCAATAGGTCCAGTTTTACTGGGCTCCTTGGCCTTGCCAAACATGGCAAGGCTGTGTGTGAGTTAGCACAAAACCTCATTCCAGAAAAATGAATACACTGCACAACCATACCAGTAGTTCTGGAACAAGTGACTTTTTTGTCCTGCATCCTTTTTGAAATTCAAATCTATATCTTGTCAACATTCTGTTATTCACAGGTGAGTTATTTGGCTTGAGGATTAAATGTACTCGGTGTCTCAGCAAGTAGAAACTTGCTATTATCTCTCTCCCTGCCACATAACTTGATGCGGTTGATTGAAAGTTGGGCTCTTTATTTCAAGTCCAAATGTAGGGCAGCGTGTTTACCAAATGAACTGAATGTTTAAGTTTATGCTTTTATGTGAGTTGTGGCACTCCATACATGCCCTCTGCTAACTCAGTGTTCCCTGATATAAAGCAAACCCAGAGAATCCATTTGGATTTTTGCATTTCTCATAACAATTTTCATTGTTTGACAGATACATAAGCAGTGGGCAGCTCCAAAGACATCTTCAGGAAATGATGAAACTGTGCTCTGGTAGGCCTCTTCTTGAGTTCTAAAATTTATTCTGCTACTTATTCTGCCAATGTGAATATCACAGGGAATTTGATGTATTAACTTGGTAAGAGGGAATTAATATTGGTGTTGAGGCTGCCTGCAGTGTTTTTTTACAAAGAACTAGTAGATTATCTTGGTTGGGTTTTTTTGATCTTCTGGCATATATTTCACGGGAGGCAAAAGAAGGTTGTAGAAGGTTGATTTGTCATTAACAGCTGCAATTTTTACTTAGAACCATCCTTATACCCAGCATATTTTAAACTTTATAAAGCAAAATGTGGAAGTATTAGACTAGTAAGAAAATCCTGTGTTCAGTTTTGTGTTTGTCACTACAGGAAAGATATTGAGGTACTGTAATCTGTCCAGAAAAGGGCAACAGAGCTGGTGAAGGGTCTAGAGAGTAAGTCATATAAGGAGAAGGTGGGGAGCTGGGGTTGTTTAGCCTGGAGAAGAAGAGGTTCAGGGGAGACCTTATCACTCCCTACAACTGTCTGACAGGAGGTTATAGCCAGGTGAGGGTTGGCCTCTTCTCCCAGGCAACCAGTAACAGGACAAGAGGATATAGTGTCAGGGAAGGCTCAGATTGGACAGCAGGAAGAATTTTGTCATGTGAAGAGTTGTTAAACATTGAAATGGGCTGGCCAGGGAAGTGGTAGAGTCACCATCCCTGGAAGTGTTCAAGAAACAAATGGAAGTGGCACTTAATTTACAGGGTAGCAATCAGTGAAAGGCTGAACTCGATGGCCTTAGAGGTCTTTTCCAACTCAAATGATTCTGTGATTCTGTAATTGTTGTATTCATAAATTGTTTTTACAGGGATGCTAATATCCACACAAAGTGGCACTATGTCCCAGATACTCCAGATAGCTTTACAGCAACACTAAACTAGGAACAAACCTAAACTAGGAGATTTATAGTTAGATGATTCTTTTATATTGTTTTCTGTATTTATTGGAGATCCCACACTAGGCTACCCTAGCAATGTAGAACTACTTTGAAGCTGCTCTCACATTTATTTCATAGCATACACACATGCATGATAAACTACCCTGGGATTTCAAAGATTCATATGTGGCTATGACCCAGAGTTGCCCAATTAAACCAAACACTGTCATGCCCAATATTTACATATCTGTACTCTGAGCAAGTGTTTCTCCATTTTTGCGGCTGAAAGGTATTTTGTTCAGATTTTTTTCCTGAAGCTTTCTGCTTCTATTTGCCATTACCATTGAAAGGCCATTGTAAAGGCCTTTCTATTTCTGCTTCTATTTGCCATTACCATTGAAAGGCTACTGTAAAAGACTTCCCACTGGATCCATATTTTCCACATGAAAATTTCAAGCGCTAGGATCCATTTTTATTTTTGTAATTTACCATGTTGCAGCTTGTAGTCTGTTCTGCCATGACCACATGGCCTGTCGTGACCACATTTTTCTTGTAGGCACATAAGAAATCTCTCTTTCTCTCTTTTAAAAGTGATTAGCTATTCTTTATTTTTAGAAAGCATCCAAAGGACGGAAATGAAGATAGTGAAGGGCCTTGAGGGGAAGCCATACAAGGAGCAGTTGATGTCACTTGGTCTATTCAGCCTGGAGAGGAAGAGACTGAGAGGAGACCCCATCACAACTACAACTTCTTCATGAGGGGAAGCAGAGGGGCAGCCACAGGACCAAGGGAATGGCCTGAAGCTGTGTCAGTGGAGGTTTAGGTTGGAGATCAGGGAAAGGTTCTTCAACCAGAGGGTGGCTGGGCACTGGAACAGACTCCCCAGGGAAGTGGTCACAGCGCCAAGCCAGACAGAGCTCAAGAAACACTTGTACAGTGCTCTCAGGCACATGGGGTGACTCTTGGGGGGACCTGTGCAGGGCCAGGAGTTGGACTCAATGATCCCTGTGGATCCCTTCCAACTCAGCTTATTCTGATTCTGTGATTTATATGTATGTATTTGGTTTAAGGCTTATTACATTAAACACTGTTTTCCTTTGTGGACATCTCATCACTAATTATCATTGATGGAGACATTCAAGCTATATTAAATCTTCTGCAAGCTCTTGTAGGTAAGATGTATAAAGCATTGTAACTGATTCAGAACAGCTGGATATTTCTTGGTTTTGGTTGGTGGCTGAACTTGTATCACATTATACTGCTCTGAACCTTTAAAACATTATCTGTTGACATCCAGGTCTTTCAGTGTCTGTAGCAAGATTGTCAATAAGATGACTTGATTCCTGATGGTTAGGGAGTTGAAACTAGCAAAGAGCTAATAATGCACATTGATCAATGATGTAGGGGTAAACAGAAAACACAGAAGAAATATAATTTCTAATGTCTTATGCTTCGCAGAAGCATGAATAAATCTTTGTCACTCTGTTTTCCCTGAAGCTCCCCCGTCGACTGCATTGCTGGTATTCACTTCCTGTAACCTCCCCGCTTCCATTCCAGTGAGGGCTCTCTGACCTGCTCTTTTCTGTAAATGTACCATGGCTGAAGTGTGCAGGGACTAAGGAGATCAAGACAGAAATAGAAATCTGAAGTAGAATAAGAAGAATACTGGAATGTTCCTTTTTTTATTTCTTTCTTTCTTTTTTCCTCTCTTCTGAGTCATGTACTAAAATCTCTGGAAGATGCAAAAAAGGCCCAGGTCAGGTCTAAAAACCCCAGTGCACCTTGTGTGCTGGAAAAGGGCAAGGCAGTAACCCATTAAGTATTGGTAGATGCAGAGTGTGTCCTCAAGTGAGGAGAAACAGATACAGAAGCCCAAACTGTGTATCTCCTCCTCCTGTCATGTGAATAGATTATCTATTTCCTTGATTCAGTGACATTGAGTAGAATAAAATGACAGTGTCAGTGGGCAGGGTATTTTTCCCAATTTGAAGTTAATAATTTTGGTAATGTATGTGTTAAATAATCTCTGTAAATATCTGAGAACACAGACAGTTTAATGAATACTTGCTCATGTGCTTGAACATAAATGATTACAAAGATGCCATATTACTATAGGCAATTAATTTATACTTATTTAAGATTTATTTTTTTCATGGCCAGTGGGGATATATCCCTCCTGGGTTGTGAACAGATGTTTAAACATGAAGACTGTAATTTTAGCTTTTATTGCATCTATATGCCTCAGTAGTAATGGATTTGACTCTTTTTAGCAGGCATCTCAAATCCTGCAATTTTCTGGTCAGCTTAAGGAAAAAGAAGTGCTCTGCAAATGAGTAAAAACCAGTCTGCATCTCTTATCAGTGAATCCTCTGAGCCAGCTGCATAACTAATAGAATCAGCTGCTGCTCTTTTCACCTGTGTGGAGCACATTCACTCTTAATAAAATAACTGCAATCCCACAGTCTGATGTAGTTTGGAAAGAAGTGAATTTCAGACTCACTGAAGCACAAGCTTTTCAGGCAGCTTTTTTGGTTAGGAATGAATGAGTCCAGCTGATTAGAGCTGGTAATGGAGAGGAGAGGTGCCTGAAATCTCTTTGCAGCTCTGTCATTGATTTCCAGTAGGAGCACAGAAGCTTTCAAGTACTTGAATCTCATTCTTCTTCTCAGTATCCACCTCCAGCAAGCTTTGTTTAATAAACATTTGTTTCTCAACATTCCTGCCCCTATTTTTCTGTGCTTGTGAATTTGAGGCACCCAAAGCTACAGTTTCCAGGGCTGCCTCTTCTTTCCCTGCCAAAACTTAATACCAGTTAACAAACAACATATGATCTTAAGTACTTACAACAAATCTGTTATCCAGATTTAGCAACCTGTTTTTGTTGTTGTTGTTGTTTTTGTTTTGGTTTTGGTTTTTTCTTTTTTCTTTTTTTTTTTTTTTTTTTTAATCCATGCAGGATTCTGCATAATTACTTGGACTTTTTCAAATATCAGCCTAGCTGCAGAAGCTTTGTCACAGTTTTGGAGCCTCAAATATCATATTAATATGGCAGTTTGTACACATTTTGATGGGAAAAAAGGTCATGCATATTTGGCATTTTAAAATCCCTGTCAGCTATGTTTAGAAAAGTAGGGCCTTGAAAATATGACTTAAAACCCAAAGTACATGCCTCAGTCAGAGACCAACTGGTAAAGATTTTTCCTTGTCATTTCTTGACCCAGGATTTTCCTCCTCTTAGTTTCAATGGAAAGTCTGATTTTGACTTATAATTATGTATTTAGGTTTTTTTAAATTTTTTTTCTTTGTGTTGTTTCTTTGTTTTTTCAGGTTTTTTTTGTTTGTTTGGGTGTGTTTTTTTTTTTGTTTGTTTTTTTTTTTTTTAAAGGAAGTCTTGCAGTTCACATTTAGTAATTTCCCAGGGCTTGGTTAGCTTAACTAAAACTTACTAATGCAAAAGTATGCCTTCAATTGAAACATTATATTTGGTACCCTTTGTGCCTCCCTTCTGGAAGCTAATATCTGTCCTTCTTGAAGCATGTCTGTTTGGGGAAAAATCTGATAAGTTACTGGGGTAATGTCTGCAATATAGACACTGCAGCTAGGTTCCTATGCACGCACAGATCGAAGATAAGGTAAAAAACCCAATTCTTCCCAGTCCTGTATCTTTGTTTCCTGGGTAAAGTGAAATATATAAAAAGGAACGTACAACCCCAAATATTTATAGCTGTAAGCTGACAGAGTCTAAAACTACTGATTTTACACAGCTATTTCAGCTTCTTCTTATTGATACAAATCTCTAGTCTCTCTGAATGTGTCTAATATTATTCTACTTTTCAGCTATTTACATGAAAAGACACATTTTATCAAAATCCTGTTTTATCAGGGTCATCCTGTAATTTAAAAGACCAGCTGACAAAAATCCTTGCCAGGCTGAGGCTGCAGCATTTATGCTTCCTGCAAGGAGGAAAGACACAGAAATGATTTGGGGAGTCAGCAATTCTAGGAAACCCATTTGGTTCCCAGCAGCCCAGGTCCTGGGTTATCACTGTGCTCTGCTTGGACCAGGCTACCTTGCTGAAAAGATACTAAGCTCTGGCAGCTCAGACTCCCATGCTACAGACATAGGCATGGAAATGTCATTTTTAAATGATAGCAGTATATCTGTTGAAACCCATTTTTTTTAACCCTCCAATGAACATTTTTGTACGTATTCAAGCAGCAAGCAGGTGTTTCACAATTCCCTAACCTGATGGTACACATGAAAACAGGCCATTTTGGTGAACCTGCAATCATTCTTTTTCAATTTCATTCAAAGCTCTCCTTCAGCAACCGAAGTTCATGCCTGGGAATGGACAGGCTTGCTAGACAGTGTTTTGTGCTGGCTTTTGTTCTGTGGGTAGGAAGTACTGAGTGGTAGTAATGGGGAGGTGCCTTGTTTTGACTCAGATTTAAGCTGGTTCCGAAGTTTGTTCCACTAGCTTGTTAGGATAGTGCATTAGCATCTGCCAAACTCTTCACAGGTTTTACTCAGCCACAAAGAGTCAAGAAGGGCTGAGTGCTTCCCGCAGCTCTGATTTCCTACACAGGAGCATAAAGTTTAGTGTCCAGTCATCTGCCAAATTCCTATCTGAGCTGTCTGGGTGAAGGCTGACCCTGTAAGCAGCCAGGGTGGATGAAGCTGTCTGCCTTTCCTGGGAAAGGCTGCTGATGTTATCCCCTTGTGGAGTGAGGCCCTGCCATGCCCACAGTGAGTCCAGCTTCTCGCCTGCTCACACAGCAAACACGGGGCTGCAGGACAAAGCAAGGTGGCAAGTGGAATCCTTTATGGGAGAGTCCCCTTGGCACTTGGCAGGCAGCTCAGCTGGTGTGGGACTGCAGAGACTGCATGGATGGGAGGTGAAGCCTGCAAGGAATCCCCAAAGAGGCTGCTCTTTCTGCACTGATTTGTGCAAAATGTTGTGGTATCAGCAGCAAGCCATATACTCTCTGTCTCTCTATTGAAGCAAATCACTGTCAGATTAACTGCTACAAAAGAAATAGCTGTGTTAGAAATAATAGGTGAAGCAGCTAGATAAATCATATTGTGTCATTTAAGGGGTAATATCTTATGTTTATAGTACCTTTTCATAGGATCAGACAGCCCTTATAAGTGAACAAAAATGGGAAGCTATTTTGAAAGTCTGAAGTAACCCCAGGTAAAATGAGCATTAGAAGCAGCAAGTCATCCAGGGCCCTGCTCAGCAGGCAGTATTATCTTCTGCATGCACAGCAAGATGAACTGCTCAGAGTGGTGAGCAGAATTAAACCTGGTGACTCCCAATTGCTATTTAGTTAACTAGCCAAGACACTTGGTTCTCAGGCAAGGCTGGGAATGGGGATAGCTGTTATTCACTGGAACTGCAGTCCACTGGTCCCTGGACCACCTAGGGTTAGGGTTATGCCTAGTGTAAGGGTTATGCCTAGGGTTAGGGTTCTGAAAACTGCAAAGCCCAGAGCTCCAAGCACATTGCAGCTGCGAAAGCCATGCCAAGGGGAACACAGAGCTGCTGCACCATGGCACCCTCCATACCTTTCTGCTTGGCACCAGCCTCACCCCCATGTCCCTTTTAATCCCTCCCCTAGGCTTAGGGCTATGCCTAGAACAAGGGTAATGCATAGGGTTGGGGTTTTGAAAGACACAAAGCCATATTATGGTCTTAAGACACATGCTGCTACTCAGACTTTTATTTTACTCAGACCCAGGCTCTTTGGTAGAACGTATTTCTCTTTTATATAGCTCCTCTCCAACCTATCTCAAGCCTTCATGCCAAGTAGCCCAGTATGTGCAGCACCATACTTGACCCAGAAAACATCCAAAGGGGACTCACAACACAAGTTTCATTTCTGCTCTTTGTTTTTAGCAGTATACTCAACTTTTTACAGAATTCTGGACCAATGCTCTTTTGTTTGTTTGTTTTGGAGGTTTTTTAAAGAGGATGAACATCTCACTCTTCCCCTCTCCCCTCATTTGCTGCAATCTCCCTCTTTACTGCAACATCAAGCACTCTCCACTGAAGATTCAGCCCTAATTCTCCAAGAGTTCCCACAGACAAAATTCTAAGCCTTTGTTGATTGCTAACACCACATATTGCTCACTGTTACTTAAATGCAGCAGCAAAAGAAGGACTTGCATACCTGAGCAGCAGATGTGATGTGCTGGCAAGAACAGTTTGGTTTTGTATGAGGAGCTAAGAGGATTCATGTTGTTTTGCCCACAAATTAGAGCCTTTCAGAAGCATAGCTCCCTTCCCACCTTTCTGCTTGCCACCAGCCTCACCCCTACTGCTAAGGCCAATTAAAGTACCTGAGAGGGGAGAAGTCAGTCATGTCATTTTCCCTTCCTCTATAGCATTAACTATTCCACAGGTCACAAATATAACTGTTTACTAGAGACATCCCTAGGCATGCAGAGACATAAACACTCAAGAAAATATGTAAAGCAAAGGACCTGATCTCTAAAAATATTCTTTATATTGAGCAACTTTTCTCACAGAGAGTAAATCATGCTCTTCACAGCACCTTAATGACCTCAGATGTACTTGATTAAACATTAATAAATAAACTCTGTTAGTTTTAGTTTATTTTTTTCTTTCCTTTAGGGCAACTAAAGCCAGAACATAGCAGCATAATATATGTTTGAAAGTGATTTTGAAGCTGTTGTACAGATGAGGACTTATATTTTTCTTGCAACTTAAATCTTTGAATATGTGACTACCTCTGTTTTAAGATAGAAGCGGCAATTTTTTATTTATTTATTTATTTTTAATGGGGCTGTGACATATTCCTCTGGGGAGGGCTGCTTTCTGCTGAGCCAAAATCCAGGCAAGCAAATAAATGTAATGGATTCAGCTTGGTAAAAAGAAATGTTTTCTTTATGAGACATAGAATTAAGAAGCTAGTGAAACCAAAAATTAAATCCAAATCTTGGTACATAACCAAGGGTTAACCTTAGCAGTAAGCGTATCCCATTTGGAAATGTCATCATTTAGGATTCACTTTTTTTATTTTTTGTAATCTACTGGGTGTTTGAAAAAGATTTTCCCTGGACGACTGTCCTGTACCCTACTTAAAATAGGAGCATCTCAAACATCTTTTGGAAGATTCTGATCATTAGGATATTGAAACTGATGGACTCAGATCACATCTGGTTTTATTTTTACCCCTTTGGTAGAAAATAAGGAAATAAAAACTGACTTAATGAACACACCCAAAAGAAGGAGCTTTTGTGAAAAGAAAAAATGCTGGGGTGAGGAGAGATGAGCAGGTAAAATCTGAAGAAGCCCATTAAAACTGAGGCTCCAGTCAGAGCAGATTTTAATACAGGAGGTATCTGCATGCTAGGTCCACTCTCAGTTACATGTGCAAAAGATACAGATGCTAAGCACGTCTGAAAGCCTTTAAATATGTGTCTTTTCAGATGCTGAACTGAGCTCTATGATCAGTCCATGATGACAATAGAACTGAATGAAAACCCAGTTGCAAACCTTCTTAAGCTCAATAGAAAAGAATTTGCATTTAACCACAGTGGCTTGGTACCACTATAAATTTAGAGTGGTCAGCAGTTTATTCACATCATGAAAACCATCAAACCATTGGCAGTGCTGGGACTTGCTTGTACATAAAAGATATTCTTCTTTATAAAGTAGAATACTGAAGATTGGTGAGATAATTGAAAATGATGAATAAGTTTTATCTGACATTCAGAAACTTCAACTGCCTTGTAAAATTAAAAAGCTGTGAACTTATGTGGTAGTTTCTTTTCTCTAAACCTTTGGCAATTAAACATGATATTTTTATGACCTTATGTATATCCTGATGTATATAGTTTGGCTATCCTTTGGGATTGCTGGTGACAATATTCACAAATGCAATTAATATTTGCAACAAATACCTAGACTTTTTTTTTAGGCAATCCAGGTTTATCTCAGTCACTGTTTGTACCAATAGACTAGATAGGTACATGTGACTTGTAAAGAAATAATTCCTTTGCGTGTTTGTAGATTTACATCACTTTAGCTGCAGTCTGATGGCTTTTCTTTATATTTTAAAACAGATGAGAAGTTATTACTCAGGGGTGATGGCTTCATTGAACTATCCCATTTATCAACAGCTCAATTCCTGTTTGTCACTGCCTGGCGTTGATAATCTGTTGCCAAAATCTGTCAGACAAAAAGAAGTTCTTCTTGCCTCCGAGACAGATGGCTCTCCTGAACAAAGATCTTTCTGCCTATAAAATGCTGTCTCTTTTCTTTTTGTCACAGATTTATTTTAAGTAGCCACAAATACATCAATACAGTGTTGTTCCTCCAGGCTGGGCCAGCAGGTGAGATTACAGATTTGTGTCACTGCTTTTGTCAGTCAGGGACTGAAGATAAAAGCTCAGTCCAGACTCTGTATTGTCACATAATCAGAGTCTGTATCATGATGTCCAGATCTACTTTGGCTATACTAGTTCATGTCCCATGTCATGCTAGTGCTCTTGTGGGGCTCTTGGCTCTGGTGCTTCATGGTCTGCTCTATTCCTTCAGGTACAGCAGCACTAGAGCCTGTTCTTCTGTGTCTGAACTGCTGAGAAAATTAAAGCTGGGCAAAGTTTTTTTGCCTGTCTAGTTTGTCTGTGTCTTGTTCAATAACCTGTGAATCCTTTGGACCATTCTCGTATGAGACACACCAAGAATGTTCTCAGACATGAAGATCCTTGGCATTTTCTGGAGGAAAAAACCAAACTCATTGCTGCCAATAAAATATCAATGAAAGCTTAAATTATAATGGACCTCTGAAGTTTTGCACAGATGGAGAGGATGATGGTCAAACTTTCATTATTGCTTACTTTGTATCAGGAAGAACTACTTTCTTCTAAACAAGGAACTCTTCACCTTCTCAGGAATCCTTTTAGAATTTTAACTTATTAGGGAGAAAATGAAAAATGACAAAGTACATTTTCTTCTTATAAGACATATGAAAAACATTGCAGGGCAATAATATGCTAAAGCAGAGCTGTCATTGTACTGTCATTTACTGTTCCAATGCATTCAGCTAGTTCAGCAGAGCTTATTGCAGAGAGATTTTGTTGGGAAATGGGTAAACATTATGCAGTATTGTAACCTATAGCCATAAGATCCATGCAAATTCAGTAATAAAATGTTATGTGAAGCTTCCTGTTTGCCTGGGCAGCCAGAATGTATAAATTAAATCTTTATCCACATCCAAACATTGTTTTAAATGATACTGAACAGCGTGAAAACCTAACAACTAATTTAAATAATGAACCATTAAATAAAAGGATTGCTGGAAACATCTTAGACTCTTGTATATTTGTTCCATTATGTTTCCATAGTTCCTCAGAGCTTATTATTTTTCTCTTTATCCCTACTATTTTAAAGTACTACCTTCATAAACCAGTGGCTTCCAGCCATCCAGAATAAAGATGAGTCTATTTTTTAATAAGTATTTTTTCCTGAAACCACTTCTATGATGTTTTGTATTATCCCACTGAAAGAAGACTGAAACATATCTCAGTATTGCACTTGACTATGGTAGATCAAGTGAGCTAAAATTCCCAACCTGATGGTGACTTCTTCAGCTCTGTTAGTGGAGCAGTGGCTGAGGAGTTGATGATAAGTGTTTATATGTGTCTATAAAGCAGAAAGCTCAAAATCTTTGCTTTGCAAAAGATTTTTGAAGATGGGATACTTTGAAAGTTAATACACCTCCTCATGTTTGGTACTAACAATGCCAGTGGTGGAGTTCAAACTGTGGTGTTTTTACATATAAAACTGGAAAGAAAAAAATTTTTCTTTATGTAAGATCTATGGAAGAACATGAAATAGTTGATAATAAGTATTTTGTCTGCCTGTTTTGAGTTCCCACAAACCTGTTCTGCTTGCATTGTTGCAATGCACCAAATCTAAAATTCAGGTTCTCCATGTGCAGACTGTACACATGACATCCCTCACATATCTGCTTTATTGAAAGGGAAAGTGTAGCTTAATAATACTTATTAGTAGATTAAGTATAAATAGAGCTATAAAATTCTAGTTTGAGCACAACTGGATTACTGTACAGGATGTAGGACTGACACTAGAAAGGACATAGAAGATTTCTTACATAAAGTGAAGAAAGGAGATAGCAGGTAAAACATGGGAAGGCTGAAGAGATAAAATTTAAATTCTTTAAAAGAATACAAGGGACAAAAGAACTGTAACACTAAATGAAGTTACTAGCATTGAACACAAACCAATGCACTTAAGAAAGAATTTCAAAGCAGACAATAACACATAAAATCTTGTTGCTGCATGAATTCCTAAAGGAATTACTCAAAACCAGAGCTATCTGCAAGTTGTGTAATGCTGGGGGAAAGTTTAATTCATGCAATTGATATTTAACTGGTATTTATTTACAACCAAATAAAACCCCAGACTTCACTAGAACAATTATTTTATATTAAATAATAATTGATTACTAGCACATAGCAATTGAAAAGTAATTACCATGATGTTGATATTTAGTATTTTATTTTCCAGTCTCAGCAGATGCCTTTTTCATATTTTTGTTATTAACTGATATAGATAAATGTCTTATTGAATAAAAATTAAATTGATATTTGAGGACTATCATTTAATCATTTACTTTCATTATTTCCCATAGGATTCTTTTAGAGCCCTACCTTCTTTTTTTTTTCCTCCCTTCCTCCCATCTTTATGCCTGAGGATACTAATAACGATGAATTGAGGGTAGAAAGTCATAAGAATCATTTAATTATTTGGCAGGTAGTAAAATATTTTATCCTTCCTAAACTGCACAGAATGTGCTTGTGATTAGAGAACAAATTTAATAAAACAGAGCATATTGATTGCCAAAGGGGGGATTTTTTTCCCAAACTAATGGTGCTAAGCACTGTAGGAGGCTATACAAAGTAAAGTTACTTGTTCAGACAGCTGTCATCTGCAAGAGTGATCCAGATGTAGAAAATAGCATAGCTGAGGAAAATACAATGATATAATCACAGATAATGCCTGCAGAGAAATTCTGATGGAATGCAACTGTTCTAGATGTTACAGTAATTCAGGCATTTATTAAAGTACGTGGGTATTTGGTCAGCTTTATGGTTTCACAGCATTTTGCATCTGAGGATCTCTAAGCACTGTCTCAGTGGCAAATATTTAAACTAAGCAACTTATTTGTGAATCCATCTGATGCAAAATCTAGATAGAAAATAACTATCATGTGAAATTTCTCTTTCAGAACCCACTTGTGTTTCTTTGCAGGTGAGTGTTAAAATTCTAACAAAATACAATTTTGAAAGAATTTAACAAGTGCCAAAACATCAAAAAATGTGAACACTTTCTCCAGAAGGTAGAAATTACAAATATAAGGTATGTATATTGTCATACTGACATTAATTTTTATCATTAATTAATGACAGGATTTATAGCATTTCCACTATATCCAGACAAAATACTTCAGTGTTTTTCACGTTACTGAAACAAGCATGTAGAAATTATTTGTTTTGACAGTTCTCCCCCAAAATGGAGTCAAATTGGACACATTCTTTTGAAAAGTTTTCATTTCCAAGTAAATGTAGTTTTTCTGACAGTTCTGTCTGTCCCACCAGCCATTTTGCCCAGCTTAGAGCGGCTTTCTGTTTTAATTGAGCCCAAAGGACACGCTGTTTAGATCACACAGGAGTTGGTGACTTGCCTTGCATTAGACCTCCCGGCTTGAAAGATTTGTCCTCATCCTGAGAGAAGAATTTGGATATGTTCATCTTTGACAGCTGCATTAGCCTGGCACATGCATCAAGAACAAGTGTCAGCATTCAGTATTGCTCAAAACATGAAGATATGTTTGGCCATCCCTTTTTAAAAACTGGGAACAGGCTTGAGTTGCTTGAACTTCCTTTTGCTTTCTGCTTCCTTCAGCACAGGAAGGAATTGATATACAGGGATTGAATACAGATTGATTTCCCATCAATCTGTAGCAGTAAGGCCAGAGGAGGCCTGCCAAGCTGATTAGAAGGATGCAGCATCTCTCCTGTGAGGAAAGGCTGAGAGAACTGGGTTTGTTCAGCCTGGAGAAGAGATGGATTTGGTGTAACGTAATTGTGGCCTTCCAGTACCGGAAGGGAGTCTACGAGAAAGATGGGATACACTATTTACAGTAGCACATACTGACAGAACAAGAGGGAGTGGTTTTAAACTGAGAGTAGATTTAGATTAGATATTAGGAAGAAATTCTTCAGTGTGAGGTTGGTAAGACACTGGAATAGGTTGCTTGGAGAAATTGTGGATGCTCCACGTCCGAAATTTCCAGGACAGGTTGGATGGGGCTCTGAGCAACCTGGTCTAATGAAAAATGCTTCTGTCAACAGCAGGGGTGTTGGAAATAGATGATCTTTGAGGTCCCTTCCAACCCAGGCCATTCCATGATTCTGTGATTCTGTATTCAAGTAACAGCTTGGCATCTAGAAGTTTGTGAAACAACATGCTATTTCATGACAGATAATCTGTCTGTGCATTTTCATTTGGACTTCGAATAAGTGTTTTTCCTAATGTTCTTGCTCTTATAGAAATTATTTATTTGATCAGTGCTGTTTTTCTTCTTAGGGAAAAGGAAGCTATCCCACAAAATGTGGTGTCTGGTATATTTATTCTCCTTACAAATTAAACAACTGGTCTAGTTAAAAGAGTTTTACACTGACTTAGGAGCTTAGTATGGAAATGCCAGTTCTCAAATATAACTCATCCCAGTGTGAGAATCTAAAGATTGATCCTTTTAAAAAGTTTCCCAGCCAGTGTTTAGTTGTAATTAGGGTTGATGTTGGTATTGATTTTTAATAGTTGCTAAAACAATGGCTGTTCTGTAATCTGTATTCAACCAGCTTGATACCAACCAGTTCTCAGAATAAACACTAAAAAAAGCAGTAAAATAATTATCTCAGTCTATTTTTGTAAACTCAAAATCTTGTGAGTTACATGGTGATTCTCAAATGTTCATGTTCATGTGAAAGCTCTGTGTTTTGAAGGCTGGAATAATACTTGGTACCACAAGAAAGCAAAGCTTCACAAATCTGTTAGAAGTCAGTCAAGGACCAGAATTAACACAGTCTTGTATTCATTTTAACAACAACAGGAAGCTGGTGAGCTTAAATAATACAATTCTTACATGGTATTAAAGCAATAGAAAGAAATAGGACTTGACGTAACGGGGAGGACAGATTCACAGAATACTTTGTTGGCACCTTGTCCTATAACACTCAAGTGTCTCTGTCTCTTTTTAACCACAGAGCTGTCCATGCGCACATAATTGTTTCATGTTAAGGTTAATGAGGAAAAAAAATCACATTTACATTTTGCATTGAGACAATAAATCTGTCAGGATCTAAGAAAACTCAGCTTTACAGGGTCTACCAGTGAAAAGTAAGGGATGCAAAAGTTTTTCTTCAGAGTCACTAATCAAACTAGGCTTTTAACCTTGACATAAACTGAGGAACCTTCAGTTTAAACCCTTCCTCTGACTAAAGCTGTAGTTTGACTAAAGCAGATGTTTGATTTTAAGTACAGAACAGGATAAATGGCTTTAATTCAGGCTAGACTGAACTGATGGAAAAACATCAAAATTTGATCTGCATATAACAGAAAATTTAAGAAAATCCCATGTGTGTTGTTATGATGGCTAGATGCACTCAAACTGCAACCTTGTAATCTACTACAGCAGGTATAGAATGATACTGCATTTCAAAGAGGCGGTTTTGTGCTCCCATTTCCCATTCCCATTCCTCATGCTGTCTCCTTATGCCTCTCACAAGCATGAGTGTTATCAGCTGGTAACCTGCTTGAACAACCGAGTCAGAAAACATAGAAAAAAAGAAAGTTAAGTTTTGGGTCCAAAGCTGTCTTCACCATGCAGTCTAGACTGGGATTGGTTTCTATGTGAAAGAGAAGATTCAAGAGGAGAAAGAAATTTGATAAATACAAAGAGAAATTAATTGTATTTTTTTATCTTTCTTTCTTTCTTTCTTTCTTTCTTTCTTTCTTTCTTTCTTTCTTTTTTCTCTTCTTTCTCTTCTTTCTTTCTTTTCTTTTGTCTCATACAGTTATGTCCCTAAGTTAATTTTAGATACCTTTATGGGTTTGATCAGTTCATGCAGGAACACTAGGATAATTTGTTACTTACTTTTGAGCTAGGGTTTGAAGATATTTCAGTCCAGCTTACTGGTGTTGTCTGCTTCCCTTGTGATTCTTAGTAATCCTTCTAGGGGACACACAAATGTTTTACATGCTTATTGTTGGAAATATGCTTCTGAGCTCCATGATGCCAGAGAACTCCATGTGTCAGAGCCATTGGGTCTGTCCCACTTGCAACTTTCTACAAATTCCATCCCAGCTTTCAAAGAACAGTTTAGAACTTGAAAGCAAACATTTCCCGAGGAAGGAAAATGCAATTTTTAGCCTCCTGTGTCAATCTGCATGGACATATTTTTCTTATAATAATGAAGATAATAATAATAATAATTAAAAAAAGCATTAGGGATCTTTCCTGGCTTGGAGGGGTTTTGTACTGACACAAAAATGAAGGAGCGCATCAGGTCTCCTCCAACAAGCTCCCAGACAGAGCTCACACTGTGTTAGGGTTTGAAGGGGTATTGTGGAATTTCTTAGGAAGAAATTAATAACTTGTTAAATGTGCATATGATACCTGGCTGCTACCTAGAAATTACATTGTCACCTTAGTCTATTGGGAAACATTTGACACTAGGCAAAGGGACAAAAATTGCAAAATATACCCACCAAACTCAGAGCAATTTTTTTTACTAACACTTTATTTTTTGCATTTTCAATCTTTGCAGTGTCAAGGCTATTCTTTCCACTTGACACTTTCTTCAGCAGATATAACAGCTATGTAGGTCATCTTATGGATCTGTCAGCAGTGAGAAGCAGTGTGCGTCTACTGAAGGTTTGTCTGCTGGCTGTTCTGCTGTGTTATGAGTGTGCTTACCTGTTCCTTGGAGATGTTCTACTTCTGTGCAAAATTGAATTTTGTTATTTGGGTTGTCCATTGTCTTAGTAAATGTCTGCCTCAAGTTGAAAAGAGCAATGAAATATTTTGTCCCTTAAAACTAAAGTTTTGGATTATATCATGAATTGGTTAATAAAGAGAGAGCCTCTATTTCTTACACATCTTTCCAGTATTGTCTCAGTCTACCATTATTTAGGTTTTTTTTTTTCTTTTTGGAGCAGTATGATCATATGCTACTGAAAAAAAAAATGTTTAATTGCCACTTTGTGCTTCTACACTCCTGTAGTTATCCAGTGATTATGAATCTTGCATTTTTAGTCCATAATAACCACACAAGATAAACTCTGAGTTACTTCAGAGATTCAGAGTTTAAATAACCTTTTATAAGTTTTAGTGAGATTATTATTATGATTGTTTATGGCTTTGATCAAAATTTGCCTTTGTCCAACAATTCTCTTATTCTGGTAGGGTGATTTTGAAGCATTCTCTTGGGGCACAGCATGGTGATGAATGAACCTATGAGAGCAGAGGTTTATTTCATTCATACCCTTACTTGAATTTCACTTATCCCTAAGTTATTGAAGCACCTGTATTACTGAGGTAAGGTTTTTTTAAAGATGGAGAAAAAAAGGCGTGTGACCTTGAAAAGTCACAAATATGAAAAAGTGCATGCTGTTTCTCTGCTGTGCTCTGTTGAGCCAGTACAAACAGCCTTAGGCATTTCTACCACAGAGAATTGTCCCTGTGTGCGTTCCCATGCAAATGGAAGGTAAAAACACATTGCAAAGTGTCAGCCATTCTAAAAATATTCAGTACTGCATAAGTTTTATAAGACAATGTGAAAGGGGAGGGTATCAGAGCAATAACTTTGAACATTAGATCATTAAATCATCACAGAATCACAGAATGGTTCCAATTCCCCTGCCATGAACAGGGACACCTTCCACTAAACAAGCCCCATCCAGCCTGGCTTTGAACACTTCCAGGGACGGAGCATCCACAACTTGTCTGGGCAACCTGTTCCAGGCTCTCATCACCCCCACAGAAAAAAATTTATTTCTAATATCTAATCTAAATATACTCTCTTTCAGTTTAAAGCCAAAACTATCCTAGGCTGCATGAAAAGAATTGTGGCCAGCTCATCTCTCTGCCCTTGTGAGACCCCACCTGGAATGCTGTGCCAGCTCTGGTGCCCCCAGCACAAGAAAAATATGGACCTGTTGGAATGAATCCAGAATACAAAAAGATGATCAGGGGGCTGGAAAAGCTCTCCTATGAAGACAGGCTGAAAGAGTTGGGGCTGTTCAGCCTGGAGAAGAGAAGGCTCTAGGGAGAACTTATTGTGGTATTTCAGTATTTAAAGAAGGCTTACAAGAATGAGGTATACAAATCTTTTAGCAGGGTCTAACAATAATGGTAAAGCAATAGTTAATGGTTTAAAACTAAAAGGGTTTAAACTAAACTAGTTTTAGCTAAACTATATATTCATAATAGATATAAGGAGCACATTTTTTAGAATGAGGGTTGTGGAACACTGATACAGGGTGCCCAGAGAGGCAGTAGCCCCATGTATGGAAACATTTAGGTCCAGGATGGTCTGGGTTCTGAGTAAACTGATTTTGTTGAAGTTGGTCCTGCTCATTGCATTGAGGGTTGGGTTAGGTGGCCCTTCCAACCCAAACTCTTCTATAATTCTATGATTCTATGAACCCCCTGTACATCCCTCCTGCTGTTTTGAGTTGGTTGGTGCTTACGCTATACAGCTTGTGAGAGCTGCTCTTTATCCTGCAATTTGTCACATACATGGGATTTATCTACTGGTGGATGTCATAGTTGCATGAATTATTGGAATACCTCTGCAACATGCAACTCTTCTATGGTGACAAGGAAACAGTGAGAGGAACTGGTGTCATTGGCAAGATCCCTGTCCAGCCAGCAGAGCTTAACATTCCTTCATTATTTCATGTTGTCCTATGAGTCAGCCCTGCTTTGCTAACAATTTCCTGTCTGTCATCCAGCATAAATGGAGAAATTTGTATTCTCAGAGAAAGAGAATTATACATATATTTTCCCTGCAGCAGAAGGGGCAGGTAACGCTTATGAACATCAAATAAGTGGAGCTTTTTTTTACAGAAGAGCCAAACTTAAGTATTTTGTGCTAGGAACTGTGCTACAGATAATTGTTTCCAGTAAAGACCTGGTTCCAGTGTCTGTGTTTTGTGGGGAGAAAGAAGCATGCAGCCTCTATGTGGCTGTTATAATTCACAGATATTTGCTGGTGGGTAGTGCTAGAAAGAGAGTGACTATACAAACAGGATTGCATAGAAAAGTATTCACACTGAAATTCCCTCTGCCTGGAAAGTTCAGTCCTGCAAGAGCTGTAAAAAACCTCTAGTCTGCACAGTCTCACCAGTCAGCCTTCTTTCCTCAGTGGACACACACTAAATCCATGTGTGAGCCAAAACCTGTAGGAATATAGTGAACCTGCCTTTGATCACACCTTGAGGAACATGGACTAATTTTAAAAATGCAGTATACAGAAACACAGAATTAATATCAACATGGGTTCCACAGAGGAGTAGAGAGAGGCCTTTGAAAATTCTGTGGCAACATAAGACTATATTAAATCATACACCACCCTCTCTCAGCATCCTTATCCTCTGAAGTTTAAAAATTCCATCTACAATTCGTATGCAAAATTAAGAGCAAGTGATGGAAATCAACCTCCAATCATAATGGAGTATTTCATCATGATAAAGAGGACACTGCACTATCTCATAAAGCTTCCTGTATACAATGAGAGATTGTATACAGTCTCTTATTGTATACAGGAAGCTTTATGAGATAGTGCAGTTAGTAAAAGAATAATCTTCCAAAATTATGAGGAAACCCAGGTACTCCTTTGACACATTAGGATAGTAATTTGTGGCTCATTTTTATATGGTCTTTTTATTGCAACAGCAACATTAAGACCTTCAGAACACTGCAAAATTTACAAAGTTAATATTTGTCCAAAGTTGTTCCTGAAATTGCAGTTGCATAATTCAGATGTTGGTATACGTGGGTTTTGTTGCCAGCTTCTCACTATGAGGTGAATGTGAAATGAGGTTCTCAGGTGCATTGTAAAATGAAATACTGCTAGTCTGCAACTCTTATCAATAATCTGTAATACTGGGGTTCAGTTTCACTTGGTTTTACTTACATTCCAAAATTTGACTCTAAATACTCAACTGGTCTGTTAAATTCCACTTACAAGCATAGATTCATAGAAAAAACAATTGAAAGCAATCAACTGATTTTGTACGTCATCTAGTCCAGCTTCCTACTCAAACAAAGTCTAGTTTCAAAGTTTAGATACGGTTGTTCAGGGCTTTGTCTGTCTAAATTTTTAAAATCTGAAGGAATGGAAACCTATTAATGGGATCAATCATGTTCCTTGAGGAGAAAGGTTTTTTTTCCTCAGCAAGACCAAGTTTAACTTGTGCTAACTTATGTCCTTTTCCTGTGCACCTCTGAGATGTCGGTCTTCATCTTCTCTTTGGTGTCCTTCTCTATTGTAGGAAAGAGCAATTAAACTTTCCCAGAATTTCCTCTTCTCTGTCAGCTGCCCCATACATTATGGTCCCTGTCTCTTGAGCACTTCAGCATCCTCATCCTCATTTTCTCCTGCTCCTGAGTAGGAGAAGTAGTACTCCTAACTCTAACCCTAACCCTGATCTTACCAATGCATAAAAATGCTGAGCCTGAAGACTCACAACTTGCAAAAAAATCACTTTTGATATCAAATAATCTTCTTTTAAGTGACTTTTTTTGTTGCTTTTTATTCTGATGTTGTGTATGAGACACCTTCCTTCTCTGCTCTGTTATTGCATGAGGAGCTGAAGACAGGAAAGCTATGATCTGTAATGTACAGCACACTGGAGAGAAACAGAGCTAAATTACTCTTTTGCACCCATAGAAATTGCCTTACTTTAATTCTTTAAATACTTCTGAACAACTTTGGTCTTTAGAATACCTAAGTATTGTGTCATTGCTATGAAAATCTTAGACTAGTACTCATGTTCTTTACTAAATTGAATAATCCCATTTCAGTTGCATGCCTCTGCTTATTATGATGTTTTTTTTGAACAGCTGGGTTGGACAGACAGTGCTCAAATGTACTCCTGTCTTATAATATCAAGCAAGGAGTTTTACTTTTTGTCCCCAAAGAGAAGCTCATATGGCATTTTCATTGCATGGGATATTTATTTTATTTATTGTTATCCAGAAAATATTTTTAGAACTATTCTGAACTTTTCCTTTTGTGCTTTTTCTATCCCCAGATATTTTTCTTCTGTTTCCTTCTGAATTCCTGCTGGATTCTGTAAAATTAATCCAGCCAAGAGTTCATATCCTCAAGAAAAAGGGACCACTGTGATCAGTTCATCAGTCTGCTAGTTGCCCTCAGTAATCTTAAAGAAACTGGCATTGCAGACTGAGAGCTACAGTCCCTTGGCATCATAAATGTGTTCTGTCTTTCAGTGAGATATGTGAAATACAGAACAACAGCCAGAAGTCTGAAAAAGAAACCTTGTCTGGATCTAGCTGAGACATCTTTACTTGAGAAATCTGTTTGATTTCTCACATGACAAGGAGTGAAAAATATTTTTTTTCCACATTTATGTTAAATCTTCCTAGTGTTGCAATAGGAAAGATTTTTACCTCCAGCTGCAAGTAGGAGTGAAGATGCCTGCTTTACCAGCTGCTCTTCTTAAACAACAATTATCCAAGTGATGAGCTCTTCCTTTAACCTTTATTTCAGGGTACAGAAGATGATTTCTGTATAAACTATGGTGATGATCTTTCAGCTCTCTTTTTATGGTCTTCTGATTATTCCTTCACCATGGAAGAAAGTAGTCTCAGATTCTTCCTTATCTATTTTAAGCCTCAGCCTTTCAGTGACTGCTTTTTTCCTTGAGGGAGAGCAATGGCTGGGTGAGCTTTCATCCTATAATAGACACATTTCTCACTGGTTCTATCATAAATTTTGTCATTTCCCATTTATTATTTTGCTTTCACACATTCAGTTCACACGCTCTCCTATAGGGATAAGGTTACTATCATAAACACTCTGGTTTATCAAGTAACTTTCTATTTTCTGTTTGGGTTTTTTTTCCCTCTTTGTGCATATGCCTGTAAAACAGTGGATACATGGCTGCGTGCACTCTGTGTTTTGGGCTGAAAATTGTTGAGCAATAAAAGACTGAGGAATTACTCTTAGTTGTGACAGCAGCTATGGGGTCTTTAAATAAATCTATTTGGCTTAATACATTGTAATTTTACCCATGTTGTCTGCACTTTGCAGATCTTTGCATGGTTATGTAAAGTAGCACTTGTCTCTTTTTTGTTTCTAAATGAGAGGAAGGCCCCTCCTCTCCCAGTATTTTGATTTCTCTGAAATGTGCATATACTTTGTCCATAGTTCACACTCTGTATCTACTCAGGATCATGCAATTTCTTCTGGGTGGCACACTCTTTGAACTTAACTCTGAGTTGGCTTTTTTTGACCCATTTATAGTCATAACTTAGCCTGTGTTACAGATTTATTTGCCAAAAAAACCCCACAATTTGCTGTTCAGTCTTTTATTATTTATGGGGATTAATTTTTTTCTTCTTAAAAAAAAAACAAACAAAAATTCATTTTTATGTGGGCTTACCAAATGACTGCATTTGGTGGATGTAGATTAGTAAAATTTCAAATCACCATAGAATGGTCCTTCACATAAAGTAAATAAACCAGACCCTGATTCGACCCTGTGACTTGGTGAGCAGCTCCACTTTTCTTGCAGATATCCTCTGACATTTCAGCTAGATGTTTTAGCAAAGTCTGGACAAATTCAATTCATCTATGTGTTACTGAACACTGAATGCTCCATCTGAATTCAGTGCTCCTGAATAGTTGACACAAAGAACAATTATCCTGTGAAATCCACCTCTTCTGACTGTGATTTCAATATCTCACCCATGATGCAGTTCTTAAAAATTTAGTCTGGTTTTAGAGGGTGAGAAGCAGACCTAAAGCAGCATGGGATATCCAAATTGCAAAATTCCCAGACATTTCAAGGTATGTGCTTTTAGAAGGAAGGCAGAGTTTTCTATCCATTCACTGATGTCACTAATAATGTTAGTCAGCTTTTCTCACTTGTACAAAGCTGTAATTACAGTGACAGTAATAAAGGGTGCAGTATTACCTCCTCCAGCCATTAGGTTGTTTCACCACTTTACCTGAATATTGTAAAACAGTCTTAGTGGGAAAGAGTCTGACCCTTGGAAAGCAACACACATAAAAAAGCAAAATATTTTCAATCATAACTGGCTTGCAGGTCCAGAAAGAGAATTCTGTCCTGCAAGATGTACAATACACACCAGAAAAATGTTCAGTAAGCACACAATTTCTTGGCAAATAAATGCTATTCAGTTCTCTCTGTGAGCTTGATAAATGTTTTATTTGAGTGACAAGATGTGAGAGGGGCAGGAGCTGACACATCAACATGTACATAAAACATTTGTCAGACATCTTCAGAGATTCTGAGTAGTACTGTTCAGTAAAGGAGCAGTCTGGGCCAAGTTATCAATATTATTAATGCCATAATCTGGACTGGACTGATGACACTGCTGTTTATATAATTCTAAATGATTTTTTACTGGTATATGCGAGCCTTAATTTTGTTTATTGCTCTTTCATGTGTTTAAAACTTGTGTTTGTTTTTCCACCTAACACTGTTATACTGTTGCAAATTAGATTAGTGGTATCAAGAGCGTAGTTTACTCTTCTTCCCACATGCATTTTGTCCTTGCAAGACATTTCTAGAAAGAAAATTTTCTGACGGGGTTTAAAATGTGCATGACAAAGCAGCTTTCAGTGGAACAGAATGATGTGTCTACAGGCTGTAGTCACAATCTGGTAATTTTTGGACCATGTGGGTTATAACAGAAAACATAAAATGCACAAATAAAGTGACTGCTAACTTTCATTTTTCTTCTTTAAACTTTCGTGTAAAGTTTTACTAACAGTAATTGTGTTTTGCAAAGTTGCTCTGTCCTGTTTCAAACAACACTTAAAACCCGTGATTTACGTCTGTCAACGTGTATGTCTACATATACACACAATCTGAGTAATTTGTTACTCTCCACTTTAAAGGCTAGATCAAAAAGATATATGTAGTGCTGACCTTAGATATTTGGAATACACTGCATTTCTTAAATGGTTAGAAAAGCTCAAAGTACTTGTGTTTTGCAGATCATGTCACAAGCTTTCATGAGCAGATCTATCTGGGATAAATTAAAACCAAAACTTATATCCTTATTAGACTTCTTAAATTAAAGTTATATTATTCTATGAGTGTTGTTCCTCTTTTTTCTGGGCAGCATGTGAAACAAAGTGAGCATTGCAATGTGGGCAGGCACACCAAGGTCCTCCAGCTAACTACTGTGAGGAAATCTATTTAGGACCATCTGTTTTGGGCAGGTTACATCCAACTCTTACATGTACAGGAGATTTATCTTGCATTAATCTGGTTGTTCAGATGCAGGTATTGAGGAAGCAATCCACAGAACTCTGTTGATTTTCATGCACCATAGGTACATGGAAGGTCTGGTCCAAGGTATGGAAAGGCTTCTCCAGCTGGCCAGGACAATGGGGCAACAGTGAAGGCTTGTGAAGCCCACTTTTGGCCTGTATCTCCAGGTTTTTAGGGAAGGGATAGGGTGGGTGGGAGAGAAATTCTGTCTTGCTAGAGAAAGCATCCACTGTGTGGAGGGGGGCAGCCCTGCCCTTGCTGCTCTGGGCTGTGACAGTCAGAAAATATGATATTACCCTGCTGAAAGCCAGCACAGATGGCAGAGGCTGCTTATGCACTTTAGAGCAGCAGAGAAAAGCAGAAGGGAGGGCATTAGCAATGGTAACTACTATGCAACTGGTAATTCAATTAACTGGCTCTTGGGACTCTTTTGAATTTCCATAGTGTAGTTCATGTAGTTTTAATTGAAGATATCCATATGTGAGGTTAGATTTGGGTCATAAGGGTTTGTATAGGTTTTGCTGTTCATGTTTCTAGGGTGGAATGGGTAACTAAATTAAGACTCTACTTATCTGCCACTTACATAAAATACTACATAATATCCTAGGACGGTTTCTGTTAAGAACAGGTTATTCTTTTTATGTTGCATTTTATCTGCAAAGGTATACTGAATAAAGCTCTTATGTCTTTGGTACAACATCACACTACTATGCAGTCTTGGGACAAGGCACCATTTTAGTGGTAGTACCAGAAACATAGAAATTTTTACCAACAGTTTACCTGTCTTCAGCCTGCTCAAGTTGGTTCTGGTAGAAAGACCAGAAAAATGTAATTGCAACTGTTATGGAAAAAACATCTTTTAGGCAAGTTCTATAGCTGTGAATCTGGTCAGTTTATTATATATGCTTGCACCTATGCATAGATGAAGAGACTCAGCACAGAAATGTGATCTAGTTTGTTCTAAGGGATGCATTTGAAATTATAGGTTTTTAAAATCTTGATGACAAATATTCATAAATGCATATTGCTTTGTCATAACCTTAAGCTAAAATACTGCTTTCTCAGAAGATATATATCCCATTTTTGGGCGTAGTAACAATTGAGATCTTTGTACCAGGCTGAGATTCTGTGATAATGATTAACCAACCCCCTTTTTGTCTTTTTGTATTTGCATTACAATACTGCCTGTGATTATTTAATCATATGCTGTATTATCCACATAAATCCTTGTCTTGTGGTAGTATAGTACAGACGTTTTCTGAAGATGAACCATAGATTATTGTTAAAGAGCTTGATAACTCCAACTTTTACCTAATTTTCTGCAGACACTAAAAAGGAGTGGATGAGTAAAACTTAGAATATGGACTTGGTAATATTATTTGTTTCCCATATTGTTTCAGGAGATGAGCAGAAGAGTTTTGGATATTATTATTATTACTATTATTATTATTATTATTCAGGCAAAAAGAAAAACAAACAAGAAAAGGTATTTCATGTAATCTTACCAAATATATTCAAGTTTTTCTTCCCCACATAGGAGAATTTCAAAAGAAGACAACCATTTGAAATCAAGGGTTAAAGTGCTTATACTCGAAGGCTGCTTTACTTTCATGTGATGCAGTATACACTAATATTTTGTGAAGGTGCCTTCTGTTTAATTTCCTCTTATGATCCTCTCTCTTAATCCCTTCCTTCTCTCTTCACTCTAAGATTGTATTTTCTGCCAAATTTTCTATTCTCTGAAGTATGACCCAGACCCCTAAAGAGAACAGAATTTAATTTTAAAAAAAGGATTTTTTTTTTTAATGGACAAAGCATTTTATTGTCAAGGACTATGTTCTTGCTGCTTCCATATTATTTCTATGTAATGGTAGGCTTGTTACTTAAAGTTTTCAAAGATGATTGCTAATACTAAACTCTTCATCTTTTGGTTATCCAGCAATCCACACCTGCTCTCTGACAACTACTAATTCTGACCAGCTGTCTCTGTTATTGGGAACTCTCCTCTACATGTACAAAGTCATCTCAAATTCTAATTACTTCAATAAGTCTCAAGTCTTCTCTAACAAAGCATCCTCAGTTTATGACATATTTGAGACTTTTGATTTTAAACTTTGAATCTGCGTACAGAAAAAAAAAAAGAAAAAGAAAAAAAGAACGTATGTATCTTGTTCTGTGTGAACAGAAATATATTTTAGGAGAATACTGTGAAAATTAATGTTTATAAAGAATGGACATCCAAGTCATCAAAATTCTCTATCTAAATCATAAGACTCCAAAATATTTCCCAGCTTCACGTCTAGCAAAAAAAAACAAAAAAAGTCTGAACCAACCCCACTGCTTCCATAAACCTTCACTGAGAGGTATACCAAACATTTGTCCTTAAAGAAAATATCTTGTGCCCCAAGAAGATTTTGGTTAATCAGAAAGCTAGCACAGTGAGTCACAGGACACAATCAAAGCTCAAGCAGAAGGAAATAAGCATTTGAATCCTGTGATGGGCTTTGCAATATTATCCTGGACCCTTAGAAAGTGGTGTGAGTGCCAGTGTTGTTTTCCTGAAAGTGTGCTGGAAAGATTGTTGTGCAAAAGAGTGAAAACTCCTCCAAGCATATGTGTGAGGACTCTTGAGGACTTAAAACATAATTACCTCAGAGTCTGGGAGACCAAAGGGACTGAGATGTGTGAGGAGTGTTGGCAGTCCTGCTTCACCCTGATGGAGTCACCTCCATCATGAACACCCAAGGCTTATGGAGCTACTTGGTGGCACCAAGTCTGCTTGTAAAACCTCACTGTGTCAGTCAGGGTGTTTGCTGACCACCTGTGTGACCTGAGTGCCAACATGCTACATTAGGGGGGGATTTATTTCAACTACAGGTGACAAAAAGGCAAAAGCAGTATTGGAGATAACACTGTAGCAGCACATGCTTATTATTTTTGTGTGTGAGGATGGTCACTTGAATGTTCTTCAAGTCCAGCTGGCCTGTTTTTAATGCTTACATTACTGGTACTATGTGGACCTGAAGAAGGGCAAATGCATATTTTCTTACCTTGTTTTAATAATCACATTGAAGATTATTCTTTGAGACCATTGGAGGAAAGATCAGAAAGAAATCACTACTGTTCTGTACTTGCAGCGGGGACAGAAAGCAGTGAATGGAGTTATAAGAGGAAGAGGGAAGCTAGACTGATATTTATTTAATGAGAGCCCTCTGACTTTTCTCTTTCTTTTATGTAGCTAGTCCTAGTTGTAGCAAGATAAAGTGGTTTGGATGCCTGTAATTACTACTATCTGTATTTTTCTCTATAAGATGTTCAACTATGTGTCATTGATCTTTGCTGTCTCTTGTCAAGGGCAATACTTATTCGACTAAGTGTGTAAGGATATAATTTCTGACATTTTGTGGGCATCAAGTCAAAATAAAAAGTAGTAGTTCAGGGAGTTATCGTAAATTCAACACAAACTGAAACTCTGCATTCTAAAGTGTTCTAAATTATAATATCCCTATAGCCAATGATATTTTTTTTTAATCTCTATTTTTTTCAATTTATCTTCTTTCATGATAGTTTATGTTATCTTTTGTTTTCCCCCTTAGCATAAGCATTTAAATTTGCAAAAATATGTGATAATATGTGCAAACTGTTACCAGGTTGCCCCCTTAACTTTATAAATAAACCAAAGAATTTTCATTAACTACTCATGATAAAAATTAAAATTATCCATTTTGTCAATTTTTAAATTATCCCAAGCATTCCATCAAGAGGATGAGATGACATAGTCTTAAGCTGTGACAGGGGAGGTTTAGGAGGAAGCTCTTCACAGAAAGAATGATTGAGAACTGCCCAGGGAGGTGGTGGAGTCACTGTCCCTGGAGGTGTTTAAGCAAAGACTGGTCTAGTTGACAAGGTGATGTTAGGTCATAGGTTGGACTTGATGATCTCAAAAGTCTTTTCCAGCCTAAATGATTCTGTGATTCTATGAGTTGTAATCTTTTTGCTCAGGTACTGTTTTATACTGATAAGCTCAGTGTAATGATCTGAGGTTTACTCTGAGGTTGAAAATCTAGGATAGACATCTTGCAAAAGTGCAGTATTAAATTTATTACAAGATTATTTTTGGAAGTGTAAGTTTCAAAATCTTCAAAACTCGCTGTCTTGCTGTTACTAGTAGTAGAAATACTAAGAGTAAATACTTCAAATGTACCTGCTTGTATATATTCCACTTTGTGGAAAAAAACCCCTAAATTTCTGTGTCAGCAAATAAATCTTCCCTTAAGAAAAAAAATAAAATTGCCAAATGATGTGGCAAAAAATATGAGAAATTCAGAAATGTGAGGCGTTTAGAAGCAAGAGGGGTGGACTCTGTTTAAAAGTCTTACTCAGAATTGTATGGTATATTAAATGTAGGCATATTGCATCCCAAGAGAAATGGATGACTGAGTTAATGCTAAGCCTTAATCCACTCATATCAGTCTGACCTTGATCAAGATTTTTGAGGTGGGAGAGAGGGACATAGGATAGGATAAAAAATAGATTTTGCAGGATAATGCAATGGGTAAAGAATAAAAAGGCTGTACTTGTCAGTGTTACATTCTGTAATATACTCACATTCTTCTGGACTCTGAATCCTTTGCTGCAAAAAAATATGAAATATGGTAAACCTCTGCATTTAGCCATCTCATTTTCATGCAATGTAAGTTTGAAGGAAGCAAAACAAATGGATCTTAACAGTCATAGCCTTTGAGGGTAGTTTTCAATGGTCCCCTTGCTTTAAAGAAAAATGTCTTAGAAAGAAGAAAACTTTTTCCTTTAAGAGAGAGACTTCCTTAACTGAGCAATAGATATTAGAAAAGTCAGCTGCAAAAACTCAATATCATTAATATAATGTTCTGTTTCCTGTAAATTCAGGCATGTGTCATTCTTTTTGTATCAAGGTCAATTCACATATCGAACTTCTGAGAAATAATGATCTTTCCATTTGTTCAGACAGGTCAGCTCCCTGGCTATTAGCTCACAGATATCATTTGCAATCTGAGGTAAGTTTTTCTCACCATTCCAGACTATTTTTGTATTGACCTTTAAGGCAGCAAAATAATTAAGCACACCAGTGTTGTTCTGTAACTTTGAATTCACTACATTAACAAGCCCATGGTATTACAAGGCCACCAACCCATCCATTAAGTCTGACCATGCTCTTTTGGAATCAATAGCAAAAATTCTAATAGTCTCCACTGACTGTGCTCAGACACTGGAAATTACTTTTATTTGCAGAATCGCAAAGAGCAGAGGTTGAAAGGGACCTGTGTAGATCATCCATCCCACTGTTGCTGCTCAGAACACAGGATGCCCAGAATCACGTTCGTTTGGGTACTGACTGTCTCTAAGGATGGAGAATTCACTGCATCCCTGGATAACCCATTCTATTGCTCAACACTGCTCACAATCAAAAAGTTTTTTCTTGTGCTCAGATATAATATTCTACCTTTTGACTTGCGCTCATTACCTCTTAGTGGATGAAAAGCTGGAGATGAGCCAGCAATGTACACCCACATCTCAGAAATTCAACTGTATCCTGAGCTACAGCAAAGGAAATCCTAGTAGGCTGAGGAATGAGATTTTCCTTCACTACTCCACTTTTGTGAGATCCCACCTGAAGGACTTCATCCAGTTCTGGGATCCTCAGCACAGGAAAGACATGGACCTGTTGGAATGGGTCCAGAGAACAACCACAAAAATGATCAGAGGGATGGAACACCCCTCCTATGTAGAAAGGTGGAGAGAGCTGGAGATATATAGATTAGATATAAGGGGGGGAAAAATTACTATGAGAGAGGTAGAACAATGAAACAGGTTTCCAGAGAAGTTGTAGATGCCCTTTCCCTGTAAAAACTCAAGGTCAGGTTGGACAGGACTCTGAGGAACCTGATCAGGTTGAAGATGTTCATTGCAGGAGGGCTGGACTAGATGAGGGACCCTTCATGTGTCCTTTCAACCCAAACTGTTCTATGATTCTATGATGTGATTATTCATTCTATTATTCTCTTTTACTGGTCACCACTGAGGAAAGTCCAGCTCTGTCTCCTACACACCCACCATCTTGCATTTTTGCACATGGATAAGATCCCCCTAAACTTTCCCTTCTCCAGGCTAAACAGTTCCATCTCTTAACCTCTTCCCATATGAGAGGTGTTACAGGGACTGGCCCAGTGCTGAGCTCACTCACTTACTCACTCCAGTTACGTCTTTGTCTTTTGTACTGGGGAGCCCAGCATTTAGTCAGTGCCTCACTAGTATTGAATAGAGGAGAAGGGGCTTTGTCAGGAAGATACACTGCTTTCTCATGATTGCTTTGTTAACTTTCAAGATCTCAGGGTCTTCTCTGCCATAATCAACAATCAGTTTTGGAAACAGTTTTTTAAAAGAGTCATTTGGAAGTAGGAAAATACAAACTGTTACAACTATATTGGGTAACAACACATTTTCTCCAGTTCAAAATATAAAATAGACTAGAGCTAAGAAATTAATAAAATGTTTAGGTTTAATGTTTAGCTCTGACTGTTATTTCATTGTAAATACAAATTGCTTGGCATTTGTTTCAGAACTTGTGTCTTATTTCCAACATGTAATTAAGTTTGATAGAATTTTTACTGGAAGAAATTATACAAAAGCATGCTTTCATAAATAAGACAAGATACGTAATTGGTTTAAAACTATGCAGGTATAAACCATTGCCTGTCAAATACAGACAATATAGTTTGCTGCTTGTTAAGAGAGAGAGGGAGTGCCTTTGTGGCTCCTCTACCTGATTAAGTTTCACAACATAATCAGGAAATCTCTTCCACTGGAAATAAAAGTTACTTTTTGAACTTAATTACATGTCAATACTAAATGACATAAATTAATTGCTAACAGTCTGTAATGACTTCTAACAGAAATCCTAACCCCTTGTAATTTGATAAAAAGTTAATTTGATTCCTTAATTGAATTCTAATTCATCTCTTTGATATACAGCTAGTAATTGCATTGCATAGGACTTGATTTTTTTCTATAATAAATTTCTTTTTCATTTCCCCAAATATATTTTTTTCCTGTAAATATTTAAAAGATTTATTTGGTGTCCTTGGCAGAGGGCTATGGTTATTGACTCTGGCTTTTGCCTTAGTAGCACAGAAAACAATGGGTTCACTTCAGTGGACATTCAAAATTCATCACATATGAAATTGCTCTGGGGACCCTTTTGATCAGTAGGTTGTGATACCAGGAAGCCTTGAAGCAGGTATAAGATTCTTGGCAAAGTGTGCTTGTGGCTGACTGTGTTTTCTGGCAAGATTTTTATCACTAATATTTTCTATTGGCTCTGTTAGAGGACAGCCCTGTGGGTCGAGGCTACATAATAAGTTGCTGAAGAAGAGAAGTAAAAACAATGAAAAAGAGGAAGGGCAGCTATAAAAACTATCAATCTAATGTAGTCCAGGCTTGTCTACCATAATTTTGAATGCTAGCTTTGATATCATCATAACTGCAGCCTTAGCAAGCAAGGACAGACAAATATGTTCTCAAAACTCTTAGGCAGTGGACTGAGAACTTTTCTAAATATATAAAAACAAGGAAGAAAATCCCACAAGCCTTCCTCTGTTAACATTAGTCCACCTGTGTAAAGAAGAGGGAGAACATTTCAAAGGAACTGTTGCAAAAACGTTGCTATGATTTCAGAATGAAAGGTCTATTTAGTTCTAGGTGTTCTGAAATGCTTTTACTTAAAAATAAGTAGACTTGTGTTTTTTGGCTTATTTAGCTCAGTTGATTAGAGCATGATACTAATGTCAGAGTCATGAGTTCAGTCCCCATGAAGACAATTGGAGCTGCACTCGATGATCCTTGTGGATCTCTTGCAACTCAAAATATTCTTTGATTCTGTGTTTTATTAGCCAGACTATTTACAGTTTTCTCTAGTTTCTTCACACTCTGATTTGCTTTTCAAATCAAATGAGACCTGACTTCTGGCTGCACTGCAGTGGATTCCTTATTTCCTTTATTTGGCACAGTCAAAAAACCTTTCTAATATTTAAAATCACGCTGAATTCCCAAGGACATACCTAAGCTGGAGAGTGTTGGAGGGACAGCTAAATTTGTGTGAGTGGTGGGAAAGGGCAATCAGTCCAGGTACTGGTTTTAACAACTTCTGTCTATTTACATTTTCAAAATGAGAAATTATAAGATTTCAGCATGTGGGACTAAGCATAGACCTGATTCTGTAGACTCTGAGTGGGCAATACATTTGATTGAGAGGAAGGTGAAGTGAAAACTTTGCTGAAATCCTTCCCAGGACCCTAAAGACCATGAACACAAAACAGGAGTGTCTTCCTCTGAGTGTGTTTGAACTACCGAACTATTTGAGACTAGTGGGAAATATGACCAATTGCTACTTTTAACACACTAGCTTTGAACACATGCCTCTCACTTAAAAGGGCTTGGTGAAACTAAATTAAAATTTGTCAGCAGTTTGACAAGACAGAAATCAAGTTTCTGCTGAAATGTCCATTCTTTAAAATTCTTTGTCCAGTTTCAAGGACAGCCAGCAGTGGTTAATTAAGTAACAATTGCCAGAAGAGTTTAATATGCAATTTAAAGGTATTTTCTGGTTTTTTTTTTTTTTTTTGTTTGTTTTTTGTTTTTTTGTTTTTTTTTAATTCAGTAAGCATGGTTTTGGGTTTTTTTTTCCTTATTTCTAAGGCCTGGTAGGTATTTTGCCAATCAAAATTTTGCAAGACTAGGATTTACAGACAGCTGGGTAACTCAAAGAAAGTGTTCACTTGGAAAGAAACAGTACAGATAAATCAGGTTTATGCTATTTGGATTAATTTAGATTTATGGGTTTTTTTAATGAAAAAAACTGTGTAACCCCTGACATGCCTTGCTTGTACTGGGCAAAATTCTTTCCAGACTAACAAGCTACTGTTTTGCTTTCTTGGGGTCTTTCATTTCCCTCCAGATTTGTCTACATTTATGAAGAATCAAGTTAGCTAATTTTGTTTAACAATTTGAATAGATTCTTTCCTCTTGACATTATTCAGACACCTGAATTCCTAAAGAGGAAAATAATAGCAACTGCAGCACCTGAAAGGTGACTGCTTACAGGTGGTATTGTATGATGACCTTTTTGGAGAAGAACATCGTTAAGTCTATTATAGTGAAACAATGAAGTGCGTGGGCCCAAAATTCAAGAGAAATAAGTGCTGCCTTTGTTACAGTCATTCAGGGCTCCTAGGAAACAATTAGCAAGCAGTAACAGATCCAAATAGGGAGAACGCAGCAGCTAGTAAGATAGCACAAATTTCTGAATTCATTTTGGAAATGAAAGAATTCCTACAATGACTCACTGCCTCTTCTGAATAGTTAAGATTTTTTCTGACAAACACTTTGCAGGAGATGAAGACTCTTGAAATGGAGGGTTTTCATACATAACTTAGTCGACAGGTAGGAAGAAAGAGAGAAAGTAGATGAAAGCAAATAAGGTAGAGAACCCGGTAGAGAGTTGTCACTGGTGAGGCAGACTGAACCACAATCTGTGGGGGACCTGGATGCTGAAGTTTGTTTAAGGACTGAAGAGAGCTCTTATTATGTTACTTTCCAGTTCTCTTCTCTTTCCTGACACCACTTTTTGGCACCAGCTCTTATTTCCCCAAGTCTTCAATTTTTTCCAGTCTAAGTACCTTATTTGTGTAAGAACAACACATGACTATCCTTCTAATTGGTGAATCTGCCTCATGTTTTCTCATTAGCTGGAGGATTCAGGATATGCCACTTTGTTCAGTCTGAGTATCATCAAAATTTGCAACTAGCCACATGCACTGCATCTATCAGGTAGCAGCCTTCTGCTTGAAACTTGCAGTTTTAAAAATTCAGTTTCAGACACCCCAGCAGGCATACACCAAAGTAGGTGCTGCCAATTAGCATTCAAAATTCAAGCTGTTTTTTCACATACAAATGAATATTTGGAAAGTTTGTTTGCTAGTTGTACCTTAAAGACCCTTGAATATTGCTATTACCTACTCCTGGTGGGGATTTTCATGTCTAGGCTCTACCTGGATGATTGGAAAGCTGAAAACATCAAGTATCTCAGGCTTGTTGGATACAAAATGAGAACAAATGCACAAAACCTTGAATCCCATAATAGAATTTTGGTTTTTTTTTTCTTTAGTCTTTGTTTGCAGAGATCTCTGAAAGACAATCTGTTTTTCTAAAACAAATTCTAAAAATTGTTTTAGATATTTCAGCAAAGTGTAGAAGGTAAGCATCCATCAGTTTGGATGACCTGGAAGGCATGCCAGTGTTTCCTCCTCTGCTGCTAGCAAGCACACTCAGATAGAAGTGAAGAGAGCTAAGTGTGGATTGATGGTCAGCCAAAGCAAGCTGCACAAAGGCTGAGGGCACTGAAGGGACGTTGCATTTTGTTATGCTCTGATTGAGATGGACTCCCTGGGTATGCTATGAGCATGAGAAGAAATTGCAAAATGATCCTATGGATTAGATTGTCGTCCACTTTTAACTGACAACAAACCTCTCACATGACCAAAAAATAACAAGAATAGGTTCCAGTGAGAAGTCAGATGATTTTCATGCAGTTGGTAGGCAATGCATGATCATGAAGAGCCTTGGCTAAGTAATTGCTTCTACCTTGTCTAGACACTCTTTGAATACTATTATTATTTCAGATTCACTTTACAGAAATGTCCAGAAACAATGACTGGAAAAGTGTAAATAAGCAGTCAGTTCCAGAGAACTTGAAATAACAAAGAAACAGAGGCAACTCTTGAGTACAATGAGAGAGTAGAGAAGAAATGTGCATGATGATGAAGGAGAGCTCCTGCAGTGATATTAGAGAGCTGTGTGCATTGGTTCAGCCACACAATGTGTACTTATGAAATAACTCTCTGGAGTCTTTGCAACTACAGTAAAGTGAAATTGATGCAAGGTCAAAATTAGAATCCTGTTGTTTCAGGTGTGACATGCAGGTCATTGAGCCAGTCCTTGCAACTGTGCAGAGGGCACACATTTGTAATGTGACAGTGGATTTTGCAAATTCTGAGAGACATTTCCAAATCTCAATAATGTACTGCTCAGCCTCTTGGGTCACTGATAATCTTTGACTTCCTGGGCACTCACTGTTGACATTCTACACTGAAATTTGTCTTTTTTATGTATATAAATATTTTCTATTAATGGGAAAAGAAAAAAAGAGGGGATTAATTTTGCACAGGTTTTTTTATTCATCTGGTAGAAAAAACCAGATAAATGTAGCCTTGTGACAGTGTCAGCTAGACTAAGAATGTGCTCACGCACAGCACAGAACCGTTTTCACATCTCATTTCCTTAACAGCTGAGATGGAAAATTAATTTAGAAACAAAATCAAATAAAAATATAGCCTTTTCTCCCTGTATTAAAAAAAGAAAAAAAAAAAAAAAGGAAAAAAGTAAATAAGTAATGATATTGATGATAAACTAAAGGTTCCATAGCCTAGGCTATAACACCAATCAACCTTCCTGGTTAGGCAAGTGTAGTATTCATCTTAGTCTATCTTACTATATTCTTTTAAGACTAGTTAGAATGTGACTAGTAACAGGTCTGTTAGTTATCTGTCATGAAGAAGTCTATAAGAAACCTAATTGCTCTGAGTGTTTTACTTACAATTTGATTTCTTTTGTACTAGGAACTATGACACAAAGTTTTATGTCTAGATGAGCAAAGACACAACATTTGGGAAAAACATTTAAAAACTCCTCTAACAAAACCATGTTTTAACACAAGTAAAAGAGCGACTATGCAGAGCTGAGGTTCCTCTTCAGGCACAATTTTTTGTCTTGGTTTGAAAAGTCTGTTTTGCACTGGATCATAGATCGCTAAACAGTAGCATATGTGCCACAGGTGGCATGTTAGTCCCCCTGAAGTGATCAGACACACAGATGGAGGCTGCCTCCACAAGCAGTATTACCTGCAGCCTTCACTGTTCATGTTCAAGGGCCTGTAGTACTTTATCTCTACTAGATCCCTCTCTGTAATGGATTCCTGCATCCAATGATAAGACCCAATCTAGGTTTTAAAGAGTATTAGGAATTACTTTAATATAAGCTGTAGTGGAACTATAGTCAAATGTATTTTCATATTACATTTATCTTCTCTAAGAAGTAATTGGTGACAGACTGTGCCTTTACTTCTCCTTTCAGACCATCAGCCTCTGATCTTCTCATAGATTACTTTCTCGTCTCAGATATTCAAAAGGTCTTTTGCCTGCTTTCCTTTTCTAAGGTACTTGCCCTCTCTCTATGCAATGGCGCCAATTCCTGAACTTAGAAAAGTCATATCTTGTACAGGCAGATGTCACACTTTCAACTCCATACAGAGATGTTAATTAAACAGGTAATCTTCAAAATAAATTATTTATATGAAAGTCTTTAATTATCTCTACAAGTTTATCAGACAAGGAAGCTTTGGAATAGTTCATGAAAAATCCATAAAAGGCAGAAAACATATGAAGAAATAGTGCTGATTAAATTTGGAAATAAAATATCCAATTTTGAAATAAAATCAGAAATTTCTCATGTGATTTTCAAGTATGTAAGTATTCAAGCGTTTAAGTGCTTCTGCATGGAACACTGGATGGACAGATGGACAGATGGAACTTCTGTCACCTTGTCATAGGGAGAGACTGTTTTCTCTTTGGCATGGGACCCCAAAGCAGGCCAATGATTGAGAAGTCAAACAGATTAGCCAGGTACTTGCATCTTTCCAGAACTGAATTTTCTGGATCCAGCCTATTGCATCTACTGGAGCTGGCATGACCCAATGCAGCTTGTGTATAGCTGGTCTCAGAAACTGGAAGACAGGAAGGCTGGGTTCCCTGCTTGGCCAAAGATCTCAACTTAAAACTAATCCTAAAGAAAATGGGAAATGCATAGTTGGAAATGGCTGGAAGCAAGAAGACAAAGCTATTAAAATCAATGCATCTGGTTACAGTCTGTGACTCATTAAATCCCCTAAGTCTTTGATTGCTGAAAGGCAGTAAGACACACAAAGGGATATATCACTCTGTACCTTTCCTGCTTTTTAAATGCTTTCCCTAAACATTTTCTATTTGTCATTGCCATAGACAAGCTGTTGGACTGGCCCAATCCAATGGTTACATTTACCAAATTTAAAAACAGCAACAAAAGCACTCTATACAAACCCTCAATGCATGTCCAGGGTTTGTTTGAGAGGTTTCCAGTTGAAACACAGTTTTCAAATGCTCCTCTCCTTCTCTGTTGGCTTTTAAAGCTCTCCAGTTGTCTGTTTATGTCTTTTGACAACCCTTGAAAATCATCCAAAAGGATTCTTACCAGTGTGTTAGATGAGAAATACCCCAAGAGCCTTCCAGCTTCGCATCACAAAGTTTGAGGTGTTTATTGCAGGATTGGTCTGTCTTTACCAGAGAACAAATCTGCTTTGAGCAATCAGAATAGACAAAGACATGGCACAGAGCAAAGAGGGACAATCAACCTCTTCATGCTGTGTTGGTACATTACAGTACCCTCTTGCACTGCTGTTTATATGCTGGCATATGCAGGGCAGTTCCCCTGACCTCACTGTCATTTTCATCTATCAGTGCTGTGCTTTCCTTCTGGTCTTTTTCTGCTAGATGTGTGGTCCTTTCCATTTCCATTTCCTTGCAGTACTTTTGAATGAAATATATGACTTCTGGTTTTGCAATAGAAAGACGTTAAATCCCTAAAGACAGGGATTGTCGGCAATCCATTTTTACTTAAAGTTAGTAGGAAAATATTGCCTATGTTGCTTGGAATTAGAAAAACAAATTATTCTACATAAGGATTAACATGACCAGGTGTCTTGTAACCTTTACAAGAGAGATTGAAGTCTCCATATATTAGATGGGATTTTCAGAGAAATGTAATTTCTGTTGCTAACTGATCTATTTCAGTAAAGATCAAGGAATGATTCAAAAGTCACTCACACCAGGTGCAGCCTTAAAAGTAATTCAGACTGGTATACAAAATCATCAGTATACTCAATCCTGTTGACCTTTAAAATGTCTATAGACATTAATTTTGAGTACCTGTAAAGGTGAAGTCTAAATAAAAATATAAATTGGTCCTACACATATTCCATCATACAGGAGTTGTGACTCTTACATAAACCTGACTCATTAGTTTTTCATGTTTTCAGATCTTTGACTGATTAATTATTTAGTTTTCAAATGCCTGATTATCTAGTGAAAAATAATGAAGGGAATCTGGACTGAATCATTCTTTAGAGGAGGGTGTCAAGTTAACCTTCCCTCGAACAGCCATGCAATCAAATGAGGCAAAGCTGAACCATAACTAAATGGTCAATCAGAAGAAATCTCTGAAGATACTTTAATGACTAGTGAAACTTCCTCTGAGAATGTATGATTCTCAGAATTGAATTCTGTTAAGTACAGAATATCAAATGAGAAGTTTTATAGCTTAGACTGAAAATAATTTTTTCTTTTTTGCAACTAATATACATAAGCCAGAAAGGCATCTGTTTCTTGGTATTTTGGTGCTTGTTGCTGGAATTTTGCACATTAAAATAAAAATGTCTAACTTTCACCTTTCATTTTTGTATGTTCGATAATAAATATATAAGCTCCTAGTTTTTACCGTTTCCACATGACTTCGTCTTTTGTCGCCTAAACTGCATTCACCCCATGAGTTGTCATTGGACTGACATCACGCTCCATAATAGATCTGAAATTTATTTTTTAGATCCTAATTAAATTTTCCCAATTTTTTTGATCACTAGTTAAATTTTCTATTTTTCATTTAACTTTCATTTATGCAAATCAGAAACTGCTTTCTCAAAGTAAAATAAAAACAGTTTTTCGTGCCACAGGAATAGACACTGTTAGAAATAGCCTGTCTGGGGGCAAAGGGGAAATATATTGTATTTGGGCACAGAGGTCTCAAGTTCTAATACTGAAAAGTACCTTAAAGTTTAGCCACAGCACTGTGTAAAAACATCATGACTCCCAGAGTTTTAGAATGCTGTTCTGTGCCAGTAATTTTCCACTTTGCACTTGTATAGTGCACCTTTTCCTGTGTTAAATGGTATTAAAGGAAAATTCTGTCAAAGCTTGTATATTCGTCACTAGCCTCCTCTGAAGTGAGTGCATGGCTTCAGGGGCATGAATACAAGCTGGAAAGTCTTTAGAGAATTTATTTTAAAAATAGTTAGACTGTCTTTGATAAATACATAGTTCATGTCATCATATGATAATTTAAAATACTGCTATACTGTAGTTTCGTCAGCTGAGAGAAAATTATTTTTCTGTATTTTTTTGTTCTAAATTTGCTTTGTATTGTTTTCTCACAACTAGTTTAATTTTAGTTTTGTTTTTCCTCACAGCCAATTGCTGTTATGATAGTCTATATAACTGTCAATTTTTTGAATGCTGAATTGGGTAGTCACTTATATGTTTATTCTGACAGCTGAAGAGTCTTACCTCTTTGTCTGTACTGTGTAATTGATAATAATGTGTTTTCCAGAAAATTAGAGAATTTTTTGTTACCTACATCATCATTTCAAGATTTTTGCTCCTGAGTTATCTGTAAATGTATGTCTCCATGACTGAAATACATACAAGAGAGTATTATGGGATTTTAAAAATAAATGTATGCAGCTCCAAAGGTAGATACAAGGACTTTAGGACCTAGAAATTCTAGGTGGCAGTCATCCCACCTACCATAGTTGTCTGGGATTTAGGTATTTAAACAAATAATTTTTTTAAAAAAACAGTTCAACTAGACTATTTCTGACACTTTTTACTTTGGAATAAAGTACTCTTTGGAAGTGCATATATTCCAGTAAGTGTGGAGTTTATTTGCCAACTTTTTGACTAACTGTTATCTTTTGTTTGTTAAGTGGCACAGCCTGTATATTACCATTACTTTTCTCCACTGCACTGTTTTGTATCACATAATGTTCTTCAGTGTATCAAGCATTTCTTACAATTTTTAATTTGATAGAATACTTAGGGAAAAAAAAGGTTTCATTTTGACAATAATTATACTGTTCAATCAAGCAAGATTTTTCTTATATGACTTATTAATGGAAATGTTAAATTCCAATCATTTCATCAAAATTATTTGAAGTGATCACCCTGAAAGGCTTTAAAGAATGCACAGTAAATATGTAATAGCTGTACACATTTATTCTAGGCAAGTTTTTTATATCATTAGTTATTCACTAAAATTCTCCTGAACTTTGAATCTTTCACACAGTGTTGAATTTCTTTTGCAATTTCAAGAAAGACTCAGACAAATTAAAATCAAGTAAAAGTATGGCATCCATTTATGTGTGCCTCTCCCCTTTATTTGTCCATAATGATGGCAACACTTTTTATGTGTGCAATTGCCAAATAATTAAGGTGCTATACAAAACAATGCTAGAAGTGTTAAAACAGCCCTAAGGATTTTAGAAGCAGAATTTATTATCCCCAGGTTGTAACTGACCTGGAGAAACTGTACACATCTGTTGCAAATGGACTCAGTCTCCCTGCATCTCAGAAAGAAGGATTGTTTCAGGGCACTGTGCTCAGTGGTGTGTTGAATGAGGCACTGGACATAAGGCAAAACCTTTTAGGATCTTGCAATAAAAATTGATTTTAGATGGGTGGCTCTTGCCTTGGGGGTATAGAAGTCCATTCTGACCAGTAACCTACCTGTAAATGTTTTAGTAAGACCTTTATCTTTTCCATCCTATGCTACACACATGGATATTGCTGCTGACAGTGAGCTCGACACCACAGCATGTGTTGCTCCTTGATAATAACCCTTTATGGAGATTTACTTGGCTCCTCCCAAAGCTGCCAAAGCACAGGCTGAGCATGCAAGGTGGCCCCATAAGGCAGAATGAGGGAGTCACAACTCCCTCAGTGTCCTGCAACTTCATTCACAAGGTGAACAGTAAGAATTAATTGTTTAACTGAATAATTTGCTGGAGTTTATTTTCTGGGATAAAGCAGGATGAGGCGCTGTTTCTCAATAGCTGAAAAGCATCAGAGCTGACACATATGTGTGTGCATCAGCAATGACTTTCTTGGAGTAATCCCAGAATTTTGTTCTTGTTCAATTTTGGTTTTGTTTTTGCTTTTGTTTTTGTTTTGCTTCTGGAAATATTTATTTGTATATCCAGGAGAGGTTACTTAAGCAATATTTTGTGTTCAGATACAGCATGATTTCTATGAAAATATTATTACTATCAATATTATCTGGATCCTGTAACAGGACTGTATTCATCCTTGATATTTTCTATAGATGGTATATATTTTTTGATTCAAGTTAACAACCAAATTTCACACCTTTGTGAAACATAAAATCAGAGAGAATGTTCTCTGATAGATATTTGACATAGTCTTGGAGGATCAAGTTCAGCAAACTGAGTAACAGACAAAACAAACAAAAGAAAGCTGGCTGAGGAGTGCAGGCTGGTATGATGACAATGTTTTCTTTTTGAAGACAAAACCAGAATGTCAGTAAGGAAGATATATTTTTCATTTAGGAGAGGAAGAAGAGAAAGAATTATACCTCAAAGCATGGTCAAGGTAAACTGAAAGTAGGAAAAGTATCCTAATTGGTTGAGTATTACTGGAAAACAGGAGAGTTGGACTTTGAAACTGGAGTATAGGAACGAAGGCAGTACTGATTGAGTTGCTCATTTAGGATCAGGAAGAGCTGCAATCATTGCATTGCTCTGTTTTGTGCTGTGCATGATGTTGGGCTTTTGCCTATTTGTCTAAACAGAATAATAGAACTTGTTAAACTCTTCAGTGTAAAACAACTGAGCTGTTAATCTTCCTGGATAATTAGGATTTGCTGCATGTTGCAGATAATGGTGATACCAATACATTAACTATTTTCTATCTGGAAATGTCCCAGGTAGAGGGAGATATTTCATCAGCGTGGCTTGTTCTGAAAGACAACATCTGTATTTTCCTGAGCCATGTTGGAATTGTGTATCATAATAAAAAACACCATTACGCTCACTCTAACATAACAATGATATAGATGTTCCTGAAACCACAGAAAACCCCATATTTGTGTGTACTTGTGTGTGTGCGTGTGTTTGTGTGTGTGTGTGTGCGTGCACTTCTGTGTTTGATGTTATAAAAATGTTGGCTAGATTTCTTATAGATTGCTAAAGCAAGGAACTGTATTTAAAACGGGATCAGTAAATTCTTGCAGAGGCCACATACTGATTCTGGAGAAATTATGCAAGAGGCAAAATAGACTACTGTTGATTGTACCATTTCCATGGGACAGAAAGAGTACATGTGAAAAATGCTTCTGTAATATAAGTACTGTATGATGTTCACTGCTTGAAAGTATCTGAGGATTATCCAAGATTACAACCCATAATTTCTGATCTTTAGTTTCTCAGAATAAATTCAGGATTAAAGACTCAATCTCACTCCAGTTTAAACCAAATGTGGAAATTTTAATTGCAACACAAATTGTGTAATTGTGTATATAATGGAATATAAATTGTAATGATTGTGTATATTTTATCTGGAAATAAACCCCTTTCTTAATAGTTCTTAATAGGATATTGAAATTTACTTCAAAGATAAGTAAAGACAAAAATTCCCCTGAAACTCCGTACAGCATATCCTATGGCATGCCAAAAGCTCCAGGAGCCTGGTTTCTAAAATACTTGTTACAGTCTAGATTTTACTTGCTAGATGAAATTACTAGATTCAGTAAAAACATTGGATAGGTCAAAACACAGAGAAAAGAATAACAGCAATAATAATAAAGTCTCCTAGGGCTTTATGTTTAGATCAGAGGGTTTGAATATAAACTTACATATAATGCAATATTTGAAGGAGAAAAGTAATAAGAATATGCTGGGAGGAAGTATTCCCTGAATTAATGAAAGAACCTTTTGACTGATTAACAATTACTCAGCTAGAAGAAACAACTTTCAAATGCCAAATGAAGGTAATGTGTCTAATAACAAAAAAGAAAATGATCACACTACTTATCAGCCTAAAGGCAATGTAAATGTAAGAGTGCACTACTTGCTGTGACAATGTTGTAAACTGTTTTCTTGGCTTGCAGTAAGAAGCCAGGGACAGAGGAATTTTATGCATAAACTCTGCAGTGAAATGGAAAAAGAAGAACATTAGCTTTGAGGTTTATACAATGTTCCTTTTGCTAATCAAGTTCCTTATTCGGTGTTTGAAGAATAGAAATATTTCATTGACTCTCTTCCAATGCCAGGAGGCAGATGGCAAATCTAGAGGTGTAAATGAGGAAGAGCATATGACAATTGTCTCTTGTGATACACACATCTGGCCACAACATTATTGTATAGACTCTCCCAATCATCCATCATGAAATTAAAAAAAAAAAAAAATTAGGCAAGGGAAGTGGAATATAAATGCCTGACTGAGAATGACATTTAGTTGTTTGTGCAGCTCTTTAATCGAAAAAACTTTGTTTTCCTCCCTGCTTTAGGACAGACAGTGGTGACTGCCATTTTGAGATTCAGGTGCAAACTCCTACAGGTAAGTAAAATCTGTATTTTATTCTTTCACTATCTCTTTACTGAATAAAAACCCCTCTTTGAGGCCTGGGTGAGATCAGTTGTTTGGAACATGGGAATGAAATTTTACCTTATTTCAAAAGGGATTTAATTTCAGCAAAGATTGAATTTTTCAATAAAGATATGGCATAGGCAGAAGAGCATGTACCAAATATTCTATTATAATGAAAAATTAAAGGAGAGCTTGAGTTCTTGCTTTAATACAGTTTGAATGTGTGGGCTGGTGGATTAAATTTAGCTTTCTTATTCTTAATTAAATTATTGCATAATTTAATGCTGACGCAAATGTCTTTAATATATTTTTGAGCTGTTTTCTCTCTGCTGTCTTGATAATCTTGACACTCATCCAAAATTTTCATAGAGTTAAAGATCTATGCTTTGTTCTGAACACATAAATGACGGTATAGCCGAGAGAAAAATATCAATAAATAATTTATTTCTTCACTAACATGGGTTATTTTAGCAATTTCCAGATCACTGTCTCAAACTCTGCCAGGCTGATTTTTATTCAAACACAGCTGTCATTGCACCAAACACTTTAAATATACAATAGTAAACGACCTTTGGACTCAGGCAATCTCTGGTGGACCTATGTTTTATCCAGTTTTTTTAAATGTGCAGAGGTTGGTAAGTAGGAGCACTACTAATTTGTTGCATTCATGAGCTATAGGGATGAATGAAAATAGGCCCAATTTCCTTATTAACACTACTTGATTCTCCCACTGCTTGTTAACCACAGAGTAACCCAACCTTTTAAAAAAGGCCCTTATCACTCACCATATCTACCCTACTTCTGTGTTCAGATAGCAGCTATGGAGCTCAGTTTCCTCTTCCATTTCCTCTTTGCAGCAATAAAAAGCTCAACAGACCTGTGAAAGTGATTTGACTTTGTCAATGCCATTTTCCAAATGGCAGCACCATTTCATTTTCACAAACATCTGTCAGACTGCCTATGTCACCCTAACAGGGGTAATTGCAGTTCCCAGCCTGTGTGTATGTACTCGCCAGGTGACTCACAAATGCACAGGAGTTTCCAGCTCTTCTGTACATCAAATTTACTGCAAATGCTTAGGCCATTGGTGCAGCACATTTTCAGGATGTCCAACACATCCAGGAAATCTAAAATGTACTTTGCCCTCTTTAATCCATCCTACAAGCATGGCAATGAGGATATGTCATGCATATTGCACACTGCGTGCTTCATCCGTGATCATGCCCGGGCACCACAAATTATAGTGCAGGGTTTTCAGATTCCACCAGGAAAATATTGCTTATCAGGGAAAAAGACAAGCCCAGAAAAACCAACATGCCTGGCAGCCTCAGCTATATCAGGAATTGCTGTTTTCTGTGTAGAAAATAGGGACAGAATGGATTGTGAACAGCTTCCAGTGTGGCACAGTGCTTAGCAGGCATGAATAAGCCTTACTGACATCTGTGTTTGAGTCCAAGAAAGCTTGAATTATTCAACATGTGCTGGTGTAATTAGTGTCATACACATGAGTTAAATGTGGCACACACTGTGAGGGACAATCCCTAGCCACCAGCAGAAGCTGTTGTGAATTAGTAATGCTGACTCACGAGCTTGGTAATGGGCGTGTGGTTGGCTAGTTAGTGAAGATTCATTAATTACCCATATATGGATCCTGTAGAACTGAGTACAGCCTGGGACATAAAACTGTTCAGTGACAACTTTCTGGAGAATATTTTCATATATCTGCTATGCAATAAGGATTAGTTTACCTAAATTAGTAACTTTATCCTGTGTTTTTTATTATTCCTGGTACCTAACTTTATGAACACTACAAATGCTCTGAAACTAGAATTTTCATGGCTGTTAATACCTTGATATTATGATATCTACATAACAGCCACACTTTTCATATGTAAAAACAATTCCCCTGCTGTGGTTTAGGAATGGTATTCTCCAATTTAATGCTCCCACTAGAAACTACTCCAAACCATGTGCGACTCGTTGACTTCTCTCTACCTCCCCTGCAGTGGATTGGAGAGGAGAAATGGAAGCACAAAAGGTTAAGATTATGGGTTGAGATAAGAACAATTTACTGGAAAGAGCAGTAAGATAAGGAAATTAACAGTAACAGTGATACTACTAATGGCAGGGGATACAAGAAAATAAACATTATTGCTCACCCTGTGGAAAACCCCTGCTAATACCCCACTGCTCCCTCCACCAAGATATCCTGACCTGAAAGGGAGCCCTTCTCCTTGTCCCCAAAAAATGTGAGGTGGTATAAAATAACATCTGAGTCCTGACATGCCCCCTCCTGTCTACTGCAAAAATTAACCCTGTCCTGGCTGGAAAAAGGAAAGCCTTGCATTTGTAATATAATTTCAATTCATGTCCTAAGCCCAAAACACTCAGCTGTGTCAGAAGTAATTTTTATCTCATATTGTTGGAGATAAATTATTATTTTGGAAACAGTTCCTGCAGCCCTGTAGGTATACAGTAGGCTGCCTGACCCTAACCCAATTCTGCTCTTTGATGTCTGTACTCTCATGTTCTATTACAACAACTAGGAAACTGGCTCAGATGGTTTTCAGCAAGGCTGTCTTGAAAAGTCTCTAGGAAGCTGGAACAGTCATGGAGGCTTGACTCATTCAATAATGTTCATGAGGGAAGAGAGAGAGTTGAATAAGGAAGGTCAAATGTCCTAAAGTGACTGATATTTGAATGCCAGAACAGCAGCCATTGAACAGCTGAAATACAGGCCTGAGACAAGGGCAGCTCCTGGCACAAGGTGCAGAAGCTCCAGACAAAGCTTTTCACATCTTTTCTACTGGCTTGGAGGTTTACACAGATCAGTGTGATCTGAGGTTGCACCACTGTTCCACATTGGAGCTGACCCTGGAAGCAGGCAGTCAGTGCCCTAGGGAAGGCACTGAAGGAGAGGTTGCAGAGACAGTAGGGCTGGCCAGAGACAGCAAATTTCTCTGAGATCTCCTGCTCAGCAAACAACTTTCTGCAGTATCTTCTGGTTTCTTCTCATGGTTCACCGACCTTGGAAGCGTCTTGCCTGTAGCACAAGCCTATCCCTTGCTCTATGCTCCAAACAGGGTACATTCTTAAACCTTGCATATCTGAAATGGAATGTCTAATATTATGTGTTTTAACCCAATCCTTTTAAACAACATTTTGTCCTGGACATCCTCTAACATTGGAGAGCTTGGAGACACAGGAAATTGCTGCTGTCATGGTCGGGGTTAACAGGAGAAAAACACGTTGTTGCCTGTGGTGCTTTATGAACATCCATATCTATGGGCTAATGGTTTTTAACGCCTACACAAATTCAGTTTATTTTTATAGAGTTAAAGGCATTGTGGAGTATATGTGGAGCTATCACTTAAAAAAATTTATTATGGCTCTGGATTTCTGTCATACAGATTTTAGGTATTTTCCTACTTTGTATTAGGAAAAAAAAAGGCTTTAATAGGATAAAATAAATCAATAGGAAAGCACTCAGCTAAGTATGTTTTTCAGGCTTTCATCTTGTTGTTGCTGGTGAAAAACAAATTGGAGAAAGCATCTTTAAATTATATCAGTGTGATTAATTGCCAGGAAAGGTATACACTGGATGGATTCTATAATTTACTGTGCAAGACAATGCATATAATTGTCTTCCATGAAAATGTGTGAATTTTGTAGTTACGTGGTCATTTCCAGATTAAGAATCAAGAGGAAAATGTGGCTGACAGTGCAGTTTTTTTCAATCACTTTTACTTTCTGCCTTTTGCTGATGGCCTGTGCTGACTTTTGAAGCATAGAACCTGACTCCCAGCATTCTCAGTGTGTGAGGAAAATATGATTGTGTAGTCCCTGTAAAGCTAAGGTGACACATTAATGTAGATGAGCATTCACTCTGGTTAAAACAAAACCAATATGTGTATCTGATATCTGGGGAAATGTACACTCTCCCACAGGATCATAAAATGGCCTGACTTGGGAGGGACCTTAAAAATCAACCAGTTCCAACCACTCTGCCATGAACAGGGATGCCACCCACTAGACCAGTTACTCAAAGCCCCATCCAGCCTGGCCTTGAACACTGCCAGGCATAGCATATCCACAACTTTTCTGAAAAAACTGTTCCAGTCCCTCACTACAGGAAAGAATTTCTTCTTAATGCCTAATCTAAATTTCTCTTTTAATTTGAAAGTGTTCCCCCTTGATTTATCACTATCTGCTCATGTAACATATCTCTCTTCCTCTTTTTTATAAGACCTCTCTAGGCACTGGAAGGCTGCAATGAGGTGTCCCTGTAGCATTCTTTTCTCCAGGCTGAACATCTCCAGCTCTGTCAGCTTGTCTTTATACGAGAGGTGCTGATCATCTGATCATCTTGGTGATCCTCCTCGGGACCTGCTTCAACAGGTCCACATCCTTCTTGTGCTGAGATGCAGTTACTCCTGCATGGTGGAGCCTCATGAAGGCAGGGTGGAAGGGCAGAATCTCCTCCCCTGACCTACTCCTCTTTTGATGCAGCCCAGGATCCAGTTAGCTGCCTGGGCTGCAAGCACACATTGCCTGGTCATGTCCAACTTTTTATCCATGAGAACCTCTGTATCCTTCTCCTCAAGGCTGCTTGATACGTGTTCTTCTCCCAGTCACTATTCGTGTCTGGGATTGCCCTGTCCCAGGTGCAGCACCTAGGCCTTGTACTTTTTCAAGTTCTTGAGGTTCTTATGGGCTTACTTTTCAAGTTTTTCCAGGTCCCCCTGGGTGGCATCCCATCCCTCAGGTGTGTCAGCTCACTGTTCAGCTCCATGTCCTCTGCCAACTTGCTGCGTGTGCATTCAATCTCAGTGTCCATGTCAATGATGAAGACATTGAAGAGCATCAGTCCCAAGACAGAGCCTTCTTACCAGCCTCCAGCTGGACACTGACCACAGCTCTCTGGCAGTGCCCATCCTGACAATTTCTTATTCACAGAATAGTCCACCCTTCAAATCCATATCTCTCCAAATGGAGATAAGGATGCTGTGTGGGACTGTATTTAAGCCCTTAAAAAGTATTTGTATTATCATAGGACACACACAAAAAAAGGGATTTATTTTTGTTTGTTTCATTATAGTGAGTTTGTTTTGGTTTATTTTGTTTTGCTTTGCTTTTTTTCCTCTCCCATAACTGAATTTTCCTTGTTTGACTTTCTCATAGAGATTTGCCCAGGACTAATTGAATAACAACCAGGCAGCAATCTGACATTAAATTCAAATAGAAGACATTCAGTGTCAACATTCAAGTGTGGTCTCAAACAGGAGAAAGGGCTCATTAGGTTTGGAAAGAAGGACAGAGTGAGAGAGCATGATGAAAATTTTCCACTGTGCATGAAAACCAGCCACAAGGCACCTTTTAATGGAAATCTAATCATGTTAAGCGAAAAGAGAGATAAAAAGAGTGCTTCATTCTTTCAGCAGCTGAGTATTGGGAGTGAAGATGCTGAGATTCGGGAAAAACCTGTGGTTTAAAAAGATGGGAGGACAAATTATGGTTACTACATCTGTCCACAGCTTGTTTTCACAATTATCAATACCATAATATTACAGCTGTCCTCTATTATATTGGACAGCTATGGTGCAGTTCCTTTACTTAGAAAAGCCCACTTTCTATAAGAGAAGGGAAACTAAATGGCAAAGAGCGACCTGAGGTGACAGCGTAAGCAGGTGTTAATGTTGGCACGGATGTCTCACTGATACACCACACACCCATGTCAAGTGTGTGTGGAGAAACCCCACTGAAGGGACCTGTTGAGTTGTCCAGCTCTTGGCAGATTGTGCCACTGGTCATTGTCTTATCTTCTTTCCCTGACTCAGGCAGTTTCCCTGCAGCATCTAACAGAGCCGTATCTGAGAATCTCACAAGCAGCCCTCTTCCTCTCAAGTCATACATAGCGGCAAAGGTTAGAATATAATTTAAGCATAACTCTGTCAAACTGCTTCGTATTTAGTACTTCAAAATGGCAATACCAGAGCAAACTCTTTCAAAGAATGTTTCAGTTTTGTTAAAAAACCCAAAAAACCAAAACCAAAAGCTGCAGTCTTATTTCCTTCTGCCTCTTGCAAAGAATGTGAATGTTTCAATGCTTGCACTTGAATAAATCCTGAAATATGCTCCCTGCATATGCCACTTCATGTACTAAGCCAAGTGCAGTAAAATATTATAACTCATTCATCACCCATTATACAGTGAGTTGGTTGTTACAGCAAACCATTATAGGCTTCTCAACATATGTTCAAGACCACAGCGAACAGGGCAGAGTGGGGATCTGAACCCCATTCATCTTGAGATCCTTCCAGTCTGCACTGCCGGTTAAAAGCAATCTTACGTTAGGTGCCAATGAAAGGTGCAAGACCTTTGTAATAGTCAAGTTGTATAAAATATCTTTGTGTGAAAGAGAAGCTAGGCTGAGATCACCATCAGTGAAACTTATAAGATCAATGCAGATAAAGCCAGACTGTGGAGATGCTACGAGAACTGCTGCTGTGGCTTCAGTGATGTGATGTCATCTTTAGACTACGAGTGCAACTCAAAACTTTATGCCTTTTTCCACAACCCCTTCCTCTTTGGGAAGGGCTTTCTGCCACCTGCCACTGAATTGATGTTATGGTTATAAATCCCCTGTTTGAGCTGCCAACCAGTTAGCCAAAACACAGCCTACTGCCCAGACTCACAGACATTAATTGCACCCACAGTTCAAGTTATACAGCAAGTATGATCTAGTAAGACATCTCAATGAATCACCAAACCCCATAACAAGCTGCTATCCATGTAAATTGTTTATAACAATAAACAGAATTCAGTGGAGGAATCCATTTCTACTACTTGTGCTGACTGTGTACTTAGTCAGCATCTATTATGAAGTCTGGCTGTTCTTTGGGGAACAGTCCTGGCGAGGTTGATTGCTGCTGTATCCCTGGATGACTTCAGATAAATCATACAGCTCCATCTGTGCCTCAGTGAAATAGCACTCTGGAAAGCTTACATTTCTTGTATGTGCCTGAATACCTGTGATCAGCTGCGGCACAAGAAATGATATTTAAAGTCTCCTGAAGCAATAACTGAATGTTGCAGGAATAAACTGCTCTCAGCAGAATAGCTCTCAGCATGTCTATACCATCAGTTAAGTACATGTTCTCAAGACAGATTCCCTCACAACTTCACATTATAAATCCCCCAATTTCCACTTATTATTGCTCATCCGAGGCAAAGCTTGGCATTTTCTGCACACAGGGCACTAATTATAGGTGTAGGTTTCCACTGCAGTGTCCTGGATAGACTGAGGTGGTGTAGGGCAATCTGTTACAGCTCAGTCAAGTTTCCCAAGTCAAGCACGGATGTTCTGGCTCAAGGCTCCAGCCAGCAGAGCAGACTGAACACACTCCAGTGTTTTCTTCTGTCAAGTGGAGAGAGTCCAGAGCGTCCAGCAACCTGAGCCTAGCTGCTGCAAACTTGGTGCTAGCATGAGGAAAATGGAAGATATTTGGAAAATGGAAGGAAAATATTTAAGTGGGGGAGAAAAAGAAATTTTAACATTGTGAATGTTCTATAATTCAGTCTTGTGCAGAAGTACAGTTGTGCACAGCTTTGAGGCTTCACCACATACCTCCCAAGTTTGTGATTGTGGGAAATCCTTTAAATGCTGAGTACTTATTACTGCTTCTGCATGTATAATCTGCAACTGTTTAAAAGGAACAACTAAGAAAATAAGTTGTTCACCTGCGACTCAGAATTTTGAAGTAGCAGGCAGCGGATAACTGCCACCTCCCTGTGTGTTCCCACTCCTGCCAAGATCTAGACAGAGAAAGTGATCTGGCTTGAAGAAAAAAAAAGTTTAAAAATCCATGGGATTATTTCCAGCTTTATCAGCTCCTTGGTCTGGTTCACAGCAAAGCCTCTTAGGCAGCTGTGCCAATACTATTGAGGAGATAATGTGCTGTGACAGGACTCACTGGTGCTGAAGGCTTTGTTTTATGAAATCGGTCTCAAGTCATTCTACAGTGTGAGCAGGGATGAACTTTAAAAATCTTGTCTCTCAAATGATCACTGAATGAAGTCTCACTTCATAGGGAGCAGGGTAACAAAAGGAGGGACTGTGAGCAAAGGATTTATTTGTTTAACTTGTAACTCTTGTTTGATTAGCTGTTATTAGGTTGATTATCTCTGAAGTTTTGGTCAATTAGTGATCAATCTTACATTTGTAACTGATTCCCATCAACCCCAGTCCTGTTTCCAGCCTCACTTAGCAGTAGTAAAGTGCAATTTTACCATCTATTTAGAATGTTTAGTTGCAATTGCATAAGATGTTTTTATAGTTTAATTTCATAATGATACTAAAAGTTTATAATTACATCCCATTTGACTGGTGGTGTAGATTTTGAGTTAGAGTGGTAATTTTTAAATTGAATAATGACAACTCATATTAAAAAGTGAAGAGAAAATAAAATAAAACAAATATAAATACAAATGAAACAGCTGGGATTTCATGCATTCTCAGCAAGTTTGCTGATGACACCAAGCTGTGTGGTGCCGTTAACACACTGGAGGGAAGGGATGTCATCCTGAGGGACCTTGACAGGCTCAGGGGGCTCCATGTGAACCTCATAAAGTTCAACAAGGCCAAGAGGAAGGTCCTGCACCTGGGCCACGACAATCCCAAGCATAAATACAGGCTGGATGGACAAGGATTTAGAAGAGTCCATAGGAGGAGGACTTGCGTGTATTGGTGGATGAAAAGCTCTGTGTGACGTGGTGCACACACAGCCCAGAAAGCCAAACGCCCTGGGTCGAATCAAAAGCAGCATGGCCAGCAGGGCAAGGGAAGGGATTCTCCCTCTGAAACCCCACCAGGAGTACTGTGTCCTGCCTGGGGTTCTCTAGCACTGGAAGGGCATTGGCCCATTAGAGTGAGTCTAGAGAAGAGCCACCAAGATGATCAGAGGGCTGGATCAACTCTCTTGTGGCGACAGCCTGAAAAAGCTGGAAAAGTTCAGCCTAGAGAAGAAAAGGCTCTGGGGAGACCTTATAGCAGCCTTTCAGTAACTAAAGGAGGCCTGCAAGAGAACTGGAGAGGGACATTTGAGAAGGATCTGTTGTGGTAGGGGAAGGGGGACTAGATTTAAACTGAAAGAGAGTATGTTTAGGTTAGATTTAGGAGGAAAGTTCCACACTGTGGGAGTGGGGAGGGATTGGAACAAGTTGCCAAGAGAATCTGTGGATATCCCATCCGTGGAAGTGTTCAAGGCCAAGTTGGATGAGGATTTCAGCACCCAGGTCTAGTGTGTGGTATCCCTGCCCAAAGCAGAAGGGTCCCTTTCAACCCAAACCATTCTGTCCTCCTATGTTTCTATGAAAAGAAAAGACAGCGGATGCTGACCTGCAGGCCTGATTACTGCTGAAAAAAAGCCTTTGTGTTTTTTTCTTGACAGGTGTCATCTGATTGATACCTGAATGTAGTTCAGTTTAGCTAAGAGTAAACAGTCTAGAGAGCTCAGTTTCCACCCTTCAGGGCTGCAGCACAAAGAGCTTTGCTGATGAACAACAGAGAGCTTTTGTGTGAATGATGGATGCTGTGTTTTTGTCCTCAGCCACTGGTAAGAAGACCTGTGACAAGCGGTTGCTTTTGCAGAAGGATCTGCCAAAAATCAGCCAGCAGACACTGAAGTTCTAACCTGTGATGAACCGCTTTTTCTGGTCAGTTGTCTGAACTGTCTCATCTGAGGCTTTAATCCCACCTTGCTCCACTTTTTCAAAGACAGTAGGAGTGAGCTGCCTTTTTCTTTCTCCTTTCTTCTTTCTTTGTTTCTTTCTCTTTTGCCTTTTTCCTAAATCACAGAGTTTCAGCAGAGGTTCTTCAGGCACTTCACTGTGTGAAACTTTAACAGTGGTTGTAGTGGAGACTTTTGTAAAAAAGAAGCAGAGCTAGAGGCTTTTATTTTCATTCAGGGCTCCACAGAGAGTGTGCAAAGGATTTAAAGGGGCCTCAGAACAGATGAATTTCTAGGTCAGACTCGGGTGCTTTGCACCATCTGTGTGCATGTACACCAGTACAAAGGCCTCACAAACACTTGCATTGTAGTCTTCTTACATTGCAGGGCAATAGTTGATTATCTGTTGAATCAGAAAGCTGAGGGCTTTTATTATAACTATGATACAATAATATATATTATTCTAATACATATAATGGAATGTAATGTAATATAATGTGATATAATATAATGTGATATAATATAATGTGATATAATAAGTCTGATAAAATAATACAGCAACTTAGACCCTGAGGCAGGACCCTTACTTCTCTGCATTGGATGGCCTGCATGTTACCGAACATAGAAACCATTTAGGAACAGAAAAGATAATATTTGGTCTGCTTAATACAGTTTTATTCTCCCTGCACATTCTTATTTCATTCTTTAGATATAATTTTTGCTATGAACTACTTGTAGAGTGAGAACTGTCATGTATGCATTTTATCATGCTTCCTGGTTCAGACCTGTGCTACAAGTGGAGGCAAAGGGATGTTTAATATAGCACAGTGTGACATGATGGGTTGCTAGTGTATCCTTTGGGCATACCATAAGGTGAAGTTGTCCTACAGCTTCCCAAATGATCTATTTTTTTATAACTCCTGCTGAAAATGCCTACCTGGACAGGGAACTGTTTACAGAAGAACAGGAGGGCAATAAGAGAAAATTGGGACAGGTGTGTGTGTGCTTGTCTGCTTCTTCATTAAGGAATATTTTTGTAGAAGTGTGTGTGATTTTGGTTTATTTATTAGTAAAATTCCCAAATTAATTATTTCAAGTGAAAAAATCAAGCTAAAAATTGCTGATGATATATAGCAGGCAGCAGAAGGGAAGGGAAAGTAAAAAGTGCACTAAGGAGATAATAGGTATAATGAGCACTTGGCTGCACATTTTGAGCCCAAGGTCTAAACTATTTGCATTAGTGCAGATTCTTGAGTTCAGCTTAATTAAGTTTGCATAGGTAGTAAACAATTGTACAGATCTATTTAGTGCTTTGCAGAAGATATGAAAATAATTTTTTATTGTTTGATTATTCAACCAAATGGTCTTGCAACCATTACCTGGTCTTATATAAAGTTCTCTTTCAGTTATGAAGTTAGAAAACTCCACAATAAAGCTTCTGTAAATTACTAAAACAAGCAAAGTATATGTCTTGTAGTCTTCCCTTTAGCTCTTCCAATAGTTTCCTATTTTACTTTAACGGTTTTTTGACATATAATATTGAGACTGTGTCATAGGTTTTTTGTTCTGGCAGGCTTCCTGATTTTTTCTTGTATTCAAATGGATCCCGATCCACTAACATTTGTGTCATGAATTTTGGAATTCTCATAATTTTTAAATTTACACCTGATGCTGGTTTTTGATCTTCTGGGTCACATTCCCACTATTCTTGGTAGCAGCATTCCCATCCAAGTCCATCTGTGTCCTCATTGTTTTCTACCATGCAGTACACCTGGCTCTGAGTGGGGCTAATCAGAGCGTGTGAGCTGTACAAAAATGCTCCTAAGTCCCAACAACCTTTCAGGCCATTTGGCTTAGTAAAGAAAGGTCCCAGTGGCTCTTTCAGGCTGAAAGTTCTCTCCTCAGCAGAATCAGCTGCCTATTGCCTAAAAGCTCTTATTATTACTTGTCAAGATCCTAATTCTCACCTCATCCTACGTTATTTGCACATGACAGGCCTTATTCTTCATTCTTGTGTAGCCCTTTTTTTTTTTTGTCATATAAATGTACTATTAAGTCAGCCTATTTTCCCAGCTGAAAGTGCTCATGGGATGAGGCTCTGATTTATGTCTGTGTCAGAGAGACTCTGGAAATCTTAGAATTTGGCCAGGCAGAGGGGATTTACAGACCCACCTTCTTTCTATCTTTTCCTCCCCTGTGGTGAACAGTATTCTGTCTGGACAGGGAACCAGTGTGATTCATGGTTATGGATGCTATTCAGAGGAGGAAAGACACAGTAAGTAATGTATTTTTTACAGCTTTTATGTTTGTTTTTCTACTTCATTTAGGCTTCAGATTTACTGATTCAACACCAACTCCCCTTTTCTTTGTATCTCTTGCTACGAGTTTTCAACACACAATATCATTAGGTCTTAAATTTCATGATGTATTTATTTCCATGATAGGATAACTTGTACTGACATTATGACACTCTGATATTGATTCACAATAACAATAACAGCGTCACAAATGTAGTCATTATTCTGGCATTGCAATATAATCTTTTAAACTTTCCAGCCATTTTTGAAGTTGTTTTTCATTCAAAGAAAATTAAAACTCATAGGAATAATGCTGACCACATTTCCCTTCCCTATATGTTCCGCATTAGGTGTTTTGAAGCATGAAGATCTGTAAAAAATACATACAATCAGAAACCCACACAAAAATGTTCTGGAGGGCTCATGTCCAATGGGGTTTTCCTTTGTTTCTTCTTCAGTTTTATCAAAAGCCTTCTTGATTCACATATACATCAGGAAAAGTGTTCCCAATTAGAGTTTTCAAGTTTATATTACCATAAAATTTAGGATGTACAGCTGAATTAAAGTACAGCTAAAATAACATAGGGAGGGAGAAGGCCCAGAGATGCCTTGCTTTATTAGCTTCTTTCATTACATTGACTTTGTCTCCTGCTACTCCCCAATGCTATTAACATGAAATTTTAACCATGAGTTACTTGCATAGAACCGAGTAGTAACTTGTTGCAAATGTAAGAATGTTTTACATAATCACATCTGCCCTTCATTCCAGCAAAACCATTTTATTCCTAGGAGTCTGGAATGTGCCAAACAATGCAGAATCATAACATTTTCATCTTCTGTTATAAATGTAGGCACTAAAGTGAATGTGGCATGGCCTCAGGAAAAAAAAAAAAAAAAAAGAAAAAAAAAAGTGATCCTCAGACTCAAATTCTTCAGCTGATGAGTCACAGCTCCTTTGAGAGGGTCTGAAGAGCTACCAGAGGCACTGTGAAGCACTGAAAGTTTTATTAGAGGTCTAAAGCAAAGAACATTTCATTCTCTGTTCCTCTGCACACTGTTAGCTTTCACAGGCAAGTGTTCTCTGCTAGCTTCCTGATTTGGTGGCATAATTTTTTTAACTTTGTCTGTGATATTAGTTCACCTATATTTTTACAAAAATATGAAGTGTTTGGCTAGAGTACGAGATAAGGAGATTTAGTCTCCATATACATTGAGGGAAATTTAGTTACTTTGCATGCTTTTTCCCATAACCCTAAAGTACAGATAAGGTCATGATTGTTCCCAAGTCGCTGCCTCATGAAAAACTGTACAATGCCAATACCTGCAGGATTAGCAAGTAGACTACGTGGGTAGTGGTTCACAAAGTGTGCCAAAGCATTCTTCCTACTGATCTGGAGTGCTCTTTTTTTGGGACTAGGGACACATTTCTTTAAGTGTCATGACTTCAACAAGGAGGAGTGAGAACGACCTCCTCCAGGTTACCCTGTAATCTGATGGAGTCAAGGAAGAGCCTGATGCTCAGAAAGTCTCTGTGAACCTATTCTTTCCTCCAAAACTTTGGATGTGATATTAATTTTCAAATAATTTGAAAAGAATTGAATTTTTCTTCTCAACAATTTCAATATTTAATGACAAGAATTAAAGAAACAAAAATGAATGGAACTTTATTGTATTATAGCTGTTAAACATAAGATGGACAAACATTAAGCTGCTTGCTTTCCATTCTGATGAGACTCCATCTGGAATACCAAATCCAGCTCTGGAGTCCTCAGCACAAGAAAAACATGGGCCTGTTGGAAAGAGTCCAGAAGAGGGTCACCAAGATGATTAGAGGGGTGGAACACCTCTCAACTGAGGAAAGGCTGAGAGAATTGCATTTGTTCAGCCTGGAAAAGAGCCATCTTAGGGCTGACCTAACTGCAGCCTTCTGGTATCCGAAGAGAGTCTAGAGGGAAGAAGGAGAGGGACTTGTTACAGGAGCATGTAGTGACAGAAAAGAGGGGAATGGATTCAAGCTAAAAAAGAGTAAATTCAGATTAGATATTATGAGGAAGTTATTGGTGGTGAGGTTGGTGAGACACTGGAAAAGATTGCCCAGAGAAGTTGTGGATGCCCTGTCCCTGGAAGTTTTCAGGACCAGGTTGTATGTGGCCCTGAGCAACCTGGTCTAGTAGGAGGTGTCTCTGCCCATGGATGATCTTAAAGGTTGCTCCCAATACAAATCATTCTATGATTGTAAAAGAGTTTTATAAGATGTAGCATTTTGAGTGTTAAGTCTGGGAAATTATCTGAAATGCCTTCCAAACTGTTGCAATGACCTTGCCAACTGATTGAAATACTTTGGCATGCACAGAGAACCCCATTTGTCTCAAGCAATTGAATGTTTTTCAGTGTGGCAAGAAAGAAAGACAACTTACTTTTACTTCTTTTGAACAAGGAAGGAGGAGGCAGGACTTGGTGGTCATAAATATGTGGTTACTTTTCCCTAATACAGAAATGAAAGATATCTATACTGCAGATGGGAAAGCATAAATCTAATTCTATTAATAAAGAGCTCATTTAAATGCAACTGATTTTTCTGAGTTTAAATAGCTCAAAACATTCTCAGATGCCTTTAAGTTTGATAATGTCTCATTGTGTCAGACTGGAGGCTCTGGGAATTTAATTTAAGATCCTGAGTGTTGGAATTAAGTACTGTGGAAGCTCATTTATGAGCTGAAGTGGGGATGAGTTAAAACAGCCAAGAGTAATTCCTGGAAAAAGAAAAATTTGGTGCTAGTTCTTTGTAAGTTTTCAGCATTTAGGGTTGTGCCATGTCTAATGACCCCGAGCAATGCACTAGATTATCTGAGCTACTGAGGAAGGCCAGCTATAGTGGCAGTGACTCAGACTAACTAAAATTTTCCAGATCTGACTGTCCCACCCAAAATAAAAAGGGTGACAAAAATGCTTGGAGGAGACAGCCTACCTCCACCATAACACTTCATATGAATTTTTTGAAGGAAACAGTATCATAGGAAGCATGAGCTTAACTACTGAAATAGTTCAGAGCAAAGGCTTTGGAGAAAATACTTTACATGAAAGATGTAAAGATTGATTGTTCCTTTCTAAGCTCTCAGGCACCTAAGATGTTCCTTAAAGAAGACTCAAAAATTACCTAGTCCCACATTTTACCATTTATGCTTTATTTATTTAGACTGCTAAAATATTCACTGACACATCTCTTCTTCCATTTCAAACAATTCTTTAAAAAGTTGGGCTTTTTATAAATAAAATGACACTTATTTTTGATGCCTTAGTGTAGATGCTGAGTACTGGATAAAGAGGTCAAGCTGAAACTCATCTTGTTTCAGTGTAGCCTGTTATTCTCCAGCTAGAAATAGATTCTATTTATTGTAAGTGAATTACCTTATTATAAAGATATGTTGTTATTATTACTATTGCTCTTGCAAGCTGTTGCTCAGTGAAGTGCCAGACTGAGTGTTTTAGCAACCCAAGCTGTCATCAAGCTTAGGAAAGCCAAGGACAGATATTCAGATGCACATGGCTTCTATCTTGACACATGAACGTGGGGTCGCTGACAGCCACATTCCTGCAAAGTGTTGGGATGTGCTAATTGATAGCAGCCAGAAGCAGCCCAATTTCTGTAAGGAAGGAAATGAGAACAAGCTGTCATTACAAGTATTGAAATGTTTACACTGCTGGATAACTTTAATGGCTAAAGCAACTCACTTTGTGGTTTGAAGGTGCATATTTATATCTGCAGCTTGTAATTACAGCTTGTTCTTACTGTAAACATAACACCCTCCCTCTCTCTCCATAGCTAAGCTGTCACAAGAAGTTCCACAAGTGAAACAAAGATTGCAAGTAACATATTGGTAATTGAATGGGTTTATCACTTTAATATTAGAGGAGATACAGTGGTGCTCTACAGATGGAAGGTTTGTGGAAAAAAGGGTGTTTTCAAAACTAGAGTTTGATACGTCTGCAGCAGCTTATCAAAATGAGCATTATGGTGAGAGACAGTGTTTTAAAGGAATCAAAATACTAGTAGCTACTAAAGGAAAAAAGATAAACATTAAATAAAAATTAAATTCTGCTGGTTTATTACTAGCAGCAGCTCAGTTTCTCCTGTGTAATGTAGTAAAAAGAAGCTGCAACTGCTGGTTACTGTTGTATACTGGCCAGGGAACAGCTAACAACCTCTAATTGCAGCAATGGATTAGCTCCCATGTGATGGGTGGAAAATGAACTATGTTCTTCCCAACAATTACATCTGATTCTCTCTTCCTTACCCCCGAGTAGAGGAGTTGCTAGCATCAGTCAAAGGTGGTAGCTTTTCCTCTCTTTGGAGACCAGGAGTTTTACAAAGGCAATGAAACCCAGAAAAGGTCAGGCTTGCAGGGACCTTGAGAAAATCTGACTTACAATCAAGAGACTTCTTCTGTGGGCAAGTCAGAGCACCTGTGTTTCAGAGCCTGCTCTCAAATGCACTTCTGGGAGCATGTTCTCTTTCCACAGGGACTACTCAGAATATTTGCATTCCTGGGTTAAAGAAAGTCTTTTTAAATAGCTCTACCTCACACTGGATTCACTACTGTGACACTTTGATTGATGTTTTGGTTTACTCTTTTTGAGTCTTAATAAAAAAAAAAAAACAGATTTGTTCTGAGAAAGCAAATTTACCTCTTTTCCAGGCAGAGAAGTTGTTTTGTCTTTGAAAGCACAACACTGATAACAAATGGCTCAGTAGGCTGGAAAGGAACAGGTCTCTGGGCTTCATTGCTTCAGCAAGCTGCCTTGCACTTTGGGTGATGAGCTGATGCAGAAATTATGGAACTACTCTGACACTTTTTCGCCCTAATGATGGAGTAAGCAGCCTTGGCTCGTGGCTCATTAATCAGAGGCTGCAGGCTCTGTTACTGATCCCCTGCGTGTTGTATTGCATCTTACATGTGAAGGGCTGTAGCAGTATTGTGTGCTTGTTTCATAAATGAGTGGCAATTACATTGTGCTAGATCTAAGAGTGATACTGTAGTCTTTGTGGAAAACATGTTAACCAACAGATTCAATGGTAGTTGGACTCCCAAATGTGCAGAGAATGGGCACTAAGATCTTCAAAATTCTCTCTGCAAGTTAAATAAATTTCTTAAAAATAAAGAAGAAACAGCAAAATATGTTAGATAATTAGTTGTAGGTTTTTGTGGGGTTTTTTTTTGTTTTTTTGGGTTTTTTTCCAGATTTTTGCATTTTTGGGCACCAGCTTTCCAGGAAATCTTTCTGTTATGCTAGAAAATACTGTCCCAGTGAAAGTATAAAGACTAAAGTTGTCTCTTCTTTTCCTTACTCACCATTGGTATAAGATCCCTTGATGTTGACAGAAAAGGAAAATATTGGACTCTGAAATGGAAAGCTACGGACTTCGAAACATAGAAAGGGAAGAACTTTTCTACATGAGCATACAGTTCCTAAATCTGCAAAATCTTCATTGCAGATCCTAGAGTCTAAGAAGCTAAATATGTTGTTAAAGTAGCAATGTCTCTTCTTGAACTGTTAAAACAACACAGGTGAAAAATGCTGCCTTCCAAAAGAGAATATTCATTGACAGTAGTCAACTTTGAATGTCAAACGTTTGTAAATAAAATCTATATTTTTAAATACATTAGTTTTTTATTGTAAGAAAAGTATTCTTGGTTCTATATATCTTTGAACAATTAAGCAAGTATTTGGATTTTATTTGATTTTTTTTCCCTTTCTGTAAAGCATTTCTTTAGAAGGTCTTTGAAAAAAAAAATTAACTGGAAAATTATGAAAGGCTGTGTCGTCTTCAGGGTATTACAGCCTTCCTCAATATGAAGTGAATTCTTAAATATCTTCTAAAATTGAGGGCTTGGAGTAGTGGGATGTAAAAAATAGGGATGGCTCTGCCAGAGAGATTGCAGTGGTTGACAGCATTTGTGTAGGGAGTAGCTGATGATTTGGAGTAGACGTTTTTTCACTTGCTTTAAAGATTACAGCTGCTTTCACCACTGCTGCTTGTGAAGGATTGTTAAGTGATTTACTGGTATCTTATCAGAGTAGGATGAAGCTCTATTCTTCAATGTCTTCTTTCTTCCTTTTAGGCAGATTTCAGGAGATGAGTATGGATAATTTTTTTTCCCCCAAAACATCATTCTAGTCATGATTGGGCTGGTCACTGGTTAGGTTTTCAATTCTCTTCAAAGAGAAAAGGAACCATTTGGGAGTTAGTGGGGGATCTAACTTTGGGGTCAAAAAAGTTTGAGCTAGACACTTTGACCATCCCGACAGCGAAGAGAGAAGCAGGCTTTGAAAGCAGGATAAGTTTAAAGTAGGTCTAATAACTTGTCTTCTGGACCTACTTATTACTTCCTTGTTTTTTTCATTTTTGTGGAGGTATGGGAGACCAGATTGGGCTTCAGGTGGCTAGAAAATAAATTAGATAAATCCCACTCTAAGAAAGTATGTGATCCTTTTATTTTTAATCTATTGATAAAGCAAATGTGTGTAAATCTCTATTTTCCATTTATAATGGATGACGCAACACCTCAGTTCACAAAGAAGAGCAAAGCAGAGATATAAATTAGCTGTCTGAGGATCAACCCAGATTAACTGAGATTGTGATGAGAGGTTGGGAAAGTAGCCAGAGGAGACAAAGTAATTTTAGCTCCTCTGTAGGAAAAATGTGTCCACCATTAATTAAGAGTAGCCACAGCTAAGATGTGATTATAAATTCCCAGGTGCTATTTGAAAACTGTGTCAGGGCAGAAACCCACACAGTCTTGAGTTATTGGTGTTTGGCTAAGGAGCTGTGACCTTCCTTATGGATACAGACCCTGGCAGTGTCATCCAACTCCTAATCTCTTAAACATTAAATTATTGCTAAACATTTGACATTTATAGGGGAGTGCTAAAGGGGATTCTGGCAGTTTGATTATGAGGAGAGTAACTTGATGAGAGCATAGTTCTTCTCAGGTTTGTACAGGCTTCCTGCAGATCCCAGAGTGAATGGAAACAATAGCTGAGGAAATCCTAGCTCTTGTTCATTGCCATTGTGCTGTAGTTGGTATTTCTTTACATCATTGACTGAGACAGTATCAGTACTCAGGAATTTGGTACCTCTGATCTGACATTGCCAAAATTTGGTGATGTCCTTACATTGATGAAAAAGTCTTTTCAACATTCTTGAGTATCAAAAGGTGACAAAGGAGATGGGTAATTCTTTGGAGCAAGTCAGCTTCCTGGGTAATCCATTCTGTCACTATCTAAATTTAATTATTTTTAAATCATGATTAGTTATGTAAGGGTGTTTTTAAGTGTGTGTTAATTTCTATAATTGAGTGTATTTGTTGTTCTAAATGCATATGAGAGTTTGTTCTTTTAAACAACACTTTAAATCTTAATTTAAACTTTGTTAATATTTATTCTAAGTCTAAGCAGAGTGCATAAGCTGTGTTCCTCATTGTAGGTAGGAACCATTCTCAGAGGAAAAGTGAACACTTCTGTCTACCCTCAACTGTTGCTATCAGATCCCTGGCAAAAATTCTACATCTCTGTAGAAGACACAAACTTGTGCTCCCACAACTTCAGATGCCATGATGACTTTTGTTATACAGACCTCACAAAAGTCAAGAAAGTTTGCTTGAATGGTGATAAATGAGTACTCCCTGCAAGCAGTAGCTGCTGCACAATCTGTGCATTTACAGGTAGGATGAAACTAGGATGTTTGCCATAGGAAACCTCTGTGGTGACAGGAATTTTGCCAGCAAAACACTAATGCATAATGGTAACTGTCGACATTGGGTGGTAACTTTAGAAGAAGGGTAGCAGTTTTCATGTGAATATGGTGGAAAACAGCAAAATACAGTCTTACCACTATGTCATTATCTTTTACTCTCAGGAAATGAAAGCAGTCCAGATGTAGCAGGTTAGCAGTTCCCTCCTCTCTTCTGCTCTCCTATCCTTTTGCAGAATACCATTGAGACTAAAAAATGTTGGAAAAAATGAAAGGAAGGGTGAAGATGGAAAGGGTTGCTGCATAATGGTGTTTGGAACATTCCTCATTACAGGAAGCACGACAGAGATCAGGAAAAGTATGAGGCTTCATTAGCTCTGGGAATATTGGTACTGGACTGTGTGGGGCTTTGTTAGATTATTTTCAAAAGATCTTTCTTTAGGTCCACAGCTATTAAGCGCCCTCAAATTTAAACAGCTGGTAATGTGAAAAGTTTGGCAACATCATCTGAATTGTATATGAAGCGTTGCCTCTGGTTAGCAGCAGTAAAATGTTAATTTAGTCTTTGATAGAGCATATTAGCATGATAACTCACAAAACACTTCTGGTATGCTAATCCTGAAATAAAAAATGTGTTCTGATTAATGCCCAAATCAATATAAAAACTACTGTCTGCCTGAAATGACAAAGCTGATCAAAGCTGCCAAAATTGTGTGACAAATATATTAACAACAGTAGAGGCTATTTGGTTTTTTCCTCCTGTCAGAAACAGTGTGAAATTTAATTATAAATAGAACCTATTCAAACACATAAGTCTGCATAGTTAAACCTGTGTGTTCTGTCCTCACCTTAATCCTCAAATTAACTGATTTTGCTGTTGCAGACTTTAGCTGCAGCTAGTATTTGTAATGAGTTGTCACAAGTGTTAAGCTCCTCTGAACTCATATTAAGGAATTTCTTAAGAATTTTCCTAATCATTACTTCAATAAATATTGTTTTATGTTGTTGTTTGAGAAATTAAATTACTACCTGACAGTATGGATGGTTCACTGGATATGCAAGGCACTGGTGTGTGAAGAAGATCCCCACAGAGCGTGTGTTAGGCATCCCATTTTGGCATGCTCCCTGTTTTGTTTACAGTACATTTTTCTTAGTATTACTCTAGCTGAAGTAGCAGAATCATGATACTTAACCATGTTAAGTAGCATGGTTTCCATGCTGTTTAATGGCTTCCAGATGCATGTGGAAAATTGATGTCTGCCTTGAAAAACTGTGTCTGACTGCAGCGTTAGAGGAAATCTGTGGTACAAATTAAAGCATACAAATACAAAGGAAGATGAAGTACTTTAAATTTAGTTTCTTAATATTACAGACCAATGTTAGCTTTTTCAGATGTTTCTAAGACTGTAGACTGCTCAAGATTAAGCCTAGGTTGTACAATATGTTATACAGGCTTGTAGGGTGATACTCACAGACATGGAGTGCTTAAGGCCTGGTACAGAGAAAATTCTGCTTTAAGCCAGCACCTGAAAACACATTTGTTTCAGCAGTGTCTGTGGGTCTTGAATAAGGAAGTGGCAGTGCATGTTCTCTCCTCAACAGCCCCTTGGGGTATTGTATTAGGCAGCATAATAATGATTGTACAAAAACCCTAACCCTCCCATTCAGACTTTCCAAAAAATTATGACACCACATCATTACCATGTTAGGATCATTTTTTGTAATTTACTTGGAAGAATGTGTGATAAATCTTATTAATGATGTGCTAACACATTTGCATGCAATTAATCCTGTGCTATATAATTATGGTATAGAATATAAAAGTATAACACTATGAAGTACAGTAATATAATTACTTTGCAGCTTATTCAAGCCCCAAGTCAGCAAAAATTCTGTCATTGATATCAGTGATGAAGTGGAAGGTAAATGAGAATATTTTTGTATTCTCATGGTGTGGTGCTCTCAGGAGGGAGAAGGACGTAAATTAATCTGCAGGTCAGACCAGCAATTAAAACACAGGTGTCTACCCTCCTCTGCTCTAAAGAGGGGAGGGGACTTTCTGATAGAATGGGCATTTAGGAAGTCCATAAAAATAAAGCTGATCAGTGGAAAAAATCTCAGCTTGGAAAAAAATCTCCTGTGCTCAGAGTAGGCACTCCTTTCAGGGACAGATTTTGTTGTTGGGGCTGAGAGTACCCACACAATGATCTTGTGCATGATTGATTACTGATATTAAGTAGTAGAATTGCTCCACCAGGAAATATTTATCTTCTTTAATTTTGTAGTTATGCCAGAAACTAAAGTGTTTAAGAAAGGTGTGAGTTGTTTTTTTTTTTTCCCCCAAAGGGGTTAGACAATTTTAATCAGCTAAAAAAATTTTGCATATATATAATGCAACTCACTTTTTTAGAAGTAGAAACAAGGATTCAACAGTAGATCCTTTTGAAAATGTCACATCTACTCCTGAGGGAATTTCTGGGACTAAAGATGTTATTGCAAACAGGAGGAATATCAACATTTGAGATGGTTTTCAAGCATATATTCTTGCTTTACTTCTTGGGTCAACAAAAGCAGATCTATCTTTCTAGTAGAAGGAAGGAGTCCTTGTCTTTGGCCCATAGGCAGGAGATGGATGAGAAAGGCTACTTTGAAAAAAAAACAATCCCTTGAGAACTATGGCTATCTGGGATGAGAGAGACGGGAGAGAAAGCCATGTCTTGTAGACATTATGAATCCTGTCTTTTCTATGTTTTACCCTTTTTCATCATGCCTAGTGATTTTACAGATGGAGAATCATAGAATGGTTTGGGTTGGAAGGGACCTGAACTACCATCTGCTTCCAACAGCTCACTACACACACACACACACACACACTGGTCAGGACACCTTCTACTAGACCAGGTTGCTCAAAATGCCAGCCTTTCCCCATAGGAAAGGTGTTTTGTTCTGCTAAGCATCCTCATGTCCCTCCTCTGGACTTACTCTAACAGGTCCATATTCCTCCTGTGCTGGGGACCCTAAAGCTGGATGCAGTTCCTCAGGTGGGAGGTTGCCCCAACTCAGGTGTAGCACCTTGCACTTGGCCTTAGTAAATCTCATGAGGTTTCCATGGGCCTCTTCTTGAGCTTGTCCAAGCCCCTTTGGATGGTATCCTGTCCTTCAGGTGTGTCAAGTGCACCACTCAGTTTGGTATCATCTACAAATTTGTGCTTAATCATTTTGTCTCTGTCATTGATGCAGACATTGAATAGCACTACTCCCAAAACAGACCCCTGAGGCTCCTGTCAGGACTCTGAGCAATTGACCACTCCCTTCTGGATGGGACCATCCAACAAATTCCTCATCCAAACATTCTGCCCATCAAATCCTTCTCTTTCCAATTTAGAGAAAAGGATGTTCTACAGGACTGTGTTCAAGGCCTTTCAGAAATCCAGATATACAACTGCAGCACTTCCCTTGGCCACTGATGCAGTCCCTCCATCATAGAAGACCACCAGATTGATCAGGCTAGGCTCATCCTTAGTGAAGCCACGACAGCTGTCCCAAATGACCCCTCTGTCCTCCATGTGCCTTAGTACAGCTTCTAGGAGGATCTATTCCATGACTATCTTTGGGCATAGAAGGGAGGCTGATTGGTCTCTGATTCCCAGGGTCCTCCTTTCTATCCTTTTTAAAGATGGGTACTAAGTTTCCTTTTTTTTTTTTTTTTTTTTTTTTTTTTTTTTTTTTTTTTTTTTTTTTTTCCCAGTAATCTGGGACTTCTTCCAATTGCTAAGACATCAAATATGATGGAGAATAGCTTGGCAGTGACATCTGCCAATTTCCTCAGGACTCTGGTGTGCATCCTACCAGGTCCCATAGACGTGCACAATCAGATTCCTCAAGTGGTCACTGTTCTTCACTCACAGTGGGAAGCACTTTGCTCCCCCAATCACCTTCTTGTATTCCACTCGAGGGGTGTAGAAAAAGGTGTTCCCACTGAAAACAGAGGCAAGAATATTGTTGAGTACGTCATTCAGTTCCCTATCCATTTTTTTGCAGTTTGCCACCCGTTTTTATTGGGAGGGGACAGGGGAAAGGAGCAACAAGGTGCCTTCTTTGATCTTCCTCTTCTCTCTGGCATACCTGCCCTTGTTATTTTTTTGCATCCTTTGCCAAATTCAGGGTGAGATACACCTTGGTCTTCCTCCCCCCACCCCTACACATCTGGATTGTGTCCCCATACCCTCCCCAGAATACCATGCTTCATTGCCTGTGCATTTGCTTTTGCCCTTTAATTTGACTAGCAGGTCCATACCCAGCCATGCTGAACTCTTACCTTCCTTGCCTGATTTGTTGATGAAGGGCATGAGCAGAAAAATAAGTCAAGAAGCAAGTGAAAAAATATGCAGAAAAGTGATCAGAACTTGAGTCCTAGGAATACAAAAAGAAAGAATTGAGAGAAAAGGGAGAAAAAAATAGGGAATCAAGGAAGTGAGCTGGGAACTGTGCACAAGTTTAAAGAGAAGGAGTTAAGGAAATCAAGGGAAAATAAGGTAACAAAGAGGAAGAAAAGTACAACACAGAATAAAAGAAAAATCGTATCAAAATTTGTCACTTTCTTAGATCTGGGGGAGGGATAAATAGTACTGTGGAGTAATATGGGGGTGAGATGAAACAGGAAGAGAAGAACATAATAAAAGAAGTGAGAGCTTAAGTAGAAACTGTGAAACTGCTTCTTTTGTAGAACAAAATTGCCAAGGGAGGCAAATAATTATATCTTTCAGTACCTTCAGTCATAGATTAAAAACACTTCACTTTTCTTTTAAAGATATGACACTTTTTTCTTTTCACATTCAAAAGTATCCCAAAGTGATAAACTAATATTGTAATTCTTCCTGACATGATTTTAATGCTTAAAACTCCCCAACCAAACAGTTATTAGCACTCCTAATTTTTTTTTCTTTTCTTCTTCCTTTCTTATTTTCTTTAGCTTGCAGTAATAGCATGAACAATTGGTGCCCAAAAAAAGCCTCCTGGCCAAGTTGTCTCAGCCTTGACAATGGAAATCTTTTGGGTGTGGGATGTAGAATGTAGAATCTATTTCTTTATTTAGCTTCTCTCTTGGATTGTCAATGTGGATTTCACCAGCAAAAGCTGTAGCAGCATCAAAATTCTCTTTCCTCTTCATCCCAGCTTCAAATTAATTTTATATGTGATTTCTTGCAGTGTATGAAATTGAGCTGTTAATGATTCTATGTCAATTAGGGCTTTTCCCCTTATCCTACTCACAGAGAAGTACTTCGTTCAGGAGATGGAGGGGACAGCCAGTGCTGTGGCATTGCTGGGACAGGAACCCATGGCCCCAGGAATCCAAAATGGGATCCTGGCCCATGGACGGGGGGATGAATGTTTAAGGGGGCTGGGCAGGGACAGCCAGGCCTGGTAAACTTGGCTGATGATTTGCTTGACTTTTACTGAAATTTAGACAGATTTGTATAATGTAAACTAAGACAAGTGATCATACCCCCTTATTTAAATTTCTCTGGCACCCAGTTTAATTTCCTTTTTGTGTCACGTGGTTTCTAGAAATCCGTCTACATTCTCAGGTACAGAATAGGCTACATAGAAGCCAGAAACACATCTTTGACTTTTCTTTTCCTCAAATTGTTTATCAGGATGCAAATAATATTTTTATTCATTAGAAGGCTTTATTTACTATTTTCTTTTAAATTGATGCATTGATTTGTTTTTTTTTAAATGTCTATGCCCAGAAAAGCATTCATTAATCACAAAATGTATGGTTATAAAGTGAATTAGTCTGATTTAAGTAATTTATGTTAAACGGCTCCAATAAAATTGAAGGAAATCCATAGTTTTACTTGAACACTTTTTAGCAGCTTCTCACTACTCCTGCTATTGTTGTTAGAGCTGATTCTTGAAGCTGTAGCTTACTCCAAATTGCAAGACTAGAAGCACCTGCTTCAGCTGATACATGCCTGCCTCCTTCATTAAATTGTTTGCTCACTTTGTTACTGATCTAAGATATAAATGGTCCCACCAAACAACATATCCATATAAAATAAATAATTTAAAAAATTTAAAATAAATAATTAATATTTTAAAAATAAATACATATCCATGTAAAATATAATAAATTAAAGCATTCTTGTCCATGATATTCAAATCTGCCAGTGTGGTTGGGTTATCCGCTGCATTTGTTGTGTTCTTAAAACATAAATTCAGCGGCCAGTCTCAACTGTTTTCTTAATGTAGGCACATCTAAGAAATTTAAGTCTAATTTTAAAGCTTGATTGCTTCATTCATCCATCAAAAAGTCTGAGCATATTAATTGATCTAAGTGAAATTTATGATAAATATGCTGGAATATTTAACTATCCCTATAATCTCAAATGTGTTTCTCTTAGCAGCAGAACTCATTACTTTTTCCAGAATTAGTTGTACGTGGACAGTAACTAATCTCCATAATCCTAATTTTCAAACTTCTATGAATCTTTGAGATTGCATCGTTCATTTTTAAAAATGTTCTAAGTTTACATATCACTGCTTAGTTTCAGGTATCTCATCAGGTAGCTTTCAATGAAGATTAAGGAATAAGGATGACCTTCCAGTCAGCTGGTCTTTAAATAACTGGTGGAACAATTTAGGCTGTGAGAATTCTTCTTCTCTGCACAAATATTCAGCTTCTTTTGTCCTACTTCTCCACCAAATAAGGAGGAAACACTGCCTGTGCAGGCCCAGCTATGGTACTCAGAACCTGAATTCTGATTCTGGAGACAGCAGTTTTATCAGTCAATTTGAAGAATGGCCATATCTTTGTGTTCACCAAAACACTGATGAAAAATTTATTATTGTTGTTGTTGCTGCTGTCATTGCTATTGTTATTATTATTAGATTTTTTTCCTCTGGTTCTTTCTTGCAGGATGATGCCTTTCATCATTCTACTAAGACTTTTATGGATTTGAGATCCTCTTCTAGTTCCTCTTCTAGTCCTCTTCTATAGATTTTGTCCTCTTCTGGACAAAATGGGGACAAGAAGTCTTTGGGGGACATATTTTGCCAGACACCTTTTTTTTTGCTGAAGCCTTTAAATAGGTACAAAGTTTGCACCTGTATTTTAACTAGAAAAGAGTAGTAAGGTGCCTCATGTTGTAATGCATGGTCTCTATTCATAGAATATGGACTCCTCTTCAGCTGCAGATTTCACCTCCCCTGCATTCTTCATATGGCAGAGTCTATTGTGAATTGTTGGCCTGAAAATAAGGGAATAGGAAGGCAAAGCCCTTTTAAACAGGTGACTTTCTAGAGAGGTAAATGGATAGAAAAAGAGCACTAGAAAGTTATGATGCAGAGTATGTATAATACTTGTGTCTAGTTCTCTGGATACTCATTCTAGACTTGCTTCTGTCCTCGGCAAGACAAGCAGGAGGCTGCTGTGTGACTTGTCCTGTGGGGATGGGAATCTAGGAATGGTTAGTGGTGATATATTGAGATGTATGAAAAATTTATTACGAACTAATGAGCACCCTGAGACCAGCTCGTTTGGTTAGAGCACAATGCTAACAATGCCAAGGTTGTGGTTTTGATCCTTGTGTGGGCTTTCCACTTGAGGGTTGGACTTGATGATCCTTGTCAGTCCCTTCCAAATCAGGATATCTGTGATCTGTGGTATCTGTTTGTCACAAGGGCAATTTTTTTTTTTTTTTGAGAGAGGAGAATTCCATAGGTGAACCAATAGATCCACTTAGCAGACCGATATGGGTTCATAGACTCATGTGCAAAAAACCAAACCCATAACAACAAACAAGCAATTTTCTGAAAAATTTTGTGGAAATGGTCTGTCTGCCTTTTTCCACCTGATAGTCATGAAACTCTACTTCTTTTTTCAAATCCTCAAGAAGGATTAAACTGACGAACTCTTCATTTTTCAAAGTTGTCTTGTCAACATCTCATGAAAGAAAAAAAAAATCAACGTTTCATCTACGAAGTTGCCTTCTGTCATTATTTATATGCTTTCTTTGTGCTGTTCTATCTCCCTGAGACTGCAAAAATGATGCTACAAAAATGGCCTGACTGGGCTTCTAATGAGTTGCATTAAGGTGGGATAGAAGAGAGCAATGACACAAGCCTAGCCCCACACTAGCAATAGTTATATATCAGCTCTTTTCAGCATCTGATAGGGCACGAATGCTGAAGTAAACTTAGTTGATATTCTCCTGGACATTTTTAAATAATTGTTTGTGCAGAAGTGCAAAATGAGTATTTTTTTTAATCTGTGTCCTATCCATAAAAACTCGCATGAAAGAGGAACTATGTAACAAGATCTCTATTAGGAAAAGTTGCCTTCATAATATCTGCGTGGAAAAAGTTATTCAAGACACATTACAAAATCTCTCTGCCTAAAAGCTGCTGACAGATTAAAGGAGGAATGTTTCTAGCTGGAGATGTATTTTATAATAAGCAGACACTTTTATTCTTTAACCTGTTTTCTTAAAAAGTGAAAAGGGAGGAAGACAAGGGAGAGAGTACTTGATTGTAGCAGATGTGAAACTAAATAAGAGACAGTGGCAGACTAAGGAAAAATATAATGGTTGTGAATTGATTCTAGTGGAATGTCCAGTGAAAAACTTTGATGCAGTACCATTGGGTCATAGGCATTCATCACAGGAATCAAAATCAACTAAACTGAGCAACTAACAAAGCCCCATTGTAATACTTACCTTAGATTGATGTGCTTCAGTCCACTGGCATGCACCTTGAGCTGCATCCTGGTCTCCCATTATTAGGGTCACATCATTTCACCTCATAGTACCAGTCCCTATAACCTATGCTTCTTCATGAAAAAGAAAATGAAATCCTGGCTCTGATGGCAAGAAAGAGTTAAATGGCTAATACGGTAGCTAACATACTGTTCTGTGTTTTTAGTTGCCTAAACTTCATTTCAAGCATCTGCTCCCTGGCATTCACTCACTTCCAAAAACTATTATGCTGATAGCTGTTTGTCAAAGCACAAAGAGAGGAAGTATAAAACACAGTTAAAAATATAAAATAAGAAAAGTTATGAATAAGCAGATCATACATAAAACCGGAACATCAAGATATTCCCCATCAGGGAGTAGGGGGGAGGTTAGGGAAATAGAAGTTGTTCTAATTTTCTCTAGAGATGTAAATTAATTGTGTATATATATATATATATATTTATTTATTAAGCAAGATCTTTTTTCCACTTTATTTTTGACACTTTAGTCCTATTCTCTCATCAGTTAGTATTTTAAAGATAAATATTCATAAATGAAACGTAATGACACCATAAAAATGTGTGTTCTTCTTTACAAAATGGATATTTTTGGGCCAGTTACTCTCATACATATAAAATAACTGTCCAATTGTCAATTTGGATCCTCTTTCTCTGAAACAGTGGCATATTTGAGATTAATTATAGATTAAAAACAGTATTACCCCACAGTTATTTCTTGTGACAAGAGACTTTTCTGAAATGACTATGTGAAGCATATGGATGAATTAATGAAATGATCTTATCTGTCTTCCCAATACAATCTTTCAATTCCCTGTCACCCTTTATTTTCTTCTTTTTCTTTTTCCCAGTAAAGGGAGGCCTCAATGAACAGAGAAGTACTGTACTGCCTGTGGGATCGCTAAGGGATGGGACAAAGGAAACGTGTTTTGCTGAACCAGTGCAGAAATGTTCTTAATATTTTTCCATCAGAAAATAGAGGAATCATGCAGTGGCAAATTTTTAGGGGATCCAAATGCACTGTTCTGATCCTTAAACCCCAAGGATGATCTTTATACAGGCCATGAAGAAACAGATCATGCATGTGTTTGAGCATGCCGACTGATGCTTACTATTGGGTAACATATTTTGGCAGATGTTGATGAAACTGTTTGAGAATTGCTGGTATGAAGCTTTTCTGAAAACACATATTCCATTATTATTCTGTTGTTTAAACATTAATTTTATTTGGACAGCCTCTCTTTATGTCTATTCTAAGTTCTAGATTAGACCCTCAACTTGTTTCCTAAACCTGTAGCTTTAGACAATGGCATATTTCTCCCTTATTTGGAATAACCCTGTGTATATCATCCCTTTCCTAGCCTTCTCTCCCTTTTTTTTTTCTTTCAACTTTCCCACACAGATCTTGCCAGTTATTCTGGATATGACCTTTCATTAGAAGCTTTAGCAGTGTTGAATGAAAAGGTGTAATTCCTTGCCTTTTGTGGTTTACACAAAACTTATTCTAAAGATTTCCTCTTAAAATGTCATTTGCCTTATTTTCAGTAACACATATTTTTGTGATGTGTATATTCCAGTGTCAGAATTTTTTCTGCACTGCAGTTTTCGAGATAGCTGTTGCGCAACATACATTTTTATATGACATTTCCTGCTTAGATTGATTATTTACTCTTGTAATTATGTAACATTGTATTTATAATTTCTTCAATTTATAAGCATGATTTGAATTCCTATCCCACTTCCAAAGTCTTTGTTTTCTGATTTGGTGTCATGCCCAGTTTTAACATACGTACTTTCCTATTCCATTGTTTATAGTATTGTCATAAATAGTAATTGGATAATAAATATCAAATAGGTGAGACCACTGTGTGAGCTAAAATGCTCTCTTTACTTTGAGACTAAAATCAATAAATAAACTCATTTTTTCAAATTTTTTTTTGTTTTTGTTATTTTTCTTTTTCTATGCTTACAGGACTACTTGAACTACTATCAAACTAGCATTAGTTTGATAACAGACAAAAGCATTACTAAAGTTAAAAGAGATTGCATCTACTTTTTCCTATGTCTTCTGGGAAATTTGTCCTATTATAAGGTAACGACCATTTTGAATAAAACCTGGCAATGACTAGCAAATATTGACAGTTCATTATTACTTGATTATTCTTGGGGTTCTTGCAAATTGATTAATAACATGGTTCCTATCATTTTTGCAGGCATCAATATTACATATTATGTTGGGCTTATACCTCCTTTAAGCTTTCTTCTGCCTACTTCCTCCCTTTTTCCCTAAAGGGTACTTATTGTTTGCCTTTTTTCAGTCCACTGAGTCTTTACAATTCATCCAAGAAAACTGCCTAAACCAGTTGTCTTAAGTGATTCTCATCAGGAATAACTTGAAAAATCAAAGTTATCTTCATATAATTGTTCTGGGGTTTTTTCTGTAATATTGCCTCTTTTCTTCATCCTTGTTATCAATATTAACCATGCTAAGTGAACTAAATGTGAACTTAACTGTCTATATAGAATAAACCAACCAAACTGAATCAAGAACACTCTGTCCCCTGTAACAGCTTGCCTTCTCCCTTTAACTAAGAAGCCCTTCTTTCTCTCATCCCGTTATTACATCCAATGCATTTCAGAGCATTTCCTGATTGCCTTTTATGTTTTCTTCCAGCTGTATTTCATTTTGTGCTGTAGGCATTTGTGCCTATCCCTCCATCATATGCTATTCTTCTACATTGTGTTTTTTTGGCAAAGAGTCCTTGTTTCAATTGTGCACAACTTCTTCCCTTCTTCCTCCTTCCACTTCAACCACTGAAGAGCTTCCGCTGGAATTGGTGTCTTACCATATCCATCAGCCATTTTCTGTCATAGCATAGGTTATCTTCAGACTTTGCAGTCTTATTATAATCAACTACTCTATTGCACTAAAGAAAATCTACAAAATCTATTATTAAAAAAAATTATTACATGAACGAAAGTCAATAATTCCCAAGGCTGTAAGAGAAAATTATTTTAAATGATTATTCATAGTTGTATATAAAAACATTTATGAAAACAGTGTGATCGACATATCAGTATAGATTCCATAAATTAAAGTAGTGCCTCTACCAACCCTAAAGTGGTTGATATGAATTCTCAAGAATGAAAGCAGCCTTGCTCATGGCTCAAGCCCTGCAACGTACATACCCTGAGTATGAAATAAAAAGGGTGAAAAAATAGTTAAAAGAATAAAGACATGGACATTACAACCAGTCTCTGAACATCATCTTTGACTAAGATTGTGAGACAGGGCACTGACTCAGTCAGGTGGTGCTGTGGAACCATTTGTGTTTTCCCATGAGAAGCTTTGAAATCTGAAAGGGTTGTATATGGTTAAGCAGATCCTTCACTTTTCACTGGTGAGCAAATCCTTTTATTCAGTTTCATAGGGAAGCATTGTAACCCAAGAGCAAATAGGTGTTACACAAAGAAGCAACTGAGATTTTTCAACACAAATTCAATGCTGAAATAATGTGGAAAGGTTTGTATTTGTGTGCAAAATTAGAAATGGCTTGGGTCTTGATGGAAAGAAACACTTATTATAAGTGAACAAAACCCAAGCCTTTTCCACCATTTAAAGGAAGATAAAGCAGATTCTAGTTCTAGATTCTACTTCAAGTTCAGAAAAAAAGATACTCAGTCTTATGTTTCTTAATTTATAGGTGTAATGATGTCATACTTGATCAGAGAAATTGGTATTTTCATTGCCTGATACTTGAGGGTGTAGAGGGAAAGTGTATGGAAAGCTTAGTTGGCTGATATTTGTTGAGTGTAGGATAGAAAATTATAGAAAATTTTGAATATTTAACTCTGCTTATACATACACTGTGTGCATAAATTCTCAATTTTGAGTTCAGTAAGTAACTTCTAGCCCCTGTCATTCAAATACAGATGACCTCCCATAATGGCATAAGTCCCTTATGGCACAGCACAATGTCTTGTGTGGGAGCAGCATTGCTGATACTAGCAGCTGTGCAGGAAAAATCCTGAAATATGGCTACAAGTATAAGATGGATCGTTTCCTTCCAAAGGAGGATGCAGTCACTGAAGTGCCTTGTGGACTCTAGACATAAGCAAACATTAGTGGGTTTTGACTAATTGTTTCTGTTTCTTGGCTTATCAGTTGCCAACTAAGATTCAGTTGAGAGCAATGAATTACAGAAAATTCACTCTTATTTTTTCAATACCTTTTAAAAATGTTGCAGGCTGCATGTTGGTCTAGAAACGTGTTAGCTTACCTCAGTCCACAGTGCAACCTGAATAGCTCCTGAATAAATACAGCAATTAGTGACACTTATTCAAGTGCTGAACGAGCCAAGAAAAAGATGAATGAACAAGACTGTCAGATAAGAGGAAGGGGTTGCAGTCTGACTGTAGTGCAAAGGGCTGATGAATAATTTGGGGTTGTCTTCTGGTGCTGCTTTTCCTGATCAGACCTGGATGCCCTACCATAGAAGGCCACCAGAGGTTTAATTTTCTGGAAAATTGTCATGGTTTTGCTGATAACTCAGTTTGAATGGCTATAAACTCTCAGCTGTTTCAGAAGCCCAGGGGCACCACTCTGCTCTCTGTAGCTGGTCAATGATTGCCTTCATCACCTGGCAATTCTCATTTTATATTGCAACAGACTGCTTCTCATTTTCCTGGCTCAGTGATCAGCCACTGCAATATTTGCTGTAGCTCTGCCAACGCCGAAGAAACAAGACTTCTTTTTATATTTAAGAGAAGAATTACACCAACACTGCAGCATCCGTTCTGGTAGCCATTTCCAGCAGAGAGACTGGTAAACATGGAAGACCAGAGCATGGACATTATAAGAGAGATTACCGGAAATTAAAAGCTGCAAAAATGGTAATTTTCAGTAAAAGAATCTTCTGTCTGAAATATAAAAATATAATTGGCAACTGTCACCCCACAGTGCACTGTAGCTACATTTTACAAAGAATCAGCTGTTCAACGCTGATGTGGAGCAGTCTGGTACATATAATGTATCTTTTGTGACAGAAGACGATATGCCCATAACACAGCAACCAAAGGTGTTCATAACTTTGTCATGTCAGATGACGTCTGTTTTGATACTTCAGCTACTGAAAAAATCTCTGACATTAGACATGACTTTTTCGCCTACTCCCTCTTTTCTGAACTGACTGATGAACATTTTCAATTAGAAAGAAAAAGACAAACAAAATACTTTAAAAATATTTTGTTTTGTTTGGTTTTTAATGATAAGTCAGTTTAGCAACTGTCATTCTCCAAGCAAGAATACAAAATAAAGCCTTGCTCAATGCTTAGAGATGTAACCAGAATAGGGCATGAACATGGCTGAAGAGTAACTCCACCCAGAGCAGAAGTCCTTGGACACTTACCCCACCCAACCACACATTTATATTAAGTGTTAGGATGCATGACAAGAATCTTGTTCGCACAGACAGAACGAAGCACGGAGGGACAGTGACAGGTAGGGGAATCCCAATAACCCAGGCAGAGACAGGAGTCCCTGACCCCACCCCCCAGGGCATTCCAGGAGGACATCAATACATCTCTTTATTCTTTTACTGTCTTGTCCACATGGGTGGAAGTGACTCCAGCCACCACAGATCTCTTGGAGATCTACTGGGTAGATTGTCTAAACCAACTATCTACATTGTGTATGTTTTTAATGGAAAAGGCAATAGAGAATGTAGCAAAAGTGTGAGATATTTGCTAAATACTGCAGCTTATAGGTAAGTAGATAAAAAAGAAAATGTAAGAAAGAAAAATCTATTTTCACTTATAGAAAAAAAAGGTGTCTAAATACATCCATAAAATACAAAATAACCCTTGAAATTTACAATTTTGGTCAACCTGAGGCAAAAATGTGTTATTAATATCATAGATTTTTGACTCCTGTTTTATTAATGTTGAGATGAAATTACTACATTTAAAAAGAAATTTTTTAAAATTGTTTATTTTCTTAGAAAAAAAATCTTAAATGAAAATATTTGGATGTATGTTATTTTGATTTGGAAATAATAAAATAATATATCATTGTTTGTCTTCAGGCAACCAAAATGCTTGAAGTTCTTATTTTTAGACTCATTATTGTTCACGTTGAATTTTTTTTTTTTTTTGGTTGGTTTGTTTGGCTTGATTTTGGGTTTGAATTTTTCTACTAAGTTTCAGCCATCTAAAAATTTACTTGTGCTTGTGGATGCATTCAAAATTGACAAGTCCCAAATAAAATATTTTAAATCACAGGGATCAATTTTTCATACAGAAGAAAACAGGACTAACTGGGCTTTCAATTCCCCAAAACATTTTTTGCTGTGCAAGGGAAAAGGCCAGAAGGTGGCAAAGCGAGCAGGAAGAAGTTGTGCTCCACTGCTCTGGTACCACAAGTCAAAGAAAGGATTAAATTTCTGTTTTTATTTCATATAACTTCAAAATGTTTTGCCAGTGTTTAGCAGCTAAAAGCACTAGAGACTAATGTCTTGGTTGAATCCACAATCAAAGACATTCAGCCTAACATTTTCTGAGCAGTAGGAATAGTAACTATTACAGTCAATTTTATTGTCCTGTGGTAAATTTATCATTCTTCTCATTGCTCACACAGGGATTTGCTGATCCCCGTTTGAAGCAAAGGCTGGTGCTTGATGATGTGGGCAGAGTGCTATGCTCTTATATTTCTCTCTGTTTTTTCCTCTTTTCATGAATTCTGTTCTCTCGAGAAACAAACTCGCACCATGCCCCGAGGCCTCACTTATGCTGGCATAAGTGTGTGTCTAAGAAAATATCTTGAGTAGAAGTATTTTTTGTTCCAAGGAAATATTCAGCTTTACTGTGAAGTGATACAAAAGACAGCTCATCTTTGCAGAGGAAGGCAATCTCTGGTTGGGCCCCTAGAATTCTGGTAAAGGGTTCTCCACTCCTGTTTCCTGGAACTGCTGCACCCTTTAGTGACACTGAAAAGAGTTGAGAGAAAAGTCATGATCATCTTATAACTCGATGATAAGATATTTGTCATAACAAAGATGTTATTTTGTATAAGCAAATTGTGCCATTTTAATTAGGACTTCATGAAATGACAGAATGTAAACCCATGAAATCTGCCGGGGTGTACTCTTATTTCAGCATGATAGAAGCTGCATGGTTTACTTGCAGATGGCTTGGTTTAAAAGTACAGCTTTTGAATCATGCCTGATTTATGTAGATCTTAGGTAGCTAGAATATTTCCATTTCCCAAGGAGCTGGACATATGGTATGAAGGAGCCTATCTTTCAGCTGTTTATTTAAGTGGTAGCCAGTTGTGTTTAGACTTGTTTCAAGAACTTTTAAATACTGCACAAATTATAGGGTTTGTTGGTTTTTTTTTTTTTTTTTTTTTGCACCGAATGCCATTGGGGAAAATGCTACTGGTATCCTTTTCCTATGACTCTGATAAATACCAATATTTTTTCACTATTTTCTTACTTGGAACAAGTTGAGGGACTGCTGTTGAACATCAGACCATTAGAACAAGTCAGCAGAAGGATGAGCTTTCAATAAGAGTTGGTTCAGAGGTGAGAGGCAAAGATCACACTTCACATACGTGAGCAGGAGAACTCCAGTGGCAGCACAATTGCCAGTGTTCCATCATGATAGAGATGAGGGTACCCCATGGAGTCAGGTGTTAACAGGCGGAAAGAACTGGTTGTAATTTCAAGAATTACACTTACATAACTGGACCAAGATTTGCCAGCAGTTCCCTGACTCTGCAAAGAAGTCTTCCTCAGTCTTAATGTTATTTACTATGGTGAATACCATAAAATCCATAAGTTCGATTATTCAGATTAAAAATTCAGATCTTTTGCCTAATGTTTCTGATGGCATGATGATATGTAGGTATTTTTGTTTTAACAGCTCTCCTCAAAAATCTGTGGTTTAGGGTTTGGAGGGTTCTGCACAGCTTTCTTAGCAAAGCAGTGGACCCTCACATGACAAAAAGAGAAGCAGTGGAGTTCATGATGCTACCTGTTCTTCCCAAACACTAAGTGAAGAAAATTAAATTTTTGAAATAACTAAAGGAATACCACAAGTCAAACAAAAACCCAGAAACCTTCTGTGGTTACATTCAGATAATCTAAAAACTGTGTTAGAGGAAGGAAGTACTTTCAGAGGAGTTTCTTTCCCTTGACATCAGGGACAGAAGTTTTCAACTGCCCATTAATTCCCAACTCACACCAGGCACTCTGTGGCTCTGTCTATTATCTTGAAAAATGAATAAAAACGGAGACTCAAGGTATTTTTGAACTATGCAATTCCCACTAAGGGGAGTGTTAGCTGAAGTAATGTTTACAAAGTAAAAGGTAGCTTTGTCCTAGATCAGAGAAAAGCCTAGACAAAAAGCGACTTCTGAAGGTCTCTTATATAAAAGGATTGTAAACCTTAGATAGCGTTTAATTTATTCACAGGGTAAAACTTTTTCTGGTTTTGGATAGGACTGCACTAGCCACTCATGTTGGCAAGCTCCAAGGCAAAAAAACCTGGAAAAAATAAAATAATTTCAGAGCTCATATTTTATAGATGCTCTTATGGAGTTATATTACAGAATTAAGACATTGGATGCTTCTTCCTGGCTCACTTTCTCATCAGCTGTTTAGTAAGGTGGGTGCCTACACATCACAACATACTCTAGGACCTGTAGCAGTTAAACATATTGACTGTGGGTTTCTTAACAAAATAATCTGTCCTAAACTCAAGTCTGTGTACAAATAAATATTGGCAGGATATCTGTTGCACCTGAAATTTCTGCTTTCATCCAGTACACCTGGTACCACTGCATCTATTTCATCTAGCTTAGAGAAACTTGAACCAGTCTCAGGACCCAGATGCAACCTGAAAAAATAGCCCCACTCATACTATTAGGAGCTGAGGCTTCCCTGGATTCAGAGCTCTTTTCATATTGAACCATAGCAAAAGCCACAGTTTAAAGCTATTTATGGAATTGGCCTATTGAGATTTCTCTCCCAACTTTCCCTGCTATGTAATGTGAGCTCTAGATAAGAGAAGTAATGCAGATTATGCTGTGGCTCAGGATAGGACTACTGGTGTAATATCCACTACAAGAACACAAGGCAGCTACAGCCTCAGCCCTGGCAGGAAATCCAAAGAAAATTTTGTTCCACAACAGCAGGCAGTGACAGACTGTCCCTTCCTCTTTCTACCTATTGGGAACAAATGGTTCAGAAATTACGAAAACTATTATAAGAGTAAGTGTTGCAATTTCAACAGTGATCTACTGCATCATTATTTATTGTTTTGATTTAGTGAAAAACAAGCTTGTCTGAAAGTCAAAGAATGTACATGAAGTAAAACACAGCATCAGTGGCAAAATATAAAAACCTTATGAAAGTACTGAAAAAAAAGATTTTTCTCACCACCCAACACAACCCACTCATGCTGGTTTTGCAGAAGAACCTTGTAAAAAAAGGCATCCTTTTTAGAACAACCTAGAGGTCAACTAATTCTAGCTCTGTGGAAGGATGGGAAAAGCAAGTTCTGGAGTTCAGAACCTTTTGGCAGAACACTCTGTCTCAGCCCCTCACAATTATATCAGGGCTCTGTTAATACCTCAGGCAATTTTCACTGCAGTGTTATTCACCTGAAAAAAAATATCTGGGATAAAAGGAGACTTCCAGGAAACATGAAATAAGTGTTCATGGGTACAAGCAAAACACATTCTTTTTTTCTATGGCTAATATTTGTTTAGCACACTGTCATTGTGTGTTATGAAAAATGATGGTTATTAATTAAATATTGCTAACACAAAATCTTTGTGCTCGGAAAATATATGGTTATCCTCAAACAGAGATTTTGTTTATTCTTTATATTATGGTAACACCTAGAGGCAGGGCTCCACTGTGCAAGGCACTGCACAAACATGCACAAGGGGCTGGTTCTTGCTTTGAGGAATATATTGTAATTGTAAGGAGCAAGTGAGTAATGCAGTGAAGTACAGCAGAAGAACAAGCAACATGTGGTCAATGTGAAAAAAGTGATGGCAATTAGTCATCTGTTGAACTGTAGTTGGGTTTTTTAAAGCCCTACCTTGGAGAAGACTTCCCAGGATTTATTTGGAAGAAGCCTTTGGACCCTAGACAGGTTTTGTGAAGAATTACATTGAGCATGTGGTGAGTTGGATGCATACACTAGAATCCCCCACTAGCTTCAATTTTTAAATATTTTGATAGGATTTTCATTGTCTTTTCATCAGTGACTAATAGTCTATGAGTTAAAAATTGGGCTAAAGGTGTGGTCCCTTATAAAAACAGTCAACGTTGGATTTATGTATGTCCTGAAGAATGAGAACTTTGGACTTTCAAGTTTTCTTTCCCATGTTACGTAATATGTCTGTAGAAAAGTTACTGACAGTGTTTAATAGCCTTAAAACTACATTGTCCCTGTCCGCTGCCTTTGTATACTGAGTTGGGGACAGAAGAAGGCAAGAACTATTATGGTTTCAAAAGATGCCATGAATTCATGGAGAAGATTACCACTGGTATCTGTTTAAACTTCACAGTAAATGCTCTCCCATCCTCAGCTGGAGAATGTTATCAAACCTGACAGTGACTTAAGACATGGAGTCAGGTTTGAGGGCTGAGTGTTAGTATTGGACTTGGTTCAAGTACTGAGCCAATTGTACAGGGAGTTTATTAGTGTCAGTGACTATCTTTTTCTATTTTTATAAAACAGCTGTGAGAGCCTCCTTGGAAATGGATGACATTTGGATGGTGAGCTAGCTCAGCCTAAGAAATTCAAAAAGTTGCAAGTTTTGTGATATTTATCACATGCTAACATTTTTCTCTGGCAGCAAGTCTTCCATGGAACATTATTCTTTTCATTATCAATGGCACTGGACAGCTTTCTAATGTCTTCCCTGAGCAATTTCCAAAACTATCTGGCTGGCTGGGAAATACTCAGTGATATACAAAGCTCACATATGCCAGCTGTTGACCCATCTGTGGTGCTCGGCACAGGTTCTCCCACATGGACTGGTGTGAGATGAAAACTGCAGCCCACAGTTTGGGAGGACAGTCAGACTGATGTCCAACAGCACTGAAATAGGACTGGTTTGTCGTATATCACCTGTAAGTCCCACTTCACTTTGCTCGTTGCAATGAAATGGTTAAAGAGCAGAAGGGTTAAAAATCTTGAGCTGATCCTGGTAGCCATTGGCAGAGGTATCTTTCTAGACTCACTACTTCAGACTTAGCCTTACTTCAGTAGCATGTTTTTCTGATAGTTTATTTTTAAAAATGTTTTGATGTGTAAAACCAGAAAAAACTGCCAGATGATGAGATGTGACAATACAATTACATTAATTTGATGAGAGTATGAATAATACAAGCCATATTTTTATCACAAATAATTGAGTGTTATTAACTGTACAAGTGTTTCTGGTATCAAATCTGAGGAGGTCTGCAGAAGACCAATACAACAGTACATACTGCATTTCAGGCAGCAAAAGAGTGGTGCACCATGAAGACAGCTGGAGATATAATTTTCTTCAATGGCATGTTATTGCTAGTGGAAAGTTAAAGTTTTCTTTTCCCATCAGCTTTCCTCTGAATATGAAAACAACATCAGCAGACATTTAACAGCAAAGGCTCTGTATCAGCGTGCTGTTTTTTTCACTTCCTTGATATTTCAGAGCCTTCATTTTCCCTCCAGGATTACCAGGCAGAAACAGTGAGAAGGGAAGCAAGACTATCGTGTTGACCCTTGGTGAAAGCAGAAGTCTCCTTCACCCTCATGCTCTTCTGTACACACTCTAGATGTGAGCTCAATGCTTGCAGATTAACACCCACACTAGGTCAAAGACTGAATGCTGTTCTTCAGGTAGATTTATGGATGCAAGTGGATGCCTTTTCGTATTGTATTGCATGGTGCAAAGCCTTTATGTTTAGCCTGGCAAAATTACATCACAGATATTGCAAATCTAAGAGTGCAGCTTTTTGATTTCTTGTTCTGGGCCCCCTTCAATCTCACACATTGTCAAACAGATTTCACTGTCCAAATCTTGTTTTCAAGCATTAGTTTACGTGTCATGGTGTGTGTTAATTTAGGTCACAGAGGCACCTCCTTCAAAAGCTGAAAAATGGCTTTTACTATTGGGGACCAGGAATAAAATCTCAGCTTTGAAGACAATAGCTCTGATTCCTTCTTCCTGTTATGGCACTGGGGAAACAGTGGGGAATCAGTCTCAGGAAATGTCATTTCATGGTTCTTTTTGTTCTCCAAGGCTTGAGAATCAAAGGACCAGGGAGAGAATAGAGTGACCTGACTCTTTTGTGAATGGAGCAGCACAGTGTACCACCAAGCTATTACTGAAGAGACCAAGAGAGGCAATTTAATCGAATATGATTTGTTCAGAAGCTTACCTGCCTAGTGCTGTCATCTTTCTAATATTCCTGTGAGTACAGTTCAAATCCTTACTGCAAATGGAACAACGTATTATTTATACTGGATGATAACTTGTGTATCAAAATATACTTTTATCATCCAAGTGAACCCATTTCCAGTGACTACACAAACTGAAGAGGTAAATTTTCCTAAATGGATATAACAATTTTTTTAAAATTAAGTATCTATTTCATAGTTCTCATTCTTTATTATCACTCTTATAACCTACAAGCATTGTCAGTAAAAGATAATGTCTGCAGTCACCAGTTTTTAACCATTTAATTAAGTAATACTTCGCATAGTTCTCTCAATAATCTCTAAAATTTTGTTTTGTTTTCTATTTAGCAAATGCCTGACAGAAGCCATTTCCCAGTACACAAAGACCCAATCCAATCCTCCTCCCAAACACAGCCATTCAATATTTAAAGCATGTTCTGCTGTTGTTAAATCAAAACTGCTTTGTTTTGGACTTGTTCATAAACGTGGGACATCATTGTGCAAATTTGACAGTCCTGGGAAAAACTTTTGAGTTATTCATTGTCAAAAGTGCAATAGTTTTCATCTCTATGGTGAATAAGCCCAGGTGGTCAGGGCACTGATGAAACATGGACTTCTCATTCCCCGTGGAGAGGGGACACAGAGACACAGCAAGCTCCTCTGTGCCAGGCCCTCTGAGGTTTTGCTGCTCAGTGAGACTTCAGATAGTAGCCTAATATTTGTCATGACACAAGAAGTAAATAAATACATTGGCACAAAGCCTGGAGCCTGTCACCACTGCCCCTGCTACAACCTCCAGTTTAAAATACAGAACTCTATCATCTTTCACATAAAGCCTGTTCAGAGGAAATGACCTAGGATGTGTTTAATTTCCTTCTTTGACTTCTCAGTAGTGTCACTTAGATAAACCCCAAATCCAGAGACCTTCACTGAGAGCATTAGGACAAAGTAGCTGTGAGGGCTGTTACTTGTCAAAGTCATTTAATTTATAATGAAGTGCTTCATAGTTAGTCTGTGCCAAATCAGCTTAACCAAATGTCTTCTCTATGTGTTATTTCCCCTAAATGCTAAAGTGTGGAACTGTTACAGCAGCTGTTTAATGGAACATTTCAAAACCATGAGGACTTTCACTCCAGATAGGAACCCCAGTGCTGAGTTTTTTTATCCCTTCCGTGCTGTACATTTTCCTAAGCATTCTTCCTGAAAAGTAAAACACTATCAAAAATGTACTGGGAATAGGAAAGTAGTTTTTATCATCCATTTTTCTCCAGCAATAATTATTGTGTTCAAGTATTACAGTGGTGGAATTGTGTATGTTTCTGATGAGGAGGAGTACAGGGGAAAGAAGGACAGAGGTAAAACCGAAAATATTGTGTATTGTATAATGAAATCAGAGAGCAGAAAGAGAAGAGTGGTATCCAAGGAAAGATACTGATGAGAGTAACCAAATTAAGTGTGACCTATTGGTGGAGAAAAAAAAAAAACCCAAACAACTGAATTTGGATAATTGCCTATAGTTGTGTACTGGAAAATCAATACTTACTGTTGAAAATCTATGGTTCTGGACATCCTTCCCCTCGACACCTTGGATTTATTTACTTTGAGAGGAGTCTTGCAGGACACAGAAATTTTTCACAGCCTCAGCTGTGGATGATGAGCTCCCCAGGGTGCATACCAGAGACCATCTGCCTCTCAGTCTATACGGTGAACCTCTTTGGGATGTGAAACATATATTAAGGAATATGACAAGGTGAACAAAAAGCAATAGTACATTAATAGAAAGGTGTCCTTGGGCTATCCTTCTGGCCCTAAATCTCTGAGTCTGTGAATAACTCTCTTGGGGGGGAAAAAAGGGTTCTCTGGTACCCTGTTTTTGGAAAGTATTTAATTTCTTTTACAAGACGAAATGGGGGTTTTACTTCTTTCATTCAGAATGTTAACCTTTCAAAACCAACAGGAAACACAACATAACCCAGTATGTCAATCCTATTTCACCTCTGATGGCTATTTATAATTGCTATTCAAATAGGAAATCTGCTTCTGACCTTTGGTGCTGGAATATACTTGAAATTCATGCCTCACTGTGCTGTCAGCTCCTTTTCATGCATGCATTTATATGTGGGATAATAAATATGAGTTTGGGAGCAAAAGCTCTAGCAGTGAAATCTGGCTTGTGACTTTGCTGTGAGGCAAGCTAGAAAAAAAGCTTGTATAGAAACTGAAGGAGAATGTTTTATCACTTAGAGCAGCTTTGAATATGACATCACTGTTTATAACTGACATTAGCAAAAAAATTTTAACGTCAGAGCCATGCATATGAGAGTATCACTAAATTTGAAGTAATGCAGAGATGCATATTTTAATTAGTGCTCTTTACTGAAACTTATTTTGCCTGAATCTGTGACATAACAGTTTTTTAAAATATTTTCCAGGCTACACTTTTGTTTTTACAATGCATTTCATTTCAGTGTGTTCGCATCAAAACAAACCAGCGGCCTGTATATTCCAAACAGTACAATACTATGAAATTAACTCGGCTATCTCAGGCTACATGTTTTTGCTCTACATCTCCAAAATAATATACCAGTCAAAGAGAAATTATTTATACAGGTGATGCTTGGCAGACACTATGAGATAATGGGATACATTAAATCCTTTTGTCCTCACAGCTAAGGCTAGGACTCTTCTTTAGAGTCTTAGGCAGTGGATATCTAAGGATTCTAAGGTGGATAGGAACAGTAATTTCTGCTGAGGCACACCCTAACCAGTAGTTGCTAACAGTATATCTCAGCTTTATACCTTTGGCATACCATAGATAAAAATCTTCTGTATATCAATCACACTGTAATATGATAACTGAATTTTAAGGATAAAATAAATTCAGAAAAGAGTGCCAATTAAAATAAGGCAATAAAGTAACCATTGGTTTGTAGCATAGTGTTATGCTCCTAGATATTGAGAAACACAGGAGAAGGTCATTTAATGGTGAAAGTTGTGTGAGAATAGGCAAGTGTTTGAGGAGAGACTCTCTCTGTGTTACCTAGAAGTTGCCAGTGAAATTGCTGCAGGAATCTATCCATTATGACAGAACAATATTTGGGCATTTACAACACCTCTAGAGCTTTAGGCACATAAGGACAAAATTGTCCATGGCTCTGGTCTCAATGTAAAACTGCAGGAGTAGGGATGTTTTTATTTCCAGTTTTCTGTGTCTTCATGCCAGATTCATGAAAGCCAGCATTTTCTTTCAGGGCCAAATCTTGTTTTAAAAACTAGGCAGACTGCCTGTCCCTTTTATAAACTCACATGACTTGTGTAAAAATGCTTCAGTAGAACATAACACCAATTACACTTAAAATTACCGTTGTGATAAATAATTAATTTTTAAACACATTTTCCTGCAACAACTTGGTCATTACTTCCTGCAACAACTTACAGCAACAGTTGAAATAGCTGTAATGAAAATAACAAAATCACTGGCTTTTAGAGAAGCATCTAAGAGTCCACATATGGTTTGGTGTAAGGATGATGGTGGCTGAATTATTCCTGCAACTTCAACAGGCAAAGAACACTGAGCATTGGAGTTAAGAGAAAAACTTGTCATTTGGAAATGGTTTGTGCTTGATTTGGTTCAATATAATGTCAAAATCACTATTCTTCACTCTGAAGTATTTTTATTTTACTTATTTTGCTTTGGAAAAGGAAACCTCAAAATCAAATTTTTTTCCCCCCTAAATATTTTTGTATTTAGATCCAAATGACAGCTGTCTTTGCATTGAATTCAGTAGGCTTTGGATCAAGTTCTGATTTCTCTAGGGCTATAGCAGCTGGCTGGGGCTGGTTGTGGCTTGTACTAAGTGTTGCCTGGTTCTCAGTTCAGCTGCCATCAGACAGGGGTGCAGACACACGAGCTGATACAGGTGGCAGGGCAGGCACTTGGGGAATAGCGGCATTGCCAAGAACTGAAAGCCTGAGCTCTTACCTCTAGGGAAGGGTGTACAGGACAAAGATAAGGGGGAAATTATCTGGTAGTTTGAGAGATACAAGATCTTTTTCTTTTATTTTGAGAGCAGACCCAAAGTGTTTCTGGTTGTATCAGCCCAGACTCTTCTATATGTCATCTATTTTACTTTCAGTTCCTCAGTGAGGTAATGGTCTAATTGAAGTGCCCTCACTCTCCCATTGATCTTATTCCACTGTGCATAAAGCACTGGCATTCTTATGCAAAATTGGCTGAAATTATTATCAATGACTCCAGAAGCTGGTAGCTAGGACACCTGTGAAAGAGACACTGGCTCAGATTTGCTCATGGCTGATTGTGAGCAGGTAATGTAAAAAGATCCCAAACCCCTAGGAGAGGCCCACAGTTGTGTATTCCTAGGGTCATATGAGCAGGTCTTCCTTGATCTCACTCACTGGAGCTATTTGATTTTGAATAAAATATTTTAAATATTCATCAGCTCAGAGAGTCCCTGGGAATGGTGCTTCATCCTGGCAGGTACAGTATTTGCTTGAGAGGTGGAATATCTGTGTGCTATGAATTTTTAATAATTTTATGTGCGGTTGAAGAGACACAGTAAGAGAGTTTGAGAAGCCATGATCATTTTGCCCTGGAATGCCAGCAGTCAGGTCATTGTGATAGCTTTTCCCAGGCAGGTGGCAGCTACACTGACCCTTGTTCTGGCTGCTGTGCATGATCTGCTGGCTAATTAGATAAAACAGGCTGACAAATTTCTTCCCTTGTTATCCTGAGAGAATCAGCAGAAAGCATTGTACATATGGTGAATCAGAATCAACCATTTCAGATATTTTTCCTAGTTTTATTAAAATATTTAGTTTACAAAAGAAATAAATATACTGGAGCATGGAAAAAGATCAACAGGTGAGCCTAACCCCTCTTGTGGATTAATAAAACTGCATTCAGAATATTTTTCAATTGACCCACTAGTTTTTTACCTAAAGAGTTAAACACACAACCATTATGAGAGTGACAAAGCCATATGTTTTATATTTCAGTGCTTGTTTTGAGATCTTGACAGAAAATACTTGATCTTGAAGGTCAAGGATGTGTGGCAAAAAGTGAAAAAAACCATATTAATTCTAAATTGGAATGTATTTTTGAGCATTGTAGGACTATTTTGATTCTTTTTTATGATCTCTTATCCTTCATATCCTCTGGCAGAAAACATTTATACCTGATACAATTTTTCATTCCTTTCTTGCGGCTTGTTTTATCAATTTTCTTGCAAGTTTAACTATCCTATTCTTATTTGCCTTTTCCCAGTCTTTTATTATCTGGAGCACATAATTTCTTCTCTTTCCTTAATTCTTCAGCTGCCTTCATCCAGATCCTGTGACCTGGATGCTGTATTCAAAATAAGGAGACACAACTGGTTTTGAACAGCATCCTGTAATTTCATCATGGGTTTTTGACATTTCTGTGTACATTCTCCTACTTTAGCTTTTGTGACAAGTGTATATTGAGCCAAGATTTCAAGATTTTTACTGAGAAGCCCATAAGGGTGCTTCTTAATGGATTCAAGCAGGAAATATAAGTTCCTCGGTCGTTTCCATTTAATATTGTTTGGCATATCTGAATATGTTTGTGTAGTTCTGTATAATTAAAAATATTTACAAAATCCAGCATCTGGGGCTGTAAAAATGCCATTGTGTAAGGCCCTGCTCATGCTTGAAAACCTTTTTTGACTAATTTACAATCAACAAGCCTGTGACAACTGACCAGAAAATAGCATAAATAAGGAGGGAGGCTAAATGTCAGTGCACTTGTCTGTTTATAAGTACCAAGACATTTGTATAAGATTGTTTTTATATTATGTCTGCTCCTCTGTCTGCTTAGCACTTTGTATTTGCCAAGTTACTTGTCTGAGGAGACTGCAAACTGGCAAGGTAGAAACAATAGTTTATAAAGCATTTGTACTAAAAGCATGATTCAAGGAGAATTCAGTCCTGATGTGAGTTTCAAGAGACTATAATAATGCAACTTAGAGCAATGTGGCAGCCAAGGAGGAGCAGGATTTCTGTAATGTAGCCCATGAAGTAATATTGAGATGAAACTGGACAAAAGCTATTTAAGCCTGCCTGCTGATGTGCTTTCTGATGGTGACAGTCTCTAGAGGGATGCAGTAGAAACTCCAGCAGTGAATCATTTAAAAATTAGTCTGCTAAACCACTTGAAAATGTAGTAAATTGAAGTGGTCTGTGTTGGTAGAGGACAGCTAAATAAACCAAACCATGTTCTTCAGTAATGTGAGTTTTCAGTACTGTGAGTCTGGGACAGCTACAGCACTCTTGCCTTTCACTTATCCAATATATCTAACCAAACTGGCTTATTTTGTAACACTTGGGAGAGGGAGCAATGTACTGTATTAAATACTTCCACTTATGAGCTGCATATATGTCATGAAATTTATTGCACTTCCTTTCTTCACAGTAGAGGAATTTTTTCTTACAGTATTTTCCATCAAAACAAATAATTCATTTGGGTCCAGGTGCCAAAATAAAACATGAAAAGGTACAGTTCTTCAAAATGGTAAAGCCAATGGTATAATTTGATATACTTCAATATCTGTAAACAGCATTTTTTCCAAAATCAGGTTTGGAATACCCTGTATAGTGGAAACTAATCTCAACTTCATTTTCTAGCCACAATATTATAAGCTACAACAAGACAAAAAAAATCTTCAAATTAATTTTCACACTGTGTTAAATTTTCTATTCCTTTGTACTGGAGCAGTATTTTTATTTCATTCAAAATGGATTCTTCTCCAAATAAAATGGAAATTTAAATTATAGGCAATGGTTTATGGATTTTGCAAATAGTTAATTATCTTTAATTATTGTGGGAAGAAGTAGAACTAAGAGCCAGATGGATATAGTATTGTTACCAATGAAGCATTATCAAAACACTCAGCCATAAGTATGATCCATTCTGACACCAACTTAAGCATAAGCTCTTGCCATCTGTACCATGAAGAGGTGGTGGTAGGTTTTTAACTATAGGTTCACCTGTAGCACAAAACATGAAAGGTAAACTACAACAATCCTTGGCTTTGCTTAGACAGAACCATTGTAAACATTGATTCTGTTATTTCTCTTATTTTTTTCTACTGCAGATATATACAGCTGAAGAAGATGCAACTACTATAGAGGATTAACCCTAAGAATCTCCAAACCTGCATACAGGTTGAAGGAATTTCTGTTCATCGAATTCAGCTAGGACTTTTTTTCCAAGGTCCACAGAGAGTGATGCCCTCCTGCCTCTGCAATGAGTATTCATTATCCAGGATACCAGCTCCCAAAGATCTCATTGGTGTTGGACAAACTACAGACACAGACTTTGCTCTAATCTCTTCTGTAAGAGCTTTTGCAGCCTACATAAAAGTTGATGTACAGGTATAATGAAAAAGTGGACATGATCAAAAAGAAGTGATGGGGAAACTACAACAGCGCTATGGCTTATCTTGCCTGTGCAGAACTGGATGGGTCTGATGTACTTTAGCTTGTTAAATAGGTTTAAAGAAAGACTCCAAACTTGCTGCCTCTGTGCTTTAGCTCTTCACATCTTTACATGCTGCCCTTAAGCTTCCCTTTACCTCTATCATTCCCTTTGCCTTAAATAGCTTATTTCTACATTTTTCCCACGAGACAAATCTTTTGGCTTCTCTCCAGGGCACAGGATGCTGCAGAGAAGGCAAATGTCTAATGGCAGAGCTTCAGAGAGGGTAGTCGTCTTTTTATGGTGCTGATGAGGGTCAACTATTCCCCCAGGGAGGCTGAAAAAATGGTGTCTGAAGCCTGACCATTGCCTGGGCTATACACTAGTTCACAAAATCTGAGGTCTCAACTCAGCTCAAAGCCAGCAGTGAGTGCTCCAGTGTCAAAGCAGAGAGAAGAGGTGAAAAGATTTTTTGTTCTTGAGGTTCATTGGTGAGATCTGAACCAAATATTGATGTTGGTGCTGTGCTGTAAAGCTGGACTTAGAGTAGTATGTCTTGCTCAGAAAAGAGCCCAGTGGCTGCATGTCACAAAAGAGTATTTTAATGTAGCTTAAGGAATCACTGGCAAAAGGCAAACAGATTTAACATAAAAGCAACAGTGCCACAGAGTTCATTGGCAAGGTTTACTCCACTACTCATTAGATGGTTAAAGCACATAGAGGAAAAAAAAAAACCGAATAAAAAGATGGAGTCAATCAATCAAAACTGAAATAAGCTAAAAATACCTGTGTGGATGTGAGCAGCCAGGGGGAGTGTGTGTGGGGGTGAAGTGGGGGATGGTGGTGGTGGTGGATGAGTGGTTGGATGTGTGTGGGACACAAAGCGATAGAAAAGGTGAGAATAAGAAGGAATACAGCCTGAAGGCCCAACAGCTCTTAATTTGACATAATTTAAACTTAACAGTTCTTAAACAAAACAGCACCTAAAACTTAACAGCTTTTAATTTAACAGCTTACAACTTTGGTTAAACAATTTAACAAAGGATTCATATAGGATTTACTACACCACTACAGTATCTTACATAAAGGCCTAACTTACAAATCTCAAGTACAGCATTTCTCTCACATTCATCTATCATATGAATGTTCCTGGACATAAAGAGTGTGTACAAGGTACCTGTGAAAAATTACCCTTGATGATAGTGAAATATTCAATTTGGAAGCCAATTTTGGAAGGCTTTTGGCTTGGAAATATCTTAGTGGGTTAAGAGTCGAGCGTTGAGGAATGGGGGTACCAGCCCAGGATCCAATGTTGATTGGCCATCCTCTGAGTACAGCAAACCCAAGAGTTTGCTGGCTCTGAGAGGCCTCACTCAGAGGTTGCTCACAGCCCACTGTGGTCCAGGAGAGCTCAGAGGGTCTCATTTTGACCCACTTCCTGCAAAGGTCTAACAATTTTCTGGGCTGGAATCACTGCAGTGTGGCATCTTTTTGTGCAATCAACATGCAAATGTAGTTTATATTTTCTTGTTTCCTAGAGCATGTATTCCCCAAAACAAGGGGAAGACTGGAGTGCCACATTGCTTAACTACAAAAGATATATGATGATCAAGACTTAGTGGGCCTTTTGGTATAATTTCAAAGGTCTCTCCACTTAAAAAGAGCTCCTGGGGAATCAACAATACTACAGGACTACTTGTAGTGAGGTCTCTGGTATTATTTGTTCTTTGAAGGAAGAAATAGGGAAGAAAAACATACGGACAGAAAAAGAAAAATATTTGAAGCAAAACATGTTTTAGAAAACATAGTGGGATTGTTGGTAAGGCAGTTTAGCAGAAACTGGAAACTGAGTATTTTAGGTAACTGTGTGTACATACTTCATTCAGTGAGAAACAAGATTCCTGTAACAAATCTTCCCTTTGCCACAATAGAAAAGAAGGGAACCCTGGATCATTTTGAAATATTTCTGCAGAAAAGCACATTAGACCTAATGACTGCATGCTGGGTGATGGAAGACACTTCACTTATCTGGGAAAAAAATGCTTTTTAATGACTTCATTTTTTCATTTCTAAAAAACAGTAAAGGTGTCATGTTATAATCTCCCAGAGATGCTCCCAGGTGAGCTGTTGAATGATAATTTCAGCACACCTAGGGCTTCACACTCTAATATAACCCGTTGTGCCTTAGAGTTTAATCACACTGTGCCATTTAGAAATCATTCATTGTGGCTGGCAAAAATGTCTTGCAATAACACCATTACTGCAACTTACATTTTTATAGCAATTTTTACTTCTTAGGCAAACACACTGAAGTAGTCTACAAAACATTTAAAGTACATAACAGGCATTGAATCACTGAGCATTATGAATCCCTTATGACCTAGAAGCATCCCTTATATAATAAAAGTATACCACTTTTTCATAAGAAGTTATCATAGTTATAAAACATGCATATATTTTTAATTTAGATAAAACTTCCTTTTCCAAGAGATCATACTGAGTCATGGATTCCGATATCAAAGTTTAAAATACAAGGGAATTCCTTATATCCACTTGGAGACTGGCAGTCTGATAGCAATCAAAGGTTTTAAAGAAATCTATAACACAAGCTGTGGTAAAAAGGGCTTCTAGCAGACTGCTAAGCTTAACTGGGGCTTACTAAGCTCAGGAGTGTAAAACACATACAATTCAGCATTTAATATTCTTGTTGCTCAAGGTACAGGCTGTCAGCCACATTTGGAAAGGATTCAGCTATTGATATATCACAGTGGTATATCAAAATGTCCCTTCACCAGTATGAAATATTCAATTTGCTAAGATTTTTTGTCATTTATAAAGCTTTACATGTCCTGGGTACCCCAACCAAAGAGTTTACTATTGTTCACGTTCCTCTGCGGCAACTTCATTAGACTTATTCACTGTCACATGGCCCCTTCTAAACTGGCTGCCTTCTCCATGGATTCTTGGATTTCATGTCCACACATGGCTGAGAGAGCACCCAGGGTATGGCGACAGACAACAGGCTTGTTCCAGGGCTTTGAGGTGCTGCAAACTCTCCTCAATTACACAAAAAAAAAAAAAAAAAAATCACAGAATCAGTGACTGCAAGCCTCAGAGATCACCCAATACAGAACATGACTTGAAGCTGCCACCTTTATCACTGCAATATTGCCTTGATAGGCTCTGAATCAAGTCAGTCCTTAGATAAATTTTGCTCAGGGAATGTTTTAAACTTATAGGAGAAAACCAAAGTAACCTTCAAAATCCAAGCTTTCCACATGTGCTCTGAGCACGATAGAGAAAACCAGTGAGCTGACAACCAAATGGAATTATATTATGGTAAATATGAGGAGGCCACAGCAAGGACAGTGAGACAGATAAATATTGCTGATCAGCTTACCCAAGGCAGAGGTGTATGCATTGCATTTTTATATGTGACAGCACATACTTGGAGTGGTCTGAAGTCAAACTGATTTTAAAATAAACACTGCTGGTTTCTTCGCCTACAGCAAAATAAAATCTGTCCCAGACCCTGGGCTGATGTCATCGTTGCAGTCCTCAGCTAGTTTTTCTACTCTTGTGCCATTGCTTCCCTTTTAAGCATTTTTCTTTACTGGAAGAAAACAAGGAGAGATTTGTAAACAGCAGAGGAAAGAAGGCAAGAATGTTTGCCCTCATGTAGATCAGGCAGAAGCCATGGGCTTTTAGTAGTAATGAATGATCTCACTTGGGGGTTGTTTTGTATCTTGAATGCTCAGATGGAGCCTCTGTACTTTACAGAGGAGGCTGGAGGCAGGCCAGGAAGGGACTGTTAGTTTAATACTGATTTTAATTTCATATGTGACCTAATGGCGATTAAAATTGAACAGTTATTGCACATTACTCTGTGTATGAAAACCAACATCCTTCATTATTATGGATATTAACATCAGATCATCAGAGTTTTTAGAATTTTGATATTTAAATATTTATCAACTGCTATAGTGTATTTGGAGTACAATATCTTCTTTTAGGCCTGAGAGTATGTCCAGAAGCTTCAGTTCTGAGCACAGTACCTCTGCAAACAGCACTAAAGTCTACATGACTCCTCAAAAGTATTTGGGTATAAATGCTGCCATTGTCTCATCACACATATAAGCAGAAAGCTCAGTTACAGAGGGATTATGACCAAGTTGTGCCCAAAACACCAATGTAGGACAGGGGTTTGGGATGAACATGTATCTAAAAGTCATGTCACCGGACACCAATATTTTTCAGGCTCTTAGAAGCTTTGAAATAACAGGTTAGTTAATTAGGCGCTGAGTATTTTGATGATTTTTAAATGTTTAACAATCACCAAGAGCAAGAAGAAAGAGTGGATTAACTCTTTAATCATAATTTTAATAATGCTGTACTTTTAAAGAATAAAAGGGAAAACTTAGAAAATAAGAAGTTAGACTTTAAACTTAGAAAATTAGAAGTTAGAATGTAAATTAAGATATAGAAGTGTGTTATGTTTCACAATATAGTAACTTTGTCTAATTCCTACAAAGCTGTTTTGGCCAAAGGTTTTGTGAATACTTTTGCTGCTAGTAAAACCAGATGACTTTTCAAAGGAGAAAAGCTCTAGGTAAGAGCCTAAAATTGCAGCACTGCTGCAATACATTTTCTTAAAGCCTTCTGGGCATTGTCCAGAAGAATTAGAAGAACAAGGCTGGATCCAAAGCTGTGCAGTTATCTTAAGGACCATTTAGGCACCTGTGAGTCAGAAACTCCTTGCATGCCCAATAGATATTTAAATAGCAAAGTTGTTGCAGTTTTGGGTTGATGGTTGGTTTACTCGAAGGCTGCCACTGTGTATATAAATATACATTAGAAAAGTTTCAGCCTTTTGTGTTCCTGTACATATTTTTATCTTTCCCTCCAAAGTGTCCAAAGTGAAAATTAAGAACCAAGAGTGAGTACTGCACCAGGATCTGTACCAAATATAACAGTACCAGCTATTTTGCTACAGGCTAGGGAAAAAGGGAGAGAGACAGGCCACTTATATGCTGTTTCTCTCCACAACTCTCGCCTTTCAGAAGAAAGCAGTGAGTAAAAAGTTTACAGGTATTTTGCAGGCAGAGAATACCTGCAAAAGCTGTTTTACTTTCCATCAGCTGCCTGGGATTCATTGCATCAAAAAGAGGAACTGTGACCTCCTACTCTGTACAAGACCCTGATGATTTGCTCAAACACGAAACATATAATACATGGGGCCTGAGCCATTCTGGGGGCTAATCACAGTCACAGTGGAAATTCACATACTATCAGTGAAACCTAAATGGAGCTCTACACAACAAACATTTACTCATGTAAGCCCAGGGGATTACTCATGCGATTAAGCATCTGTCAGAACTGAGCCTTAAATATGTCACACATCTAATCTGAATGTGGGTGTGAATATATAATGAAGCAAAAATATAAACACACAAATATGCCATCTTCTGTGTAGCTGTCAGTGACTGATAGAATCACCTGCTTATCCAAAATGAATTCTTAATTAAAATAGGAGAGTCTTCTTCATGCTTAATTTTTTTTTTTTTCTGGATGGCTGGAAAATAATTAGAACTCTAATTAAGCAATTTCACCTGATATAGTTATCTGAACATTAACTCATCAGCAGCGCAGTGAGGGATTTTGCGTACTCAAGGAAACCTGCTCATACTCCTTCGAATCCCTTGAGTTTTGTGCCTATCAATTTTATGCGGCCTCCACAGGCTTTTGACCAAGGATTGCACAGACTTTTTTCTACTGGATTTTTCTGGTATTCATTAGTATAAGACCTCAATGGATTTAATTTTCTTATGGGTGTTTAGAATTTTGGTCTTTTTTTTTTTGGTTGTCATTTCATATGTGAAGAAGGCACAAAGTATCTGTGATAGCAAGGGACAGGATCTAATGAGTCAGATGGGCTCTGCCCAGGTCTTCACTCCAATTGACTCTTTTCTTGGTACTGCCACTGCTTCTATGAGCTTCTATGAACCAGGCCTTTTCACCGTATTGTATAATTGTGTGTGTTTTCTATATTAGCTGCGCAATAAAGGCCTCACACAAATCTGTCTTCTAGCCATATTAGTTTCTTAGGATGCTGCTCAGGACAAACATTCAGCATTACTCTGGCAGGTGAAGTTATACCCAGCTGCCTGTGCACTAGTGAGATAAACCACAGACCTGCACCACAGTGTCCTTTTAACTTTAAACTGTACACATGAAAAATGCTCTGCCTCCTGCTATAAAAAGAAAAATGAATACCTGGGCACTTGGGATTTTTTCTATTTAAATGCAGATTACAGCTTTCCCCACAATAATTTGGAACCATTAATCCTTTTAGGAGATTTCTCTTCCTAGGGCAGAGGGAGATGGACAAGGTTGCTGTTTCAACATGTTTTTTTTGTTCTGTGAAAACCTTTTAAGTTTTAGAAATTTATGAATCTGGCACAGTTTTATAGAAAGAAAAAGAAGGAAAGGACCTTAATACTATTACTTCTAGCACTGGAAAATATTAATTATTTCCAGGGTGTGCCTCCACACTGAATAAGATTTGGAATCTATATAAACTTAGTCTGGGAAACACTCAGGATTCTCTAGTAACTCATAAGATCAGTAATTACTGAGTAGACGACAGGTAAAGAGAGATTTAAGCAAATTCCCCATTTGCTGTTCACAGGCTTAAGGCTACCTGCAGGCTGCTGTAAGCCAGCCATCCTAACAGATTAATTTGGGTTAAGTGGAGTTGTGCCTGTATCCAGTTATGCTCAAAGGAATAATGAAATCAACATTTAATTCTCCTGCTTGTTGATACCTATTTGGAGGCAGTTTAAACAGAATCAGGTCTTTCTGATAGTCCTCAATGAGTCTTGCACTTGAGCAATGGGATATGAAGCAAAACATATTTTGCTGCCATGCCCTTGTGTTAATTAACTAAGTTATGATGGATCTGACAGTCAATTTAGTTTAGGTTTTTCTCTAATCCAAAAGATTAATTTACAGTCTAGTAATTTAATACCAAAATAACTGCTGCTGAACTCTTATCTTTCTTTTTTCAATGATCCAGTTCATAAAAATTTATGATGTAGCTTCAGGATAGCAAGTTTCTGACAGAATCCTTCTATTTCTGGATAGAAATGTTGCTTCTCAGGAATTTTTTTTAGAGGGGTGGGGGCTCTGCACTTTTTGCATTAAACCAAATATACAGAACATCCAAGGCAGGCTGAAAGTCAGCCCATCCCAGCAGCTGAGGAAGCTCACCAAAATCCGTATGATCTTACTCTTTTCCAAAGGATCTCCACTTTCTTCAGAAAAAGCTGCTGATTTTTATGTTCCATACAGAGGAAGCAGTTTGACTTGAGTTATTCTGATGAGGCAAGTGAAGCAATGGGATAGCTCAACAGAGGTACTAAACACTACCTTGAAGGCATTTTAAACTCAAGTGCTTTGTCTTTCCTTCAGGTTTGTGTGCTGCACTATTGAGCATAACAGATGTAAGAATTCTATTCTGCAATTTAACCAGTAGTAAATGCAACTGGGAAACTATGTAGTGTGAGGAAGAATATAAAATACCGATTGCTCTTAATGATTCTTTTGCCCTTTTTTCCCACCATATAAAATTAAACTAATATATTTAGTTGAGTCAGGAGACTGAAACACTGGAATTGAAAAGTGATGCTTCACTGTGAGGAGATTAGATAGCAGGGACATCTTTTGAAAGACTTTATTTTAAAAGACCAGAAAATTACATAGTGCTGCAGACCTTTTACCTCAGTTTACATAGGAGAGACAATTACCGCTGAAGGGGTTCCTGCTCTTGTAACACCATGAGGGCTGGCACATGACCTTAGCTGTGGCCAGCTTGGACCACAGTATTTATCTAATCTGACCTTTTGCATAAACCGAGCTGGAATGTACTTTCATTTCTGAGATTTCTTGCACAAGTTCTCCCTTTCCAACTAGAAATGTTATCTGGCTTTGAACGGCATTACTGACCATCTGGTTTTCATAGCAGATCAGAAAACTTAGATGTAGCTGCTGCACACCTGCAGCTCTGGGACTTGAACCCAGAGTGCCCATGAGGGTGAACAGAAGCTTGCTGAGAAACCAAAAAAATGTGCACAACCTTTTAGAGGATAAGCAGTTGTGACTTAGAGTGAATGTTGTACTGAAGAGACCTTCTGATGTATGATATTTATGCTTTACCACTATTTATTACCTACCCATATGATCTTTAATGTCCCTTCCAACACAAAGCGTTCTGTGATTCTATAATTTTAGGCTTTTGTGTGGTTACATCAATGGTGGGGTAATGATAACCAAGACATATTGTTAATGAACCTTTTTGCCTATCTTTTCCTCCACATCAGAGAAGCAAAAGGTGCAGCTGAGTACCAGTAATATTACGATATTCTTCCCAGCTGCCTAATGATATGGAAAGCTGTTGACACTAGTCCTAGTTAACAGCTGTTGAAATGAAACCCTTAGCAACATAACGGAGAACATAAAAACGGTCTTCCTAAATGAAAGACCTGACAAGTGGGTGGAACGCTTGATAAATAACAAGCACCAAATTATTTTCTTTTATGAAATGGAGGTTTCTCATTTCCTGCTTCTTGTGATTTCTTACAATAGTACTTGGTGCTTATCCTCTGCTTTTGTTCTCTAAAGCACTGTATAAACATGAACTAATTCATCTTCCAAACACCCCATGAATTAGGTGAGAAAGCAATATTTCCATACGCATTATGCACTGTAGGGAAAATATTAGAACAGACTTTAAATGGAGCCCTTTGCTCATTTATGTGAGTTAACCTCTGTGTTACATATGTCCAAACAACAGGGTTTCTTTTAGGGGCACACAATAGAGCAGTAACATTTATCAGCATTTATTTTTTTTCATTAAGTGACTGAAAATTAAGCACATATTTCCCTACTGTAACTTGAATTGGTCTCAGTGTTTTATGCCTCACTCATCTCTGAGGTAGAACTTAGCACATGAAGGCAATATGTTTAATATGATATTGGATAGCGCCTTGTATCTCCTTGTAAAATTTAATCCCTGCTTTCCCATCCTCAGCTTTCCTGTGATATTTGTATTTGTGCTGTTCTTGCTCATTTTTCTTCTCTCTCAAAACACAGGTTGTGCTATAAAATTAGACCGTAAGCACTGTGATGCTTGGAATTGCATTGAGATTGGTACTAAGTTCATTTGTTCTGACATTATAATGTCTTGGGATCTACCTTTATGTCCGCATCTTCCATCTGTGCAACCTTAGTAGATAAATTTGAGCCAACTTTTCTTTTATATTCCACTTGCTGGTTAAAGTGCAGTTGTCCCTTTCTACTCAGAATATATCCAGGGGGGACAACAACCTTACAAGACTGTGAGCAAGCTGTTGGGTAGCTATTACTGCCTGCAGCCACACTGCTTGACAGAAATTCATATTTCATCATTTACTTGAAGCCATCACTGCTTCCAGTACCCCATATCATGACAACTCTTTGTTTCCCTGTTTGAATTTTCCTTTTATTTTTTTTCACACACTTCTCTCCTGAATGCCTGATGTCAAAGATCTCCTTGTTCCCTGTGATATGTTAGACGAGTGTTGGAAGATGGCAATGAGAATTTCACTGCAGGTGCAGTGCAACCTATCCCTGAAAAATTATGTATAATTAGGATCTTACCCTATAACCTTTTTACTCCTTAATTTACCCATCCATCACATCAGGGTTTCTGAGACTAATGCAAATTAGGAAAGTTTATTTTCAATAAAATAACTAAATAAATGCTAATGAAGTCTATTTAAATACAAAAAATTAATATTCACTGTAACATTACTGTTACATCAGGTACTGCACCTAAGATTAAATCATCTTTGACATATACAGTCACTCTGTCTTCTGGAATAAACTATTAGACAGAAAACTGAATAATAATGATGCAAGAAAATGGTTACATACTTGCTAAGTATAGGCTTATTTTGGGTTGTTTTTTTTTTCCTTTATTACCAACACACACTCTCCTGCTTGTCCTGGGCCCCTATTCCAGCATATATAATGTGTCTTGATAGCATCCAGTCTCTTCAGTAGGGCCCAGACTAAAATATTATTTTGTTGTGGTTTGATTATTGGATTTTTTTCCTTAATTTTGCATTCTTAAGCCACCGTTGTATACTCTGTTGAACTCTGTTGCTCTCTGCTGTCTTTAATTAGAATTCCTTTTAGATTTGAAAGATTCTCTTTGGCTTCATAGTAGTGTCTTTGAGTTTGAGCTTCCAACCTTCCTGTGTTAACAGCTTAATTGTTTCCTCTCTTTTAAAATGTGACTCCATCTACAGTTTATCCAAAAACTTCTCTTTTTATCAGATTTAACTGCATTTTTATCATGGAGAATGTGCTTGCAGCTATTAATGTTCTCCTGAGCTTGTTTTTGACTTGTAAGCTGTAGCTGTTTAACTAAAAGGATAAGATTGTGTTCTTAGGACATTTTGCCACTGTCCTGTGTTAGTACTGGCAATTCTTTTTTTGTTGTGTTTCGGACAGCCACATTCACTCAGAGGAACAGACAGGGCAGTTTTTATACCAGTCTGCTCAATTTTATTTGTTTCCTTCTGTTTCACATCAGCAGGTTTACTTTTTTTATAATCATAATTTTAATTTTAATGCTGAAAGAAGAATGTACCACACACTTATTGGAGGATCCTGTTGTTCACAAGATTTTAATTTTTCTGTTTCAGTTTTCTGTTCCTCAGAACCTGGAACAGTTTAAAGTCACCTTATCTAGTTTTTCAAACTCTTGCCTTCTCTGTAGGTGCCTTAAATTATCATTTGTGCTACCCAGAATTATCAAGGTACTGGCATAATTTAAACACAGGAAAAATACCTTTTAGGAAGATACATCTATAAATTTTATCAAATATAGGCAGAATTATTAGATATGATGTTTTGCTGTCTAGAACACAAATTTCAGAATAGTTAAAAATCCTGTGGCAACAGAGTGATTTACTATGCCAACACACAGACTGGGAGAAGTACTGCTTCACTTGCATCCACATGGGCTGTCAACTCAGCTCTTGTGGAAGCACTGTCCACAGCTCTGTGAGCAGATCCTATATGCCATAATTCTTGCCTGTGTGCTAGCAGCACTCAGAAAATAAGAAAGAATGTTGTTCCTTTTGTTCTCCATGTTCCCTGTTTTCTAGGATTGCCTAAGCCTAGGCAATCTCTCTGACAGAGAAATACCACATTGCAACACTATTTTGTTACACTCCAACAGTCCAGTTTTGTGATCCTTCCGCCACAGGTTCTTGGGTTTTTCATGTACTTTTAGAGATTCACTTGTGGTTGGAAGGTCAAAGTTTGCCCAGAAACTTTTAACTTGCATTATGCAGCAAAAGGCAGATGATGAAATCTTGTTCTTCATATAGCCTTAATCTTAGCTATTTTATACTAAAGTCAATTAGCAATGGGGTTTTAGAAGTTGTAAGATGGACTTTTCAGCTTCAGATCCTCTGAAGCTCCTCTGCTTTTTCACTCTGCCCTATCCTCATCTGATAAAAATCAAATGCATGTGAAATATATTTACAGAATGGGGAATAATACTACTGAAGTGTCTTTCAAGCCATTAGGTAAATCAGAATCTGTGGAACCGGGCAACCATGAAAAATATCTAATGTTTTACATTTACCACTCCTTATTACATGCAGAGGAAAATGTCCTTTGAGTTTTCTTCCTTTTATTTTTTTTTTACATTTTTAAAGGGATTCAACTACTCTGATAGACCTTTCAGCACCTCCATCCTTTAATTTAGAGTATTTTAGTACATTTTCTTTTACTCTTTATCCATATGGGTAATCTCTCTGATCTATTGTTTGTCTCAGAGCTTTTTAATTTATTGTTTCAGTTTCTACTGCCTTTGAATTATGAAACAAAAGCTGCTTAAAAGTGCAATTTCCTTTCAGCATCAACAGCAGTCAAGAGACCAAATAGACTCAACACCAAAGTACAGTAGCTTAAAACTACTTTAGTTTCTTGACAAGGGATTGCTACATTTTCAGAGAAGTGGAAGGTTTGAAGGCTGTAAGCTTTGGTTGAAATAGGGGAGAAAAGGGAACAAGCCTAAAGGCAGAGGGAAATAAGGTCTGTTTTGTCTCTTCTGTCATCCACAAATCCAAACCTTCACTTTAAGGACATGGCAGTTTTTCCTAATCTTCTGCTCCTTTTCACTCAGTCCTTTCACAAATAAAAGCCTTTTATGCAAACTCATTAACTACCCCCCTCAAACCCATCTATATGTTATATATAATTCATGAAAGAAAGCATAAGGATTTATGAGAAACATATTGTGCCAGAGAATTAACCACTCCAAAGTAAAACAGATAAAAATGGATATAATATACATATGTCTAGTGCCTCAAAAATATGTGATTTGTCATTAATGTAATGGAATTTTGCAAATATAAACAAGAAAGCTATTAAAATTCAGATAAAACTCCAAAACGTTCAGAGGAGTATTAGTCACATCTGGAGAACAAGTTTTATTCTTTAAGACAGAAATAACTGGGCTGCAGTAAAAGATTTCTGTGAAAACTATCCACTTGGAAATGTGTGCCTTTCCCTGCTGTGAGTGGAAGTGCTGTGACAGGTTTGTCAGTCACTCAAGCTGTGGTGCTGCAAAAGCAGCACAGCATTTCTATTTCAAGTGAGTCTGTCAAAGTACTTCTATAACAAACCAGCCTCCACTTCTCCTCCAGTACAAACAGCAATCTTCAGCATTTCAGTCACATGGTGGTGAGAGAAAATCTCTCTTTGGTGGAGAAAGAAAATTTCAGCACTATTGTATGCAAAACATACAAGAACTTTTCCAATTTCTTTTCTTTTACCATCCAACAAACATACCAAAAACTGTGACAAGAAGAAAAGCGTTCTTTAAAAAAGTAATATTTTCTAAGAATTAAAGAAATCATAGCAACAACGCAAAAGCATCAGTTCTAATGGATAGTTGGAAAGTTTTCAAAGGCAATTAAAGAAATTATGGGCTGCAGAACTCAGGTGTAGGAGTAGCTGATCTGAAGGGCTGTATTTTTAATGGACTCTTCTGGTAAGCTGTCAAGACACTTTTCCCCCATGAATTTTCAATCATTTCGCTGACTCTCTCCATTTTACTTGCTGTTTATTCAATTATGGTGGTTACCAGAAATTGTTCCCATTTCACTGAGATCAGTAATTCCCAAATTGCTCACCAAACACTGACAGCTACAAGGCTATAATAAGCAAGATTCATCCTCAATAAAACAGTGTGGGTTTTCTAGGCCCTTTCACACGTGATATTTTGATCACAATTGGAAATGTTTGTTTTTTTTTTAAATGGAGGAAACATAAACATTTTCTGTTTTATCAAGAGATGGAAGCAGTTGTTAGTGTTAGACAGTAACAGCAATGTCAACATCAAGAAGGGAGACAGATAAATCACTACTATATTAACCATTAACAGATGTGAAACTGGTAAAATAGATTCTAACCGACTGCATCTGGACTGAGCTAGTGCATTCTGCAATGCATCCTGGCTCCTGGTCACCTGAGCCTCACGCTGGGGCCAGACCACATCAGGATCCTGCAGGCATGAAGGGCTGGTGAAAAAGAGTGATTCTGCCAGCTGGGCCACGGGGCAAGACTCGGATCCATAATCTATGTGCTCAGCTTCTGAAGAGAGATTGTGCTTTAGGGACAAGTCATGAATTTCAGAATCAGCTGAGAACTCCCTTGGTACTGTGATTTAGAGTGGGATTGTGATGGGGATTGCCTCTAGTGGCGGGAGCAGTTTTAGATGATGGAAGAGCTGAGTCAAAAACAAGAGCTGAGCAATAAAACAATTAATGTCCTACTTTTGCCTCTTTCAGCTGCATCTCTTCTGAACCATATTAGCAGAGTTTAGCCAGCTGTGTTAAACAATTTCTTTACAAAAATCTTATCTAGCATATTGTTTTGCTGTAACATATGGGTTTAGGCTGTGGCAAATTTCAGGTTGACTACAATGAAACAATAACCAGCCTCAGTGATGGCAGAAAGAAATAAATACTTCTGTAGCTTTCCTATCCTCAGCAGCACATTCAGAAGTGACCAGATTATATCATTCTCCTTTTTGGTTATGGAGCTAAAGTTTCTGGGTGCTAGAGGTATATACAGCGACTGTTTTGGGGGATGGGGGAAATTCTAGGGAGAATTTATTTGTCAGTTTTCCTGTGCTACTGGACAGAATGGGGTTCATAAACACTGGCAGATGATGGAGGAGGGATCTGTGGCTTGACCCTGGATCTCTGTAGTGGCTTCTTCAGTCCACTGCCTATTTCCCCAGCCAGTTGTCTGGCCTTGTTCAATCATGATGTTTTCTCTCTTCTAAGTTCCTCTTCCTACTCTCATTTTCTTTGCCTGCAGTGTCTCAACCTGCACTCTTCATGTATGTCATCCCATACTTGCCCATCCATGTCCAACGACCCTTTTTCAACTCTTTTGATGCCCACTTTCCTTGCTCTTGGATCCCAGTCCTAGTCTATCTCCGACCTTTTCATCAGTCTCAGATCAGCTCCATGCTCCCTTCTGGACTTTCAGCAGTCTCACTTCCCCTCTAGTCCCATCCTTTTGCATCCCAGCATGTCTCACCCTGTTGTTTCTCCAGTTCCTATTCATCTGTCCTAATTTGCTTAAGCTCTAGCAACAAGCTTCTCCAAGTTTTTAAACCATTTGTCTAAGCCAGCCAAATTAATCTCTGTGTTTTTTAACAGCTCCCAGTCCCTGTCTTTTTCAGCTTTTCTGCTTGCTCAGCAAAGTCCTGTTTGCCTTGATCCATCTCAGGGCTGGGTCACCATTCTCTCACAACATTTCAGCCTAAACAATTTGTAGAAATAACAAAGGACTTAAGAATATGAAGCACTGGGAAATTTGAACAGGGGGTGGTGTTAGCCTGCATACAACAGATTGCAATCTCACTAGAGTAACACCCTTTTGCTGCATATCCATAAAGTGTGGTGGAAGACATTAGAAGCATTTATTTTTATTTTATTGTCTACCAATAGCGTAAGTAACTGTCCATTAGAACTTAGATCTCTCATACTTTGGAGAAAATTGAAAGCACATCACGTAATAGAAGATGGCAGTTGAAACAATAAGCCAGATGCTAAGATGGTGTAAATCAGTGTGAGTGTAAGGAAGCAATTTCAGTTCGTGCTCACTGCAGAGCTCCTCTTTTGATTATATATTCTCTAGTAAAAGAAATGCTAATAGAAAAATTGTTAAACTGAGACTAAAAATCTGCCTTGTAATAACAGCAACTTGATCAATCTTGTTTCTCTCTTGAGCTTAATTTGGGTGCAAAAACAGTAGGTTTTTTTAGTATCTAAGTAAACTTTCTAATTAAAAAAACAATCAAAGTTTTATAGCACAAGCATAAGATGTAAAGAGCTCAGTTCAACTATGCTGATTAGAAACTGAAGTTTTGTGTCCTAATAAAAATACAGATTTACTTTATTTTTCTTTCTATAAAAATTACATTAATTTTTAGGGGTTTTGTCTTTTTATTTAATTTTTATTTTAATTTTTTGTTGTTGTTTTTTGTTGGGTTTTTTTTAACTATAGTCTGAAATTATGTAGTACTAAGCCACAGACATTTCCACTCCTTCAGAGTCTTTAACTTGCCCTGTTTGGATATTCTGATTTCATTTCCCCCTTCTCTCTCACAGGACTCTTCCTTTCTGTTTTCCTAGTCCTCAGGATCGTTGAGTAATGGTAGGGAATTTAACTCTTTCCATTTATGTACACTAGTTTATTTAAACTAGTTTCAAAAGAGCTAATTTATTTATAAATTTTTTTTATTATTTTTAAGCTTCCTCTAAAACTTATTTTATGGTGCTTATAATCACTTTAGTGACAGCAACTCCTGACAGCAACTTTCTTAAGTATAACTCCTGGAAGTAAGTTTTGCTTTGGGGTTTACTCTAAGTAGTTGATGTATGCCAGGGATGGCTGAGTAAGACCAATGCTTTTGCACAGTTGACAGAGATAGCCACACATCTTGGTGGAGCATAGGGCAGCCAGCCATGTAGTTGTGATGTTTATAACTTCTGTTTTCACAGCTTCTATATATTTGGTTTACACAAAACAGAGCATGGATCAATGAGTAGTGTTTAGGGCTCTCTGTGCTAATACTGAGTTTAGCTTAGGTCTCTGCAGGTAGAGATGACAAGAATGAATCTGAAGGATCCAGAAAAAAAAAAATTTCTTTCTATTGAATGAACAGTTTCATAGAGGTGTTTTATTTTAGATTTTCCTCAAGAAAAAATCTTCTTTTACCCTTCATTGATCACAGATGTTAATATGAAAAAAAGGAGTTACAGAACCTTGCTGGTTTTTATCTTTACAGTTTTTATAGACAAGTTAAAACTTTTTAAAGTATCAGCATCTTCCAAAAATCTTCAAAGCTAAACTTTGATAAAAATACCTGCAACAAATCAACGACCACTTTTCAGTATTCCTCTCAATAACATCCAAACCCCAAACATTTTATCCATGACACCGAGCCTGAATCAAAAATATGACTGGTGCTGTAGAACTGCTGTTTGCAATGGCAAATCATGTCCTCTTCTACAAAGATGTAAGTTTTTGCTGGCTTTAGCCTTTCCTTAGTAATTTCAGAAAGGCTTTTTGCTATAATCTAAACCTACCCAGCTGCTTTATCATGGACTTGCAGTGGCACAGTACTTAAGATGTAATAAGCTACAGTGTAATTAAACAGCAAATGTTCATAAATAAAGTAATTTTCTCTATTCTATCTGTTTATATTTCCCAGCTTGAATGCTCTTAAATTATTTATTAGTTTGCTTGTTTGCTTATTTCAGTTCTAAAAGACCACAAAAAATTCAAATCCTCTATGGAAGGAGACTCTATTAAAAAAAAAAAAAAGTATATACAGGAAAGACAGTCCCAACTGTACAATTAGACAACAGGGGTGAGGAGGTACGTGATACAAAAATGAATGAATGAAGACTCAAAACATGAGTGTGCTGGCAGCTCTGACTTTTAGTTTTTCCAGTGACTGGCATGCTAAACTTTGAAATCCTAGCTGAGTGATGTAAATGAGTGAATCCTTTAGACACTGAAGGTATGAATCCTTTAGACATAAACTATTGATCAAGCCTGGGACTAAGTCTGGATCCAGCTGCACAAATACTTCCTCTGAGAAGGAGTTTAGAACATGAAGGGTTATTTATGACTGAATGACTGAACAGGAGGATCTCCCTGACAATTTTGACCCTCTCCACTACACAGTAAATAATCAATGTACCTGGCCATTAAAACTTGCTAAACCACCCGTGCATTTACTATTGGACTCTGTAATATCAATAAAGTTTGTTGTTGTTTCTCTCTTATGAGTGATGTGCACAGGCCCATCAACAACAAAAGGTGATTCTGCAATGCAGACAAATATGAGACTACAGTGGTATTGCACAGCTGCTACCCACCAAATGTCTAATATATCAGAAGCAAGGAAAAAATGTGGAATACTTCTAGTTGTCTTGTTTCATAGAATAATGAAACAATTCTGCTTCTAGATCTCATTACAGTGTCTGTAAGTGGCTCAAATATTTTTGCATCTCTCCTTTTTTCCTTTGTGGCCCCTGCTGTTCCTATGATATACAGGAGAAAGTCACCAGAGGATATATCTACAGTTTAACTATATTTATTTGGCATATTTTCCACACACTATGAGAGGCTGAATCCATGTTTGCAGGAGAACTGGCATCCCAAGAAAGAAGGAGCACTCTGTTAACTGCTGCCTTGCAAGCACTCCTTGTTTCACAATTTACAGTAGGTAATAAGTAAATGCTTGCACAAATTAGAGCTGATTTAAGTGCAACAAAGTAAAAAAAAATTAAATGCAAACAGAAGATTTTGTAGTGCATCAGATTGATGAAAAATTAAGCTGTATACAAAATTAACATCAAGGCATTCCATATTCGTATTTGACAGCACTCTATGGTGTTCTTTTAAACATTTTTCTTCCTAACTTGTACTTTTTTTCTAATGTGTCCTCTGCCTAACATGAAAATCTGCTCCATAGGCCTGTTGGCCAGGCAGTGTTGTAAGATAGGGATGTTCTATGGCTGTTTGTACAGCAACTGTTCTGCATGTATGTCTGTGTTCGTGGTTCTACATGACACTATGGACACTTCATTATTTTTGCATTTTCTATCCACTGTCTTTCCAATGCTTTTGAGACTAGTCTAAGCTGAATTGCAACATCAGGGAGGCTGGTCTAGGGGTAACCCCATCCAAAAGAACTCAGGTAACTTTCAGTTTGCCTAGCAATGGTTAGAGTTTCAGCTGTTGGAGAAAACTGTTTTAAAAGACATATAAAGGACAGGGAGAATCCATTTGTTATCGCTGCCTGTTCATCTGGAGAGCAAAGGTATCCAAAGTGCAGCAGCTGGATCTGGCCTTATCCAAGGCTGTGTCCAGTCTGTGTTTTGATATTGCTCCTTGTGTCCCTGGTTCTTTTCCTTCCCTACAAAAAGGCCTTTTTTGTTGCTTCCTTCTTTTGATTTTCCTGCCCTGCCAGTCTAGTTTATAAAGTTGTAAGTGCTTCCCAGAATTCATTTTCTTTGTCCAGCAAGGAGCTTCCTCATATCCACCAAAGACAATCAGCTCTTCCTCCTTTGCCCTCCTACATGCTCTGCTCTTCGAAATTGCCTCTCTCTAGGTTGTCTTGTCAGTAAATGAGATTCAATATGAATAAACCACTCTTTGTTAAAAGGTCAGATTTTTACCAGTTCCTCCACTGCCAGCTTATTTGGCCAGGTGGTTTTGGGGTCTACAAGCCTATCTGAATATCAATGTTTCTTCCTCGTTCTTTAGACAAAGAGGGATATGATGTCTCTGTCCATGGTCAGACATATTTCTCATGTCTGACATTAACATTTACTTAATTTTACATCAAGCCTAACACAATAGTATCTGATTGCTACAGTCCTCTCCATACCTCTAAAATAAGAATTATTATTAAATCATTATCATGTTTGCTAATGAAGATGATGATTACAGTAATAAATACTCTTCTCTCTCAAGAGCTTTCCTTGCGTTAGTCAGAAAAACTGTGTTGCTAATCTCAGGGCTCCCCGATTCCTCTCAGCTTCAGTGGATGAATTGCTGTTATTCTTTCCTGCATTTGTGAATGTTTCTGCTATTTCTACAAATCTTTCCTACTTCATATGTGGATTCCAAAAATCCAATTAGGAAATTTCAGGATGCAGAGAAGACACAGAAAGGTATTTCTGATGGACACAGCACAATAGTTTGGATGTGTATGGATGTTGTTTCAAGAACTATTTTAAATATGTCCTGACTGTATGCAGTGAAAATGATACTGTGAGGTAGGAGAAGGCATTTTAAGTAGATTATGAAGTTGTAGAAAATATTTTCAAATAAAGGTTCATAGTCTTTCTTGCCACTAAATAAAATACAGGAATATCTTGTCTAGCATAAAACGTTTGCTATGTCTGATTTCTGATTTCTTGAATTAAAATGCCTGTTCTGAAAATATGCAACTCGGATCAGTAACAGTTCCAAATAAGTCAGAGCCTTCCTGGAATATGAAGTATGAAAAAAGTCTTTTTTTTCTCCCCCCTGCCCTTCAAAAAAAAAGGAAAATTTAAATTTTATGGCCATAGATCCGTGTCTCTGATGTAGTATTTAAGACCTGAAAGTATGACTTGAAGGGTTTGGTAAGCAGCTAGACTTGTAAGCTTCTTGCCCCAAAAAGCAGTACCTTGAGAAATATGTATCCTTCACAGCTATAGTCAGAGGAACTCATGAGTTCTGGACTGGAAACTTCCCTATTAAACTTACTGATATTGAAGGATTATAATTTCATATTAACCACTACAGGTTTCTCAATTACTCTTACAATGGGTCCTTTTGCTCCACTGAGGCAATAGCCAGTTTGCAGAAATCTCCAAAGTTCTATGGACAAAATTTCTGGAGGACTCCCATTATGTAGGAAAAGTAACCTAATAAAAATTCTGTCTGCTTCTTTTCTCCCTGAATCCCTCAGGAGGTCTCTGTGGATCACTGCCACTCCTGTGCACTTGTAATCCTACTGCTGCAATTTTAAAACCTTTTAAAAAGTGCCTGTATTTTGTATTGGTAAATAAATAATGGCTACATATGATTTTTCTTCTTTAAAAATTGAATGCTCTTTGGGCTCTTGTTATTACCTCTGTGTAGTACTAAATGTCAGGTCAGTGAGACTGTTTTCATCTCTACAAAATTACTCCCACGTCTGTTATTAAAGAGGCAGAGTTGGCAATAAACATTGTATTAAAATTGTAGTAATAGTAATAATCTAGCAATTGTAGCAGCATTTCAGTTTTTACCTACATGTGTTGGGGGCCAGTAGGTGTTTTTTTGAAAATTGTTGTTAAGTAGAGCTTCACTTGGTTAAAGGTTAGAGTGCATGTGATAGATTGCTGGCTAAACTTGTGGAAGAGAACATGCAGTTTGTGGTATCCATAAAGAACAGACCTGAGATACAACCTTAAATACCTGAGTAAATCCTGGTAACTAAGGATTTGTGATATTAGCAATGAGCTCCCAGCAGCTCAAGTCACAAGCTCCCTTTGCACAGTGCCAGAATAAGCTGGGGCAAGGACAACTATCCACCCCTCCAGCAGCCTCCTCAGGTACAACCGAGGTGCTGAGAACCAGTGTGAAGAATGCCCAGAAGAAACTGGGAAATTGGTGACATCATGTTCTGCAGAAGTGTTCCCAGTCAGGGCTGGACATTAGTCCCGTTTCCTATGTTCATGGAGCTGTGGTGTTGCCTAGGCATACATTTACAAGGTATGCATTTGCCAATGGCTATAGCCAGCAGACATCATAGATCTCAAATCTTCTTTTCCCCTTAGGTGATATACCTCATTTACAGACATCTGAGTAAATACTCTATGAACATATGCTTGAATTTAAATTTTGTGTTGTTAACAGGAAGATAGGAGGTATAGAGTAGATGGGAGTAAGCAAACTCTTGTATTAATGCATGACTGATTCTATGATTCTGGCATCAATGGCTGACAATAACCATGCAGCACATGCTGCAATCCTATAAGGTCCTTTGGAAATACCAAGAAAAAGGTACAGTAAGTCATATTTAAATAAATTAATTCCCTATCATTTCATGGCAGGTAACAGGGGTGGTGTTTCATCTTTGTCAAAGATAAAATTGTGTTCCTGACACAGTGCAGTAGGATACACAGACACAGGAAAATGTATATAATAGATATGATGGATATGAAATAATTTTTTCACATTCTTTCTAGGTTAATAACTACATGGACATTTTGAAAATACACATTTTCAACAGGAGAGGTAGCACTAAGAAGCAAGATTACTGAAAAAGCTGTTAGTTCAGCAACTTAAAAACAAAAAAAGGCTTACAGAATACAAAGAGAAATACAGAAACAAAAAAAGAAAATTGGAAATCTTCTAAATCTAATTTCCTGACAGAGATATTTATTGTTATGTTTGAGATTATGGGCTGAGTCCTGCCGTTTGCTATAAACCCTATGCTAGTCCTTAAGATTAAAGCTGTGAATACTTCTGTTATGCACAAAACTAAAATGCTTTTTCACACCATGCCAGAGGGCTAACATTGTAACTAAGGCACACATCTTCATGTCTCCACAAGAACTGAATGCATGTCTGATTTGTTTTATTAGAAGATCATTGCCATAAAGAAGATTATTTTTCTTGTTCACATGACTGATGGTGTAATACAAATTTAATTATGAGCAAATATGCAGTGCAGTGTATCCTCTTTTCCCCACCGGTACATGAATTACAGCAGACTCACAGGTGCTCTCCTCTGAACCTCTGTGGCTCATACATGGTGCTGTAACCATGGCTCCCAACATCAAGTTCGAAAGCAGTAATTTAGAATTACTGACTCTCTGTAGCAGTCCGACTTGCAAGGGTCTACATTCCAATTATCAGGGGCTGATCTTTGACTTGCTCATTTATTAAAGATGTAGGACTATAAAAGGGAACCAGTGAAGAAAATGCAGAGTATCCTGTTATACTGTCTTAACCACAAAGCTGCAATCCTGTTTCCCTCACCATTACTCCCATCTGACAATTTTTCAATATGCAGAGACCAGCTTGCATTCCCTCTTGCTGACTGGATAGAAATTGCTCCAGGGATTGCTTCTCATTTGCATTTTCCTAATAATGCTACCATTAGCCTTGATAGCTTTGTTGAGAAGGTTGCAGAAAGTAATAAGTATATTCATCTGGGATCTTGTGCTTTCTTGTTTGGCTTATTTTGAATTAAGATTTTTTGCAGTTGAGGAGAATTAATTGAAATAGTGCTTCAGCCTTTATTTGGAAGGCAAAGTTTGCTCTCCTACTGGAAATGCCCAGTGTTCCTCCTGCTATCTTTGCCCAGTCACTAATTATCTCTTAGCATCTATAAGGTATCCTCCCTCTGGCTTAGATTACTAGTGCTTGAATGAGATACAATGCAAATGTTCTACTAAATCAACTCATTAATTTGCTAATGATCAGTTAATTAATTAATAAGTTGACATGGTGGTGTTTGGTCATAGGTTGGACTTGATCATCCCAGAGGTCTTTTCCAACCTAATTGATTATGTGATTCTGTGTGATTCCATGATTCTGTAATTGTTCTTATCTGGTTTTGCTCAGCCAAAACTTCAGAATGGAGAGCTAGGAACAGTAAAAACCAAATATTGGAAAAGCATAAGGTGCAGTAAAGTGAATAATCTCTCACTTTAGGATTATCGAAGCAATTATCACTATTATTGATAAACAAAACAAAGTTGAACAAAGATGTGGAAACTGTGTTACAAGCACTAGCTACAGTGTCCTGTAGGAAGACACAAAACTGAAACTAAATAAGTAATTGATGGCTACACAAAGATTAAAATAGATCTCTCAGTAGTATGGGTAGAGAAACTGTTTAAACAACTACAAGGCAGGAATAAGAAGAAATAAATGGCAGTGATTTTTTTTTTCTGCTTTCTATGGCAATATTTGCATGGAAAGGATGAAAAGGGAATAAAGAAATAATACATCAGAGAAAGGTGACAAAACAATTAAGGCACTGAGATTTTTTCTGTCCAAGGAGACTGCTTGTAGGAAACCTTGCCACTAGGGAGTGTAAGAGAGAAGACAGTCATTCAACTCTACCTGATGCTCCTCATGAGACAGGTGCTGCCATGTTAGAAGGAGCAGAGTACACGAAATAAAGTAGATTTGCACATGGACAGAAAAGAAAAGAGATAAGGATCCACACAAAGTAAATAGGACAAAAGTCTGTTTGAGAAACTCCAAAAATGCTGCACTTAATTCTGACCTTAGGGCAGGTGCTCACAAGTCACCTCCTTTTTTTTACGCTTTGAGTCCTCTGTAAAATGATCCTGCCTCATCTGTTGCCTATCTTGCTCTTAAAAGGAAATCATAATTGTTTGGAAAAGGACTTTCCCTGGTGCATAATGGATTTTTGCATACAGAATTCCTGAACTGTGACCTTAGTCCATTTGAGAATGGGGTCTGTCTGTCACTGGAGCCCATATGCTCACTCCCTAAATTCATGCAGTACACAGCCTATCATAAAACAGTCTGGTATCTCTGAAGGGAGGGGTGATAATAACAGAGATAAGTCTGATAATTATAGTAATAGTTAATGATTTACTGATAGATCTCTAGGTTAGACATAATTGATTCTGAAAGTGAATGAGACCTGTATTTACCCAGGAAACACATGGTTTTAATGCAGTTGCTGGAACAAGCTATTTGCACCAGAGGAATTATGAGCATTTCAGGATTTACATTACCAGTCTCTTCCAGCTCACAACACAGAGGGCACATTTAGCTGGGCAAGGCTGTACAGTTTCTGCCTCTGCTCTGCTGGTTTCAGGAATGAGCATATTGGACTTAATTTTCCAAACTTGTCAGCCCAACTCTCACAAGCATTACATTCGATTAGGAGGAACACCAAAACCAATTTAAAACAAATGACAAAAGGAGGAATCTACAATGAATAAAGTTCCTTTCTTGCCTGTAATGGCCATCCCACTTTCTCAGCTGCTGGGATTATCTCAAGAGAATAACAGCAACTACACCTTTTTCAGCTTATCTCAAGTCTCCACAGTGAGTCTTAATTTTCTAAGTGTGTGTGTATTTTAAAACAGCTTTCCTTGTAAATCTAAATGATATAGGAATGGTCTCTTAATGGCTTCTTTTGATGTCCAGTATTAACTTAAGCGTGACTCATTTACTCAACCTTCTGCTGCATGCAGCAGGGGAATCAAATAGTTATTATTATTATAATTTTGGCCCATGCAAGTGCCAGGTTATTCAGTGTGTCTCACATCACATTGACTCCCCTAGCTTATACAAGTTTTTTTCATGCCTGCTATGTGCCAGTGCTGTCAATTTAACTGAGGATTTTCATTTGCCCCTGATTTCACAAGTGCATCTCAACATAAATATTATCATTTAGATTTGGTTTTATAACAGCTATGCTCAGATGTATAAAAGTGACCTCAGCATGTATGGTTTGAAAAGCGCTTTGGAAAGGAACTCACCCGGGAAGGACATTTTAGGGCAGATGTGTTCTACTGGTCAGTTGGGTCCCTTTTGAAGTTAAAATAAATATCAAGCCTTTTCTTTTTAATGTTAAATTACTTAGCATCTGTCTCTGGACTTGTACCTTTATCTTCTGCTGTGCAGTCAAAGTACTCTTTTATTATTTTCTGCCACAGCTGATCCCATATCCTCTCCATCTATGTGTTATCAGTGCTTCACATCTTCTAGCAGGTGCTGAAATTTGTTCTCTAAACGTTAATAGAAACAGCAGAAGAATTTTGAACATTCACTAGCAAGTGTCCTCAGAAAATCAGCAGTTGAAAGAACCCAACAAAAAGCTCCTGCCAGAAACTATTTGATCATAAACCTCTCAAGCAGAAAATTGGCAATCACTGCAGAAACAATTCCTCAGGAAAGTATTCAACTTTCAAATAACCCTGAAACACAACTCAATATCATTTGATTTCCAGTGAGCACATCTAGCAGGCCATCCCTTCACCAGAAACCAGTGCAAGGGAAAGACTGTTGTCCCCACAGTCCCGGGAAATTTCATCCTTTAGGAAGAGAGGCTACAAAAAATCCTTTTTGTTATAATGACTGTAATTCCCTACATGTGCTGACTCACACAGAAGTGATGAAACCCCAGAAATTCTTGGCTGATTCCTATAAAAGCACCAACATTTTTGGAAATTACTGTATGGGTACATGTAGCTATGATATTTTTTAAAAAATCCTTTCCTAGGATTTTTCCCTCCTGAGAGCTGAGGGCCTCAGGAAAGAAATGTAAACAATAGCTATCTGCTGCTGTGGAATGCAACAGGTGCATCCGTGATTGGTTCATGTGGATTGTTTTCAATTGATGACCAATCACAGCCACCTGTGCTGAGGCTGTGAGCAGTCACAAGATTTTTGTTATGTATTCTATTCTATTCTTGTTCTTTGTAGCCTTCTGGTCTTTCTTTTCTCTCTGTTCTTTTAGTATAGTTTTAATGTAGTATTTTAATATAATATATAAGATAATAAATCAGCCTTCTGAGAAAATGCAGTCAAGCCTCGTGTCTCCACACATGAGGTGCTCGCCTCAACAGGTATACAGTAAGCAAAACATATCTGTGAAATGTATAAATCCAAATTCTCCCTTTCACGGTCCTCAGGCATGTGTGTATGAGGTGGAAAACACCAGAAGTGGCTGCATATATGTGAGTACACTGGATTTGAAGTGCAACATAGATGTGCCATTACCTGGCACATACATGCAAGAGAAGATGAAAGGGAGAAAAGGGTTGGGACCAGCCTCCTACAATTACACTCCTGGCTGAAATAAGCTTGGGGTGAAGCAGGCAGCTTTGCAGAAGCCTGAGGGTTGTTAATTGCTCCAGATCTCCTAGGTGCCATGTACAGGGCATAAATAAAGATGTTTTGGTGCACTCTGGTAAGTCTTCATCCACAAACACAATAGGGCACAATATGAAGCAATTAAAACTTCTTTCCACACAAATACCTTAGGGTCAGTGGGAAGCTCTAAAACAAGGAGAATGAACTGTAAGCATGTCATTAACCTAAGATCACCTCTTTTTGCTCTGTTGAAAATACCTTTGCAAAGATGTAAATGCAACAATCAGAAGTTTTTAGTTTCTGAATATAAGGAAAGAATGTGGAGAGGTTGTATGCACATCCATACATGCTGAAGTTTTATAAAGGGAAAATATCAACCATAAGAAAGCTTTAAATATACTTAAATGTAAGATTATGGTATCAATAAACAAAGCAGTGTATAAATTTTGCAAAGCCCAATGTATACAGCTTTTGCTCTAACACTTCATCTCCTTCAATTTTATTTCTCTCTTTTCACCTCATTAATATCTGTTTTTCACAGGGTGGATTTTGAAAATAAATTAAGTTGTAGACTTTGATCACTAGTTATCAGTGATGGAGAGATGGGGATGACTGAGCTGGATCAGAAGCCGATTTTATTGAGAATACACAGGGTTTATATAGGGCTTACTTGTATGACACATATATAGGATTCTATTTTTGGTAAAAATTTCATTGGTGACACATTTTTCATGGTATCAGTTACTTGCTAATCATTATAAAGTTTTACAACATGGGTCTTGTTCACTTCCACACCAGAGAGCATTTGTCTCCCATGATTTCTGTTTGATTAGGCTTAAGATGTCAGGCTCTTTTATGAGGTCCACTGTACTCTCTGTCATTACTCTCCACAACTAATTTCACACATGCCTAAGTCATATGACTGACTTGCTATAAGAGCAAGTTTTAAAAAGTTGTAGTTTACATTCTGGAATGAGAAAAACTAGCAAAGGCATGAATAAAAAAATATTTTTAGTCTACCACATTGTTTTTCAAGGTGTTGATTCCTGATTTTGACCAAGAAGGGAAACTGGGAAGGACTGAATTGTATTCAAACGTTTTGAGTAAGATCAACTCCCAAATATGCAAATATATCCCTTCTGTAGAAAAAATATAGTCAATCTGTGTGTTGCCTCAAGTCCTGTCCTCTGTGCAAATGAAATTCAGCAAGGCTGCTTTTTCAGGATGTGTGCTGATATGTGCCTGTGCATTAGATGTCAGCTATTAAACCCTCAAAGGGGTGTGTGTGTGTACATATTTGTATTGAAAACAAACAAAGTGTGGCAACTGCTGGTGGCAAGTCTTTCACGTGTATCCACCTCTGCCTCAGGTAATAACAGCAGAAGAAATGAAAAAAAAAATCACTGAGGAATGGGGTGAAGCATTTTAATTTCAGAGTGCATAATATGCAGCCATGAGTCCTTATCAAGGAAATACTGAAGGGATTAAATACCTTTTGAATTTGTGAAAATCAGACCATAACATTAAAGTTTTAATAATTAGTATTTGTCGTCTAATGCACATCACAATAGAGGATTCCTGTAAACTTTCAAGCTTCCAGCTTCCTAAAGCAAAAACTTGATATGTTGTGTCTAAGTAGATTTATAATTGGGTATTATTGAAATTATGCACTGATTATAGTATACAGTTTACAGACTGAAAAAACAGTAGGAGCTTTCAAATTTTTTTGTAATTTTTAAAATTACAGGGAAAGTAAATAGGATTTGTGTCTACTGGGAGAGAAGAAGGTAGGAGTTCATGATATACTCCTGCCTAAACCAAGGGCTGAACTATTCAAAAACCACTTGCCACCAAAAATATGTTTTTCTTTCATTCTTGGTGAGAAAATACCAATTTGCTATAGAATTTATAGCATCTTTTATATCTGTCAAATAAAGCACATTCTTAGTTTTACCAGTATTTAACAAAAAAGTATGTGTCTAGTAAAACCAAGGCAGAAAGATGAAGAAGCTAATTTTGAGGAAACATTTATTTCTTTCCTCATCTGTCAGTCTAATTTAGTATCAATAAATACTGTACAGAAGAGTTAAGCATATTTTAAACTTCTCTCTTCCAAACAGCTCATGCTTTTTGTAAATTGTCTAATGGCCACCACGGTATTATTTTGATTTTTCAGAACTACTGTCATTGCTATTACCCTACTTTCACAATAGGTCTTGTAAGAGAGGGGAAGGCACTCTGATCTTGAAGACAAGCTGTTCCTGATTCATCCTTTATCATGAGCTTTTAAACCCATAACTATCAAGAAAACATTTATTAAAAGATAATTAAATTTCCTCAGATTACCACAATATTGAGATTTTCGCTTAGGCATTGACTAATTTATTGTAATGAAAAGTCCAGAATTTTCCCTCATGTACTTACAGGATGCAAGGATCTTATTTTTTGAGTGACCCGAAACACTAATTCATGACAATACCTGAGGCAGATATGTGAGACAGTTTAGATGAATTGCACTTGGACAGTGCTTGTATTTTTCCCCCATTGATTATTACATAAGCAGAAGGTGCTTAGTTTAGGTTCAGAGACCTAATTTCTTGACATCTCAAGTTATGAAAGATGAATTCTGGCATCTACTGGCGTCACCAGGGGTGACATTTGTACCATTCCTTTTAATTACCCCATACAAAATCACAGAAGACCTCCTTTTCTCTCATATTTTATTAGTTGGGTTGACAGTGTGTGAATATTCATTTCTACTACAATCAAGGAACTCTGCAGTGCTGAAAGCAGTAATTAATATCTATGACTCCAAATACAGTGTCTGAAAATCAACAACTATTATTTTATTCAGAGTCTTATAATTCAGCTATTTTCTGATTTTTCATCACTTAATAGAGGATTTTTAGAAAATATTTAGATCACTCCCTTCTAGCATAGTGCATTACTCATGCTGGCTCTGGATAATTTGGCAGCACCTCTTTGATGCTCAGTCACATATGCTGTTCACCATTCTTACAGGTGGTTTCACAGGTCTCAGGTCAGGTCTGCTCTCTGCTTACTCACTGCTCAGTGAACATGAGCTTAACTGTCCACAAGAACATTTTCTTAAACTGCCAATGTATTCAGTGGAAGGGCTGTCACTCTGATCTTCTTTCCTGAAGTATCAACCTTTTATAGCTGCCCTGGCTTGGAGACAGTAATTTCCTAGATGTGATCTTGCAATCCTACCAACTAAATTTTCTTTCACAGTAAAGCCTAGCAGAGCTTACTAAAACATTGCAGCTGGTTTCTTTCTTATTATTTCTTTAAATTCTTGTGGGGTCCATGACAACATAGTATGTTGTATCTCTACTTCTGGCCTCATATGGGAATTCTGATTTTGTCCACTAATGTGGCATTGGTTCAAAACACTGAAAGTGCTGAGGTTCATTCTTGTTCTCTGTTTTTGAATGTGGCTCAAGATTTAGTTTACATTGACAAACAGGAAGATCAAGTACTGTATGTGCCTAATCACCATTTCAGAGAATCCAAGAATAGAGTATATTTTGGATCCATTGAACCACCTTTCACCATACTCAAACTATGTTCTATGAACAATGCTGCTATCATCAATGACAACAGAAGAGGACAATAAAATTATCTTAATTAAACCAAAGGTCACTCAGGGTTTGTGGCCCAAAATATAATTACATTTAACCTTTTCCATATTATTTTTTATGTCCATATACATAATAAAGGTTCTTGCTTTTATACCTTTTTCTGCCTGTCCTTGTAAAATCCACTAATACATAGTGACTTTTTTGAATACCGTAAACCTTTTTCTGCTTGTCTTTGGTCTGTTGTGAAAACAAAGTGAACCTATTTTCAGCATGTTCTGATTTCACCAAAATCAGAGAATAATTCAGTTAGTTTTGATGCTCTCAGAAATGTTTCTTGTGTTTTCTTCCTAAGCATCTGTTTTGTGGCAAACTCAGGTGAAAGTGCACTGGCTTGTTTTTTGAGAGAAATTTCTAGTGGAGTGGTGTTTTTTACTGGTGTTATCCTGCTGTGAGGGAACAGGTAACTTGTTCAGGCAGGCAAATCATTGAGATCTGTCCTGAAATCTTTAGCAACGAAGAATATGCTGAAGAGTGTGAACAGAAGTAATTTAAAAGTGTTAGTTTACAGAAAGCTGCTGTTTAATTTGTGGAGCCTTTGAAGGCAGTGAGAATGAATGGCCTCATGACACCTGATATGGTAGGGCAGGCTGACTATAAGGAGCAAGAAAGATGAGTGAGAAGCATCCACTAGAGCCCCCTGCCAAAATGTTTAGGGAGAATAGCAAGTAGGTGTTATGTGGAATTTGCAGCAATGGGGCAGTAATGAATTTAAAAGACAAGGAAGGAAAAGAAATTAATTGTGGATGACACCTAAAAACTAACACTTAAAAAACTTTTTTTTTTTTTACTGGTTTTGAAGTTGATGTTAGAAAACAAATTGCAAATATGTCTAGTTCCTAAGGTACATACTTAGCTGTACTATATTCTTGAAGAAAATCAGCATTCTGACTGCTGCTACAAAGCAGATAAGTACTTATCTGTAGTTCTTTATCTGGAGTGCCAAGCAGCGAAGGGTGCTGTGCACTGGACTGAAGGTCTGTCATTTCCTTGCAGTATCTTGGAGATAGGCATTCCATTTGGGGAATGCAAGACTGACTGTCTTTTTAAAATACACAGGGATATTAGTAGAACACAAAGATGTATGAAGACAACAGGACACCCATATTTAGCATACTTTTCCAGATTCTGTATAAAAAGCTATTTAACTGGTTTCGAAATTCAACATTCTATCCCTGTCTTGGAACTTTCACATCTTTCTGATGTTCCTGTACAAACTCACATAAAACTTTAATAATTAAATATTACATTTAATGCTGGAATGTTTAGGAATGCAAAAACACCTTGCTCTTCTGAGGTATGGTATCTTTTACATCAGGACACCACTGTGTACCTGTGGGAGTAGCATTTCAAAGATGGTATTTCAAGACCCTGTGGGCAAGCTGCAGCTGTGCTAAAAGCCATTCTGGCCAGTTTGATGCATATGGCTTCACTCCCTGCTGGCAGAAAGTCTAACCTCTAGTTTCTTTCTTTCCTTCCTTCCTTCCTTCCTTCCTTCCTTCCTTCCTTCCTTCCTTCCTTCCTCCCTTCCTCCCTTCCTCCCTTCCTCCCTTCCTCCCTTCCTCCCTTCCTCCCTTCCTCCCTTCCTCCCTTCCTCCCTTCCTTCCTTCCTTCCTTCCTTCCTGTCCCATTCTGCATCCCATCCCTGCCTTGCCCCACTCTGCCTGCAGCTCTGCCTCGTGCTCCTTGCCTCCATCTCCATAAATGGGTGGCACTCACTGACAAATCCTTTTAGGAAGAGCAGCTGAATACTCTCCTAATCTGTTGTAATCTGCCTTTGTTGCAGAGCCACAGTCAGGTCTGAACTCAGCACCACCACAGACAAACAAATTTCCTTCCTCACATAATGACAGGGGAGTTACTGCTCCCAAACTGACAGATGTCATTTAGGCTGCCATGGGTAGCCAGAGGGACCACTGAGGACTTCATGCAGCTCTACACCACATGGTATTCTTGTAAACATGGAAAGATAAAACATCTCCTGGTTTCAGATGTGCTTCCCTGTCTCTATTCATAGATTAAACTAAGTTCTCTGATTCTGATGTAGAGCTCTAGGGACAAAAGAACAAGACCTCTTCAAAGCCACACAGCATCATTGGTGACATTCACCTGGGGGAGCAGGACTCAAGGAGAAATGAACCACTGTTTTCCAGGTGTCACTATGATTCCACTTTTCCCAATGGTCAATACAATGTAAGTGCCACCTCTTTCCAGATGTTCTCCCATAACAACAAGCAGCATTTCAATCCCTTCACAAATATATTCTAGAAATCCATTTTTAATCTGTATTATATAATTACTCTTTCGGAGAGAGTAACAACAGACATCTTTTAAGACAATCTCCTGGTTCCACCTCATGCTGACAGTAAAATCTGAAATAAACAAACCTCAAATTGAATTAATGCTCCTTTCCCCCCTGCTCTTTCTGCAGTGCTTTTTTTCTCAGTGTTCTTCATTCTTTGGAGTACCCAGGCTGTCACATTCAGAGTGGCTGAGGCCAAGAGTACTTTCTTTTCAGCTCATACTCTACAGAGATGAGTTTTTGGATTTGTGAGCATAAGGGAAGATAACTACATAATTTTCTCTGAGCTTTCACCCTCTTCTAAGAAACTATGAGCATGTAGGATTGCTTACAAAATGGTTACTTCCTGAAAATTTTCCCAGCCAATAGAACATAATGAAGTAATTTGCATATACTGAGCCACTCATCAACAAGGTGAAAGAAAAGTCCATGATATTCATGAATATTTTGGTAAGCTGGATTTTTTCAAAAAGTATTCATTAAATTAAACTGATTGCATTTGACACTTGAATACCAAATTTAATTTTGCTTTTGGATTAGGGTTGTTCATTTCACTTACATCTCCTTAAAATTAACTACTCTTAAAAATCAAAAAACCAGAGTGTGTGTAAAGTTGAGAATTTAGGTCACTGAAGTTCTCTGATATGGTATCTAGATTTTTGAGTCAGTCAAGAAGAATTTGAACAATTTGTACTATCTCTGTATAACAAGAAGACATCATCTATGTTCAGCTCATGCATAATGAGGGGTTTCACCTATTCTTCTGCTGCTATGATCAAACAATGTATAAAAATTAAATTATTACTGTTTGAGGCTTAATGAGGAATGCTCCAATGTACTGAGTCTTGCAACAGTGGCTTTATGCTTCTCAGAAGCACATGCAATAATGCACTGAGAATCCAAGATAAAGAAAGGTAAAAGCCAAGAAGCTTAAAAAATGATATTAAAATTAAGGTATTCATAAATACATTCATTTAATCTATATTTAAACCTGTTGAGTATTAGCTCCATTTAACTGGAGACTGCATTTCAAACAGAAAAATTTTCCTAAGACAAGGGGACTGCTCCATCCAAACTCTGCATATTTTTCTTGCATGAAATCCCGTTGCAGGTAAGTAGATCAATAATTAGTTAGTTTTCATTCCCTGCTTCATTTCAAATCTTATTTAAAAAAACAAACTATCACTGTTTGTTTGTTCTTTGTCTAATACATCTCATTAATTGCTACTACCATGCCTATGTGATGGAATATCTTATTCAGAACAATGGTAAGTAAAGCTCTGCATATAAAATCAACAGACAATATAATATATGCTTTTATGAGGGGAAAATAAACTTTCATAGAATCCTAAAACTATAGAATAGCTTGAGTTAGAAGGGACCTTAAAGATCATCTCATTCCAACCCTCCCCACCATGGGACACCTTTCACTAAACAGGTTGCTCATAGCCCCAACCAACCTGATATTAAATCCTCACAGGGATGAGGCACACACAACTTCTCTGGGCAACCTGTTCCAGTGTCTCACCACCCTCACAGTGAAGAATTTCTTCCTCATATCTAATCTAAACCCACTCACAGTTTGAAGACCTTCCCCCTTGCCCTATCACTGTATGGCCTTGTAAAAAGCTTTTTTCCATCTTTCCTGTAGGCTCCCTTCAAGTACTGGAAGGCCACAACTGGGTCACACCAAGTCCTCTTCAGCCTGAGCAATCCCAATTCTCTCAGCCTTACCTCAGAGGAGAGTTGCTCCATCCCTCTAATCATCCCCATGGCCCTCCTCTGGACTCCCTCCAGCAGGTCACTGTCCTTTCTAAGTCTGAACTTTCTCTCTCGTACTTCACTGAATGTTTGGTGACAGAATTCTTCTATTCTGCTGGATAGAGAAGAGCCAAGGCTTCATTTGTTGGGTGGTATTGTGGCAATACTTACCCTGGAAATTGTCTGTTGTTTGGTCAAAGCATATTTTTATTTGCATAGGTATCTTTGAATAAGAGTGTGTGAATAGAGTAAGGTATTAATAACCTAATAGAAGATTATTAATAACTGAATAGAATAAGGTGTTAATACTAGATTAGTGACAACTCCAAGTGATTAGGCAATTTTAATGAAGTGCCAGAAACTGAAAACTGTCTGCTTTTAACTGAGACCAGAAAAAGTGACACTGTTAAAAATGAAGAATTTACTGGGTCAAGCAATACTTTTAAATTTTATCTTTTAAATTTAGCTTTTTTTTTTTTTCTTATAACTGCAGAAAAAAAAATGGGTCTTAAGGTCTTAGACATTCAATTTGATCCATTTTTGCAATTTATCTACAAGCTTTTTCTGTCATTAATGGAGATTTGTTAATCTTGTAAAATTGGATTGGCTTGCTTTGTTTTTCTGTGTACTTCTGACCTACCTCTGGGCACAGAAGATATTTATGACAGATTTGTTTAACTTTTTGATCTGTTAAAATTGTAATGCTCCTGGAGTTTATGAACAATGCAATAACAGTTTATATCCTCAAGAAAATATCACATCTATTGTAGTTTCTTTCAAGGGTAATGACACTTTCTATTATCTCTGTCAAAAGTGCTACTGTGAATTATCTGAATGAATGTAGCCCTTTTCTTTCCTGTTCATAAGCAGATCTGGATTTTTATAGAAACAATCATTACTTGCAAGCATTTGCCAAACAGCAAACCCATTTTATGTTAGGGATTATTTACTATTTTTTTCTGTCTGGATTCTCTCTGAAGTGACTGGTCACCTCACCAGCACTACTTCTTTTCCACTCTTGCATGGAAGTAACTTTTAAAAACCTGTGGATTATCAATAATGGGGAAAAAAATCCATCCATGCCAAATCATCTATTGCATATGCAAGTATACTTGTTTCTGCATATGAAAAGAGGCTGGGTGAACAGTAATAGAAACAAAGCTCCTTTAATACAAACAACAACAATAAATCCTGGACAAAAAAGCTTTTCATATTCACATGGATTTTTGCAGGAACATCATCTTATTGGAATATCAATGGCTGGATGGACAAGGGGTTCAAGGCATACCCCCTTTTTACATTACTCCTTTGGCATGAGTTAACTTGTAGAATTACACTAAGCTGCTCTTGCAAGCCTTTTTATTGAGCTTATCACATAAGCCACCTTAACCTCTTTATTCACTCTCCAAATATATGTTATAATTAAGAGTAAGTTCGTGACTTTTAACAGCTTTTGGAAAACCACAGATGTTTTGGATCTATGTTTTCTTCTGAATAGAGTCACAGCTGTGCAAGCAGGGATGTAGAGCCGAGTGTAGGAAGAAGGCTGACATAGCAAGATTCCTGTCTGCCGTAATGTTTTTGTTCATTCTGTGCATGTTGAAATTTCAGTGGTGAGAACAATACATTGCCCTGCTAAAAATCCAGCAAAATCTGAAATAAAATGTGCATTAATAACTGCTGCTTCTGAGCACTAGATGACAGTGCCATATGTTCAACTCAGACAACAAACACACCCCCACCCCAGATTTTCATCTGCATTAAAAAAAGTAGGAAATAATGTTGAAAGGGATTATAATATATATTTCTTATGACCCAAAATGAATATTCTAGTAGATTCTCTACAAGGAATTTTTTTTCCCTTTTTTTGGTGTAGTTATATGTAAACGCTCTTGGGTTTGGAAGGATTAACAAAACTGCTTAGAAAAATTTTTGGCCTTTGAAATCTAATTTAAAGTTCCATCCATTAAAGTCTCTTACAGTCCTCCTGATTCTTTGTCTCTGATGTATTTATCACTCCAACTGGAATATGCATCAGCCTGACTCAAGAGGAAAAATGAGGGAGCATTCTGACATGAGTATGTTTATGACTAAGTCTTGCAGAGCTTAACTGAAGGAGGACCAATGAGGTTCCAGGGAAATTAAGAAAATAAACCTTTTCTCAGAAATGAAAAATTCTTTACCTTTTTGGAACAGTTCAGGGAAGAATATTTTGGATGAATATTTGTCCAATTCTTTACTAATCTACTAAGATCCACAAGATCTTCAGATAAGGGAGAAAAGCAAAAAGGCACCTGAATGGAAACTCTAATGGGCACAGTAAAGGGAAGGCAAAATTGACTCAAGCTCACCAAAAGACAGCTTGCAATGTACCTTTATAAAAAAACTTTTTACTTATTTTAATTACCTGAAAAAAATTTAAGTAGTGCATATTGCCTAAAAGGATTGGATTTGATGGAATATGAGGTTTTTAAATGAAGAATTTAATGAAATAAGGAATAGATTAAACAATTTAGGAATAAAATGGTTGTTTGGACCACCATATCTATAGCAGAATAAATCAATTTTAGTCTTTTTCTTACAGAAATCTACAACCAAACTCTCAAGCAATTTCAGAGTAAACAAGTTTAATCTTTGGTTCAGCTCCTTAAAAAGTATCTTTCACCTAAAATCCAAAGTTATTCTGTCTTTATACATGTTCCTTCTGCTCTACTGATACCTGTGTGAATATTAAATCTCATATGGTCTTTGATCTCTAGGGGGATAAGAAAGGCTTGGGCTTTATGATAATCAGTACTGTTCTTTACCCAGGCAGGTGTGAATACATGTAGAACAGGGAAAAGACTGTGATCTGCTATGAATATTTTAAAAAAACACTTATTTCATCTGGAAGAGCCAACTAAAGAAAACAATGCTGTACCATTATCCTGCCATATACACTTCTCATGTATTTGTCCCATTTTGAAAAAGCCATTTTAGAATTATACCTGGAAAGACAAAAAGAAACAGCTTGTGCAATATATTCTCTCTTCTAAAATCCATCAGATGCCCAATCTTATCTATAATGGGCCAAGGTCTCCTTTGAAACAATCTGATTGCTTTAAAATCTCTTTGGTGCAAAGCACTTGCCCCTGTTGGGTATGTAATGATATTGCTAATGAAACCGTGACACATCTCGTCCATGCACAAATGCACTGCCTCAGCCTCCCTGCGACAACCACTGTGGCCAGAGTCACACCTGAAGGATGAAAACATCTTGAGCATTGCAGCTGAGTTTCTTGTTGACAAAGAAGCTGAATGTATTAGAAGTTATGGTACAGTACATGTTATTGTCAGGGAACTTTGTAACTAAATCCAGAGGCTTGCTGTTGCAATTTCTATGGGGTTTTCTAAGCATTACCACAGACCTCTCATGTCCTGGGCCAGTACAAGACAGAAAACATAGAGGTAAAGGTGACCTAAAGGTACTTGAGTCCCCTTCAGAAGTATGTTGTAGGCCTACCCCTCCTGTGAAGCCAGGGAAAAGAATTTCAGTAGTAGGAAAAAGTAAACAGAAAAAAACTGTCAAGATGCATTAATAGGTACATACAAATAATTTTGTACTTTTTTTGTTGTTTTTTTTTTTCTGCTGAGTAGAGAAGAAAAGAGATTACCTGTACCCAGAGGCTACAAAAGGCATTTTGTAAACAAGAAAGGCATAATGACATTTCAAACTACCTTTCTAGATTTGTGCATACCCTCCAGATTTAGAGGTTATTCTTAATTTGTGTGAGGACTCAGGTAAGGTCAGCCTAATTGATACAGTCTGAAAAAAATATCTGAGGTTGTGTTAGTAGGCTCAGATTTTTCTACTTACAGCTCACACTGGGGAAATTTGGTCACTGAGCATGAGGCAGGAAACCTTATACTCTCTCTCCCTCTGTGCTCAATATCCATGCTCTTTAGTTTATGGTAGTGCTGTATACTGAAATTCCTGTCATAAGCTGCCAAACAACAATTTATTCTCTGCCCTCCCACAAGGGGATTGCTAAAAATAACCAGAATCACACAGCAGATAATAAGTCAAGGGTGCCAGGATGCTCTCAGTCTGTGCCACTTCTCCATGGAGGTCCAGCAGTATTGCTGCTCCTACCACTTCATATGCAAGTCCTCTGCTTTTCATTTGCATCGCTGAGATGGCAAAGCCAGTCTTTCTTAGAATTTTGTCATTCTGCAAAATCTGTCCTTTTCTTCTGAGAAGAAAATCTCCTACACTCAGTCCAGCAAGAGACTTGAATAATAACAAGGCACAGTAGAGTCCTTCTCCACCTTGTTTTCCACTTGTAAAACTTAAAGCCTTTATACCAACTGTGTCAAGCGCCCTTGTAAAAGCTTAAAAGGGAAGAAATCATACTTTATAAGAAACAACTGTTTTTAACAGTCTAACTAGACATGACTAGACAATGGGGAGGGCTACTGTTATGCTTGCCTATTCTGTGGTACAAAGGGATTTTTTAATGAGTCAAGGGGCTGTGCCAGAAATCTGTGGAAGTGGTGGGAACTCAGCTTGGCTCATTTGAGATCAGCACTGTAATTATAAGGTTATGCTTCCAGGAAGACGAATACCAAAAATTACCTCTGGTGCTATTTCCTCTCCAGTCTTTTCTCCCAGCAATTTTGCCCATTTCTTCCCACCCAAAACTCTCTTATTACTAAGTTTATTGGTCTTTTATTGGGTCCACTCTGCAGTTCTGGAAAGTTTTTTTATTTTTGATACACAGGATTGCTTATTTTTAGATTACAGCATTACTTAGAGTTGATTGTCATTTTGTGTCACTGACTGAAGAGATTTGTAGCATACAGATTATGGAATTCATCAGAGATTGTGTCACTGACTGAAGAGATTTGTAGCATACAGATTATGGAATATAATATAATAATCTAGTAGAATATTTGCTATACAATACGGAAACAACTTTTCCTACTTTCTCCAAGAGAAGGATGAAAGCTAAATAACTTGCCCTAATTCATATATAATTTGCAGCATACGCAACAACTAATTTTACCTGTGTTTCCAAACACCAGAAATGGTATTTAATTTATCTTCTTTGGAGGCCTCACTGGTCTGTTAAAGGATTTGTACACTTGTGAGCATAATTGGATCTCTCCAGTAATAGATCCCTTGGCTTTATATGTAGAAACACTCTTTCCATCAGTGATATTGGCCATAGTGATGTTCAGATGTGTCAAATCTGGCAGAATCTTTGCTTTCCAGAATAACTCATTCCTTTAGTGGGACAGTCCTAAAAAATTTCTAGTAGCTCCAGTGTGTTGAGGAGCTACTGTTTGGTTGTGGGGATGTCAGAGGGGTGGTTTCTCTGAGAACCTATGAGAAGCTTCTTCCACGTCCAGCAATGCCAAGTCCAGCTGGCTTCAGGATGGATGTGCCACTGGCCAAGGCTGAACACATCAGAAATGGTGGTGATGCCTCTGGGGTAACAGACCTAAGAAGGAAAAAAAAGTTACCGTGCAGTTGTAATTGTGGCCAGAGAAGAGCAGGGTGAGAACATGTGGGAGGAACAGCCCTTCAAGGTCAGTGCAGAAGGAGGGGCAGAAGGTGCTCCAAGTGCTCAAGCTTAGGTTTCCCTGCAGTCTGGGTTGCAGCCCATAGTGAGTCAGGCCCCTGTAGCCCATGGAGCTCCAGTGATGCAGAATCCACCTGCAGCCCACAGAGATCCAGGCTGGAGCAGGTGGATGCCTGAGAGGAGGCTGTGACCCTATGGGACACCTGTGCTGGAGCAGGCTCCTGGTAGGGACCTGAAGACCCATGGAGAGAGGTGTCCACGCTGGAGCAGGTTTCCTGGCAGGACTTGTGATCCCATGGGGGACCCACACTGGAGCAACCTGTCCTTGAAGGACCATGGAAAAATGTTCCATGTTGGAGCACTGGGGGAGAACGATTGCTTGTGTGATGGACTCATGCTGGAGCAGTTCATGGAGAGCTATCTCCCTAGGAGGGACCATGCTGCAGTGGGGAAAGGACTCTTTTCCCTGAGCAGTGGCAGAAACAATGTGTCATGAAGTGACCACAATCCCCATTCCCTGTCTGCCTGTGCCACTGAGGGGGAGGAAGTAGAGCTGGGAAGGAGGGACAGGTGGTGGGAAAGTGTCTTTAAGGTCTTTTTTTACTCCTCATTATCCTGCTCTGTTTTTCTTCGTAATAAAATCAATTAATATTTCTAATTCAAGTCTGTTGACTGTGACAGCATGTGGTGAGTGATCTCTCCTGGTCCTTATCTTAAATCCTGAACCTTTAATCGTATTTTCTTTTCCCTGTCCACTTGTGGAGGGAAGTGATAGAGCAGCTTTAGTGTGTGTCTGGAATTCAGCCAAGGTCAACCCACCACATCCAGTTAGCCTGATTCTTGCTTAAGAAACACAACAGCTGTCTGCTCTGAAAGGAGAACTGTGACAGTAAGAAAGACAATACTGAAAGGGAAGAGCCAATTTTTACATACCTTCTATATTTTCCCCTTCCACCTCTGAGAACACCCATCAAAAGCTCTCTTGGGGGTTCTCAGAAAGGACAACTGCCAGGGTGAATTGCGAGGGAATCGACTTAATTTACCATGCTGCTGCTGAAATCCCGTCTGAGGCTGTTAATTTTTTCAAAGATAAACAAAATGCTCTTATTGCCTCACATGCAGTTTTGACAGATGGCTCTTAGCATTCAGCCCAGGTGTAAAGAGACAGAGATGAATGGATCTGTTCTTTTTAATTCACACACATCCTTGTGACTTTCATCTCCACTTGAATAGCTCCTCAGGCTGTCTATCTATTTCTTGTCCCATAGACAGATCTTCTTCTCTCCCAATACTTACTTGATTGTGCCTTTTAACAGAAGTCCCTCCCTCTGAAATACTCAATTTTCTGAGAATAAATCATATATATCATTAATATCTGATTTAAAAGTAAAATAATATTTAATTATGAATGCACATGAGTTCTTAGCTCAGTGGAAAGCTTTAAACAAAGAAGAAAAAAAATACCTATCTTCCACATCACATATGTAAAAAGAGGTTGTCTCATTTCCCATTTCCAAAAATTAGATAAGTTACATGAATTTGAACAGTGAAAGTAGAGAGCAGGATTTAAATTATGGTGTCTTTTAATACAGGACTTCCCTATCCTAATAAGCATCTTGACTGACTTTCTTGCTGAAGTCTGCAGATAATGTGCAGTACAGAACACGGGAGAAGTTTCATGTCATGCTCATATTCTGCAAATATTTTTAATCTGTGCCACATTGTTGGAAATGGCAGAGGACAAAAAGTAAAGAAGGAGGCAGAAGTAGCAGAGATATCTGTTACTTTGCTCTTAAAATTATGTCTTAGAGTGTACAGAATGTGAGAGTTCAAAGAATCTGTTACCATTAAGGAGGGCTGCAGAAATAGAAGAACAAATAGGGCACACAGGACCTTTGAAATTAAGGTAGTAATGTGCATGAGGCATCTAAAAACACAAAAAAAAAAAATCAACTCAGCTTTCTGTGGTCAAGGTCTTGTGGTGAATACACCAGTACTCCATACCTGTTAGCTTTAAAATGTTATTTAATTCTGTGTTATAAGGCCAACCATAGTAAGTTAATATCATGATGCCTTTGATCATTATCAGCATCAAAGAACATTTTAGTCAGGAGTTCTGGACCTGAACTTCCCCAGTTTCCAACCAGAAAACATATTGGCTGAGTAGAAACTATTTTCCTGCCTGACTGGTTTGAGCTATTTTCTGTTATGTAACATTGCTATCTTTGCTGAAGAGATTAAAGTATTTCTTTTCTTCCTCAACTTCTAATATCATGGTTTGGCTAGTGGAAGCTGAAAACCTGTCTGTGTCTCAGACCTAGAGATGGTGGTGTATTTGAGCTCAGTCCACTTGTCCCTCTTTACTAATTTAGTTTTAACATGAATGTGTTGCAGAACTGAACTCAATCACCATCACTAGAGTGATGTGTGATAAAATATAATTTCTCTCCTGTGATTTTAGGAAGCTTGCTAATTCAAGACACAATTTGGAGGGTTTCCTTCAGGATTTTGTAACACTGCCAAATGCACTGGCATGGGATTTGCTGGACTCTTGTTCCTGCACAAGCTGCTGCCATTGTAACAACATGTAGGACAACACAGCTCTTGTCTCAATAAACCACAATAAGTTTGTTAAGATTATTTGAGGTCAGTTAACCCATGGCACACTAAGGCTGTGCTGCTTGGGGTATTTTCTCCTCTCTCTATTTGCCCAGCATATCTGGCAGAAACCAAAATTAATGCTGCTTCCAGTGATGGTAATAAACAAAAGAGTTCACTAGCTCTATCTGCCTCCTTTGGCTAAGGTCCGAGGCAGGAAAGAGGGTGAACTGGTTGTGAGTGAATGAAATCAGTCCATGCAGTAAGAAATCTCTGCAAACTTTTGAACCTCTATGTCTCTAAATGATGTTTGAACTGTATTTACAAGGATTTCTGATGACATTTTTAAATCATATTCTCACTAGAATTTGGAATAAGATGGACTTTTTTTTCTCTCAGGATAAAGTATTTAGTGAATATTTCTACTTGTTCTGCCAGAATGCCGTCATTTGTTAATAAAAAGCACAGATAACAATTTGAAGTCTTCCCACCTAAAGCGGAGTTTGCTTTTTTAGTTTAAACTTGTCCAGACTGAGAAGTTGAAAGGAAAAAGCTCTGATGGGTGAAAATAAAACCTTTGAAATAATCAGTGATTCTGCTATCTGGGATGGAGAAAAGGTCTTACAGCCTCTTCTCCAGATGTATACTTCATGTGCATCTTCATGTGCACTACATTTCTCCCTGCAGGAAGATGGGAAGAGTCAGAGGCAAACAGAATCTGACAGAGGAGGATGAAAAAGTCGAGCTCAAAAGTTGCTACTTGGTGTGAGGCTGCTTTAATGCCGCAGTTGGCTTAAGAAATGCCAAGTTCTTTGAGATGCAGAAGGCTTGGTGTTAAAGACAAAATATAGTAAGAGGCAGTGTTCTGTTTAAAATTCCATCTATGAGGTTTTGATTCTCTGCCTTGTATGTTCTGTCTTCTAATCAGCCTATGTAGAAGACTAGTGCGTTCATCTCTACTCTGGTGTAAATATAAAACTCAGAAGTGAGTGATCATTCTTTACTTTGATAAAACAATTACTTTGATAAAACCTGTGAAAAAGCACTGAAATATTGCATACTGCAAACAGAAGACTTGAATGTGCTTTCTCTAATTAATATCTGGAAAAAGGCAACATTATCCTTGCAAATATCCTGCCTGGAATTGCTCTTTTCTGGAAACTTTGCAAACCTTTTCCTCACAGGTTTTCTCTCTGTTCCCCATACTTGCCTATTGCATGGACTCGGAGTTCAAGTGTGTATTCCCTGCTTTGAAATATTCTTCTGTGCTGAGATTCAAAAGCAAACAGAATAAGTTTTGATATTCTATGAACTGGTCCAGTTATGGCTGGAGTTATCTGATGCCTTACTGAGGAGTCTGTATTATTAATGAAGTAGCTGGAAACCTTTCTCTGAAGGATGACATGAGCGACTCTGATTATGCTTCCACCCTCTCTTTTTCAAGGCATTTCCTGGGGATGACATTTCATAAGGTTGCACTGCCTGAGAATAATATTTCAGCTAGCCAGAGAGTGCAGGGAAATGTTTCCCTTCTCTGTGTTGCACACGTGCCTCAGAGGAACATGTTAGTTCAAACACAGGGCCACCCTGCTATGCAAATCTGTCCATGCAATCTCCAGATGAGAGCTGGCTCCTATCCTACCACCTCAGAGCGTGGGCAGAATAAGTTTTTGTCTGATTCCAAATCACAGTGTAGGCATACCCATTCTTCTGCATTTGCTCTTAGTCGTTGGCATAGGAAGGTGGTTTTAGCCCACATGCAAGCTGTGAAAGGCAGGAGCTGAATATCCTGTAAGTGGCCTTTTCAAAACTCTTCTACATCTCAATTGACTTAACACTTGTGGTTTCAGCTTCTGGGCTGTGAGCTAGCAAACATTATAGGATGGATATTGAAAAGGTTAAATCAGTCCTGTGTCTTCCTAACTATCTTCAATAAATGTTGATAGGCAAAATAATTTTGATTTCTTGTACTGCTGCTGCAGACAGCTGGAAAAAGAAGAATCCTTTAATGAATATGCACGATTGTAATACGAACAGAAAATGGTACATATACCTAAAATTTTTTTCTTATAATTTGAAAACTGTATTCTTGTGATCCTCCTGACCTGATATACCTGAGCTGTAAAGCAGAATTTGCATAGCTTTTGATCTTACAAAAGGCTTCTATTTTACGAGTCTGGTATAATTTGATGCTTCAGTGGTTTTGACTTATAAATGGTATTTGCAAATCTTTTTAATTCTTTTGGAGCTGAATTTTATGGAGAAATAATAAGTAGATGACATTTTAGCTTGAGAGTGTGTTGTGGTTTTACCCCAGCCAGCAACCAAACCCCACGCAGCTGCGCACCCACTGAAGAACTCATGGTTTGAGATAAAGACAGTTTATTAGCAAAAGCAAAAGCCACACACAAAAGTAAAGAAAAACAAGGAATTAATTCACTGCTTCCTATGGGAGAGCGGTGTTCAGCCATCCCCTGGAGAGCAGGGCCCCATCAAATCCAATGGCTACTTTGTAGAACACCATCACTCTAAATGCTGCTGCATTCCTACTTTATATACCGAGCATGATGTCAGATGGTCTGGAATATTCCTGTGGTCAGTTTGGGTCATCTCTCCTGGCTGTGTTTCCTCCCAACCTCTCATGTACCTCCAGCTTCCCTTGCCAGCGTGGCAGTACAAAAAGCAGAAAAGGCCTTGGCTCTGTGCAAGCCCTGCTCAACAATAAAAATATCTTTATATTATCAACTCTATGTTCAACACAAATCTAAACACCAGACACAGAAAGAAAATCAACTCTCCATCAGCCAAAACCAGCACAGAGTGGTTTCAGCAGCAAAACAATATTGATGGCAGGGTGCTTGAGAGCTTACAGTGGTGAGACCACCTTGCTTCTTCCTGTAACTGCAGCAACAGTGCTAACAGGAAGATGGATTCCAAGACATACCTGTCTTGTGTACAAGTCAGTGACTGGAAAGCTGCAATTGAGCTTCAACTCGCTAGAGATTTCTTCTTGCAGTCCTATGTTAATCAAATGAAAATAGTTTGTGTCGGAATTTTCTAAGAATGTCAAAAAGGAGAGTCTAAGAATGTCATTAGAGGAGAGGTGTAGAAATTAGGCAAGGGTGGTGATTCTGCATAAAAAAACCTCCGTCATGTTTTATTTTATTTTTCTGAATGATAGATACTCGGTATATAGATCCTGTTAACAATGACCCATTCTGGCTGAAAAGCCTGTGGTACTGCAGTCTGGACTTTGGTGCATGGACCCAGGCATTGAGAAACACAGCATCTTATAAGATTGAAATATAAATGAAAATAAATACTATTTTTGTGACAAAGAAATCAGAAAAAGTCTTTTCTTATTTTTAAAGAGGCTGCACCTGGACTGGGGTGCTAAGTCCCTGAGGCTGGCTGGAGCTGTATTTGACTGACTGCTCAAGACAGAGGACTTGCAGCTGACGGAATTTTAATGAAACTTGTGAGAAGCAGGGCTGGAAGAGCAGAAAGTCTTTTTTCCCCTCTGCCCCTGTTCTAACCAAGAGTTCTTAGGAGCATCTGACAGACTCTGAAGAGTGACTCAGGAATCCTGGCTAAGTTGGTGCTTGCAGCAGAAAGCTATGAAGAGCCAGATAGTTTGAAATGCTAGACACAGAGACTCTGGTGGATTTTAAACTGCTGTTATTGAACATGGACTAATGGGCAGCTTTTAAGTTACTCAGATATTTGTAAGGGAGAAGCAGTACATTTAGTTGTGATAAGGGAGTGAGGGAAATGGGATGAAACCTGGTTTAGTTAAATGTTTTGAACTCTGCAGATATGAACAAGGCTTAAATGACATTTCAAAAATCTTTTCTGTGTTGTTGATTGTGTGAAATTCTCAGACCAGCGATAAGTACTGCAACCAGGTCAATTCAAGCTGAGGATTGTTTGTTTCATTTACTAAAAATAAGAAAACAGCCCTGGCTCAATAACAGATCTCATTTTTTTCCCATTTGAAGCTCTGTATCTGAACTGAGATTCACATAATATGGAACCAGCAATGGGACAATGAGGAATAGAATATCCTTAGCCGTGTTTATTTTTCCTCATACCATGTTTCTCCGGTGCATACAGTTTAAACTCCTTATCTTCATGCAGTGAGGATAAGTTGTAAATAACCATTACAGAAGCAATTTCTAAGAGAACCTAGCCAGCCTATATGAGTGCATTTTACTTCTTATTACAAAGAAGATCCTTTTGTCATGACTGTACTAATTCTCACAACAACCAAAGGCCTGTAAATTACTTTCACTCATCAAAGTGGGACACACATGTATATCTAGAAATGGACTGTTCTGGCTCCTAATTATCTGGAAGTGCAAAATGGGTATCAAGGTGTCACACACCTCTGCTTAGAGCAGCCATCAGTGCAGCCAGAGCTGTAGAATAGTTAATGTAAAGAAAAAATGCATTAAATTGCAAGTGCTTCTTTTCCTAGATGGAATGAAAGTGTTTCATGTAACGTACAGAAGTGTTTATAAATGAATAAGAATTGAATATATGTGTAGTGTTGAAGAGATCTCTGAGGTTAACAGGGATGAGAGCAGGAATTTTAATCATTTAATGACTCTCCTTTGTTGGTAGTGGCAGTTGCCTCTTTTATTTTAGATAAAAAATTTAAAATGTGGTAGTCTGATGCTAAAGGAAGTGTTCATTTTTAATTGCAATGTTGCTTTTAATAGAGATACAGAATATTCTCTGCCTAAAGTCGTAATTCAGTTTTTGCTCCAGAAATTCCTCACTTGCACCTGCAACAACTGCTTTCAGATATACAAAAATTCCACCTCCAAGCCTTACTTGACATTAAAAGTTATGTGTCTTCTTCTTTAGTGTTCAAAACCACCAAAATGATATGCAAATAAAAGCCACATTGTATCAAATCCTTAATGGATCCGACAGATGTCCCAATACACTAAAAAGATACTTTGAAAGAAGTAAATCAAGGATTGTATTTAAAAAATCACTTAGGTTTGGAAGCAGTCTACGGCAGACCAAGAGAAATGCTTGACACAAAGTAACAGAACCTCAGATGACAAAGGCAAACAAGGATAAAGGGAAAAATCAGCGAATTAAAAATAAAGGAGAAATAAGCTATATGTTCTTAGAACACTCAGGTAGAAGAGTTGGTGTCCAATATATTGCCTGTATAACTATAGGGAAGAACAGCAGAGGAGTATTGCCTTTCACTTTTCCCCTAAATGCCACTCAGCTTTCAAGTTAAGAGTATTTGTCATGCTGTACTTTGTTTTGGATAGGTGATGGGCAGTGATGTATTGAGGTGTATTGGTGCTCACAGCTCATCACTCCAACATCCCCTTTTCCCACAGTATTTTGTCTTTTATTGCCCCTTCCAGGCAGCTCCACTGCACCTACAGCTCTGTCATATGTGACTGCAATGGTATCACGGCAGAAGTGACCACCAAAAATTGTGTGTGTTTACACCTGCCACCTTGTCCTTGTTTATTGATAACGGGACCAGTTCATTCATCTCTTGTGAGATGTAAGCTGTCTGCTTGAAGGCATGGTTTGCGAGTAAAATCTCTCATAGGTCTTTGAGGAGGTGGGAAATGAAGCTGAATTAAAACTTTTTATTTTTCCTCTTCTGCCTTTCTGTTGACTACAAACACTGTGCCCTCTTAAGAGTTAGGACACAGCTCTTTGGCCTTGGGAAGGGCAGCCACTAAGGCCACCTTTCCAACTCCCTCCTCCCGAAAATAGGGAGTATGAAAGCTACAGGAGTGCATGGTACAGTGGAAAGCATAGCAGCACTTCGCATAATCAATGCTGAAAAATTCCTGAACATCCCTGTGGGCTCAGTGTTCCTCATGCAGACAAGCCAGTTGTATTGAGATGTCTGAGTGGACCTGGGTGCAGATAAAGACCACAGCCTCAATTAGCAAAGAAAGACTGAGACACTTACTGTCAACAATAAGCTCATCCTGGCAATGTGACAGGGTATGAGCAGCACATGACACCCTGAGATCCAATAAATAGCTGTGCAGGTTCCAAATTTTGTTTAATTTGTTGATCAAAACAAGACACAGAGATCACACTAGATCTGATGTTGCCTTCTACCCTCACACTGAAAGTTGTAAACAAGATCCATCCCATTTGTACACTCATGTTATATCCATGCAGCATCTGATCATCCTCTGCTTAAGAACTTTATCTCCCTTACTCACCCTTGGACTGGGCTCTGAATATTTCACTATTCTCCTTTTACATTTGAGATTATTGAAGTTGATGGATATTTCATAGTAAATAGCTCCTTTCAGGCTCACATTGTTTAGCATTTCAGCAAAATCTTTACATGAGCTGAGAAATGCTTCAGAAAGACTCACAATGGATACTAAAAATGATTTATTTTCACTCACGGATGTTGCTTCAATGGATAGCATAGTAAATTTTCCTTTGTAATATATACTTCAGTTACCCTTTCCCCTAAGAGACAGTCCAGATGAAATCACTTCATTTACAATAGGAAACAAAAAGGTTATGTTTGGTCCTTTAGCTGAAATTAATTTCTGTTGATTGAGTAATGTGTATGTAGTGTTTAACTTATGTGTTGTGTGTGTTTCAGGTCTAGTTTGATGCCTGGGAAGCATTTAATTCTTCCTTGTCCTTCTGACCCAGCCTAATCTCTGTGTGGATACACAGTTAAAAATTCAGAATGTGGTCACAGATTTTAATACATATTATGTTAATGCCACATTTACAACCAGAGGTGGGGGCTTTCAGCCTTTTAGCACATAAAACTTCTACAACCACACAGGAAATTAGAAGCCAAATTTCCAAGGCGAGTGCATGCTTGTTTTTGAAAAACATTCTTAGCTTTCCTTTTTTTACAGGCTGGCACTTGCCATGTGTACAAAAGACTTGAATACTCCAGCCAGGAAGATCAAAACATTCTATGGGACTGACTGTTTCTTGGCAACAGGATGAAATGTCCTACACGTGTGGCATTCTGCTGAGGTGTTCCACTCTGTGCAGAGTGGCCAGTGTAATTGGGAGTGGTTGTGAAAAGACCTCCATGGTCAGAGTGGTGTTATCTTTCCTGCATGTAGTTTAGAGATTGGCCCCAGAGATAGAATCTGCCTGAACTAGAGGGAGGCAAGGCCTAAGCCTTTGCTTTGGATTCAGAGGAAGTGATGCTTGAGCTCTAATCTCATACTCCCCAACTTTTATAATATGGGGTTTTTTGAATTTTCTACTTAAGGCATCAAGAATATGATGTCAGTCTTTATGAAGGGAAAAAAAAGGTTGCTTGCTGCTTCTTTTTCCCAGAGGCCATTAGTGCTGTATGTTTTTGTTCTGGACTTGCCTTCTAGCTCTCTGCAAATATATCTCCCCATCTTTTCTCTGCTTCTTGGCTAGAGGGAACATGCAAGGTGGATCCCACAAGGTAGTCAAACTGAATACAAATGAAGTATTTTGCTTTAATTTTGTACCAGTTTTATTTCTGTGTTTGTAATTTTTTTTCTTTCTCTCTCTCTTCCTTCATGGTCCTGATACATCCACACATTGGCCCAAACTCCTTCAGCAGTGCTTTCTTCTGGCTCTGTGGGTTCCTGTTTCATGCCAATGACACTTGGTGGAGCCTGGCTGCCAGACCAGGTGGTTTGTAGCTGCCCTGCTGCCAGCGTTGCTGCCCGTAGGAGTGCACTCCCAGCACAGCCTCTCCATGCCCTGCTGTGCAGGCAAGTGTGTAGCTCTGCCTTTTGAGTAGCAGAATTAGAAACTGAGCAGACTGAAGTAGGAAATGTTTGCATACAGCTCTGGCAATCAATGATTCTATTCAGTCAATTTTATTGCCCCAACACCCTTATAAATGCAAGCAGGGTTTTCATTCTTCTCTTTCTGCTCTGTTAGCAAGCAACAGTTTGAGAGGGCTAGATCTGTGCTTGTAGCATCAACTCAGTAGTATTTTCTAGTATATAGGCAGAAATCACAAAAATGGTTTAATATACTGAAAACAGAGATAAACTGATTGTTCTGGTGCTCCTGGAAGAGAAATTTAAGTTTTCCTCTAAGATTATGAATGGCTGTGGAAAAGCGTTATGGCTCGCTGCTTCCATTGTCACTGCTTGGAGTACGGCGCAAGGGGAGCAAAGAACAAACTGATACAAACCTACTGATCTTGTGTCCAAATATCCTGGCCTTGTTTATGTCCCCAAGGATGTATAGGGAGTGTATGATTTTAAAAATGTATTAATATGGCAAGTGGTGAATGTTTCATTCATCAGCCCTGTGCACCTGCTTAACCATTCCCTTGATGGCAGCATTGGGTGCTCAGGACAAGCAGGCATCTAAAGAGTGTACCAGATTAGAAGAGTCAGACTTCTAGTCTCCAGGAGAAGGATGTGGGATAACTGCTGTTTCTTCTCTACAGAGGTGGTGAAGTAGCTGTTTCTCTGTGTAGCTACATGCAAGATTTGTTTTTCTGCATTCAGCGCTCTTCTTGGTAATATTCTGACACTTGAACTTCCACACAGATCAGGCTATCCAGCTTCTCTAATAGTATTCATGGACTTGGGTATATACTTAACTTTAAATGAGGCAAAGATAGCAGCCGCAGGCATCACTCATAGTGTCCTGTTCTGGCTTCCTTTTCCATCTTCTCACCTTTATCTCTTTCAAAAGATTGTGAAAATGTCAGACAGCCAGGTCCTCCTTCTCACAGCAGGTAACCTCTTAGACTTGGAACAGAATTCTTAACCCAGTTCTTGTTTTTCTAAATATGGCCTATTTCAGAGCTCATTTCACAGCAAGATGTTCTGAAAACAGAGCTCTTCCCTTTTTGTTCATTGGTGACTGCACTGTTTTCATGCTTCTTCGGACGCCTTTGTGCCATCCTGATTACTCTGTTTTGCTCTCAGAATTTCTCCTATATTTTTCCCCTCTCCAGTTCCAGGTGCTTTGACAAGATAGGATCAGAGTTGCTAAGTGGATCATGGGACAAATATTTGAAAAAGAAGAGCTGCTCAGCCTAGGGTTTGACCTTGTGTCCTCTGATCTGTCAAGAGCCCCTCACCCTGCCTGTACTTTTTTTAACCCATGGAAACTGAATGTTTGGGAGTCACAATGAAGAATCTCTATTCTGTATTTACCAAGCCCTTCTGGCTGTTGTAAGGTCCAGCAGTGCTAAAACGTAGGTGCTGGTTCTGGGGGCAGAACTCATGAGTTTGATTTGGGAATGAAATAGGATATATGCTCTTATGGAACAAGTAAATCACAGAATTAGGCACTCCAACATGCTGAATTCAGTGATACCTGCAGTGAAATATTAAGGGGAGGAGCATGTTTTCCACTTTTGCCTCCTATGTAGCTTTAAAAAAATGGAATAAGTAAATAAAACAAGTTCTTACCCTTACAGTCTCCTATACTTCTCTTAGCCTTGGAGTCTCCCAGGTTCAATGCACTCACGGAAGCAGTAGGAAACTGGGGTTTCTGTGCTTTCCATGGAAAAAAAACCTACATTGAGAAAGTCTCCACAGCCAGGCTTTATTTGTAGAACATCTGTAATGTCATCTAGCTTCAGGGAGGTTTCTAAAACCATGAGTAGCAATAAGTGCCCAGGCCAGACAGCAGGCTTACAGCAAAAGGTCTCTGATTCTGCTCACTCACATGCTGCAGCTCCTGGTCCAGGGAGTCCCCAGTCCAAGGGTAGTAATTTCCATTTAATAGTCCTTAACTTTTCTTCTCTACATCTAATTACATTTTGATTCTATTTAGAATTCTGCTCTCCACAGCCTCCTGCAACACAGGGTTCTGTAACTTAAGTAAGTTCAGTTTTACACCTGTACTTATAGAATCACAGAATGGTTTGAGTTGAAAGGGACCTTAGAGATTACCTCATTCCAACCCCCTGCTATGGGCAGTTTGAAACTTTAATTTAATATCCCTTTGTTCTGACATTATGAGGATCTGCCTAATATTTCTTCTTCATCTGCTCATTATTTTATAATACGTCTCATAAATACTCCCACCTGTGGTACTTTCTTTTACCCCCTTAAAAACCCAAATTAATTTAATCTCTCATCATGCCACACCTTTGATCAAATTTTTCACATTTTCTCTCCATTTATGTTGCATGTCTTTTGAAACAGGAGACCCGAACTCCATATAGGAATCAAGACACAGAGATGTCCTTAATAAACACAGTAACATTTAATGCTCACTTTGCCATCTCCTTCTGTCTAGTGATTTCAATAGTTCCATTTAGTTTTTGCCATCACAGATACAAAAAGGATATTTTCAGAAAACTATCTTCAGTGGCTTCAAAATCTCTTCCTTAGTAATGACAGGTGATTTCAAGCCTACCATTTCAAGCCTACCATATTCATGTAGTTAGGTCTGTTTATTCCTCATTCAGGTTCCTTTGTCTTTACCCATGCTGAATGTGGTTTTATCTATACTGTTTCAAATGGAATTTCATCGGTGTTGTTAAATACCATGACATCCTCTGAAATCTGCCTTCTCCAAAATCTGCTTTACTCCTTTGAACTATATTCATATATTTTCTAACTTACTGAATTGCCGAAAATGCAGATCCTTTTAAGAGCTTACTTGCCTTTTAAATTTTTGACCTACAAGAGGCAACAGAGGGCTGGTGAGAAGCCAGTTTTGTAAACAGTGAATTGCTGCTCCAAAGCAAGTAGAACACCATCATACTTTCAAACCCATTATTTTAAAATTCTGCCTTTTCAAAACATTAGGTGTCTTCTGAGCAGACGTAAGGATAAAATCTGTTTGTTACTGTGTAAATCCATGCTGTTTTCTAAATTTTTTATATCACTGGGAGTGAAACTGGTGCCCAGCGTGACAAACAGTATGTATCTAATGGTACCTCCTTGGCTCTCCAGCAGAGTTTTGTCCTGAAACTTGAAGTATTTGGATCTTCATCAGGAGTGTAAGCAGCTTTGCATGAATAGATAAACTACTGAATTTGTCAGAGCAGATATTTTTATTTTGAAAATGACAGTGGAGAAAGGTTGATGTGGCCAATGAGTAACACGTGCACTCATGACATCTGGTTTTGCTTTTCCTACCAGATACAATACTGGATTTAGCCCTAATTTTGAGTTCAGCATTTACTCTTCTTTTCTTTTTTTCACTCTAAAATGTAAAACATGACACATCCAAAGACAAATTTAAAAAGTATTTACTTTAATGCAAATGAAAAATGAAAGCACTTCCACTGGCTTTCTTTTTAAATTTAAATTAAATTTTAATTTTTTGTTTTTAATTTCTGTAACTCAGATTCAGTCACTGAATAATTGAGGTTGGAAGGAACTTTCATATGAATGAAGGAAGATTGCTATGCCCATTTTCTATTTCCAATGAGTGGGGAAAAAAAATCACTCATTGGAGGTTAATGCTCTTTGCAGTTTGAACATATCCAAATGCAGAAAGAATGAGATAAAAACCAGCCTGTGTTCCTTAGAGGGCGTGCTGAACTGTGAATGCATTTTTCCTGGCTACAAGAAGAGAAGACTAAATTTAGGTGCCATATCCACTCAAGACATTTTGTTGAGTATCTAAAGCTGTATCATCCTAGAGAGTTCAGATGGGGAATGAAGCGTCAGTTTCTTATATGCTACTTATCTGCTCCTTTACCTCTACTCCAGAAATTCAAGATTCAAATGCTTCTTCCTATTATATTCCTTGTTCCTTTTTGTTTCAGAGAAGGGAAACACAAAGCTGGTGATCAGTCACATACCACTAACACAACACAGAATTGCAAATATCATGTATCAATTGATAACTGAAGAATTTGCTGAAACTATATGTTCAAATCACACTGATGTTCAAAAAAATGTACACATTAATGTTAAAAGGAAAAATCTGTGAATCAACATGTCATAAAAACTATCCCTCATTTTTTACTCAAGGGTTTTAGTGTTCCCTCACAATGTAAAAGAGATTGAGAAGAGGAACCTAAAAATGTAGCATGATTTTAGAATAAAGGAGAACCAGCCTATTTGTAAGCAGGGTAGTTAAACTCTGAAATGTCTCTTCTGTTTTCAAATATATGAAAAATTTATTGATAAGTGTCTTTGGAACATTTTGGTTGCTTCAGGAAAATCTTTCTGCGTAAAGCTGGAGTGATTTTCTTGAGTATGAAGAAAATAATTGTCTACTTTTTTTGCTGTTATGCATCAGCTCTAATTACTGCTGCTACATTGTATATTAAAGGTCTTATTCAAAATGTAGTCAATGAGTGACATCATACTAAACTTTGAAACTAAACTGTTGAGCCAACTCCAGAAAAACATTATGTTTTGTGAAATAATATTTCAAAGAAAATTCCTTTAAGAACAATACTTGCAAATACACTCCTTCCTCTTACTAATTGCTTTAGAATAAAAAACTAACATCTTTTTAAGCATGTTATTAAATTAAAATTTAAACCTTCAGTTTCATCTGCAAGGGAATGTTAATCAAAGAGAAAGGAAAGGAAATTTAGAGGGAACCTTTATAATTTCCTTATTTTTACAGTTTCTCTTCATTTCTCTTCTCAGCCTGAGATTTTTTGAAGAAAATGAGGCTATGTGCACATCTCCAATTTACAAGCATGACATTAAGTGAGGATTAAACTTTAAACCTTCTGGCAACCCACTGAAACTACTAGACTTAGATGAAAAAACACCCAGAAGTTCTCATCAAACATGTGATCCTAAACAACCTGATGCCAGATACTGTTGTCATTAGGGTAATAAAGCCAGGAGTGTTCCAAGTGGGCAAACATCATTTGCTCACTCCCAGTGCCAGCTGAGCAGTGATGGTCAGGATGTGCAGAGCACAGGAATAATCTGCCTGGGAAGCTCCTTCCTTCCTGTGGGTGCCACAGCAGCTGGATCGAGCAACAGGAGGCACAGCACAGGGTCACATTTTGAAGGGAAAGTCACAGCTGCCAACCTCTGCCTTCTGCTACAAACAATACAGCCACATTCATGCCCCAGATATGACGTCTTTATTTCATTGCAAAAATGGTGTCTGGCTGCAGAGCTTGGCTTGGAAAAGAAAGGAACTGAAGAGTTTTCAGTTTAACTTCCCTCCTGCATGTAGGGTGCACTCCAGCTCATCTGATTTTGTTATCTGCAGCACAGAAATTTACCTCAGAGTTGGTGACCCCAGGCTCCCTTTAGATACAATGAAGGGCTATAGACATTTTAAGCTATCATTCATCCAGTCTATTTTAGCCACCACCTTCACTGACAGATAAATTATGGCCCTGATTTACCTATTTTTCTGAACTGGCAGTAAAGGGAGCCTGGAGTAAAAAGCTCAGATGCAGATTTCTTATGCATGTATCCCACTCTCTGCAGTGTCTTAATTGAACTCCCTAAGGCCTTTTTTCTACAAAGACAAATGGCTAAAATCTTTTGTGACAGTGATGTCCATCTAATTTCACAAATCAGTTTCTGTTAAAGGAAGTAACTTTTTTATTGTTTGAGATTGAAAGTAAGCTTGAGGTATTTTTATACACTTAATTGCAGTCTAAAGGATGTGGTTGCATATATAAACAAGGAACCTTTCCCAAGCAAAATCTTACAGTGAGCTCTCTCGTGCTTTTTTTTTTTTTTTTAATCATTAAGAGAGAGTTTAAACACAGCCATTCAATCAAAATTCAAAGTTGTCCCCAAAGTTTTCATGTTTAGCACTTGTATTCTGACTAACTCTGAGAACATATTTTAGGACTTAGTGAAATGTGGAAGCTTCCTTTTGGCTAGATTTTCTTATTTTCAATTTAAAGGTTAGCTGGAAGACTTGGAAGAACAATTTAGTCATCCCACAAAGGGAAAAAAAAAAGTGACTGTGATTGGAATGGGTCCAGGATGTTTAAGAGATGATTTGATTAGAAGAGACATCTCTCCTGTATGTTAATTGAGGTTTATAAGCTTCATGGACAAAGCAATAATCAAACATATGTCCAGAAACAACAACTAGCCCCTCTGCATCTGTCAGTGTGAGCTCTGTATGGTTTTGGGGGTATTGGATGTGTTCTAGGAGGAGCTTTGAGAACAGCAGTGTCAAGAGTATGAAGCCTGGAGACTCAGAGAGTAACAAGTCTGACTGACTCAAGCTTTCAGTGGATCCTCATGAGCCCATACAGCCTGGGAACTGGGCAACCCTTTATACATCTAATAAGAATTAAAATGGAAAACTATGCTAAGCATTATCCATTCAATACTTACTAGAGAATATTATCTGTCTTCCCAGTTTTGTGAGCATACTTCAGTACATGACATTTACAATAATGTAAATCTGTAATTTGTGTTACAAATTTTGTTTGCAATACAACAAAAAATATTTCAAGCCCTCAGTTTTAATTAAAGATCCTTGGGGATACTTTCCTCTGGCATGCAAGGTGTGAATCACTTCCTAAAACTGTATGGGAATTTCACTCAGAAAATCACCACTATTGGGATTCAGTGCCACTGATCTCAATATTTATACTCACCTCTTCCTAAATAATAAAATTGAGGATTCTGCTTGTAAATTTCTCCTACAGGTAGAGGCTGGTGGAAAGCACGTGTGACACTCAGTTCATTAGGGCTGTGAGATGAAAATATTCTGCAGACCTTTCTGTTTCCCTGTGATTGCTGGAGGTGCAATTTGACAATCTTGTTCGCTTCTCCACAAGCTGTACCATTAAATTTGTCTAATTGGGCAGAGCTGGAAGGAGATGAGCCTGTTCCTTCAGGAGTTGCAACAGGATGAGGAGATTAATGGTACTTTTTCTACCTCCCTTCTCAGGTAACAGCAGAAACAGCTCAACTGGTTTTCTTCAATTTCACCAAATGCTTTCTCTCTGTGTCCCTCTGCTCTTCTTCTTTGCCTGTACCTACTTTGCCTAAATTGAGGAGTTATCCTTAGCTTAGTGATGATGATTTGGTAAACAGTCACAACAACAGCAGTTAGCTAACAGCTGTCACAGCATCCACCACCCATGGCCACTTGGTCACCTCCAAATCCATGGTGTTGAGGATGGGCTTTTCAGACTGACTGTGCTCAACTCTTTCCTCCAGAGGCAAGTGAAGACTTTTACTGTCTCCATCCGCCTTTGGGAGAAACATTCTTCTTGACTCCAAATCTGGTATGTAGGTTAGCACTTTGTGCAGGCAAGCCATGCGACTTCTTTAATCATCTGTCTCCACTCATCTTTGTGGCTGAATCCTTCATGCTGACAAGTTTTATAGCATATGACTGGGTAGATGGAAAAGCCTGTCATTTGTCTGTTAACTTTTTTTTTTCCTTTTTAATTGAATGACATTTGAGCAGTTTGATGAGCCCGAAAGAAAAGACCATGCAAGTATTTTATAAGAGATATCTCTCATCTCCATGATGGGCAGATGTTAATTTATACTATTTTTGCATATGATATATCAACATTTTTCGTGAATGTCATAATCAATATCCAGTATTTCACTTTCTGCAACAGCTTTTTTCCTGATATCCTTCAGTAAGAGTCATTTAGACACAAGATGTATGGCATCTCCTCCTTCAGAAGTCAAGCCAGGGCTGCATAATTTTTTTTCTAGAATGTTGAAATAAAACCAGAAAAGTCAAGATGGAAAAAGAAATAAACAGTGGAAAAATCAACAGATTAGAAGTATCTTAGAAGAGTACAGTGACTTTCATAAGCAGTATAGTTAACTGAGTGTTAGCTGTATATTTTGTTCTTTGATAGGCATAAATGAAAAAAATTATGAAACAATTACATGAATTGTTAAAGTAAGTCACTAAAATTATTGTTTGGAGTTTTTTTGTTTGTTTGTTTGGTTGGTTGGTTGGGTTTTTTTGGTAAAGAAGAGTCAATTTTCTCACAGAAGAAAGCTGAGATGCTCAGTGTTTCTGTAATATTATGCATCTATTTCAGATATTTTAATCCAGAAAACAGGGAGAGAGTTGATATTCTGGCCAACAGTTGAAGCTGTGTTTCAAAACCTCTATTTTTAACTCTCGGGTAAAAAAATTAGTCTTTTAAAGAAGGATGAAATGAAATCTTGTATTTTAAGGGACTTCTGAAGATTCCAAGAGGAATTTTTGATGTTTGGATTTAACTGTATCTGGGTTTAGATACACTTTGGATTTTCTTTTGGTGGCTGATATCTTTCACTCTACTGATAGAATCTGCCAGCATTAAACTTTTAGTTTGAGAGTGGATGTATTTGTTAATGTCTTGAACAAGTACCTAACTCACAATTTCCACCAGTGAAAATCTCCAGGTTAATTCTGAAATAAGCCCAGTGCCTTTCACTGTAAGAAAGGAGGTAGCAGCTCCACGTCTCATGATCTGAGCATTTACAGTGGGGACTTGGAGATGTAGGTGAGCCTCTGAAAGGTCTGTAAGCAATTTGTGTCCACATAGTTCACGCTGTGCATGTAAAGGAAAGAAGTTAAAGGAAAGAATTGGAGATCCAATTGAAGAAGAAAGATCGAAGGGTGGGTCCCAAAACTCTCATTTTACTACTGATAGCTATCTTTGGCGAAGAAAGGCAAAGGGATAAAAAATTAAAAAAAAAAAAAAAAAAAAACAAAACAAAAAAGAGACAGGAAATTGAAGAAAATTATTGAGGTACTCCCCTGCTACTAGGAATGCAAAGGGCCAAGTGCAGACTGAAACAACTGGCAGATGAGAAAGGGCTGGCCTTCAACGTGGTAGCTGAAGCAGTCGTATGCAGTATTTAAAGTAGAAATAGCAGATGTCAGTGGGAAAGCCTTGGCTGCTGTTAATATTGGTAAAAAGGAGGGGAGAACTGGAATGTACTCTTAATGTAGAATCTGTTCCTTAACAGGTAGCTGTTCTATGGCTCCTCAGGATACTGAACTCTCCCTTACAAGTTTTTTGATGTGCTAATTCTATAACTGCATGAGTTGGAACCAGGTCTAATGATGAGCTAACATGATATATCTTTCATTAAGCTCTTCTGAAGTGAGGTGTCTGGAAAGCAAGCACAGAAGATTTAGGGCATTATTTCCAAAGCAACACTGGCTTAGGAGCTAATTGAGATCTTCCCTTGATGGCTATTTGGAGCTGGAGCAGCTGGAAGAAAAATTAGCAGTAAAAGGGATTAAATTTATTTTGTCATTAAATTTTATGTTGTCAGATGATTTTGAAATGCTGAGGTAGACTTTGTGATTATAAAATGTGAAATATGTGTATTTTAGTCGTAAACTAATCAGTAAGGGCTTCTTTTTGTAATCTCCATTCCAGAAATTTTCCTCATGGCTACATCTACATTTACCAGAATACATACAAGCAAAATCCATTGTTCTTTAAGTGTTGAAAAATGCTGAGGTTTTCAGTTAAAATGCAGATTTGAATTTGTACATCTTTATTAACCTGACATTCAAATCACTGTTTAATGCAATTTCCAAGAGACTAAGAAACCTACATTTTAGTAGGTACTTGTTTTGAATGGTTTTTCATATTGCATTTGCTGCTTTTCTTGGGCATGTGTGCAACATTTTTACTGGCTCAAGCAGAGAACAGCTGGCTGATCCACAAAAAGTAAAGCCATGAATGAATTATTCTGCTTGTCCTAAACATATGAAATAAACTCATCTACTGCAGCAAACAACCCAGGATTTTTGTTTATTTTGCACATTTTAGAAAAGCTATTTTATAGAGTAAAAATAAAAGACTTTCAGAAAGTTTTATTGGTATTGCCTCTATCTGCTCTTTTCACCTGGCAGAGTCTTTGCTAGCTAAGAGCTATAGTCATTTAGGTAAAGCATATGCATCTATTAGTATGTTTTACCTGGCTGAGCTTTGGCTCACTAAAAGCCACAGTAATTTAGGTAAAGCAAATTTTCATAAATTTGAAAAGGAAGTACAACTTTACAGCTGCAGATCATGGTCCTGGGGGGCATGCTCTCACTAGTCACTGAAAAGCAGGACCCTGAGACCTATCTTTACAACCCTTTTACACTGTAAGGTGGTTATACCAAAAGTCAACTAACCATCTTTTTTTTTTTTTTTTTTTTCATCAGGCATAGGTAACTGCAAACTAGTTCTCAATATTATGTAGTCTATTGCTGTGGAAAAATAAGAAATCTACTTTGTGGATGATTTTTACCTCTCTGACTGTGTTGTCCTGGCAATTTCCTTTCCAGCAATACCAAACAATCTCCATCTCCTCTGTAATGCCATCACAGATTTACTGTAATTAGACTAAGTTATTCCTTTGTTATTCCTTTCCTCATTCCTGTTAACAATGAGCTGTGATTTTGTTGGCATTCCATCTGCTTGAGAAACTGCTGGCAGAAGGGAATGTGGCCAAACATTTGCTGCTTTTTCTCCTCTTCCTGTCAGAACAGCTGCTGGTGATGACACACCTACCATGGGGCATTTGTTCATCGGAGATTTACTCCTGGGGAGTTCAGGTCTGTCTGGACATAGGGTAGGTGTGAGTTCTGCATGCACAGGAGTAATCTCTCTCCTACCTGGCAAATAGTGTACATGCAAGGTAGTCTTTGGATGAGCTGATGCTGTCCTTCTCAATTCTCAGGGGATTTACAGTCTGTGGAAATTCTAGGAATACAAAGGTGAGCGTAAGGGGTCTCTAAGGCAAATCTGGGAACCCAGCATTGCACAGCCTTACAAGTTGTCTTGGACTCCCAATGAGAATAGGATAGAATACACCGGGTAGGGATTGAGATTCTTGTTTTATGAGGAAGGGTTTGTTTAAACTTGGACATTCCAATACCACAGGCCTACTTTGTACACTTAATGTCCTTGAGGCACCGGTTTAGACAGGAGTTTACATCTTGGGGCTGGTGTGCATTTGGCTTGTTTTCTGCCTCTGTGCAGAAGCCAAAAGCCATCTCATTTAGTTGTCACAGACTTTGTCTTGCTACATCCTGCCAAAAGTTCAAGATCCAGCAGGGCAAATCAGATGGCAATTGCCTCAACATAAAAGGTAACGTGTAAAGCAATGTGTAAAATCTCTCAAAGTGAGAATTCAGTTTCTACGATCCACACAAAATTCAGTGCTGCTAAAAAAATGGCCTTTTAAAAACTTTTCTACCAGAATCAGGGCAAGGTCTAAAAGCTGGTTGAACTAAATTTTGCTTCCATGACATGACCACTCCATGCTGCTTGCTTTCTCCCTGGTAAGGCATAAAGATTTCCGTTCAGTAGGTCTGCTGTTCCTAAAGAGCCTTGTATCTCTGTGGAATAAGAAGATCAATTTGTCATAGCTGTTAGGAAAATCCCCAAGACACGTCTATTCACCCTGTTCTTTAAATTGCCATAGTACATTGAAGAGATCAGCTGAGACTGTGGAACTCATCTCTGTGTGTTCCCGTTTTCTCTGTCCCAGTGTTACTGAGCTCTCCTGTCTTATCCTCCAGCTGTAGTGTGTTTACCCTGCAGGACCTACTAAAAAAAATTAAAAATTCTCTTGGATTTACTGCGTTAATTGCAAAAGACAAAAAATAAGCAAGAATTTTGTATTACACCAGACTAATGAGAGCTTTGATATTTTTTTCCACGTTACTTGTTCTCAAAATATCTGAACTGTCAACTCTTCCTACAAAGGTGAAGCAGCAGAAATTTTACTTCTAATTTTGCTTATGTGTATAAGCTGTGGCTGCTGGCATGGGAACTGTTAATTTTTACTTATTCCCTAAAAGGTAAATTCCAGTTGCTGTCTTGTTAGTCTGTAAATTTTTTGGAGTTAAAATTAGTGTTGTTCAGTAGCTGGTGTGTAAGTTTTAAATGTTCCACCTTTACACAGTATTTTAAAAGTTTGTGCATTATTATTAGAAGGGACGTTGTTGCAATGCATCAGAAGAGCCTTTGTTACTGCCAGTGAGTACAGCCCCAGAACTGGGTCAGCCAGGAGTTGTTTGGCAAAATAAAAAGGGACAAGAATGACTGGAGTGCCCAAAAATCAAAGTGTAATAAAGGGAAATAAAAGGTGCGCTAACAATCAATGCGCAACAAAACACAAGGTGAGCACTGTGTAGAGCTGCTCCACAAGACCTTGAAATGAGACAAACACGACCTTATACTGACATTGTCTGAGGGCAGAGAACCAATGAAGAGAGACAATCTGAAACAATACCTTATATGGAACACAAGCTTAACCAATCAGAGGGCAGGGTTCAGAACATAACCTTATATGGAACAACTTAACCTACATAACTCTTCCCATCATTTCTTTCTTCTCACCCTAAATTAACTAGATGTTTCCCATCTCAGCTACTTGCCTCCCAGGGCCTAGCATTGTTCTTTTCTGTGTGTTTGGTTTATGACCTGTTCTCTGTAGGATGGACCACCGCAGGATGAGACAAAATAAATTATAGCAACAGGAAACTGGAGGAGAACATGATAAATCAGGTTTTTTTTTTTATAAGTGTTGCTTTTTGAAGAAGAGCCAAGCTACAATGACTGTATGTTTAGTCAATTTGTCCTTGTAAGAATCTGAGATCAAAGTAGATTCTCTCCTACAGACAGTCATATCCTACAGATCATTTTGTCCTTTGGTAGAAATAAAAAGCACTATGTTTTTTTGAACATTAGCTAAGTATCTCAGGAAAAATCTGACTACTCTGTAAATTTTCCTGATTTAAGTTGACACAGTAATTTTCTCATCTGCAGTTCAATTTGATTAGTTTGGTTACCTGCTTTGAATATCCATTGTTTGATGACTTGAATATATTCATCATGCCTTTAACTTATGACCTTGCTTTCTGCTATGTTTTTTTGTAAAAAAAAAAAAAAAAAAAAAAAAAAAAGACTGCTTCTAGAAATTACGTAGTGGCTGATTTATGCAATTTTTGTATTTGGTCATATTTTTAATAAAATTCTTATTTATTCTAATCTGTTTGATATTTACTTGGCAAATTACAAAGGTGCCATCAATGTCCCACAAACCATTTGCATGATGCTTGTGTCTACTTCCTAAAATGGTACCACACTTTTTGTAGGTTGCCTCAATGACAAAGAAGTGTCCTTCTGGTTCAATGTTTGAATTGTGTAGCAATCCTTTAGCAAATTACTAAGAAATGTGGCTTTCCTGATTTCCCTTATTTCTTGGGAAATCTTCTGTGTAAGATTTAGGGCTCCAGTTCTTCAGTATATTTTGCCATTCCAGGTTGGGCCTACTACAGGCCTCTCCAGAAGGAGCTCCTAGGAATAGGAAGGACATTGCCTTAATCTTTGTGTCTGCTCTGTTCTGTAGTACAGCTTTAGCCACTTTCCTTTCTGAATCTTTGTTATTTATTCCATTCAGAGTCAAAGGAGCATTTGCTCTAACCTAGGTTTTTCTCTCCGAAAGGAATTGCTTCCTACTCCCAACATAAGCTTTTTTGTCTAAGTAGTTTTCAGATTCCTCAAATATAATTTTCCCAAACAAAATAATCAACTGTAAGAAATTAAATAAGCATTTTCTTTGTAAAATGGTGGCATATGGATCTGAGATGTGGGCTGTGGCAACTCATCTTTTGTTTGCAAAAGCACTGTTGTAGGGTAGTAGATTATTGTACCTTGTAATGACCTCCACTTTCTTGTTTATTTTATTGTCAGAATTTGCAAGTTAATAAACATACAGCATGCATTTTTTTCAGTGGAGAGAGGCATATTAGGCTTTCAGCTCTCTCTTTTCTCTCCCCTCTGAGGACTGTGAAAAGCTTAAAACTGTCACAGTGGAGTAGACTCTTCTAAAGAAGGATTTAGCTGAGTAGTACTTAAAGGTTAATGAATTTTACCCAGAGACTGAGTAATCTATTGGACTAGCACTGTGCTTGGCTCAGTAACTTGTGGAATGGTTAGATTATTAGAATGCCTATATTACAGCTACATAAATTATCTATTTATTCCTCCCAGCTTTCTCTCTTAAATTTCCATCCAAACAACATAGTTATATGCAGAAAATATGTATTAAAATAACCTTTTCCTTTTATATTTTGTTACTAAAGCACACTGTTAATGTGAATCTTCCCATTTACTTCAGGGGACTTTACATCTAGCACTAGAGATGGTTTTTTCCTATTGTCTTGTACCTTGTCATTTGTTCTGCTGAAATGATAGCCTGACTGGGAAGTTGTAAGTCAGGAATCTTCGCAAAAGGAAAAAAGCAAATCTACCCAAATCCTATCACATTGGAACTTTGTCGTTTGTCATAATGGGATTCATCAAAGCAGTATTTCTACATAGCCCATCTTTTGAGAGCATGATATTTCATGCAGTGCTGATCCCTCTCGTAAATTTCACACTGTTATTAGAGGTTCCTGAAAACAGAAAATCTGTTCCATGAAAAATGATATCTTATCAAAAGTGTCATATAGTTTTCCTGCTATTTATTCTACAATTAACCAGTGTAGTCTTTCCTTTTCATCGTCATTCCCAGCTGATAAACTCACTTTTTCTATAGAAGTTCTTGCCTTAAGTCCTGAAAGATAGACTTTTATTTTGACTACTGCATTTTGGTATTTGTAATACTGCAGCCTGCATTCATCATTTCTTCCCATCCAACTGGCAAATGTGTTCCATCAATTGGACCTATTAACTTTCAGTCACCAGCAACATCTTCCTGCTTTTTGTCCCAACCCATGAACAGAGAAAATTAAATCAGTTCCATCAGTGATACCCAAGGAACTCTTTGATTTACCTCTCTCTTTCATTTTTAAGGCCTTAAAGACTAAGAAAAGCTTCCTCCCATTTCTCAGTTTACTACCCACTTTACAACCCTTGTGCAAATCCCACTGCACTTAATTAAATAATTTCTCAAATATGCCCGTGGCTAAATAGCTGAAAAAAATCCAATTTATGCACTCTTTCCAAATTTCACCTAGCCCCAGAAAGATTGCTATTACAGATGTCAGGCTGATCTGGCATTCACTTATGTGAACATATATGCATTAAATGCTGAGAAAACCCCAGAGAATGGAGTGCTGGAGTGAGCCTGTCTCCATGGTGTCCAGGGTAACTGCCCTAACTTAGGCTGTTACAGGATTTGTGAAGGAATTGTTATCCATGCAAAGCAATCACAAAATTCATCTGGTACAGATCAGAATTACTTTTAAGGGATAAATTGTGCTTTTTTTCTCATGAATACAGAAGGATTGCTCTGTGACCATATTCATATTGACCAAAGCAGGAATCATGTTTATTTTGCTAAACAAAAAAAGGGATAGTAGATCAGACATGTTGAAGTTCAGCAGCTTCTGGAAGAAACCTGTGAAAAGAAACAGGAAGTGTGCCCTGGCATCTTAGCCACAATAGCATCCTTTAACTTACTCCAGGGCTGCTTCTTCCATTTAATGTTATGTTTCCAGTTTTCAAGTTAGTTTACACTCCTTCACATCTCACAATCCATTCACTGCCATCAGTCTTTAATATCCACATACAGCAAAGATTCTTGAGTGTTAAAATCATCTTTTTGTTCATTCCTGTGTAACTGAAGCTAAACATGTGACATTCCACATTAACAATACAGTACACCACCTGAAGAAAAGCTGTTAACAATCACTTCTTTCTTAAGGAACAGAAGAAGCACAAACTTATATTATGCAATTGTTTGAAATTTTCTAACAAAATTATTTTAAAAGTATTAACTGCTATGCAGCACAGAAAAGGGAAATTGAGTCACCACTATATATAATGTCACAGCTGATCTGTGAAATTGGTCATCATTTCTCAATACCAGATGGTAAAAAATGTTATTTGACACCTTTAAATCCATAACCTTTTGCTTATCAATTGCCTCTGCAGGCATTTTCAACAATTTACCCCACAAGCTAAAGACTTTGGTATATCTAGTTGAAAACACAAACATTTAAAAACCCATATCTCTTTAACATATTTTTAGACATTTATTTTGTGTTAAATGCTTACTGTAAAAAGGGGAGATCTCTCTGTCAATCCCACCTTTAAAGAAAAGTATTTGTGTCCACTCTGAAGAAAATAGCCAAATTACTTATAAAAGTATACAGAGATAAAATTTATCTGTGTTGTTTCCAAAAAGGGAATTTAAAGTTAGTTAAGTATTTTGGATGAGGAACAGTCAAATAAATCTCCTTTCAAATGGCTGAGCAGAACTTTTTATATTGTGGCCAGTTACATCCTGTCAACCTCACAGTAAAAGAAGTGATGGTCACTTTTTGGTTCAAAATAGTGTACATCTGAGTCACTGCCAGATGCCCCTCTCCATTGTGAATGCCAGTCAAGTCTTGACTCTTTCTGTATTTTCTCAGAAAAAAATCATCACATTCAGGGTTGTCCTCTGTTTCCAACATTACAGCTCACGTAGGCATTTTTTGTGGCATGGACACATTTTTTGCTTTACATTGACAAAGAATTACTGAGCAAGGTCAATAAACACAGAAGCACTACACTAAAAAGAAACGTCCTTAAGCAGCGATGTCTTTGTGGATGTTGCTTTACTCTTGAGGTTCTATCTGTCACAACAAAAATACCTCTTTGTCAAGGACGGGTGAGAACAGAAACAAATGAATTGAAATCCCTGATGTTTTTGCATTACCATCTGCTTATTATTACATGATGAACAAGAAAAACATATAATTTAAAATGAAATTTTAATAGAACTCTTATACTTTTTAAAATAAAGCCAAACTTTTTTTCTCATCTTTTCATGCTTCATTTACATAATTTCTATTATTTTAGATCCCTTTTCCACATCTTCTCTCTCTCCACCCTTTTTCATCTTCTCTAGCCACTTCCATTTCCTTTTAAGGGACAATGCTAAGGAGGTTCAACCTTTAGCAGTTCAAGAAAGACACCACCTCTGGAATCTTCCTTGCTTTATGCTGTCATAGCATTTTGCTGAAGTCTCCATCCAGTTTTAAAGGAATGGTACAGTCTGTCACACATCTTTAATTTGTCATTTCTTCTAGTTTCCTTCCACTTCTCCTGGTGTCAGTACTTTAATTCCCTGTGTACTTTACTGGCCTTTTCATGAGAAATTATATAAATGCATATTTTTTCCTGCATTCAGTCTAGATATGTCTCTCCCACATGACCCAATATAAGGTTTATCCTTGGAATCCAGCTGGGAAGAAGTGTCTTGACTATGCCTGTCCTCCCATCTGTCACAATTAGTTTTACTGGATAGGCGCACATCAGGCACAGGGTGGGGTATTGAGGAAGGAGGCTGTGGATGAATATATTATTTTAGCAGGCCAGGTTCTCACTCTGTGGTACTGTTCAAGACAAATCATGCAGAAGGGAACGCATGTAATCACTGTAACTGTGTTGAGGATCTAAAGAATCTACTTGATTGTGTCATGTTCATCACAATGACAACTGAATCTAGTAAGGACTCTAAGGAATCAATTTTTTACTGATGAATGGAATATGTTTATGTTTATGCTGTAAAAGGAAGGGTAAGCAGAGATGGAAAAGAAAGGGAATGTGAGAGGTATAAAATGAGGGGATAATTCAGACAGATTAGAAGAGCTGAAAGGCAGGAGTTGTTCAAATCTGCATGGGTGGCAAAGGATAATGAACTAAAAGGTAGGGAATGAAAGGCAAGGGAAAGGGGTGGAATGAGGAGTTTTGATTGTCTTTTTTTTTTTATTATACTTCATTAAAGAGCCAGGGAGATCCTGTGAAAAGGTGGGGAAAGCTTGATTTGAAAGTCAAATCTGTCATTTAGTTTGCCAGTCAGGTAAGAACCAATTTCAAACAGAATGACTAAAAAATATTTCTTTAAACCAATGGTTCTTTAAACCAATGGAGGCCATGATTTGGGCTGTGATGTGATTGGATAACTAAAAGATATTATGGACAACTCATGGTTAGTGCTTATGGGATTAAATAAAATTTTCTGCTTTTACATGATTTTCTTAAGTGATGCTGAACATGATGTACAGAAAACTGGAACCTGTATTTCCCAAAGGCCATCGTGCAATGAGGTATTAGGTAACCACCATTTAAATGAGAGCATATACTAGAAGTGGCCTCTTACACTTAATGATCTTCTTAATAGAGGATATACCAATTTTGTAGGTGTCATAATTTCTTAGAATGTTTCTTCTTCATTAAACTCAATTCACTTTCTCATTTTCTTAAGTGAAAGATGAATTTAATATTTCACTTTAATTAGGCACTGGAATGATGTCATGTTTAATTAGTTCAGCCTCCCATAGAGATGTGATTTCACACACAGTGTTTTAAACACTTACTAATATTCTATGACATGTTTGAAATTTTTTTTTTGCTAAAATTGGGGTGCAAACACTCACATTTGACTGTGATATTTTCAGAAATGGGAGATTTAACCATGAGCTTTACTGCATATTTAACCATGAGGTTACTGCATATTGTCATACTAAGAAGAATAAAAGTTCTTTGTAAACAAGGCAAAAACTCCATCCAGCTCAATCATCCTTTTAATTAGGAATATTTTAGGCTGTTTTATTGCTTTCATGATACCCATTCCTTGAAATCAAATAAAGGATCTGAGGCCTATTGTTTTACTTCTTTTTATTCTTTATGTAAAAAATATAATTTGCTATTTTCAGGTGGGTGGTAACTGGTGAAAAAACAGGCAAAGAAAGCAGTTCTTCATAGGATGAGGAATGTGAGAGTGATATCTGGACAAAACAAGAGTTCTTGGTTTGTCTCTTGCCTTGCTAGTGTCAGAAGGATGTGCTTTAGGATATCAGGGCACTCATATCATATAAACTGGACTGCTTAAGAGAATAAGGTGGCAATTTTCTGAATTTTTCCATGTTGTTATTACTTTGCACGGGGCTGCATATAAAGGAGTGTGCTCATTTGAGTCAATGTGCTCATTGTTTTCCATATAAAACTCCTGTTAGAAACGTTTTGGTTTCAACTGGGCTAGAGATAATTTTCTTCCTAACAGCTGATACAGTGTGCTGGTTTTGATTTAGGATGAGAATAATTCTGATAATACACCATTTTAGTTGTTGCTAAGTGGCACTTACCTTATGACAAGGACTTTTCAGCTTCCCAAACTCTGCCAGTGAGCAGGTGCACAAGAAGCTTGGAGGGAACAAAGCCAGGAAATCTGACCTGAACTAAGCAAAAGGATATTCCATACCACAGAACATCATGCTCAGTGTGTAAAATGGGGAATTTAGGTCAGCAGAGGTCTATTGCTGATCAGAGATGGGTTGGGCATCATTGAATGGTGAGCAACTTGTATATGCATCAATTGTTTCTCTTAAGTTTTATTCATCTCCCTTTTTAATTTTCATGGCTATACTACTACTACTACAACCACCACCACTGTTATCACCAGTTTTTTTTTTGTTTTTTTTTTTTTTTCTTTTTTTTCTTATCTCATCCTACAGGTTTTGCATTTTTCCAATTCTATTCCATATGCCACTGTCTGGGGCTGGGAGGACTGTGTGAGCAAGTGGTTGTATGAAACTTAGTTGTTATCTGGAGTTAAACCATGATAATTTTGTATTCAGACATTAACTTTTATGACCAGAAATCCCATAAAACCAGCTGTCTCTTGTAGTCTAAGCTTGTACTTAAAAGTGAAAAATGCTTGGCTCCTTTCACCTTGTTTACCGTCTACACCTGTAGATGTTTTGGACCAAACACACTGCTGAAAAACAAATAATACTTGCTTTGTTCCACAGCTTTTGCTGTTGAGGTTCCCTCTCCAAGCATATCAGCCCTCTTCTTGAAAAAAATAAGCAATGACAAGACAACACTGCCAAGATGAAAAGAGTTATGGAGGGCTAGTTTCAGGTCTGCTGTTCACCTCCAGGAAGTGTCTAGGGTAGTACTGGTTTTCATGTCGGAAAAGTTCTAGGAAAGAGTTGCTGCCAGGCCTTTATGTTTCTGCCCATAACTAGTTGTTCACCACCAGAGAAAAATGGTGAAATTTCACATGCCTTACTCCAAGAAATCCTTTTGTACAGCTCCATTATCATTATGTTCAAGGGGCTGAAAATAAAAAAGCGTCCTTTGGTTTTTCACTTAGAAAAAGAATCCACTGTGAAGTTACAGCTTTTGGAAATTAACTGGGCACATGATCTAGTTGCTGCAGAAACCTCCCTGGAATAAAATAAAAAGCAAGCAGAGGAAGCAGTGATGAATGCTAACTTACAGAATATTGTTTCATTGTTTTGTGGCAATTGACACCACCTCCCACTTTTATTTATTAGCAAAATGTTTGGAAGGAGGTATCTCTTACTTTGCCCCCTGGACATAAGTACATACACAATCACTGTTTTGCAGTTATGGTGCATTAGTCATATTAGCCTGGCTAATAAAAGAAGAGTTATTATTGTACTGAGACCTATCTGCAACAGACATAAGCAGTGTGGTCACTCTCTCCAATAATGTTACTCAGTGTTGCAGTCCCTCAGAAGCCACAAAACAATGTGCAGTGTTTTAACCTTGACTGACTGCCAGGTGCCCACTCAGCTGCTCTCTCACTCCCCTTTCTCAGCAGGACAGGTGTAGAAAACAAGATTAAAGGCTCGTGGTTAAAGACAAGGACAGGAAGATTGCTCGCCACAGATCATCACAGGCAAAAGAAACTTGGGATTGTTAAGAGTAGGATAGTGAGAAACAAAAACAAAACTAAAAGCACCCACCTCTTTTCCCACTTCTTCACAGGCACATCTCTCCTAAATCTTTTTTCCAGCAGGTCAGGGGGATTGGGAATTATGTGGTTAGTCTGCAACATTTTGCTGTTCCTTCCTTATCACATTGTTATGCTAGTCCAATGAGGGGTCCCACCCATGGGGTACAGCCCTTCACAAACTGATCCAGAATGGGCCCCTTCCACTGGCTGAAGCTCTTCAAGAGCTGCTCCAGTGTGAGTTCTTCCCATGGGGTGCTATCCTTCAGGAAAAAACTGCTCCAGCATGAGTGCCTTAGGGGCCAGAGTTCCTGCCAGGAGCTGAATCCAGCATGGGCTCTCAATGGTCTGCAACTTCTTTGAGGGCACATCCACCTGTTCTATGCAGGGTCTGTGTGCACTGCACTGTAGATACCTCCTTCAGCCTGGTTGTCTAGGGGGTGCAGGACAACAAGGCAAGCCATTGTGGTCTTCTGCAAGAGCTTCAGGGGAATCTCTGCTCTGGCACTTCCTGTCTCTTCTTTTTCACTGACCTTGATGTCCATGAAGCTTTTCTTCTCACATATTCTCAGCTGTTTCATGCAGTCTCAGTGCAGTGTTCTTTTGCCCTTTCTTAACCACATTATCACAGAGGTGCCACCAGCATCCCTGATGGGTTCATATTTGGCCAGTGGCAGGTCCAGTTTGAAGCCAGCTGGAACTGTCTCTGTCTATGGTGGGGACAGCTCCTGATGTCTTCTCCCAGAGGCCACTCCTGCAGCAACACCCTCTCAGCCAACACCTTGACAAGTTAACCACATACAAAATGTTGAGTTGTTCGCATCTTTCTGAAATATGAATTATCTAGCTGGGATACTTTTTCTAAGGATGACCTTATAAAATAATAGAATCCAGATTCAACTTCTTTATGACTGGCTGTTTCTGCTGAACTCTTAAAAGGCTGAAACAAAGAAAAAGCGGGATGCTTACCCCACACCTGGCTTTAGATCAGCATTTTTGACTATGAAGCTGATGGGTACAGTCTGGTTGTCCAACGAAAAAGAAAGTCTGTAAAATCTTTCTACAAAAGTTCTGCAGCAAGCTAAATCCTGGGAGTTGAAAGCCTCTTTTTCACTGAAAAAGGCACTTAAGCCCAACTGAATAAAGCTTTCTCTCCAATCTGTCTTTGTCATTATCTTATAAAGACATATTATTTTTCCTTTTGTGTGGCAGCTCTTTCTGCTTTGTGTCTAACACCGCTCATCCACTTCTTGTCTGCTGTGGTTTCCATCTGTCAGTAGGTGGTGGACCATGAAAGTAGGCAGGGTGAGGATGAAAATGCTTTATCATGTGGAAAGGACCAGAGCAGAAGAGCAGTGAGTACATGTATCCTCTGTATTTTGATAAATCAAAAATGATGATCTGTCTTCTCCTGATATAACAGTTACCTCTTTAAACCAGATTTAATGATGTATCTTCACAGACAGAGGTGTGTAGGTTTTTTTCTTAAGAGAAACAACATCTTGTAATCTGATAGGTAATCTGTCATTCTGAATGTGAGGGAGGACAGAATACAGAATCACAGAATCATTTAAGTTGGAAAAGACCTTTGAGATCATCAGGTCCAACCTATGGCTGAATACAATCACATCAATTAGACCATGGTATGCATCCAGGCTTTCCTTAAATACACCACAACCTCCTCCCTGATCAGCCCATTTCAACATCTCATCTGCTTTCTGTGAAGAAATTCCTCTTAATATCCAACCTAAACCTTCCCTGGTGCTGCTTGAGACTGTGTCCTATTGTCCTGTCCCTGGTTACATGGGAGAAGAGGCTGACCCCTTCCTAGCTACAATCTACTTTCAGGCAGTTGTAGAGAGGTCCCCCCTCAGATTCCTTTTCTTCAGGCTAGACAAGCTCAGCTTCCTCAGCTGCTCCTCACAGGACTTGTGCTCCAGACTCTTCCCCAGCTCCATTGCCCTTCTCTGGACACCCGCCAGCACCTTTTTTTTTTTCCAGAGGGGATATCTGCTAAAACTACTTTTCAAAGCAAGTTAATGAGAGTGGATAGGAATTATTTTTTTTACCTCACCTTCAGATGCCTAGGGACATTTTTCACCTAGTGTGAAAAAGAAAATGTGGAGAGGCTTCTCTAATGTGAAAATACAAAAAAATGTTGTGTCCATGAGGAAAGGAACTACCTTGCCCAAGATTGTGTCCTGATATAAAACAAACAAACAAAAATAATATTTTTTATAAAGACCTCAGCATTAGAGAAGATATTTGAAAATGTTTGTAGGGTGGAGGAAGGTCAGAGGCAGTATGTGTCTGGTGTCACCAGGGAACAAGGATAACAGCAGGTCATATGTGAAATAACAGCTAAATAATGCTACATCATATGCATTAACTGTGGGCCCTTGGGACTGGAGTTCAGAAAATATTAGACTTCTATCAAAGCACAGTATTTGCTGTTTGGTGCATTCTCCTCTCCTTTCTTCTCTTGCTATGAGGTATTGGTAGGTCCAAGGTTTTCATTTCCTAGTCATGGAGTTGTATGTATGCACAGTAATTTGGAAGGTGAAGGGTAAAAAGGGAAAGGAATTACTTATCTGGCAAGCTGAGTGCACTTTTAGACATTCAAGGAGAAAATTGTTACTTCCTCATGCCTGAACTGTAGGTATAAAAGGAGGTGAAATCATAGGCAAAGCAAGGAATAACTTCATCTTCCAGAGAGGCACTGAAAGTGCTCTGCAGTTTTGTTATTAAATATCTGATAGAGAGATTAGCATTAGATCAGTAGCTATTTCACATGACTGAGCATGGGCAGTAAGGCCACACCTGTGTTTCACACATTTTAAGGCATTTATTTGTCTTACCTACTTGGAAAGACCAAAAGAATGAAAAAAAGTTTGATTGTCCCCCATCCAGTAATAACATAAAAATTGTAAGGTTTTAGGATATCACAGTACAATTACCTAAATGAACCTAAAAGGACTCCTGTTATTGAAGGACTAAATTTATAAAGTGATTCTGCTTGGCTACTACTGCCCACTTAGAGATGTATGAGTCCAATCCAGATGAATAAGTAAAGTTATGATAAATGTTTAATTGCAGCTGAAAACAAGCATTCGTTAAAAAAAAAAATCAAAATAAAATCACAGTTTTCGTCAGCCAGATTCTGCTCTGCTCCTTACTGTATAGTGTATTCATCTGCCTTTTCCCCATTACCTTTGACCCTTTTAAAGTACAAGTTATTTAGATGATCAGGCTCTAGAAAGATGCTATTCAGTGCATGGTCTGAGGGTTGTAGCAAAATATATCAAAGTAGAACTCTGCACAATGCACTGAATCAGCTAACCACACCATCTACACAGTCGGCCCAAAAGACCTCAGATCTGAGCTTTGGAAGTAATTGAAGATGAAAGCAAGAATATATTTGATGCAGATACGCATTATTAGGTAGGTAATAGATAGGACAGGTACTGAAAATTTGATCCTGTGTGTTGGAGCTGTGGAGAACTTCAAGGGGGATGAGAAATCATCTTGTGTCAGAGAGGCAGCCTTCCTAAGAATCTGGCCTGCAGATTGTACATCACAGAATTTGTACCCAGAATTACCCTATCTACACAATGAAATATTTAGCTCCTTGGGGTGGATCTGTGGAGTCCAGTTGACATACATGGTCATTCATCAGGTTTTACATTAACTCTAGCCACGTCCTTGGTTATTTGTGGTGCTCCTGGCATGTATTTCAGTTTCATTTCACCCAGAAGGTGACTGCATGCAGTCAAAGACTGCTCTGAGATGTGAGCCAAGTGAGTAAAATGGGGATGGTTGAGAGTGTCACTTTAAAAGCACACTTCTGGCTGAAAATAAACTGCTAATGTACATGCACACAACAAGTACATGGGTCATGATCTTGTTGTACTAAAATCATCTTCTTAACTTACCTTTCCTTTTCAATGCAGACATATCAGGAAAGATGGCCTGTCAACTGACACCATCAGTCAGAATATTTAAATGTCAGTTATCACAAAGGTGAACTTTTCAACAGAAAGTACAGAAATATTTTTCCTGGAGAGCTGGAGTTTTAATCAGGTTAAAACTCAATGACTGTAAGGAGGGTCTCCAGTGTAACTTTCTGGAGTTTTGTACATTTTAAGATCAGAAAGAGGCAACTTTACTTTCTCTGTAACATGGACCTTAGATTTCACAGAGGGATCCTTGCACCGAGCCTCTTAAATACAATTAATGCTGCAAATGCTCTTTTCTTCTTTTCAGAACTCCCAGTGAAAGGCAAGATATTACTCTCAAAGGGACTCTACACCTGCTACCAAATACTGTTGCTACCAAATGTACAACCTGCATGCAAGCTCCAAAGTTTCTATTCACAACAAGAACATGGAGATTAGTAAGACTCAAGTATTCCTGGTGTAAATTTTTGATGTAATAAATGGAGGGGCTTTAATGAAAGTGATTTTGCCCACATTTTTATATTCATTGCACGTGCTAGTATGGATACAAGCAACTGTTTGTTTTATTAAATGCTGTGTTGAGTTTCCTTGAATTTTGAAATGAGATTCCAGGACAGAAGAGCATTACTTCACTATGTATTTTTTTCATATACACGTAAGACAGGTAGCAGGAAAATGACTTCAAGGACTGTCTCTCCGCCTGATGGATGGTGAAGATTCCAAGCTGTTGAATACACTGCTGAAGAGTTCAGAAGCAGAACTGCCTGGAAAATTTATTTTCTTTTATGGTGAAAGCCTAATGGCAATGTTAAGTTACCTTCAATTCAAGGGTCTGATTCACCACTCTATGGGTTGCACGAGGACCTTTCTGAGTAGTTTCAAAAGGCACTGGAGTGGGTCCTGGGAAAAAAAGCCTTGCAGGAAAGTGTAGAGACACTCTATGGCCATTGTATCTTCCAGCAATTGCTGCAAAATAAAATTAAATATACATACCCTGCTGATAGAGGCGGAACACAGTCAGTATTTCTCCTGAAGTATCCATTTCAGGAAACCTGCAGAGCCTTCAGATAATAGTTTGATATAAAATAACATTGAATTCACCCTTTCAGCTATAGATCACATTGACTGTTCCTGGATAGGCATGAATAAGCTTCCAGAGCACAGGAGTCTTTTTGATTATTGTCCAGAGATCTCAAGGATATTAATTTCTTTTTTGACCTACAGATCTTCCATGTCTAAACACCTCATGCAGTCAGGTTGATTTGAATGCTGAAATTCCAGCAGTGAAATTTGTGCATTTGGCTGCACAAATGGCCACATTATTGAAAGTGTTTGACCTGAATATCTATTTTAGGAAAATCTCCACAATATCTAATTGCTGGTTTTATCAGTCTTCCCTCTCATCTTCTAGTTGCAAATGCTTTGTTCAGTGGTGCTTTGCATATTTTATTTCACGCTTGCAGTATCTCATATTTATGTTAATATATGTCTGCACAAACAATTTAGTGGTACAGGAAAAATAGTCAGATACACAGCATAAAGATTTGCTTCTAGTTAGACTTCCTAAAATATTTTGGTACAATATGTTCTGCATTGCTATCTGGACATAAGAAAAAGTTTATCTGAAATATTGTTTAGGTGTCACTCAACTAACAATCCTTTCAGCTTGAAATCATTGACAGGGTGCTTTCTTACACCACCATTGCTGAAAACAGAAGTCTTTACCTGAGCTTTGATTTGTTACTATGGGTCTAAACTGGATGTCTTTAGGTCTGTAAAATTTCACCTGGAAAAGAGATGGATTGTTACCCTGCTAAGTGAGTTTCATAGCAGACATGCCATAAAAAATAGAAATTAGTAATGCAGAAATTACTATAAATTTGATTATTTATTTTTGCTTTTTTTTTTCCTGATTGGATTGTTTTTTCCTGTATTTTGACTGTTATCTTTATGTATGTGGATTTATTAGATGAATAGATAGACTTTATGTAACTGCCAGGAATAGCAATTATATAGGCATTTGCATTGGAGACTTCCCCTGTGGACCTGCTTTTATAGCAGCAGCTGATCTGAGCAGATGGAAATTAGAAGCCAGAGGGATACATGGAAAATCACACCGTGAGAAAACTCTGAAAAAGATGTAACCTGTCTGTTGGACTGTAAAATTGACTGGGGATGGCATGTGGCAGTCTGTCCTCAGCTGCCTAATTTATCCAGTCTGATTGACAATGCCATTAGATTGAGTAGATGTCCTTCCTAAGTATGTGTTATTATAAAAATTTTGAAGTAGCATAGAAGAAAGAAACATTCCAGCAACAGCAAAAGCTTCTGTGCTTCTCCTAGTTCCAAGGTGATGAGATCATAAGGAAGCATATCCATGTGTTTCTGTCATTCAAAGAGTCTTTGTATGTAGTTACACTGCTTTTGGGTGTGTGTATTGTTATATATCCTGAAAGTCAAATAGGTAACTTTTTTAGTTAATGCTTTTTTAATGCTTTTTTTTTGTATCTGATGTGGGCTGTTGTCCTTCAGGTCTGTGTACAAATAGAAAATCTGACCTGTGCTTTACAGCAAAAGCTTCTGTGCTTCTCCTAGTTCCAAGGTGATGAGATCATAAGGAAGCATATCCATGTGTTTCTGTCATTCAAAGAGTCTTTGTATGTAGTTACACTGCTTTTGGGTGTGTGTATTGTTATATATCCTGAAAGTCAAATAGGTAACTTTTTTAGTTAATGCTTTTTTAATGCTTTTTTTTTGTATCTGATGTGGTGGCTGTTGTCCTTCAGGTCTGTGTACAAACAGAAGAAAATCTGACCTGTGCTTATACAAAGAATGTGCTGTCACTGTGCTTAATCTTTCATGACATTGGAGAATTCACAAAGTTCTGCAAGTTCCATTTTTATGGTGCATGCAGCTTATATTATGCAAATAAAGCTGTGCTTTTCAAATACACTAATCATAAAGTTTATCCAGATGAGCTCTGTGTAAAAAAAGTAGCTAATCTCTTTCTTTGATGAACACTTCAAGATGCTCTTCAAAAGTAATTTGTAGGTGAAAGAGAAAGAAACTGGTGCTCACATAAGCATGAGAAGTATGGAGTTTTTTCTTGCTTGTTGTGAAAGATAAGAATAGCCAGACATTGCCAGCGATGGTTCAGCTTTGTATCTGTTTTGTATCTGAGCTGGGAAGAAGTATCAAATCAGAATGCAATATCTGCATACTGAAAAGTGCACTGTACACTTCTGCATTTTTGTCTCCTAGAACTTTTTGACAACTTTATAAGGGTGTGAATAAAATCATCCAGTGTCAAAACAAGATTTCAAAAAGAAATCTTTCACTTCTATTGTGTTTTTATTTGATAAGAATGTTTTGATTTGTCAGCAATTTGTCCTAAGATCTGATTTAAACCTACTCTCTTTCAATTTGAGCCCATTCTCTTTTGTCTTGTCACTACATGCTCTTGTAAGTAGTCTTGCCTCATCATTCCTGTTCTCCTCCTGTTCCTTTTCTGTGTATGATTTAGCTGTTTTTTGTACTTCCTTTTTATTTTCAGGTTCCCTTATTTCAAATTTCAGATACCAGAGAAATTATGTAACCAATTATATGATGTGATCTCCTCCCCTTAGATCTGTGTGAAGGAACATTCCAAATTAGTAGGAGAGAATTTACAAGTGAATTTAATTTTAAGACTTCTACACTATGATCTGTCACATTTCCACATCTAAGGTCAAGCTGTTCCTTCACCTCTGATGAAGTCTGTGGCTCAGATATTTATTTATTACCCGTATTTCTTGACGGCTGGAGTGAAAATGCTGTAGTTACATTTACTTTTGAGATTAATAGGTCCATTTTTCTTTCTGTACTAGAGACTGTGGTGTTTATTTAGTTTCATAATATGACAAGTGCCCATCTAAATGAGCAAGATACTTCTAAAGAATACTTAAACAAAATCAATATATTTTTAAAAAATCCCACAAACTGCAAAACCACATCACTTCATGTCTGTTTGCTTCAAAAGGCATTTTAACTCACATAATGTCTCCCATGAGGCTGAGAATGAAGTGGGTGACTCAGAGCATGCCAATGAGATAACTACAATTTTAATCTAGACTTCACCTACTTGAATATTACCATTAACAGCTATGTTATTGTTACTTAGTGGTTGCCTTTTGCTAATGGGTTAAGCTAGCTTTATGTATCAGATTTTAATATCTATAAATATCTGTTCAAAACAGTTTTCTTCTTCAGTCCTGACAGTGATGCCCATGCTGTGTCAGACAGGTTGGAGGAACCTGGAAGCACAGTCAGGATGTTTTAGTTCAGTAATTGTGTATATCAAGAGCACTGAAGACCACATGACAGCTCATTTTGTGATGAGGACTTCACAGAGCTGTGGGGGACACCTGCAAGGACTTACCTACGCAGAAGCCTTACCATTGCAACAGGTGTAGGAATTGGTACTAATCAAAATTCCATGATCTGGAATGATATGCCTGTTTTCAGTCTGTACAGAGCTGTAACATCAGTGCTATTAGTATTCCCCATGCCTATATAATAGAGAAATGAATTACTTTTTTATTCTAAAATCAAAATAGTCTCAGCTTATATACTGGCAGCGCTATACAATTGTCTCCATGGGAGCTTTATCAGTGCTGAAAGTGTTGGAGGTAGCTGCTGAATTCCAGTGAGATGTTCCAGTTTTCTGGAAATTAGTTGTTCTTTGTTCAGATTGTATCATAATCTCTTCAAATACAAATTAAAGTCTTCCAGAGAAGTAAAAATACTTATGGTAAAAACTTAAAAACATTTAAGACAGAAAAAATTGTGTTCAGGTATGGAAATCTCCCCTTTCCTTTTTTTTTTTTTTTTTTTTTTTTTTTTTTTTTTTTTTTTTAAGGAATGCTTTTTATGAGAAAGATGAGCCTTTGTCACAAAGGGTCATGAAAAATCCTCCAGGAAACTATCAATAAGTTCTGCAGTTTTTAAGGGGAGGCACTGTGAACTTGAACAGGTTGGAAGTTGAACTTGGTGTATGACTACTTTCTGCTCTGGGAACCTTTTATTGAACTGTGCCGCTTGCACTGCTAGGCAATTGCTCTTTTACTCCACTGATGGCAATCATGGCTAGCAAAAGATTAAAAGGCTGCCTAATCTTCACACTCCTGCCAGTGGCAATCAACAGAGAAAGGTGATGCAGGGTGTATGAGCTGAATAGGGAATGGTGAGCACTTTTCAGTGCTAATAGGGGCAAGCAGAGGAAAAAGGCACTCCACTTTGAGTGATATTAAACTGTGAGCTGCTGAAGAGTGCAGTGCTTTTGGGGTGCTGCTCCTGCTGACTGCTGGTGGAATTGCTGGGGCTGCCCAAGCAGGAGCTGGCTTTGCCTTTAGGCAGCTGCGACTCTGCCAGGGGCTGTGGAGGGGCAGCCCGGGGCACAGGGAGGGCAGAGGCAGCTGCAGCAGCCACAGAGAGGCAGTTTCTACCTGACCTGGCTTGAAACCACGCTGGGCTCAGGGGGTTTATTGCACCCTTTGCATTTGGCTGAACGTGCTCCCAGTGGGCTCCTGAGCCCTGTGCTGCAAAGCTCTGCCTGCAGAGCTGGCACATCTCCCTGCATCAGTCCCCACGTGTGCACTTCTGCAGTGAGTCTGGTGCACTGACAGCTTTACTACCTCACTGCCCAGCTATGGCTGGGTCCTTTGGCAGAGCTACCTCAGCCTTGGGCAGATGCCTAGCTGTTTTTATTGCTGAAAGGGACAATGGAGTATCCGGGGTAGGAGCACGAGATGGCTTTGTGTAAGCGCAGTCAAGGCTCTGGACTAATTCTGCAGGAGCTAACAAAAAGTAAATGTTTCCATCTGATTTACTACCATATGATGGTAGTAAAACATTTGGTTGCAACCCCTGGCTCTATAAACTTTTATCAACCCTGAAGCCGTGTAGACCTTGCAATGTATTTGTCCACTTAGCAGCAGCAGTTGATATAGGTGTTTGCTTCCAGCACGGGAACAAAGGTTGTTGATGATCTTTTGGTGACATTCTCATATTAATCCCTGCAGGAGACATGGTGAAAGTTGGCTTTAAAACAACAGTATAATTCAAAATATATTTCTAGGGCAGAAGAAGTGCCAGTGCTGTCAAGCAAATGGTGGGGTGTATGCAGCAGAATATACTTTTTGTGCAAGGTAGCAAAAACCAGAAGGCTAAAATTAAATTATCAAATACCCCAAACTTGCCTTGTTAGACAGGATTTCTACTTTTTCATTATTTTTCATGAAACTGTTTTATCTTGTGTTCTTTATTGTGCAGAGTGTCTTTTGAAGTAAATGAGTTCAGTTACTCTCTGTCTCCCTACCCCATGAGAAACTGTATTTACTGATGTGCATGACCTTGTCAGAATTTACGGTGCTGGCACAAGCAGCTGGGCTGTAGCCATAATTCTCTCCAGGGAAGGCAGAGGAGTTCAAGCGTTTGGGGTGACAGATAGGGCCATGGTGACTTTTCCTTCAGGAATAAGGAACAGCAGCACTGTCTCCTTCACTCAGTGCAAACACTTTTGGTTTAGGTTAAAGATGATGTCATTTAGAGCTTTCTATTGCCAGTGATTTGTTCCCTGAATTATTGCTATACTTACATGATTTTATCTTAACCCATTGCTAGCATGTCATCTTATTCTTCTCCTGGACAGCTGCCTATGTTAAGAGTAACAGAGGTTTTCTTCTGAGGATTAGAGCTTGCTGGAAGCCTCACAACAATTTCTTTTTCTATGAAATGTGTTGGTTTGTCAGAAAGCAATATGTTCTGTAGCAATATTTTTTTGGTACCTGAGAGTTTCCTTCTGGGTTCCAAGTTGATCTAAGAAAACATCGGAAGAGCTGTTCTTGAAGCCATTTTCTATTTATGGGATATAGAGCTTCAAAGTCTTCTTCTGCCCTCTCTTTTCCTACAAAGGACTCAGATCTTCAAAAGATGGGGTAGCCAAGTAATTATATTAACTTTTATTAAAAAATTAAAGAAAATAAATGAAGTTGTAATTCCTCAAAATTATAATAAATTTTCTCAGTTGTATTACTGCAGAAAGAAGCATTTCCACCTAAAAGCTGATTTAGTAACCTCTGTAAAGCCAAGTTTTTTACCAGTTGCACCATGGTAGCTCTTTCCTCTACATTCCCAAGGAACAGTTCTCTATGGAGATCTTCTTTCAGGACCCAGATTTTGAGACTGAGTTCACCATTACTCTGCTTTTGAGGTAATATGGAAGGCATATAGCTTATTCCCTCAAGGACCATCTGTTTTATAGCAATGCATTTTCTTAGGTGCTATGGTGGGCTGGAGTGTTTCTGACAGTGCCAGTGAAGCGCATGGTGGAGTCTAGGCAGATCCAAAACCTTCTGTGATAATATCATGTTGCCTTCACTCCATGTGCAGCCCATTTCCAGTCTTAAACACATTAGTTGTCCCATCCCTTCCCTATCCAGCAAAGCAGTTAAGCATATGCTTAAGTCAAATTGCTACCAGTCTGATTTAAGTGGCACTTAAACCAAGCACATTCTTAAATGCTTATATGGCTGTGGAGGGATTGAAACATGTGCTTATCGTTCAGTGCATGCTTGTACACTTTGCTGGATGGGAACTCTAAAAATGGAAAGGGCTAAAGCTATTTTATTTCATTGTACTAGTGTTCCTTCAGATATGCTGATGGCTGTTAGAATGGGACAGCTTAGTTCAGACTGAGTTTAATAGGATTGCTGCAACCTATCAACTTTATCAAGTTGATAAATATTTGAAGGTAGGAAATTCCACTGCTGGGGTGAATTTTGGAAGGTGTGGTAAACTACAGTCACTCTAGATGAAAGAATAGAATAAAACAATTAATTTAAAACGGTATTATTTTAAAGAAAATTTTATTCTGGACAGTCAGCAAGGTCTGAATAATATGATATAAAGGGATAACACAAGAAATTCATTTGTATCTTCAGCAGTAAACAAAGACTATGGTTTTCATCAAGAAAGTATGAAGTAAAGTAACTTCAGTCGTGTTTTGACTGGAAAAGTTCAACAATACCTGAATCAGTCATTTTCATCTAAGTTTTCATAACACAGAATCACAGAACCAAAGAATGGTTTGGTTTGCTCTGGTTTGGTTTGGTTTGGTTTGGTTTGGTTTTGGTTTGGGTTTGGGTTTGGGTTTGGGTTTGCTTTGCTTTGCTTTGGAAGGGACCCTAAAGATCACCTAGTTCCAACCTCCCTGGTGTGAGCAGGGAGACCTTTCACCAGAACAAGTTCCTCAAGAGTCCCATCCAACATGGCCTTTAACACTTCCAGAGATGGAGCATCCACAGCTCCTCTGGACAACCTGTTCCTGTGCTTCATCACCCTCAAAGTAATGAATTTCTTCCTAACATTTAATCTAAATTGACTCTTTCACACCAGGGCACACACACACACAAATGCATTATTTGTATTGTATATTATACAATACAATTGTATATACATAACATATTATAAATGTATAATATGTATAATCTTTGTATTATCTAATAAAAAACTATATTATTCACTTTGGACCCTCTGATAATATCTTGAAATGTATTCAAGCATTATAACCTGAAAAGTTAAATTATAAATACTTTTCATAATTACCTAAAAAGTTGTATTGTTTTTTTTCCCAGAAAGCTCTCTCTTCAGCTATTGTGGTCCTCCTAGAATTTCTTGTTTTTCCTTAAGGCTTTATCTCAGGATTAGAGTTAAGCTTAGTAAATAAGATTAAAAAAAAAAAAAAAAAACAACTCTCAAACCTTGACTTGTTAACAATGTATTTCTTGTAAAGGATAAAAAGACTACTGAATAAATTCAGCTTCAGAGAAGTGGGAGTCTGGCAGATTTAAACAAACTTTGTGGGAGCAGTTGGCATGCTGAGTCCTAGAGACCTCATCCAGAGGAAGAAAATTCTGGGCTAAGAGAAATGTCATGAATTTCAGCAGGGAGAAATGCAAAGTGAGAGGAACATTGCCTTTTACTAGTGCTGCTGGGGAGCCAGTTGAAGACCTTGTTTGAAGGACCTGGAAGGATAATGAGTGCCAAATTCAAAATGAAGCAGCGGGGAGCATTTCTATGGTCAAAACAAACTTCATGCCATTTATAACTGGGAAAAAACCCAGTTATGTTCATGCAGTCATTTGTAGACTTTTTTTCTTAAGCACCTGACTGAATTCTACACAACAATGAGTGTGTGAAATTAGCACTACCATTCAGAATAATAATTCTTATTAAGTAGGAGTTAATAGAGCAGGTTGATATGTCACAAAAATTCACACAGCATTTTCATGCAATGGAGATATTTGATTACTGTATGTGGTATCAGATCTGATACTAATCAACATTTTCATCAATGGTCTAGAAGAATCATGAAACCAAAATGAATTTTCAAGATGACACTGGCATTACTACATTGGCAAATGAACAGTGGAAAGGTCATCTAGTCCTCCTGATCACTTGCTAGTTTAGGTCTTTTTAATATTAGAATTCTTGCTGCAGTTTAAAGCAAATATACATACACCTAGAAAAAATATGTTAATTCCACAACTTTAAAAAATGGCGTTTTATCTCAGTTCCAGTGACCTTGAAAAGAAAAATAGCTTGAAAGTATGCAAAGAAAAATGTGAACCTTGAATATATTATTAGGGAAACACAAGTAAGATACAAATGACTATATCAAAATGGAGGTGGGAGTCTGAGTTGATTTCATTGAGTGTGAGACATTATAAAGTTATTAGAAATTCTTTTATAAAATGTTGGGGTCCATAGTTTTCAAAGGGAAAGTAAATACTACAGTTATGGAATTTATTGAAGAACTTGAGAACACTTCCATTAAATAATTAAATATATAAATAAACTTAAATCTTAAAGTTTAAACTGAAATACTTCCTTGAGATATTCCTTATCTTTTCATTACTGTTCTTAAGTACCAAAGTGAAGACAGATATGAATACAATAAAAAAGGTACTGGTTTTGAACAGTGTCTCCACCCAGAAATTGCCCTGCTGACGTAAAAATGTTATTGCTGTGGGGAGATAGACAATGCTGTTTGCAAACACAGTCAAGTGACATGAAGCTGAGGTATAGAAAACCCCATATATAATTTTAATTGTTCTTTAGCCTTGTGTGTTGGAAAAGTAGAACATCTATGATTAAATAATGACCTGTGATAGAGACCCTCTGCAGAATATGCTTAAGATTCCTGTCCTGCTGTGGGGAAGATCAAAGCACAGCAGTAACCTGTGCTTGAGTAGATCCCTGATATACAGGGAAAAAAACTGGAAAACCAGCAGGTTCAGTGATCCTCAGCATGGACTGAGATCCACAGTGTCAGCATTCCCTCTTGTGTGCCACTGTCCAGGTGCTGCTTTGGGGATCCCTCAATTACAAGATAACAAAAATAAAATTACCCTTCATTTGTGTTTTTTGTGGCTGTTCCTGCCCCCTGCCTGTGCAAGCTCACACAATTTTCTCTCCGAAATGTTTTTTCTATGCTCTGAATATAATAGAGGAAGTGTTTTACAGTGTTCAGCTCTGCTAGATTCTCCTCTCTAGCTATTTTCTCATCAGGAAAGGGTTCTTTAGTCTAGGGGAGAAAAAAAATAGAGCAGATGAAACTGGAGCCAGAAAAATTCAAAAGGTTAAAAAAACCCCATTTTTAACAGCTAGATGGACTAGATCAATTGTAAAAGAAAAAAATGAATGAAAAGTTAAGAGACATAGTGTCCCATTTCTCATTTCCCCATTCAAGTCTGCATGTATGTTGAAATCTGTGCTTTAGTCAATGACATCTAATTCTTCATTAAGCACCAGTAAGTGAGCTACAGAAGGGTGACTTAGTGAAAATAATTTATGACATCCAGAGATTCAGAATAAATTATCTTATATAATAATACTTTATTTATAATATGGTCATTATTTTATAGTCAGAGCAAGCCTTGAACAGTATAAATCTATTATTTCAGCTGCCATTTTCTGCCTGCTAATATCCCACCATGTCTCTGCAACTGAGATACCTTTCAATGTTTTACTGATCAATCACCAAAGTAGTGTTCCTCAAGCATTCTTATAAATAGTAGAAAGGCCTCCTGGTTATGTTTTTCATCACAGGGTTCCAAATTTCCACCAAACAGAAAATATCAACATTTGTGTACAGTAATAATAATCTAAAAACAAACTATACAAAATCCTCTTCTTATTAACAAGCTGAAACATGATTTCCCCATAATTATGATATCTTTTCAGTAGAAATAAGAATGAAAAATAAAGAAATAAAAATAAATAGTTTCAATAAAACAGAAACAAACAAAAAAACCCCCAAAACCATATTATGCTGTAGTACTTAAAATTCATGTTTTAAGCACCTTCACCAGCTTTTGCATTTCCAATTGCACCAACCCTTTTATATCATAATTTTTTTTCCATAAATATGTGGGCTCACATTTCCTTGGGGGATTGATGGCCTTGGTGTGTTCAGTACTGAAAGTGGTTCTAACTTAGCTTGGAGAGAATCCTTGCCAATATTTTGTGAGCTCACTCTTTTTTTTAATCCTTCAATTTTCAAAGGACTTGATCAGATCACACTTGCCATATCCTCAGATCAATCTGACTGATTTATTTTCTGATACTAGACAAGCATGATTTTAGACCAAATATGATTATCATGTAATAATTAAAATTTCCATTGACCTCTAAAAGCAATTGCAAAAGAAATCCATAAAATCATTACTGGAAAGAAAGGTTTTTTACTTTTTAAGTTCAAAGAATATTTACAAATGAGAACTCCACAAGACTAATACCTTGTGTGTGGTACCTTGGTATTGATACTGGAATCATACTCAACAGAGACTGAAACTGAAATGGCAGTCACATTTTGTGACTTAATATATGTGGAAATGTCTTCAGTAGTTCCTTTTGTAATGTCAAGTTTCAGAGAAATATTTCAAAGCTAGATTTCACTGATCCTAGTCTGGGCTATGTACATTTATAATGGAAAGCATTTTGGCTCTTTTTGTTCAGAAATATTGAAAATCCATTTGGACTCAGATCATAAAAATATCATACGTGATAGAAATTCTTGTATTTTAGTTGCTGTTTAAGACTGTGTGAAATATGTACCAGTGATAGCAATGCATTTTTCAGTATTGACTGTTTGAAATCTCATATTTGGAGACTTTCTAAATTTGCACTGTTTCACAACAGTGAAAATTCTTCCATGGGTAAAATTAAAGCCTGCATAGTGCTTTTGCAACACAATAAATTGCTTATTTTTATCATGACTCAGGTACAATATCTCTTTGTTAATCAGATATTCATATTGAAAGAATTATTTTTTTTTACTCTGCTGCATCTCTAACAATATTTCTAAGTCATCTGTGTTCTCTATATTTTCTCTCCCATATAGGTGGAATTCTTCATTCTCCCTTCAGTTTATTTTTCCTGAGCTGAGCTATTTAATGTAGAAAAACTCAGATGTCAACGGATGAATGTGATCATATTCCTGTAGTCACAAAATAAGATTCGATATTATTTTCTTAGTGATGATATGGAAGGGTCAAATTTTTAGATGTGAAGTAAAATACTTCCATTATAACTAGAGTTGTTTGAGTAAATGACTAATACAAAGTCTAGCAATGTGAAATGGAATATGAGATATAATTTGGCTGTCTTTGTTTATTTACTCCCAGTGGGGCCTAAGAGTGCTTTTTGGTTTGAATGGTTTCATTACACCAATTTGAGACCTATCCAGCTTCTTTTGTGGCAGTAAACAGTACTATCTTCTGCACCTTCAGAGATAAATTTATAGAACTGTAGAATCATAGAATGATTTGAGTTGAAAAGCATCTTAAAGATCATCTAGTTCCAACTCCCTGCTATGGACACGGACACCTTTTAGTAGCCCAAATTGCTCAGAGCCCCATCCAAGCTCCCCTTGAGCATTTCTGGGGGTGAGACACCTACAATGTCTCTGGGCAACCTATTCCAGTGCCTCACCACTCTCACAGGAAAGAAAAATCGTCTTAATATCTAATCTAAAGTTTTCAGTTTAAAGATATTCCCACTTACTCTATCACTCCATACCCTCAAAAAATTCTGTCTCCAGCTTACTTGTCGGCCTCCTTTAGGTACTAGAAAGTGCTCTAAGGTTCTCCCTGTAGCCTTCTCTTCTCCAGGCTGAATAAACCCAATTCTCTCAGCCTTTCTGCATAGGAGAGGTGATGCAGCCCTCTGATCTTCTTTGTGGCCTCCTCTGGACTTTCTCAAACATGTCCATGTCCTTGTGCTGGGGACCCAGAGCTGGACACAGCAAGAGCAGAGTAGGGGGACAGAATCCCCTCCCTTGCCCTGCTGGCCACGCTGCTTTTGATGCAGCCCAGGATACAATTTGCTCTCTGGGCTGTGAGTGCACACATTGTCATGTTGAACTTCCCACACACCAACAGCCCCAAGCCCTTCTCCTCAGGGCTGCTCTCAGTCTTTTTTCTACCCAGCCTGCACTTGTGCAGCTGCATCTCTTAATCAGCAACATGCCTAGCCTAAATTTTAGGCCTGCCTAAATCACTCACACGTCACTAAAAATGATCATTACCAGGCTTTTAACCCAGAGGAATATTTCTGGAGTTCTCAGCACACAGGCTGGGTTTCCTTCAGTATTTGCCTCTAGCAACCTTATATAACCTTATATAAGGTTAACTGAGATTATATAATATTATATTATATATTAGATTATTAATATTATTATATTATATATTATATTATATTAATTTATATTATATTATATTATATTATATTATATTATATTATATTATATTATATTATTAATAATATTATATTATATTAATTCTATTCTATTCTATTATATATTATGTGGTCACACACTGCTTTGAAAGCCCTTCTCCTCAGGGCTGCTCTCAGTCTTTTTTCTACCCAGCCTGCACTTGTGCAGCTGCATCTCTTAATCAGCAACATGCCTAGCCTAAATTTTAGGCCTGCCTAAATCACTCACACGTCACTAAAAATGATCATTACCAGGCTTTTAACCCAGAGGAATATTTCTGGAGTTCTCAGCACACAGGCTATTATATGATATAGATAATGCCTTTATTGTCTCTGATTTATTTTCTCTCCGCTTCTAAAATGTGCAGAAAAGTTGTCAGATATTGAACGAAAGAACTTGCTGGATTACATGCAACCAATATACAATATACTATATTAATTATATTATATTATATTATATTATATCATATCATGTGGTCACACACTGCTTTGCAATCAGTTTTGAGCCTGGGCCTCAAATTGCTGATTTGCAGTGTTTTCCTATTTAATAAAGATATAAGTGTGAAAAGCTGCCATTCTTTTCCTAGTTATCTGTCTGGAAAACTGTTCTTTTGCTTACTAGGAAGTCTCTTCCTCACATTCCTGCAGCTTTGAAACCACTTAATGTCCAGCAGATTAGATTGTTTGCACATCCTAATACCTCCTACAGACAGGAAATTTGGTCTTTCCATTAATGTGCTATATAATTTTTTTCTGCACAAACTGCCATTCCACGAGCAGTTGTTCTCCCAGTGGAGATGTGGCAGAAGGACTGTCATCTTCCTGTTGAATAACATAACACTGTTTGAATCTGGAGTTTAATGCTGGGAACTCCCCATGTGTGGGGATGCGAGGCTTGACTCCATTTTAGAAGGCTGGTTTATTATAGTATGATATACATTATATTAAAATACTACATAAAAACTATACTAAAAGAACAGAGATAAAAGATCATCAGAAGGCTTGAAAGAACAAGAATAGAATGCATAACAAAATCTTGTGACTCTCAGAGTCCGATGCAGCTGCATCTGTGATTGGCTCTTAATTAGAAACAACCAACATGCACCAATCACAGATGCACCTGTTGCATTCCACAGCAGCAGATAGTTATTGTTTACACTACTTTCCTGGGGGTCCTTGCTCCTCAGGAGGGAAAAATCCTAGCAAAGGATTTTTCATAAAATATCATGGCTACAGTTTAAAGAGTTTTTCTAATAAGGGGCATAATCCTTTATCTTTTTGCACTGTTTGCATCTTGAGGCCTGAGCTCTGTATGCTGCTGAGGGCTTGTGCATATTTTGTTTTGAGCAGATGGAACTACTCAGAGTGCATCAAGTTAAAGACATAGACAATTCTTTTCAGGATCCAACCCCTGAGAGGACTCCTGACATCTTATAACCTTCTAGCTTGATTGCTCTCCACCCTGCAGAGCGCCCATGGGACTTGCACACTCTTCTAAGCATTCCACACAGACATTTCCAATTGATGCTTGCTCCTTGGCTTTCTGTAATGAAATATGCTGTTGAGTTCAGACAGGGTGAGAGATTTCAGTGTTGACATGGTTGGGAAGTCTTGAGACTTGCCATCTGCTACTCTGGTAGTGATAGCTTTGAAATAATAATAGAAGTTTTTAGGAGTGGAAAGATTTTAATTTATAATGGCAAACTGATGTCAGAGGTGGTAGACTCTACCAGACACAGAAAAGCTGTAATTAAATGATTATTTGACTTTATTACAAAGGCAGAGTATTTTAATGCATTCTCGGGGTCAAGGGTTCAAAATGCATTCTGAGATCCAGAGGGCAAGGATCTGTTTTGCTGTGCTTAAAACAGGCAAGCTGAAATCTCATTAGAACATAAAGGTGCTGTATCAAGTGAAACTAAAGATCATCTAGCTCACTGATTCCAACAGTCGCCTGGTGTGCATGTCCATGTCAGGAGCTGAGGATCTCCTTTTGACTCTTTTGTGATACAGTTAGTGGTTTTCTCATAATCTAGCTAAAATTCTTTTACCTTTTTTGAGGCAATAGACAGAAGTTGTCAAAGACAGAAGTCACATTGTAGGTATAAGAGAACAGGCAGTGACAGGATCAGAAGAAGAGCAAAAGGAAAAGTTTAGGAGCACAAGGTAGGGGGAAAGAAAACAAAAGTAAAAAATAATTAAAGTAATTCAACTTAATTTTTCCGACTCACTCAAGATACTGTCAGTCCTTTTGTCTCAACTCACCTTGGCAGAGCTCTTCCTCCATTGTCATAGAACTCAGGATCCCAGGCCTTTGGCTTCTCCCATTTTCAAAACTATTTTGTTTATAAGATCTTTTTTTGTGGGAAACCACAAATTTATTTATACGCACACATATACACAGAGAACCATTAGAAGTGGGGTAAAAGCAAAATCATCTAGCAGATGTGGACAGAATTGTTTAACTATGTCTCTGTAACCTTTTACAGAGAAAATGGTCAATCTAGAGTCTCAACATTTTTATTTACAAATTGTTAAAGTTCTGATAATACAAGTATCTCTACCCTCTTTAGTGACAAATCCTCATAATTTAAAAATAGTTCAAAAGAAAAATGCTGTAAGCAATTGAATCCTTTTCCATATTTTAATCATTTAACTTTCAAATGACTAGAGGGTTGCGCTATAGATCTAAAGATCCCATTCCTGAAGATGACTCATATATGAGTAAATATAACCCTACAAGATATTAGTTCTGAGATTTTTAATTAAAAACAAAAAGGAAGAAATTACTTCCAAAAGTAAGTGTTAGTCTCATTAAATCACAATCTTAAAACTTAGGATATGCGAGCATTCTGACTATAGCCTATGCCCATCTAATTGATTCTCCTGACATTAATTATAGAATCTTGGGATTTATTAACTTTTTTTTTTTTCTACACAGGAAAAAAAGCCATATTTGCATAGGACAAATAAGTTTCAGGGACAGTTCTGGCTAGGCAAACAAGTATCTATTAAGAGAAACACACCTTACCTCACCCTCCGTAAGTGTTCTGAAGCTTCATTTTTTTAATAAGTAGAAAGAATAAAAATGTTCCAAAGACATTACCTGAAGAAAAACCCTAAAGAAATTAATCATGTTGTCCCTGACTCATGATTTAAATTATATGTACAAAGATGTACAAAGCCCCTCACTGAAAAATGTTGATAAACAGAAATAATTAATCTCTGTTAACAAAGTGAATGTTGCATCACATGTGTTAAATGACAAAGCAATTACAGGTTGTTTAATGATGTAGAAATATAAGGGACTGTAGGCAATCCTGCTCAAGCAGCTTTAATTCTGTCATTTCTTAATATCTGAGCATTTGATTTTGCAACCTTAAAGTTTGTTCCACTCCTCTGCCTTTTTTTTTTGTCACTTAATGTGCATGGAAAAAGGACCTTTACCATACAGACTTGTGCCATGATTCCAAATTAGTGACAATTTATGGTGAATTTTATAACATTATTAGAAATAAAAGCTGGTTAGCATCAGAAGTAAAAGATGGCCTAGAAAAGTCATTATACGAAGCAGGGCAGAGTTTTAACAAATAATATTCATACTGTACGTCAGATAAGATGTGTCTCCAGAGGCAAATTAATAAATGTTCTGATGAACATACAGTGTTTTTTCCAGCCTTTCCCCATATTGCCTTCTCACATTTAGCAGTAGGTAAGTAAGAACTGAGATTTAATTTGGTCTTTCAGCAGAGTCCAGCTACTTCTCCTGCATCACTATTCCTTGTGGCAGCACTGACTTGATGGAACTCTCCTTTAAAAGAAAGAAGCCTGCTCCAGAGTCTGTTTTCTCATGACCTCATTTTTGCAGAAAATTTATTTCTTCATAGTTCTCAAAAACCTGGGTTTTTTTCCTTCAAAAGGTGGAAATTTGAGGTACCAAACTGCAATAGCCCCTTGAGTGCAGCATGGTCCTCCTGCCAGTCAATCAATATAATGATATGTCACTGTAGCCCAGCAACTGATGCAGCCTTGGTGGAACATCCACAGGCAAACAGCATGCAGTCCTCTTAATGTGAAAGGTCTGAATGCAACACAGAGAAGCATTTGAAATTAGAGTATTTTCCACCTGGTAGGAAAAGCTGGATGGGTGGAGAGATGGGCTAAACATCACTGAAAATGTCTGCTCTGTTAAGAGGCACACTTCTCTCCCAGTCTTTGAGAACAATATATCTCAACTCCAATTAAAACAACAGTGTGTTTCTCTGCTATAAGCAGGGTGTCCTTCATTTCAATTACAGACTCTAACAAGGCAAGTCTGTTGATGCAAAACAGAAGAAAAAAAATCATGCAGCAGAAAAATTTCAATATCTTAATGGGGACCCCTGCAGTTTTGATTCAAGACATTTGTTCAGCAGAACCTGAATCACGAGCTCAGGATCATGTCCTGGCACCACAGTAAGGTTCAAATATAACTGATGGATCAGAAGAACTATGTTTCCCTACTGCTGTTTCCTTTTTGCTCTGCTTAACATAACTTTATCCCAGGGATGTGGCCTGAATATATGTTCTTCACAATGTCTACATGCAAAACTTGATTATGTAAGGTAGAATGGAGGTTCTTGGGGCCAAGAGAAGTGAATTTATTAGGTTACAGCATCAGCATCTGACTTAGGCAGGAATATAGAGGTCTGATTTGAGAGACAGGAAATCAATACAGAAGAAAATAATTCACTGATTCCTTAGGAATTCTTTGCTACAGTTGTTAGACAAGAGACATTTTCCCTGTTATATATTATTATATTATTTTGTTATATACATATGCTAACATCAAATATTTAAAATTGGTATTTTTGCTGATTATTTCCCAAAAAACATGTGTATAACAGCCTGGTTTAAATTACCCACATGGATGATGGGTGGAATCTTCCATTAATTATAAAAATATTTAATTTTTGGGTTTATGGAGGTCGGTATTTAGCTCCCTTGCTTCTCTCTGATGAGACTCCATCAGAGTTCCTGCATCCAGCTCTGTCACCTACCATGTAAAAAAACCATGGATATGCTGGAGTGATCAGAGGGCAGCAACACCTCTCCTATGATGACAGGCTGAAAGAGTTGGGGGTTTTCAGTCTGGAGAAGAGAAAGCTCTGGGGAGATTTTATGGCAGCTTTCAGTAGTTAAGAGGGCTTATTAAAATGATGGGCACAAGCATCTTATCAGGACCTGTTGTGATTGGATGAGGACCCACAGTTTTAAACTACAAGAGTGTATTTATAAGGGATATATTCATATAAGGGATATTTTCAGCTGCTTGCTTGTGCTTCTTCCCGTCAGGTTAACATATCTGATAAGTGGTTTTCTTGTTCACCTTACAGAGCTTTGGGTGTAAATTTAGATGCCTACTTCCCAGTGTTTGCCTGATGAGCCTACAGAAACCTGAAGACAGAGAGGGAAAAATTATATAATATATATACACATACATACACACACACACACACATACACATATACATGTCCACATGGACAGTGCGGTGGAATTGACAATTGCTCTTTTTGGATTGTGGAGATTCTAATTATGACCAGGATAAAAGACCAACTGGCTCAGAAAGGCTACATCATGTCTCAGAGTCTACTTAGAAACTTTTTTGAACAGTTTTATCCCTGTGTGGAGAAAGCAAATTCATTCATTGCAAAACTATATGTCAGGGAATGAGTGCCTTCAAGTGGCGCCACAGTAAGACATGCAGTAGTGCCTGACAAAGGCTACGGGGTAGTACTTGTATAGACAGGGAGACAAGAAGTCTGCTTCCCAGGAAAATGAGAGGACCAGTCCCTGAGAAAGAACTAAAGGGAACTAAAGTGCTTTTGAAGAAGGTTGAAAAAATCTTGCAACCTAATGCCTGGAAAGCACAGAGTTCTCTGAAGCACTTTGAATGTCAAAGTTCTCCTTCTGTTCTGTGTTGTAGTTTGTAGTTGTAGTTTGTAACAATTAAAACTAACAGTAATATATCACAAAAACTTGTGGAACAATATTTATGGCTGTTCTACATAGTTATATTTCCACTAGGCAAATCCTGGTATGTCTTGCAGCTGTAAAAATGCAACTGTCGTTTTATTATCCCCGTTACAGAACATCCTTCATTATTTATAGAGATTGTGTTTGCAAAGACAAATGACTTCTGTTCTTTCCAGAAGCAATAACAAAGTGATAACACTTTTTGTTAACAACAACCAATTTCTTCCTTACCCCCTGAGCTTGCTGCATGCTCATCTAATCGTGTGGTTTCATAGGTAGTTTGACAGACTGCACCATTGTATTTATTACATGTCATAGGTTAAGGATGGTTTTTTGTCCACTTCCATTTTCCACTCTAATTATGGTGGTAATAAAGCATTTCTTGAAATTAATTCAGCCATGTGTTTTGGATGTAATTTTTCAAGCAGATACATAAATACTTATGCTAGTATATGTATTGTTTTAGTAGAATATATCATCTTCTGAGAGATCACAGTCATCACACTTTGAAAAATAGTGATGTGGGCTTAATCCTTAAACTGTTGTCTTTATCGGACAAACATTCAGAGGAGTTCTTTGATGTATATTACACAATGATTATTCACTATAAAAAGCATTATTTCTTAATGACTTTGCATAACTTAGACATTAATGCTATGAAGCTAATTTTCAAGCTTTCAAACACTCATTCTCTGATAATGTTTCCTACTTGTGAGCCTCAAGGAGGAGCTTCTGCACAGTATTCTAATAATCTCTAAAAAAATGACAGCAGAAAAAAGCAGAAAAAAAAATCATGCAAAGAATCCAAGGATATACTGAGCAGAATTAACCGTGAGAAATATATTTCCTTTTTGGGGAAAGGCAAGTGGAAGCTGAAAGAAAGAATTTTAAACAAACAGGGACCTGGATGTTGCCTAAGGTTTACTTTGTTTTGTGTCTTTAAAATAAAATGCATATTTTTAGATCAGGAGCATAGTTTATGCTTTGAGCCACTGCTAAGTGCATGAAGGATTACATTATTCAGTGATAGCAAAGTAAATATTAATTTGCACAAGGGCTATATTTTAGGCAAGGCATCAACAGAGCAGAACAAGTGGAATTTTACAGTAATTAGAAAACATAGCAAGTCTACAGTGATGAAATGTGAATTTTTCAGTGGACTTCAGAAAAATGTTCATGCACAATGTACAAAAAAGCCAGTCTTGACAGCCATGCTTGACAGTAAATCTAATGAATGGAAATTGGATCATAAGGATGGATTTAGCTTTAGCTTTGCTATGACTTTGCTGTGTATATGATAGGGAAGAGAACAGGGATAATGATATTTTATTCTGTTTTCATCTTTGATTGCAGAACTCAGAAAAAATTACTACATTTCTAGTTGTATTTTGTTGTATCAGTATAAAAACATTGTCAGTTTAGACATGAAGATAACGACTGTAAGTCTAATAACTAATTTTTCCTTGCCAATGCCTAGCTGTTGTGTTTGATAGAATCTGCTTGGAAATCAGTTCCCCTCTTTTCCTGTTTAGGTGTGATAGACACACCCAACCCTTGTTTAAATGGTGTTCTAGCAATAGAAATGGACTGAAATTGTTCCATGTTTTGCTTTGGAATTTTCAAACCTGTCTGCCTAGTCCAAAGTAGATTCCACATATCTGCTGAAGCATGAGGTGCAATTAAGCAACAGTGCTGCTTTTCAGATGTTCTGAGCTAAGGTCTGTACAGAATCTTATCAAATTAACAAGATTATTTTACAGAAGTCTATGTTTTTCAGTAATGTTGAAGGTAGCAATAATTAAAACTGATATGTTTATGTCATTAAGTCATTAGTCTGAACCTAAAACCAGAAAAATACGGCGGAGTCCTAAACATTTAAGGTGAGATTTATCAGACTGAGAAAAGAGTTGTGCTGTTGCTATTCAGGTGCTACAGCATTTTACCAGGGACTGTGAGTGTATCAGATTGAGTCAGTAGTTGTCCAAGGTCCCTTGAGTACACGGTACTGGCAGATGTGTGTGGCTTACTGCATCTTCCCTCATCGTAGGGTGCTACTGCTGCCTGTCAGAGATCAAAGCAAAGCCAAGCTGTAAGAGTACAGCAATCCTTACATTTCCCATTTTCAAGAGTCCAAAGGTATCCTTGTCTTCTGCTTCAGGGCAAAAAACTGCCTTTGAGAAATCTCCATGTCCTTTTTTCCCCTTGCTCATGTATTATGAGTTCCTGTAAGTGGAACCCAAGGTTCCACAATTGTGACAACCAAGTAATAGCACGTAAATAGGTGTTAACACAATAGGTGTTTGGAGTGTTAAACCTGGAAAGAGTGATTTTTTTGAGATATGGGAGCTTTTCTAAAAATTTTGAATTATTTTCCCCATGGGATATTTGGGTTAAAATCAGGGACAAAAGGGAAATGAAGATTCAGTGTAGAAGGAACTTTTTTTCTGACAATAGAGAGCCTACAAGACATGCTGTGTGTTTGGTATAAGTTATGGTGAAAATGAGTAATTTTATGATTCTCAGCATTGAATTTAGCTTGTATTTTAAGGATCTAACCATCTACTTCTAAACAAATGGAAAAAAAAATTAAAAAGCCCAAACAAAACAACAGAAAAAACCCAACCAACCAACCAACAAACAAACAAAATCTAACCAACCAACCAACCAAGAACCACAACTCAAATAAAACCAACCAAAAAACCCAAAACAATCAAAAAATCCCACCAAAACTGCTAGGGGTTTACAGTGAAGTAAGGCACAGTAGACTCTCAAGGCTATTCTTTTACCAAATTTTCTAAACAAGAAAATACAAAGGATTTTTGAAATTAAGATGTTGGAATAATGGATTGAGACTTTAAAAATGCAGAGGAGGCAATTCAATTACTGAAGCCTTGGAAACCATTAAACAAATATGTCAATCTTATTCCAAGAGGAAATAGGGGAATGCTTTAAAATATGAATAGACTCCTTTGGGGTTTAATTGCAAATCATCTCACCTAGAATACAATGAAGGTTTATTTTGGAAATATTCCTAGTACTGAGTCATTTGGACTATTCACTTAAGATATCTGGAACATTGCACTGTAATTTCCAACGTTTAAAAGTTATAACCTGCGGCTATTTTAAAACCAGTCTTGTTAAGATCTTATTTTCCTTTTTATACTTGACATAACTGGAGGCAAAAATGTAATTTAATCCTATGTATCTTTGTGGGGGGAAGACGGTGTGTGTGACTAGAGGGTTAAATAAAGGTTATGCTGTACCAGCTTCACTCCTGCAAGAAAATGTGGGTTTTTCTAATGAGTGCTCAGCATGGTCCAGTGAGAATTTTCAATTCCCAACCACTTACACTGCACTTTGTCGCCAAAACAAACCCTGCAGACTGGAGTGTAAAAAAAGATAATTTGCTGAAAAAAAAAAAAAAACACAAGAGATATTAGAAACAAAAGCTGCTCCCTCTTTCCCAGCTGCTCATCTGTACCATGATATAGCAAACCAAAGCCCTGCCTTTCTCCAATATTACAAGCAATTTGTGAATCTCAATTCAACAGAAATGTACAGGCTAAGGTTTTACAGCTGTCTCTACTTTATATCTTTTCAGTGCTCCCTATAACACTTCTGTGTGTACAGCTATAGTACAGTTAGCATGAAAACAGCTTTCATCACATAGAAATGTAACATCTCCATTTGGGGCTGATGAAGGTTTTTCTCATTACAAACTCAACTTTATTTTCTCCTTCTTTGCCCTATAATTTGTTGTTTAGACAGTTTGAAAATAGACACAGCATGCTGTTGACTGCACTTAGGACTGCTAGGGTGAAGCTTTATTCTTTGCAAAGCCAACCATTAAGATTTGCAGGAATTACAGTCATGATTTTTTATATGCTTCTGACCCAAAAAAATTTAGGGCTCCTTTGGTATGAGCAGAGATCATGACTGCCCATCAGATTTGTTTTGGCTTGTCAAAATATCTCTTCTCAGGCAAACTAATAAACTCTAATTTAAACACTCTGTGTCATTCCCCTCTGCCTCAAAACAAGTTTCTCAGATAGTCAGTTGTGTCCTGATAAATTTCACTATTCCATGGAAGAGCACAGATGGGAACTGTTCCTGTACTTCCAAGGTGGTTTTTGTCTTCTACATTTGTCCCTGGAATACAAGAGCAAGTTTTATATCATAGAGAGGACAAGAATGTCAGGAATTGCTTGCATTGTGTCAGGAAATGTCTTGAATCTTTGATCTAGAAACTATCTTGGTTATTTGTGTCAATTGCTGCCTTCATCCTCCAGTAATCCATTGCTCTGCATTTAGGATTATTCATGGAACAGAGATGTTATCCTATGCAAAGGAGAGAAAATTTAACCTCTAATTTATAAAATTAATAATACTTGGATATTAATCCAGTATCTTCATGAAAATGATAAATCAGTTTTAGGAATATAGAAAACTGAGTAAAACCAATATTTGTTTCTTAGTCTTTTAACACATAGATACCTTGAAAACAAAATAAGCTTTTATGTAATATGGCATTTAAAATGATACATTCAAAAGTGAAATGTGTAAGATGTCAGCAAGAATTTGAGATTATTGGGTTTTCTCCTCATATTTCAAGAACAGGTTCTCTCTCACACCTTCTGCACAGAGACAGACTTAACTTCTTGAACCCCTTCCAAATATTCCTTTCTGTCCTCTGTTCTTCAGCATCTATCAGACCATAAACCTAAACTACTGTCGTTCTTGGAGACATCCCTATCTTTATTACATAAAACTCTAAATTCCTAACGGATTCATTTCTACAAACAATGGATATGAAAAAAAAAAAAAAATCTATGTAACCATGTTTCCTGCTGATTGGTGCTTTTGTCCATCTAACTTTCAGAGGCTGCTGAGCAGCAAGAGCTGATTCTGCAGTCGATTTATATGTAATTTTTATCTATCTTTTTGTTATCCTTTTCATCCATAGCATAATTGCCTTAAAAGATCATTTCAGTACATATTTAGAAGTTACACTTTTGATTTACAGTGACAATGAATATGGCTGTTTCTTTATATAAGCTAATTAATCTACCATAAAAGAAGACAAATACATATATATATATATATATATATATATATATATATATATATATCATATTTTGTACAAAAAGATTTTCTTTTTGTAAAGTATATTTTCTGTGTGGAAAAGGCTGCTCTTTTTCCCTGTCCCTTATCTATATTGGATAGCCCATTAAAATGCAAAGCACAGATTCTTGGAATAAATAACATGTAACTACTTACCATTTTGATATATCGCATGAAAGAAAAATCAAATGTAATCTAAGGATCCACTATCATGGACTGAGCTGAAAAATGCCATGCCTCATTTAAACATTTTGATTTCTATGTTAAAAATTAGAAGGTCTCTTGTCTTTTTATTTTTAACAATGAGCCATGTTTTGCTAAAATATAACATTAGTTGTCAATACATGAGCAGTCATAAGATAGGGTTTAGCAATTCTGCCAATTTAATCTATATTTTTCATTTAATATATGAACATATAATGTCTGTTCTAATTTCTAGGTTCCAGGCATGATTAAAAATAAAGCATGTAGAAAAATTCCTTCCCTTCCCTTCCCTTCCCTTCCCTTCCCTTCCCTTTTTCTCCTCTTCTACAAAAAATCAAAGTTTTAGCTTAAAAATTAGTTTAATCTGAAATAAATATTTTGACAAGATATTCTTACACCACTGGGAGAAATTAAATCTTCACGTGAAATGAAGTAGGGAAAAACATTCTCAAGCCAGAAAGACTTGGAGAGAAAAGCCATGGCATGTTTAAGAAGTTAGCTGTAGAAATGGTAAGAGGTGCAAAGAAATAGGAGTGCTAATCACAGAATCATCTGGAAAAGGCCAAAACAAACAAGAGACTTTGCTGGTTGGTAGAGAGAGTGAAGCTTGTCTTCATGCTTCACCATGGTATGGTGGAGGCAACCAGTTTTATTGGCAAAAACAGCTGGGTATTGCTCCTCAAGCATTTGCAGAGATATTTAAACTGAGAGGTCACCAATTCAGTTAAAATGCCCTGTGGAAACAGTGATGGGTCAGGATGTGATTTGCCAGGAGCTCAGATGTCTTTCCAGATGATTTTGTGTGCATTGGAAAAGGAATAAACCCTGGCCAGCCCACCACAAAGCTGTCTCTGCTGGTCTCTGTGAGTCCTTAATTGCATGTTTTGTAAAACAAATATGACACTGAAAGAGATGGATAACATTGAGTTTGGATTGAGAAACCCTCTGTGTTCAGCTCACCCTACCCAAGAGGAGAAAAAGCCCGTATTCAGGTGCTCTATAGATTCAGCCCTCACATCCCTGCCCTCCTGGTCCAGGCTCCTTAGAAGAAATTGAACTGCCAGGCAGATGGGAGAGTCAGTGCTGCCTGTATTTCTGAATGGAGCGAATGGGAGAAGGGCCCAGGCTGCACATCATCATCCCTACCAGTAAATAAAAGAAGCCCAGGACTTTTACTGTCACTAGGCCCATACAGCAATGTTTGCTCTGCCTTGTAACAAACTCCTTGCATATACTCAGTGATCAGCATATTGCTTTCATTTTTAATTTACAGTCATCAACTGTTAGACTTATACTATCAGCTAAAAATGTGCAGTTATTTCACCATAGTCTGCTGAACTGTGAAAATATGGTTTAGAGTAAATATTTTCACCAAAAAAAATTGCTGTGAATTAGAGCTGAACTAAAACTAAAGTTAAATTCTTCTTTTCTTTAGTCTGTAAATACTAAATTTAGAGTTGGTTTGTTTCTCTTTTCACCTCCAGCTCTACTCCCATTATCTTGTAAGTAGTTGGGTATCTTATTGCAATCTTTGTCGCTCCTACTAATATATTTTTGACCAAATTGAGAATTAGAATCAATTGCAGGTGATGGAATTGATGAAAGGTATATTTTTCCCAACAGATATTTCTGAATTAACTTTGTTACAATAACTTTCTAGCTTACTGGTTGCTGATTGCTAGATGCTAATTTGAGATTCTTAAACATGAGAGACATCTTGTTTAAAAAAAAAAAAAAAAGTAATTGGTCTGGTTTGCTAGAGAAAGCAGAGAATGGATAAATTGATGTACTGCAGAGTGATTGTTTTTATGCAAATTTTCCAGAGGTGATTTACACCAGCCAAGTCTTTAATTCTTGCTTACATTTAATAGAATATTTAATGTATATTCAATGTAGAATTCACAAGTAAAAGGTAATGCAAAAAATTAGCTGTATAGGCTGATTTTTCAAAATCCTCTTAGGCACAGAGTAGTATTTGTGGTGGCATTTGTATGCTTCAGAGAATATTGGCATGAAGGAATTTTGGATATTCCAGTAATTCTGAATTTATGGGCTAGTTATATTATTCACCTTGGGGAATTTTGTAAGAACATTCAGTAGTGTCACAAAGCCCAAATAAGGGCCTGTTGTCTTCTGAGCTGTTGGAATATCTGCTTGAGCTGCAGTTTTCCTAGTTTTTTGTTTTTGTTTCTTTGTGGGGTTTTTTTGAGTTTTTTTTTATTATTTTAGTATGTATTTTATTTTTTCTGTACGCTTATACTGTACACAGTGGCAAAAATAATGATTGGAAGCATTCTAGACACAAAAAAGAAGAACATATATGTATCAGGCCTTTTGAGCTCTTCTCCCTATGAAGCTATATACTGGAAATGCTACAGTTTAGGGCTGGTTTGTTGGTTTCTTTGGTTGTAGGGAGTTTAGCTATTCGTTGTGTGAGGACCAGGGCTGAGGTGAGTCACAGCCAACACCCACTTAAATGTAGCATGTGCCACAAAAGCCAAAATTTCTGACATTCAGCCATGATCTTCTGAATTCAGAAGGGAATATATTGTGATGCATGTAGTGGTTAAATAATAATAATATATCTGAAAAACACATGGTGGATGATTAAAGTTACTTTTAAAGGTTTTCCATAATTGACTGGAAACCAGAAATAAATTGCTCTGTTTTTAAAGGCTGGTTATAGGAGACACGTGTTTAGAAATCAGATCAGGCTGGATTTCACAACCCCATTCTTCCAATCTTTTCTTCAAAATTAGTGCACGATATGTGTTGCTCCTTCCTGGACTTTATCTTTAGACCTTTCACTTTCTTTGATGGCATTTCTGTTGAGAATTTATCTTTCATTAGCTCTTAGGTCTCCAGCCATCATATACTGTCCTAGTCTTTTGGGGCATATTGATCTTTATTCCAGCATTGTCTGACTTACTTGAAGGCTTATCACCAGAATTTCTTCGAGAGACTCTATCTAGTTTAATATCTGAAGGTTAGACAACACACAATAGACCCTTTCATCTCATCAGCCAAGTCCTAAACCAGTACTATCACTGTTTTGCTCTTATATTTATAGATTTTCATTAGCTTGGATGTGTAGGAGACAAACTTTAAGACAGTCACTAAATGCGGTTTGTTCACTGTTCTTCAGATTCTCATCTCTATTTTGATAAAAGGCATGAGCATTGTGAAAAATAATAAGGTCAAAATGGAATCTTCATTAACATAACAGTATCCATCTGATCTGACACACAGACATCTTTTTCACTGGATTTTTGAGTGGTTTTTTTAAAGTACCAAATACAAAACACCTCTTTCTCCATTAAGCAGTCAGCAGTAATGGAATATGTGTTTTGTTGTTTAAGTGATTCTGATATAAAAACAAAGACCCATGTGGGAAATCCTGATAGAGTCACCTTGCCTTAGATTGCATAATGCACTTAACTAACTTGGAATTAAAAATAAAAACAAGTGTGTGAGGCTTAGGCTTTAGTTTCTTGTTTAATCTGGAGGAAAGTACTGAATAGCTCTGTAATGACTATGTCATTACTCTCAGGACAAAATCTGCTCAAAGAACTGATAAGCAAGAGAGAAAAGCAGAGGTGGAAAGGTGCAGAACAGAGATGAGGGGGACTATTTTTGCAGCTTAGCTTTCATATAATGAAAATATTGCAATGTTTGTTCCAGTTTAGTTCTCATGGAACAGAGAACAGCATAAGTCCTACTCACTCATTATAGAGTATCTTCTGTGCTATTTGCCAGATTTCATTTTTAGAGCATCTCAAATAAAATATGATTATCCATTATTATTTTCGAAGCATGAATGCACACTTCTGCTGACAGTGTGCTTTGATGCATGGATTCCCAGCTGATGGATGAGACACCTCTCTGCCTTCCTCAAAACCACGTCTCCCATATGGTCAGAGCATTGGTAGGAATTCATATACAACAATTTAATAAAACAATACTTTTCGGTTCTTTCCCTGATATATATACATAGATCAGTCTTCTTGTTAATGTGAACTGCTCTTACTCTTTGAATATGTATTTTTTCAGGCTAGAAATTAAGATAAACTTACATAGTTCTTTTAAAGTCACCAACCAATAATTTATTCCTTGGTTCAATGTCATCTACACTCTGTCTCTGGATCTATTTGGTTTTTTCCAGGTCAAAGATATTTCAAAATTGACATGACATTTTGAGGCAAACAGTTGTTTGCAGTTGTTAGCCTCAACCCATATCCTCCTTTGCATCTTCCTCATTCACTTCCCCTTCTCTTTTACAAGTCTGTTTCCGACTGGATGGTGCTTTTCTAATTTTACACAAATTTGGTATTGATTTATTAACGTTTTTTACATGTTACTATAAGAACTGATATAATTCTTATTTCACCCAGTGTTTCTACATAAATACATACATTTCATGTCTGTTTCCACATTTGGTTTTTCTTTTGCTGGACTGAACGATCCAATCTCTCCCACCACACTTGGCAAAAAATATCTCTGTTCCCTTATACATATAATATTGCTTTCTGAATCTCTTCAGACTTGAGTTCAATTTTCTTGAGCATGAGTGACCAGAAAATGTCTCAGAAATCATTTAAAATATTTTTCCTACCTGTGCTAGTCTGTGAGGAATCAGAACATGAATCATGTTTATTCATTTTTATATATGCATAAGAATATGTAGCATCAAAACCTAAACATGGACTGCATGTTTTGTACTTCAAAACCAGCACTTTGCATATACATAGGAGAAGCGGGAACACATGACTATCATGACAAAGCAGTACTGTCTAATTTTAGTAGTACTTGTCTGAAATAGTAAAAGTACTGATCTTTTCCTGCGGAGAGTAGCACTGTATGAGCTAATGAGCAATAGAAATAAGGAAAATTCTGATGCAGGCTCATCACTACCTGATGCAAAAGATCTGCTTTTATCCTCAAAAGACAGGCTTTGTAATGTCAGTAGTTACTCTTGCACTGTAATCCGGAAAACGGAGTCCGTAAGAGATGGCTTTGAAATGAGATCCCTTGCTTCATTGTTGTGAGCTACTGTGATACCTGCCCTGACTGTAAAATACTTTTGCAAAGCCTTAGAACTTTAAAAACTTGCCTTCTTAATATTGATAGAAACTGTTTTGACACAATGAAGAAACTCCCACTAAGCATATCTGGATATGGAAAATATGATAAATATTTCCGTGTGGAAAAACAATCCTTTAATGCTGGGAAAGTCCAGACTCTGAAACTGCTTTGATGCATGTGACTGTCACACAGATGAGTTTCCTGGGGCAGAGAGAGTGTGGGGGAAAGTGTTAATTCGACATGCTTTCCATTTTTCCAGTAATCATTTGTTGCTGAGTTTGTCACAATCCTCTATTTCTAGTAATGATGCTTTTCTGCCTAAGGTTGGTATGTGCATAATGACTCACAGGTTGCTAAGAAATATAATACTTGAGACTGATATTTTGTGGAAAGATCCAACCAATCAATAAAATCCTTTCACTTGATTTATTAGATCAAGTTGTAAATGTTTTAGTTATTCCCACCCTTGGAAGGAACATGCCAATGGCTAGCACTTTCTCACTAAGGTGTGAGATAAACATTAAGTAGGAGTTTGATCTTCACCATCTTCCCCGCATACCTGAAGGTAAGAAAAAAGACAATCCAGAATCTGGATTTGGTTAACCTTGAAATGGTCATAGTTGGACTAAATGATCGTGTAGGGTCTTTCCAACTGAAATATTCTATTCTGTTCTGCTCTGTTCTCTCTGCTATTGTGTCCTGTTTTAACTCATACACCTAAGGCACATACTTAGGAGGTAAGACATGCCCTCCACAAAGTGCTACTGTCTCATAATCCTAAGATTACAAAAGGGCAGGTAGACAACTATAGTAGGCTGGATATTTCAGCTTTGTACATCTCACATCATGATAAATAAATTCCATGCTATATACTTGGACTGAACAATGTCTGTTTTCAGTTCTTATTTTCAACTGCTTTTTATTTTTATTTTTATTTTTGCAATAGCAAGAACAGGAAATGTAAAAATGAAGGAAATGGAAAATTTGTAGGAATTCTGTATTAGATCCTTTTGTGGAATTTTATACAAAAAAAGTTAGGAACTTCATGGTTTTGTTATAGTAAGTTTAACCATTTGTTAAATGACTTTGGGCACTTAGGGAAAAATGTTTTAAAAATTTTTGTCCACATCATAAGCAAAACAATTGTGAATAATTACTTACTGCATAATTGCTTATAGAAAAAAAATATTATAACATGTCTGAGGCAAAACAACAACCAAAGAACATCATCATCAGTTGCCTTCTGAGCTCTCGCTGCACTACATATAAAGCATTCTTAATTATGCAAAATCTGTACTAAGAATCCCTCAAGAAAGATTTGCTGGCAGAAACAAGTTGTTTGTGCTTTATATCCCCCTTTCTTAGGTAAAACAGTTATTTATTTTAATTTAGCATTAATTACCTTGCTTATATTCTGAGTCCAATTTCTCTTCTGAGAAATGTTCCTATAAACAAAAGTCATCTTTCTGGTTCTACCTCTGTCGCTGATTATTAGGTCTGCTTTGCCCAAAACAATAAAGGCTAGAAGTAACATTTCAGTATTATTTATTTTATTTTATAATGTAGTTTAAAATAAGGAAATTTGAAAATTAGGCCTCAGGTGGTGGGAAAATCATGGCTCCCTAAACAAGAGGCTGTTTAGAGACCTCCTGAGTTCTAACCTACTCAGTCACTGGTTATAAACCACAAGGGTTGGAGGTTATCTAAGTTTAAGACCATTTAAGAGGTGGAAACTCTAAAATGAGTTACCTCCCTTCGTTTCAACCAACTCCTTTCCATCAATAAGGAACAAATACAAGTAGACATAAGTGAAAAAATAAGAGCTCACTAACAAGCAAAAGAGCAATGGGCAAAAAAACCCCAATATATAATCACTAGGTACAAAATTGCTAAATCTCACAAACACAGGAGAAAAGAGACCCAAAATGACTTAGCAGCCCCTTCCACACAAGAGATGGGGTTTCACAGAGGAGCACATGGATTGAAAGACAAAGTGAAGATGGTGTCAACCTTCCCTGCCCCCTGCTTCATTATCTCTCTGGCAGCTGGAGCTCCATGGAGAAAGGCAACTGGTATTCTCTGGATCAAGAGCCAGAACTCATGGAAGTCCTCGTGGCAGGAGACAGCAGATGGCTGGAGTGCCTCAGACACCAAGTTTGTCACACTTTGTCCAGGGGCTGTGGTGGGTTGTGTTCCTCAGGGGTCAGGGCTGGGACCAGCACTGTTTACCATATTTGCTGGTGACATGAAAAATGGGATTTCTTGTACCTGCAGTGAGTTTGCTGACAACACCAAGCTGTGTGGTGCAGTTGACATGCTGGAGGGAAGGGAAGGAGTGTCATCCTGAGGGACCTTGGCAGGCTTGAGAGGTGGGACTTGGCAAACCTCATGGAGTTCAACAAAGCCAAGAGCAAGGTTCTGCACCTGGGTTGGGGCAATCCCCAGCACAAGCACAGGCTGAGCAGAGAGTGGATTGAGAACAGCTTTGAGGAGAAAAATGTAGGAGTATTAATTGAGAAGAAGCTCAACATGAACTGTCAATGTTCATTCCAGACCAGAAAGACAAATGTTCTGCATCAAAAACAGCATGGCCAGCAGGGCATTTCCTCTGATTCCCTCTCACAGACCCCACCTGGGGTGCTGTGGCCGGCTCTGGGGCCCCCAGCACAGGGGGGACATGAACCTGGTGAAACAAGTCCAGAGGAGAGCCATGAAGATGATCAGAGGGCTGGAGAACTTCTCCTATGAAGAAAGACTAAGAGAATTTGGGTTATTCAGCCTGGAAAAGAGAAGGCTCTGTAGCAGCCTTTCCATACCTAAAAGGGGCCTACAGAGAGCTGGAGAGGGACTTTTTAGAAGGACAGGAAGTAACAGGACTAAGCAGAGTATCTTCAAACTTAAGGAGGGTGGCTCCTTAAGAAGAAATTAAGAAGAAATTTAAATATTAAGAAGAATATTAAGAAGAATTTTTTTCATGTGAGGGTGGCAGGACACTGGAACAAGTTTCCCAGAGATGCTGTGGATACCCCATCTCTGGAAGTGTTCAACAGGGGGTTGTATAGGACCATGAGCAGCCTGTTGTAGAGGAAGGTGTCCTTGTCCATTGCAGGGAGGTTGAAACTAAATGATACTTAAGATACCTTCTGACCCAAACCATTCTATGCTTCTAAGATTCTATGACAGACCACCAAGTTCAGTCCACTGTTGATAAAGGAAAAACAAAAAGCCACTTCCCTGTCTTTTATAGTTTTGATAGTTGTATTCTCTTATCTTCTGGCACCTGTGTTCCACAAGTGCATTATACATCTGATAAAGATTTTGGTTTATTTTTCTCACCTTCTCTCCCCTTCAATACACGTTATCATCTCTCTAACTTTTCCTTTATTTGAAGCTCTTCTTAATTCTCTGCTCTCTGAGCTTTCCCATCCTCTGCCCCTGCTATTTCTTTTTTAACCCTTCATAAGTCTTCATGCATTTGAGCGCTCTCTTCCATTCATTGCATTCAATGCATTCATTCTATAAATTTTGCATGCATGACTTGCTTCCTCTCAAGATCCTTATCCTTCTTAGTGGACCTTTTAAAAAACACCTTACAAACATGGGGGCACCATCTTCACTTTTTTGTTCCTTGAAATTAAAATTCCTAAAAATGCTGTGGCAAGCTGACTTAAACCATATTAAAATCAAAATTTTAAATGGTTTCATCTGCACTTCTAGGATATTGTTCATGAAGCTGATCTTAGAAAACTTCCTGCTACAAAATTTGACCTAGATTCATCAAATCTGACAAAAACATAATGCCGTATTTTGTTTAGAATTGCTTCAGGAAGCTCTGATCCTCAGAGAAAACATGGGCAATTTTCAAAGTATTGCAAATTGGATTTCCAAGAGCAAGATAAATGAAGTGGTAAAAAGCCCAGAACATAAAGACAAATATCCCTTTTCTTCCTTACAGTATTTCTATAAACTCATAGTCTTCACTACAAATAAAGTATTTGGTGTATGGTTCTTTTTTCATATAAAGTTTAATATTGTTGTATAGTTTTATGTCTCTACTTGGTCTCCAGAACTGAATGATTTTGTTAGACTGTATTTAAGTAGTTGTCCTAAAAAGATACTGTAGTAAATTTACATCTGATTTTTCCCATCACTCAGGAAATATAATTTTCCAAGGAAGATATGTTAAAAAAAAATCCCCAGCTAATTTTTAAGGATATTACTTCATTTGGCTTTAAGTTTGCTGATTTAGCAAGTGTTTATTTCTTGAAAAAACACTAAAAGAAATAAAAGCCTCTCATCATTCCCTAAACATCTGAGACAATATTTAAGTAGATAATTTCTCTTTTGTAAACTTTCTTCTTTCATCACTATTCTTCCAACACTTTGCTGCAATTTATACCCAAGATACAAAAGCCCATCAGCTTGGTGTTTCTTCACTGTAAACAGGGTGTTCCAAAGTGGTAGTGAAAAATGTATGGAACTTACGAAAATCTTATCTACCCTCTTTCTCTTTGGCTGTTTTAATATCTAATTCAGCCTGAATGAAAACTTGACTATCTTGCATTGCAAGACCTTTTTTTTTTTTTCAAATTTTTTGTATTTAATTTTTTTTGACAAGAGGTCATCTAGCTGATTTCCCATCCAGTGTCCTCATACTGAGTAGGAATTACCATAATTAAGCTATCTTTGGCAGATGTTAGCTGGTGATGGTGATTCAACGCACAAGAGATCCATTAGTCTATCCAGAAGACCTTTGCAACCTCTCACAAACTTTAGAAATACAAACCATTTCCTAATATCTAATCTCCTTGTTTTCATATAAAATTGAGTTGTTTTTTTCCCTTCCATTTTCATACAGCAAGTCATAACTGCTCTCTCCAGGACTTTTTTATTCCATACAGAAAGAATACTGTCGGTTTTCATACAAATAAGGCAATAAAGGTGTAGAATCATGATAAAATGAAAGTCAAGGCTTTATTCTAGAAGGATTACAGCTAATAAAACCAAGCAAATAATTTAGTTCATGGAAACTGTTTTATAAAATCTGTGGAAAAGGATGCATCACCTAGACATTTATGTATTGTATATGATGAATTATATATTCTGTATTATATATTTTGCAGATTTCTGCATCTGGGATGGGGCAACCCTGCACCTACATATAGACTGGGGAATGAGAGAATGGAAAGCATTGCCACAGAAAGGGACCTGGGGGTCCTGGTCAGTGGCAAGCTGAGCATGAGTCAGCATTGCCCTGGCAGCCAGGAGAGCCAAGCCTCTCCTGGGGGTTATCAGGCCCAGCATTGCAGCTGAGCAAGGGAGGGGATTGTCCTGCTCTGCTCTGAGCTGGGGCAGCCTCACCTCGAGTGCTGGGGGCAGTTCTGAGTGCCACAATATGAAATAGACATTGAGCTATTGGAGAGTGCCCAAAGGAAGGCAACAAAGATGGTGAAGGGTCCAGAGGGTCCTCTGGTATGACAAGGGAGAAATCACTTGACCTGTTCAGTCTGGAGAAGAGGAGAAGGGAGTGCTCATTGCAGTCTACGACTTGTTTGTGAGGGAAAGAGGAGGGGCAGGCACTGATCTCTTCTCTGTGGTGACCAGTGACAGGACCCAAGGGAATGGCCGGAAGCTGTGTCAGAGAAGGTTTAGATTGGATATTAGGAAAATTTTCTTCACCCAGAGGGTAGCTGAGCACTGGGACAGTCTCGCCAGTGAAATGGTCACAGCACCAAGCCTGACAGAATTCAAGGAAGCATTTGGACAATGCTCTCAGGAACACAGTGTGACTGTTGGGGATGGTGCTGTGCAGGATTGGGAGCTGGAGTCAATGATCCTTGTGAGTCCCTTCAAACTCAGCTTGTTTTGTGATTCTGTGACCATTAGATACTCTCTGAGCACTTAGCATGATAGCTTGAGTAGGATATTTATCTGCTGCTGTAGTATTAATTAATGGTAAGTATTTTTACATTTTTTTAGCAGAAATATTCAGCTTTTCATCTTTAAGGTTCTAAAGCAGAGGAATACTTACCTGCTGCCACTGGCAACACTTGCAGGCTGTGTTTCCAATATGTTATAGGTTATACCAGGCTATCAGCCATCCACATAAATGGAAATTCTAGTAACTAAGTCACTGAAAACAAGATGTCAGTGTTGGCCTATGAGCCGTAGCCTGTGTGAGAACAGAGTCTATTCCTGTAGACACACCAGTTCTGTGATGTGAGGGAGCAGACATCAAACTTTCCCAATCTGCTCCTTGCTCTCTGAGCACAAAATGTGGCATTCTCTGAGTCATTGCTCTGTCTTAGGTCAAGCCCACTGGGAAGAAGTTCATGGACACCGTAACACTCCAGCCTCATAGTGCTTGTGGATGGCCATGCTATATGTCCATTTGCCTTTCAGGATCAGAAAAGGTCTCCTATCCACCAAACTCCAGTGAGAACCCAAAATCCATACCTAAACTGGATATTACGGAATTTTGCATTCAAGCCTTAGCCTTCAATATATTCTAAGAAATCAATTTTGGACATCAACTCTCCTTGTCCCCAGAAGCAGGTGGTAAGTTGTACTAAAGTCTTACACTATTACTCCTCATGGAGCTTTCTCTTAGTGACATCTTTCTCTTTGTCACATATGACAGTGCACTGCAAGCAGATGTATAAAATCTAACTTGCACAAAATTGTAACTTTATGTTTTGTCCACAAAAGAATTTATTTTTGCCTCTATTTCTCCACCTACAAGATCTAAAGTAGTGAATGTCGTTCTACAGATTGAAATATCTAGGACCAGGAAGCACTTGAATTTTATTCATGTTTCCTACTTAAATTTCAATATATCATAATTGTATTAAGAATCACCAAGGTTGAACCAATCTGTTCTGTAAGTAACTTTGGTTTTTTAATATTTGCTCCTTGGAAAGTTAAAGTCCCACTTGAAGTTCAGGAAATATATGGAAATATTTTAGGAAGGCAGGTTTATTCTGAGGAAGAAATTAATATTACATTTAGATGATGGTGTTGATATGTTTCAGCTCTCAGAAATAATACATTTATGGTTTCTTCTGTGGTTTCCCATTTCCCATACCTATCTCTTGTGTCAGGATGCTTTTTTTCACTGTTTGAATTGTAATCTATTGTTCAGCTCTGTAAATTTCTGAAGATATATCCAAATAACGTGATTTCTAGTGCAAAAGACAATGTGATGGAATTACCCATGCCTAAGTTATTTCTTCATAGTGGTGTTGCCTTAATGCTGTGCAAATTCTTGGACTTCATATACCATTAATTTCAACTTACTTTCTTCATCAAAATTCTAAGAGGCAGAAGGCCTTCAAGAGAAAATTATCCCTTCAAAGCAGAAGAAATGTTACTACACCTTCCCTTACCCTCAGGCATGTAGGCACCAAAGCTCTTTTTAAAATTTCTTGAAAATTTATCTAATGTAAAAAATGTGAGTTCTTTTTTTCCCCCCAAATACATTTTAGAAGAGAGCAATGAATGAACAGGTTTTAGGAGGTTTGCTTTAATAAATGTAATGGGTGATGAGCTGCTGCCCTCAGATATCACCTCTGATCAAGCCCTGTATACTATACATAGAAAGATGAATTGACATAATTCTTAGAACAGCATTTTTCAGCAAATTGTCCCATCAAATAGGGAAATTTTATTCAAGCCTGCAAATGTGATAAGCCTGACCCTCCAGCTCTGCTTTGAAAGGTCATTTTGATTAGTACAGGCAAAATAGAAAAGTGTCTGGAGTCTTTTGGCTTTTAATAGCCAAATGGCCTGATTTTTATGAAGTGTAAAGCATGTACAGTTTCTGCTGAACTCAATGAGAGCAGCAGGCATCACAGAGTCCTAAAAAGCAGACCAGGCATTTCCTCACTTCATTCTCTCTTCTCCTTTCCATCCCAGCTCTTTTCTCGTTATGAAAAAGTAATGGCCTTTGGGACAAAGGACCTGCATTCAAGATCCAGCAAATAGAATGATTTTAATTTCAATGCTGTATACTGAAAAAACTGGTAAAGTTTCATTTCAATTAGTCAGAACTGAATTATACTTCAGACAACGTACCAGAGGCCCCTCACAGCATCAACCACAGCCAACTGGCATTGGGGCCAAAACTGTTTAACATCACGGAGTTCTGTGTGGTTAAATTCATTATGAGTTGTCCATAAAGTATCCACACTCAGACTTAACCTATGAAACTAAGGTTCTCAGCTCTATTCTAAAATGATACAGGTCTGTCAGCAAATTAACTTTCTCTGGAAACAACAATTTCACTTTTCTAATATTCAGCCAAGTTGTTGCTCAAGAAGGATGAGAGAATGGAAACAAGGGCTTAGAAAGAAGAAGAAGAAATTGCAACTGTCTTTATTGCAAACAATTTTTAAACAAAGTAAATTTAAAATTAACTGTTCTTATTTTAGATACAAAAGAACATCACAAATTTAGAACAAATTATACTTAACCAGAACTTTTTTAGTGACAGAAAAATAGTGGTTTAATTAGTTTAGAACAGTTACAGCATTGTATGTCATTTCTATAGAAATACTTGTATATTTACTCATACATGAGAGTAGAAAATCTACCCATGTAAATTTTACATATATTTTTATACTCTACACACCAAAAATTTCTATCCAGAGATGACCAGATGTGCACTAAGGTTCATATTTTTCTAACATCATCCATTGAAATAATTTTACCGATATAAAACTGCATGTAATCATAGCAGAGACTTTTAAAGTATGAGTACAAAAACATTTCTTGCCATTTTAAAAATCCATTCAGCTTCTCTGTGCAATGGATTTGTGGCTTGCATTTATTAGTTTGATTCTTTTATCCACCTCTCTTTTCCCTTTATATTAATTTCATATTTCAGATGCACTCTGTCAGAATGTATAAACTCTTTTAAAAATATTCAGGAACAAATGATTAAGAAGCCAATGTAACAGAAAAAAATGGACATATATAGATATTTTAGGCATGCGACTAGCCCAGAGTAAAAGGAGATCAGTCTTGTTTACATTTCTTCCAAAGAAAAATAGGAAGGAAGGACAGCAGTGGCAAAGGAGAGCAGCCAAGAAAAACACACTCTGTTGGGAGCTGTGATTTTATATTTTACTCAGTTTCATTGATGATGCTTTTAGGAATACTTCAATTTTATCAAGTCTTCTAAACCACCTGCAGAATGGAATTGGAGACAAACTGCATCAACGCTTTGGCTTGAGGTGGTCTACTTGGGAATTTCTCAGAGAAAGGCTACCACAGGAGTTTTTAACTTCAGTGGGAAGGGGGGGATTTGGTATGTCTTGATGTGAAGTCATTTCAGTGCTGACAAGTATCAGTGTAAGAAGAGTAGTTCATAAATTGGATGAGATTGTAAATAATTGAAAGGACAAGGTACTATTATGTACGATCACAACTCTAAAAATCTCATCAAACTGGGCTGTCACTTAAAATGGCAGATTGATCTGAAAAATCTATAATCTGTCAAAGGTGTACAGTGTGACTATGATTTTTTATTTCAGATCAGGCTTGAGAGCAGATAAAAGTGAACAGATGGGGAGAGGAGACACATAAGAACCAATAAAACCTATTTAGTTGAATAAAAATGGAAACATTCATGATGTTATTGAATATGCATTGTTGCAAAAAAATTAAAGATAATCTTACAGATTTAAATATGACAGATACAGTTCATTGTATAAAGGAAAGCAAAAAACAAAAAACAAAAAAACCAAAAAAAAAAAACCCAAAAAAACAAACAAACAAAAAAAAACCAAAAAAAAAAAAAAAACAAACAACTATCCAGTGTATATTTTCTATCCCTTCCAATGTAATCAACCAAAAGGTTGTAGAAGAATGACATATTAGAGACGTTGAAGGTATCTTCTCACAGTTTTTTTTTTTTTTTTTTTTTTTTTGTGTACTACAAGAATAAGGGACACATGAAGAGGGAAATAAGAGCTTTCTAGAGTGGGATAAAAAATTATTGACATCTTGATAAAGTCAACTATTCCAAGGTCTGTTTAGGCAGGGTCAGCTGCAGCAGGTTGCCTGGGACAGTGTACAGCATTTGAACATGTCCACAGTTGCAGATTCCCTGACTTTTCTGGCCCACCTGTTCTACTATTAGACCACTCTCTCAGTAAAAAGAGGTTTTCTTGTGTTTAGATGAAATTAACAATGTTGATAATCAAGAATCTGAATTAGGACAAGTTCTTCTTGTGGGATCAGGTTTAATATCCAAAGTGAAAAGAACTGAGAGCACCCATGATATTCTTTCCACAGAGGTCCAGTTTTATAGATTTAGATTACTCATAATAAGAACACAACAGCCACACAATTTTGCAGGATGAAGGAAAAGAGAACAAACTCATGTTTGTAGTATTATTGTCTCCTTCCAAGAAGACTGTTTGCTCATCTACAATTGGCTGAATTCTTTTATCATTTTTGTGCCGCTTTGAGGTATGCGCCAGTTTCCTGTGTGTTAAGGGAACTCTGTCTCCAGTTCCTCTGACAGATGCTATAGAGGACATGCTGCTAGTATTTGAAAGGGTTCAGACAGTTTAGGAAGTAAGGCCAAAAGGGCCTGCTTACATTAGGTCAGAACAAGTCCATTGTATAAGATCAGGAACAGAAAAGACCAGACAAACCAAAAGTTTGCAGCATCAGACTACCCTGCAGTATTTTGAAGACAATTAATTAGGTAAGTTTTTCTGTATGAGGCAGGGGAAATCAGACATAGTACCACCCTCTTTGGGAGCCTCGTCAATGACCTCAGAGAGAAAATTTCTCTGTACATCAAATCCAGCAATCAGCAAATCTTTGTGACCAAGACACATCAGCCAGCCTGAGAGGATTTTCTATACTATGTAATTTCACATTTTTGATAGTCGTGAGGAATATGATAAATCACACAGGAAAATATATTAAATATATTAAATGTATGACAGGAAAAATCCTTCTCTGAGTCCCCTGATGGACTGAGAAGGAGATGCTAGAAGGAAATTTGACATGTTGACAATTCACAGACATAAGATTAATTTATATCTTTGTAATTGTGTCCAAGGAATGCTGGAGCTGGTAATACTGTGTGACTTGGAAATCATGGGAGTCCAGACCATTTCACACATTATTCTCCCTGCTGTTTGAGTTTCAGAGGTTGAAGGTGTATCTAGCTGGCTCTAATGTTTACACAGTGTATGCATTGGGCCTTGTTTGAGCTGTTGTGGAGTCTAAATGCTGAGCCCGCTTGGCTACGTAAGTGTACCTGTGTACTGGAGCTGTACAGGGGTAGGAGAAGGAAAAGATGGACCAATGCATACAGGTTATCCATTGCTCCACAAAGGACATAAAAAGATAAATTTGTACTGTTTCTAAAGTAGCCTTCACAAAAATGAAGGATGAGCATAGAATTGTAATCTGAGAGCTGCTGATGGATTCACATTTTACTGAATTAGAGAACTAGTAAATTTGATCTGAGTGTTTTGAAAGCAAGTTCTCCATTTTTCAACAGAACCATTTAAAAAAAAAGTCAAGTCCTTCCAAAAAAAAATGAACGGAAAGAAACCAAAAATCTATTGAAGACACATGTTTTTTCCCAAAATAGCTTAAGAGGGAATTTGGACTTTGCCTTCAATATAACTGGGCTGTAGAGCATACTGAAGAAAAAAATATGAAGGCATAAAAACCACCCCAAACAATTCAGCTAAAATTTTAGCACAGTTCCTGGTGAAGCACTAGTGTGTTTGAAATAATAACTTGCATAGTCCAAATCATGCCTTTTGTTCATCAACTCTGAAGCTCTGAGCTACACACGGTATTTTGCAAACAAATATTTTATATCCCAGTGAACATCCACCTCTGCACCACAAGACATTACGCAAACCATGTAATCTGCGTGACATGAAAAGCTGCTCAGAAGTATCAGGAAAGCAGCCATTTGGACTCGAGGACTGGTATTCAGAGATCCTGATTATGACAACATTGTAGTTTGCTAGTTGGCACTAGCAATGGAGCTACTCCCTGTTTCTCTCCCTGTTAGGGCAAAACACTCTCCCAGCGAACAAAAATTAGGAGGCTTGCTGAGTTACTGCTGCCAAGGCACTTTTCAGCCCCTCTGGTAGAAAGCCTGTTCTGAATGCTGTGTTCCATCAATATACAGATTATAAAGCATATTTGTCAGATGGTGGCAGGTTTTGATCTATGGCCAAAAAGAAATCAGATTGCAGAATATTTTGCTGGGGCAAGACTTCAAGAGAAATGACTCTTGATGGAGCACCTTAGACAAGCAACCCATTTTTACATGTTAATTTACATGGTGAAGCATAATATAAATGTTAAAACCCTAGATGACTTTGGAGCAGGAGAAAAATGTTCCCTTGTACTCCTTCCTGATCCAGACTTATGTACAGCCTCAGTACTTATTCTTTTTTCAGAGCTCTGTCATTTCTTGGGCTTCCATCACTGTCTCTAAATAAAAATTCTGGGGCACAGAGAGGAGTGTAATTCAGGTGATGGCTTAAGGAACTTTGCTTCTTGGCTAAAAACTGCCAAAATCAGCCAATCACAAATTAATTGAAGTAACAATAGATGTTACACCTTCAATTTTATGAATGTTCTTTCAAAAATACTCTCTTTCTAAATGTGTAAAATCCCAACCCACACCTATGTAACAATTAACTGGACTGCAGAGTGAATGACTGGTTCTGCAGTTTGGTTGAAACGACATCCTAAATGCCTGTGGATTGGAAGGATAAAGGTCTATAGTAACACATCTGCTGGAGATAAAGCATCCTTAAAGAACTGTGCTTTAAATATCTGAGGGTATTTTGAATGAAAGATTTAATGGCCATTTTCACACTAATACAATCACATCAGAGGGAGGAAACAGACATAATTTCCCTAATTATATCTGCCAAAAAAGCTGAAGAAATTCTATTTGCATTACTGAAGTAAGAGAATATAAGTGTATCTATGAGCAGCTGGTTAAAACTTTCAGATGGCAAATTATGCATAGACACTTAAATGAGTTTTTACATGCCATGCTGTGATGAAGGGAATGTCTTCCAGCTGGGATGTAGTCAGAATAGCTGGTAAACTTTATCACAGTATTGTGATGTAAAATTTATCATTGTATTACTGCATCAATAATTTGAAAATAGTACTATTTCTTTTTTAATACCCAACTTCCTCTGCTGAGCTCTGTGGGCTAAAAGCATAATTGCTGAATATCATAGAGGTTCCCTGAATCCAGCCTTTTATTTCTCTATTATGCTACTTCATTACCTTACTTTACTCCTAACAATATTGCTTTAAAAATTAGGCATAGGGAGTTCAAGCTCATTGACATTAAACAGATTGGTATTTGTTCTTAGCTTAGATTCTGTGTTTTAGATGTTTCAGGTTTACGAAAGAAAAAATTTAATTCAGGGCATATTTAAATATTAATCAAATGTGAATTTGAAGTTTACTGAAGAATTGCTACAATCTACCCTATGTCTCTCCTTCATTCCTCTTAGCTCTCATTTTTATGACTTACATAATTTTCTTTATTTTCTGACCACCTGCTGACTCAGCTACTGACATACTTTTAATTTAAATTAGATCTTTCACTGACATTAGTGGGAGGCAGAGGTGCAAAGAGACTTACTTGAACCAGGAAGAATACAGAACAAGACAGAGACAGGATTAGCAATTATGAGTACCTGGTTATATAGGTTAGATAAGTGCTTAGCTCATTCAGATTCAGTAATTCTTTAACTGCTTTAACCTGTATGTCTGTTGTAATTGCCCGGTGATTTCTAAAATGAATGATCAAGCTTATACAACAAAATGAAAAAAATCAGACACTTGGAGGACACAGAGACAAAAGTACATGTAGAAATACATATAACACACACACACACATATATCTGCTTTTTTTGGGGTGTATATATATATGTGTGTGTATAGTTTTTCTAGTCTTACTCCTACTGAGACTTCTCGTAATAATTTGCTCTATTTTATGGCACTGGTTCCCATACTATGTTCCATTCTATGTGCCCATAGAATTATTTTCACCTAGTTACCGGGCTGATAATAATGGGATATATGATTCTCTATTTGTTAAAAAGTTTTCCAAGTTCTACATCTGTTACTTGGTTTTGGGACTCAATTACTCATAGTTTCCATTATTTTAAGTCATGCTTTCCATGTGTTTTTCTCATTGATATCTTTAATTATTAATTCTTCATTATTTTGTTCTCACCAACTTCATTTATCAAGGCCTTAGGAGCTCTTATGTATTATGATTACTTTAAAAATAACTTTTTTACTATTATACAAAATCACAACAAGATTCAATACATATAATTTCAGATCTTTGCTTTTTACAGACTTGGTTTTGAAAAGTTGCCGTAAATAAGCACCATACCAACAGATGAAGCCTTTGAGATCAGTTATTAACTGTATTAAAGAGTTTAATTGTCAAGCTGACATTATGCCAGCCACAGAGAATGATAATGTATGAATTAATAAGCAAAAAATTCTCCCTGGTTATACAGATAGCTGTCTCAGTTTCGGGTTTGATCTGTCATTGCATGTCAGCATTTAAAACAGTCTAATAGTAAATAGTAAAAATGAAAGGAAAATCATCATTTGTCTTGAACTCTGGGTTGTATACAGACTTTAATAACTACCTAGAAAATAAATTGTGAGTAGCAAAACCTGCCATAAACCTCAGCAGATGAAATTTGGTGCCTTTATTCATGAATCTATCAACTTCCAACTGAGTCAGCATTGTGCTAGCATGCAAGTCATTCTCACCTTTCTAAAATTAATTCCCTTGTGAAGAAAACATGAGTTCAAGAGATGCACCTGATTAAATATGGTACTGTACTGTACTGCCTTCAACATGTCCTGATGGTCAATTAATTTCATTGGTTTTGGACGCTAGAGGAAAACTAAACCTGAAACCAAAATGGAATAGAGGTACTTGGTTTTGCAAGGACTGCCCAGAAAGGACTCAGGTCCATTCTACTACCATCACCTTGGCATAATGAAATCAATGATAAGACAAAAATGAATCATATAAAATGTTGGCAAAGCCATCAGCTAATCTCATCCCCTCCTAGAACTTTTCCCACTTTTGCTTGGAAGTATGTTTACTCTTATCTTCAGCTTCTATGACAACTTGTGGAAAGGAGCTGGGCCCAATCATGATTGAACACTTCCTCATTTAATTAGTGTTGAAATCCCAAATGGACCAGCAGTTTCCCTGAGATTTCATTAGGAAAGTTTTGTGCAGATTTTAGTGGCTATATTCATGGGGAGCAGTGGAGGCATTGGAAGGGAGAACGGAGGCATTTAATGTTTCCACCTGTTAGTATACACAAGATTGCACGATTATCCGTTTACAACAGCAAAATGGAAACAGCTGTCCTAGAACAATTTAGAACTTTATCCTCCACTTAACTGCGCAGATAAATAAAAAACCATTTCCAAAGCAAATTATTCTGGATACCAGCTAAAGGTATTTAACAAGTTATTTACATTTGTACTAAGGCTTTTGAAGCATTCAGATTCATTCATATATTTTATCTTATAAAAAATTGTATGAGATTTGATGTCTACAAAAGCCATGAGACACATACAGTGCAGGAAGGCATCTCCAGCACAACTGGGTGCAACTCCCTAAATGCAGCTCAGCAATCAGCTTCCCTTGTTACGGCTTTTCTAAGAGTCTGGATAAGAGACTGCCTGTGGTTGATGCCATGGTGCTTTGTAATGTGTCTCTGTCTGAGTATCTTTAAAGACATTGCAAAAAATATTATTTGGAATGCCTTGAGCTAGTACAGCCTGTCTACAGACTGAAACAACAGCTGTCCCATGTATTTTAAAAGTGCTGTCTCTACTGGTTTCCTCCCAGCATGAAAAGAAAATTACAAACATTAAAAGCCTTTTGGTACACCCAGATTTTGTATTTTTTTTTCTTGCCTGCAGTGCAATGCATTATGCTTTGAATTTAATCCCAAAGATCCTGCTGTCTAAAGCAACAATGTGCATTTGGGGAGAAGTACTTTTCTGAAGATGCAGATTGACACAGTGACCCATGTCTTTTCTGAGAGTGTCACAGGGCTTTTGAAACCAGCATGGATAATCCAAATATTTCAGCAGTAAGAAATCTGCAACAGCTTTCTTTTCTTAAAAACATGTGCTGCTCAAATGCCTCAGCAGCATTTCTGTGGCAAGATGGGTGAATTCTCTTACCCCAAGCTATTAAGGAACAGCTGCTTCAATAAAAGATTTTAGGAACTCCCCAATTCTCCATTCTCTCTTCTGCTCCCCACAGAGCAAGAAGGCAGAAAGGATTTATTTGAAGCTGTTCTATGTCTTTAGACTTCTTGAAAAGCCAAGGGAATTCTGTATAGACACTCTATTTCCATATGAACTAATTATTTTGTCCGACTGACTGACTTTTGTCTCCAGATACTTTTTCATTAGTTCTACTTAATATAGTCACTTAGTTCTCTATATTGTATTGTATTGATCTATTTTATTCAATTTGAAAGGTCTTCATCTCCTAGAAAGATCATGTGTTGTTTAAAAAGGTTTGAACTTGTTTATCAGCTCTTTCCTCAGCAAGGATGTTTATAGAGTCATCTTCCTACCCACAAGTTTCCATGGAACTTTTTAAAAATTATTAATTTTATAATGTTTAATTATTATAATACAGGTACAATTTAATTTTAAATGAATTATTAATTATTAATAAATAAAACATATTTATTACCATTATTTATTATTTGTAATTATGTTTCTTTATTAACTAAAACTGAAATTAGGTAACAGGTTAAAAATTAAGGAGAACATGTGGGCAGAATGAAGCACACATGCAAAGAAAATTTTTAGTCTTCAGTCATGAAGAACTCATTAGAGAAATGGGGACAACATTGTCTTCCAGAAAAGGGGGTAGAGTGACTTTTTTAATCTTAAAATAATCTCCTTAAAATTTAATAATAATAAAAATGTTGAAAAAATTAAATTATTATTGAATATAATTTAGTGATTTTCTTGCTTTGAATTATTTGGGAATTTATGGTGACATGCAGCTCACTCATGGCTTTTCACAATAAGGCTAGGGGCATTCCTGAATTTGTTCAATGTTGCTTTGCCCTACTGAGTTACTCAGACATCCAAAGTCTATTTCTATCTGGGATACTTCATCACATTGCAGAGTGATAATAATAAAGTAAACAAAAAAACCCTCATCCTTGTTTTGTAATGCAGCACAAAAATAATATGAATCATGGTTTAGCTCAGGTAGATGGTGTTAAATATGATGTCCCTTAAAAGCCTAGGGGGTTTAAATCACAGTAATAGTGGACATTGTAATGGCTTATGATGCTGTGTGAGGAATGATCAGTGTTTCTCCTGCCAGTAACACAGAAGGAAAGTTTCCACACTGGTGACGTGGTGTGAACATAGTGAGCCCATAATTTCTCACATTCATTGTGGATATCCAGCTTAATTCTTAGCCAGAGTGGGCAGAGCACAAAGCACACACAAGGGGTGAAAAGGACATTGGAAGGTCTCCTAGTGGAACTTATTTATTTTCTCTCCTCTTATCTAATACTCCTTTCGACTAGAAGGTACTTTGCAAGTCCATCATCATGCTAAAATGTGTTGTTAAATGTTAATTAAGTAGAGAATGACTTGAACTTTTAAACCAGTTCAGTGATCAGGAGGTTTCAGCCAACATATATACCTGTTTCTTCATCCTAGACCAGCCTGAGATTGCAATATCTCCCCACATAAGATTTTTTCCCCCATATTTTCTTGAAAACTTTTATCTGTAGTTCACATTACTGTAATTTTGTATTTCAGTGAATTGACACTACTAGTCATTATACTAGTTTGTTCAGCCATAATAAAGAGAAGCAGCTTGAGGTCTCCATCAATTATCACAGGGCAACTGGACCAAAGCTGAGCTGTGATCATTGTTGTAGTGCCAAATCTATCTCTTTGGCCCAGATAAATGAATAAATAAATAAATACATAAATAAATAAAACTTAAAACTCAACAATGCAGAGTGATGCTAAAAAAAAATCCTATATAATTCAAGAAATCCTGTGACACTACTTTGTTGAATGAACTGCACTTACTGCAGGTTGCATGTTGCATGATCACAAACTACAGAACTGTCACTGAAAAATACATAAGGGTTGGACATAAAAGCAATAAGGATTAAGAAATAATAGAAGAGAGGAGGTACAGATCTGCTCTGCCATTGCCATATCACACAACCAACCATGTTGTGTCAGATGATGTGAAAATGATGTTCTCTGAAGATGTCAATAACAGCTTTATGAATATTCTGCCTTATGAATATTGAATAAGTCTTTTCTAGAGTCCACAGCAGTACTGTGTTAAAGACTCTTTTGAAGATATTTGCAGAGTATATCTAAATGCAAGTACTTCAATCTTCCAAATAGGAGGTAGAAAACATATATTAGCAGTATTTATTTACTCCTGAATGTTTGTTGAATAAATGAGACTGCCAGAAGTGTACTGTGAACTGCTCATTAGTTCTTGCTCAGTTCCCTCATGGTTGCAGAAGTTTGGCTTTTTTGAGAGAAAACTACATTTCCATGTAATATGAAGAACTTCAAATTATTTACTTTGATGTTTTCCAAAATATGAACTGTTACCAAATATTTCATGTGAGATGTGACTGGAAATAGAGGGAAGTGTGCAATTATACTGTGCCATGTATTTTACTGAGATAAATAACAGCTGGCCACTTATCTGATCTTATTATTTGCAGTGAAAATATTACTTCATGGCATATTTACTACTATCTTAGAAGGCCAAGGTTCTCTTTTCTGACAAACCACCACTGAAGCTGAAAACACAAATCAGAACTTGGTTTTTTTAAGAAATAATAATATAATGAGGAAAGAAAATTATCTTAGGATTGATTGAAAGTTTATTGGCTTAAGGAAAATGTCGCTATAAGTAATTCTAAAGCTACAGAAAATCAGTCTGTTTGGATTGTTAAACCTGGACTGAAAATAAATTGCTCAATTCCATACCCAAAAGAGGAAGAACAATATTGTCTCGTATGTGTGCATTTATGCTCTGCTATTGCCATTTAATGAACTATAGGAATTTTGGAACATGGAGCTGTGTCTTGTAAGTCATCAAAAGTTGGTGATGGGTAGTTAGGGGTAGTTTTCTTAGAAAGTTAATCAAGCTTACAATCCTATTAATAATTGTTAATTAATATTGTTTTCTAAGCATACTGATCAATCAGTGCTGTATCTGTATTGCAGCCATGGTACTGCCTTTTCTGGGAAGAATTTTATTCTCAAATTCTAATTAAGATAAAAAAAATGTGTTTCCTTTTGTGTAAAAGTATACATGTGAAACATGATAAAGAAGGAAATCTTCAGAAGACAAGTGTAATGCAGTGAAGGACAAATCTGTGCAACTTTACTTTGTCTATATTGTTGAATCTAAATCTTGTCTTGGAATTTGTGTTTCTATTGCTAATTATTTCCAAATATTTTAATTGAAACTTCCATAAACCAGCATTACAGTGAAGTACTGGGCTTTTGTTCCACATGCTTTGGCTTTGAACACTAAATCTAACACCCTGTCTGTCTGATAGAGACTGAAACCAGCATCATAACTTCTGATCATTATTGATCTGCTGTACAAGACTAACAAGTTAAGACATCTTTGCTACTTTTATGAACTGCTGGAGTTTATTTTTACTACACTTCATTAAACTTATTTGCAGTTGTTCTCTGATAGAAATTTCTGATTCAAATTGTCTTCACACAACTTCAAAGGTTGCTGTTTGTTATTTTTTTATTTAATTCTCCCCTCAAAATGCCCAGCTGTATGAGTGGTAGGAACATAATGTGATGCTGTTAAGGTTACTTCCTATCCAGTCAATAGCATCACCATATGTATGGATGTTTCATATCTGCTCTAGATACTCAGAATTCTTTCCTTCTCTTCCGTGCTGGTAGATGATTTGTGAAACGTATAGAAATAAGTAATGTACACAGAACCAAACATAAAAACAGTAACTCAGGACATTCGATTTAGAGGGAGGTGAGAGACAGGAACAAGGAACAGATTAATGACTTAAATGGTATATGCACAGTCTGTGCCTTGCAAAGCTTTGAAGCTCCTTATTTTAAAATACAACTTTTATATGTTGTGATTGTATCCTTTTTAGGAGTCTTAACAAAACTTTCTCTGGTTTGGAGGCGGAATTTGTTTCCCTGTGGAAGACTGCTCTGCACATCAGAAAGGAATTTGGTCTCTCAGACTGCAGATGGAACTTCAGTTTCTTAACTGAACTGAATAAAGTAAAAGTCATTTGCATCATAGATCTACAGTTTCTGTTCAAAGTGAGTCATGCTGGACTCAGCCTTCAAACTATCCACAAGTGATACACAACAAATACTTCACTAGTACTGCTAGTACACGATGAAAATCTTACTATTACTGCTAGTACACCAATAGCCAGTTTTCTAGTAAAATTTCTTATGCTAGAAGAGTACATTCTTCCATCAGGTTGTCTCCAGATGTTACTGAAACCACTTATGGGAGGGAAATCAGTAAGGGTAAAAAAAAGGGTAAAAAAGTCTTGACTGTATCTTGTATGTAAATTCAACCTTCATATAATAATTTGTTTGAAGTTATTTAAAACTTAGCAAGGAGCCAATCTTGTTCCAATGGCTGATAATTTCTTTCTCTGGTTATTAGATTTCTGTATTTACAATCATTTCTCATTCTCCTAATGTAATGTTATTTCTTGACAGACCACCAACCATAATTTCATTTTGTCTGCTGAGAAAACTGTGCCAGTCTATTCCTCTTCAATGAAGGAGCCATATATCACAAGTTTTTTAATCCTGATATGCAATTAGATTTGATTATCTTGTAGTTCTTAACATACACTGCTATAAAACATTGATCAGATATTTTAAAAGCTACTACCTTTTTTAAATAAACTTTTGACTTCCCTTATAATTTTTTCCTGGCAGCTGAACAATATTGCTTTAAATACCATGTGCAGAATTTGAGTGGACAAAATAAATTCAGGACCAGTTTAAAATCTTGATAAGCTACCCCCGGAGTAGTTATCTTGCAGTACTTATTATTGAGAAATACAATTCAACCAGTAATCCAAAGAGGTTTTGCAGTCTCCCTGATTGGAGATATTCACAATTTATTTAGATAATGTCCCCTGGCTAGCATTGAATGTAGTCTTTTACTGGACTGGTGCTTGGGGAAGATGATCTTTTGAGCTGCTCCCCAACATGAAGTATTCTATGGAACTCTAATTTTTTTAACCTTGTTATAGGAGGACATTTTAGTCAAATTACATATCCAGATGAAACTTCTTTTGTTCAGACAGTTTTCAAACAAGGAATTAAGCATCCAGCTCATCTGTTCAGAATACATCAGATTTTAATGAAAGCACTCCAATCATAAGGACATATTCTTCATATCTGTAGATTACTTCTATAGTGAAAGGCCGCAGTAGTAATTTTAACTGACAGCTCAGCTATTTTTAATGAACTTTTTAAGTCCTTAACCTTTACTTAAAATTTAAACCTCAAGCTCTACCATATAATTTTCTTCATCTGATAAAGGAAAATTAGATTTTTCTTTATTAAGTAACAAAATCTTTTGAATCAAAAGCATTTTAGTTTCTCTTATATTAAATTTTTAATATCTCTTTCAGACTCATGAATACTTTTCTATCTTCCTATATTCCACTGTTTTGAGAGGGAGACCAATTGAAAAAGATAACTATATTTTAGTTTTCATATGGTTCCTGCCAAGTTGCTTCTACTTGCTGACACATTCTGTTTTTTGTCAAGCTTCTTTTGACATTTCATTGAGGTAAGCTCAACTTTTTCATTTAAGGCAAGGAGTGCAGCTAAAACTTACTGAAGAACACAAGTCTGTGTGACAGGTGTTTTTAATACCCTATCTCCCGTGCTTAGTTGGCATACCTGTGATATACCTAAATTCTTCGGGTCTATGTTCTGTTATCATCAGTAGCATGAAGAAGAATATGAAGACTCTGTATTGATAGGTGTCTGGCAGGAAAACCAGGAGAGACAATCCATGACTTAAAAAATGCACATCCTGGAAAATCAAAGATAAAATATGCAGGAAAAGGAATCTCCTTTGGTACGTGACAGACCTTGGGAGATGACACATAGAGCACAAATCCTTGGAAAAAAAGTCTTGTTCCTGTGTAAACTTCTGCTGAGTTCAGATGCAGATTTTGTTTAACCACACAGGACCTATTGCAGGATCAATATGTTACTGGTTTTCCTTGAGTACACAATTTGGCAGTAGAACACTTGTACTTTAAGTCAAGTCTAATACATTTCAGAGTAGTGATGTAAACACCCAACTGTTGCTAAACTTTCCACCACTCTCACGAAAGGTAGCTCACTTAGATATGTCAGCTCCTGGAAAATGCCACAAATCCCAAACATTTTTTAATACATATTTCCTCTGCAATTAAGTCTTGCCTTGAAAAGAATGACCTATATTGTCCTAAGTACAGAAAAGCTTGCAAAGGACACAAGGATTTAGGCATAAAATGATGGCAAATGTGACTAATCCAGAGAGACTGGATTTAATGCAGATGTTTTCCTTCAGTGCCCCTAGCATTCATCATTTTCCAGCAGCTTTCTGTTCTGCTTTCTAGCTTTTGAGAAATATGATTTAATGTAAATAATTTTCCCCCTGAACTGCACAAGGAGACAGTCCTTTTTTACACGATCAAGTGGCACATTCTCAATGCCTGGACACAGAGGAAGGCAAGCATCCTGTACTTGCAGAAGGGAACATTTACACAGCATCTACACAGCACACTGGGTTTGCAATTGCAGGAAATTTTATTGCAGCAGACAATTAATTAGGCATAAGAATTATCTTAATACGATATCCTCCCACTACTACTGTTTCAGAGAGATTAAAAAAAGAAGTGAGGTAGCAGGAGAAAAATACTTTCCTCTGGAAAACCCTGACAGCTGAAACAGAGTCATCTTGAAAGCTGCCTCAAATCAAGTACTCCATAAGGTTTTAACTGTCAAGTAGGTGTTCACATTGCTACAGTGAAAGAGAAATAATAATTCATTTAAAAATCAGGAAAGTGCATCTGTCAGAGCTGTAGATGGAAATACTATGTTCTATATCAGAGGACCTTGTAGAAAAATGACTGATTTGTCAAGAAATAAACTAATTTTATTTATTCACAGCTTGTTGTTATAAAACTTTTTTTTTATTTCCTACTGTGAAAAAACCATAGTCTGCAAAAATTAGGAAGGTTTCAAATTCAGAGAAGTAAGGAAATAATCTTATAATACAGATAATAGGTCAAATTGTTAACATATGATGCTTCATAGGTTTCAAATGACATTTTATGTTTTATGTAAAGAAATATCTGTGGATTTCTACAAGGCTATTTGCTGAATGTAGGTACCAATCTAGAGTGAATATTTATAGTACACCTTGTAATTTCACTGGATATTCTTCAGGTGAAGAGTTTATATATGGCTGTTAATACTTTATCATTGTTAGAATCATCTCCCTACTCAAGGTGCCTGTCAGAATTTGCTATATTTGCATTTACAACCAGCATCAGAAAATACAACTAAATACTTTTTAAAGGCATTATACGTTGCTGAACATGATTTGATGTGTCCTTTGATTACTCTCAATGTCAATCTAAGCAGTGGATCAATCAGGTGTTATAATTTTAAAGACAAAATTTTTTTTTTCACTTTTCAATATCTGACTGACACTAATATAATATAATTCCCATCTTTATTAAACAAACAAATAATAAACCTTATTCTGATATTTTGGGGTTTTTTCTATACCATTTTCAGCTTAAATCCCCCTTCTCCTTTTACATACAAGAAATTCTGGCTTTAGCAGTACTAGTTGAATAACTGATCCATAGTACCTGGGTTTTGACTACACAACAGAAGTGTGCCAAAGCACTTAAAGGATTTTGATCTGAAACTTTTCTAGTTGTCCTGGACATCTCTGTTAAACTCAGTGAAGCAGTCAAACAGATAAAAGGAGCTAACTGGAAGTTTAGTGTGAATGATCTAATTATGAATGCAGCATTTTTCATATAGCATGACTTATTCCAGCTGCATTCCCTACAGGATACCACATGATTCACAGAAAAAAGTTGTGTTGTAGATTTGATCAATTTTAGTTTGTTACTTGGAGGAAAAGCTGTCAAACTGCCTTTAAACTAAGTCGCTCTTTATTCTAAAGTACAAAAATGTAGCACTTCAAATAATATGAGTATCAGCCAAAGTGAACTTATGCTGTAATAGGGAGTTATGTTAAGAACCCCAGAGTACAAGTAATTGTGATGAGGATAAATAACAAATACAGATGAAGCCTGTCTTTCCGAAAAGCAGTCATTTAAGTAGGCAATAAAAAAGACCCCACAGTGGCAAAAATCAAAACAATTCATTTTTTTTAGCAAATTCCTAAAATTTTTTCAAACTAGTGTTCTGCAAATTGCTCTCCAGTGCTTTGGTGTTTCTCCACCAAAAATTTCACCATGATTTTTTAAGCAATTTCAAACACTCTTTTGTAATAATTAGTCACACTTTTGCAGAGTCCAAGAAAGATGAGGGTGCTGGGAGGACAGAACAGCTCTTACATATGAGAATGATAAAACAATTTGGCAGCAATGTAAATATTTAAGAGAAATAGGACACTGGGGATTTCAGCTGTTCTACTTTAAGACAAATTTTGTTCCACATGGTGCATTCTTGGATATTATAGTTTATATATATTTAAAAATTAAAATATGTCCAACTGGTAGCCAGAGATTAGTGGTGCTTCTCAGGGGTCAGTCGTGCCTTATGTCTGTGTTAATGGCATGGGTGATGGGACAGATGGTCAGAACATTTGAGGATGTCACCAGATAGCAGGACAAGGCTCATATTCAGAAGAAACTGATCAACCTGTAAAAAAATGGAGTGAATTGAACACCAGGAAATTTCAGAAGGAAAAGTTCTGCCCCTGGGATCCAGTGCAGCATAACAGTCCAGCTAGAAAGTGATTTTACACCAAAGGGCCAGCACACCTGATTGACAAAAGTCACACATGATTAGCAGTGCAGTCTTGCATCTGGGAAAAAAAAAAAAATCATCTTATAGTGGTCTACAATCACCTGATGAAAGACACACAGAGGGAGATTCTCCCAGGGGTGCACAATGGAAGGGCAAGAGGCAATGGACACAAACTGAAATATGGGAAACTTTGACTTGATAGAAGGGGAAAAAACCATTTTGTGACCATGTTCAAACAGTGGAACAGATTGCCTAGAGAGGTTACAAGATTTCCTGTCCTGAAGACTTTTAAAAGTCATCTGGGAACTGCCCTGAATAACCTCATCTAGCTAGACATGCTCTGAGCAGAGAGGTGTCATGAGATGACAAGAGAATCTTCCCATGGATCCTTGATTGACCCCGTGCACTGACAGGACGTAGAGATCCGCGAGATAATGTAAGGCTTGGAGGATTTATTTTTAATGTATTGCCGTTAACAGAAACATCAATGACTGACTGATTCATTAGGTGGCTCAGCTGACGAGGCAAGCAGCTTCCATGTTGGCACAATCTGCAGAGGAGCTCAAGTGTTGCTCTCCTCTGTGATTTCAGTGTCAGGGAACAATGAAGGAAGAAACAGAAAGGTTCATCAGATTGATAACTTGACTCCAAGCCTTGTGTCACCAGCAGAAGTCTGGAGGATTTGATGATGAATGGCTCTACAGACCTGATGGTGACAGATAGGGAACACCTGTCTCAAAGGAGGAAAAGGGTCTTTGTGCAGGAGTCAGCAGGGCTCATGGAAAGAGCTCTAAACTTGGTTGGAAGGGGGAAAGGGGTAAAACCAGGCTCTCTAGAGATAAGATTGATTTGCAGCATGACAATATTTTAGGGACTGTGTGAAAGCAAGGTCCTTTAATCTGCTGTCTCAGTGGAGGTAAGGGATGACGATCCCAAGGGACACCAAAGACATGAGAGTTATTGGTCTGTTAGAAACCACAGAAACATCTGAGAACAGTCACATAGGAATCATGGCTTCTCCTCCCAAAATTGTGGCAGGCTCAGCAGCTGTGCTGAAGTACATTTACACCAATACACGCAGGATGGGCAACAGACAGGAGGAGCTGGAAGCTGTTGTGCAAGTGGGATAATGTTGTCATCATGGAAACTTGGTGGGATGACCTGCACAACTGAAGTGCTGCAATGGATGACTATAAATTCTTCAGAAGGATAGGCAGGGAAGGAGGGGTCATGGGTTAGCCCCATACGTCAGGGAGTATTTTGGCTGTCTAGAGATCAGCAATGGTGATGGCAGAGTTGAGTGTTTATGGGTGGGAATCAGGGGAAAGGCCAACAAGGCCTTTATGGACCTCTCAACCAGGATGATGAGGGAGATGAAATCTCCTGTAACACCTGGGAGAAATCTCAAAATCACCAGCTCTTGTTTTCATGGAGGACTTCAACTTGCCAGATAACTGCTGATAATAGATTACAGTAAAGAGGAAACAGTCTAGGAGGTTTGGCTGAAACTCAGGAAAAAAAGAGAGCTTACGACCTTTGGAAGATGCCATGAGGTTATGCAGGGAGAAAATTAATATAAACAAAGCCCAAATAGAACTTAATCTGACTACTGATATAAAAGACAGGGAAAAACTTTTCCATAAAAGCAATAATAACAAAAGGATGGCTAAGGAGATTCCTCTTCCCTTACTAGATGCAGAAGGAAACATAGCAACAAAGAATGAGGAAAACACTGAGCGACTTAATGATTTCTTTCCACTGTTAGCTCTAGTAAGTCTGCCCTTGGCAACTGAGAAGTGGAAGAGATTATTTAATAGTAAAATTGCCCTATAATCACCAGATATCACAAGGAAGAGAGGAAGGGTTCAGGGTCACCAAGCTGACTCTTTTTTTTTTTTTTTTTTTTTTTTTTTTTTGGCAGGAACAAACTCATATAATTCTATCAGAAATTTAAGCTGTTTGAAAATATGTTAATAATAACCTTTTCAAGCTTGACTTCCTCCTAACCAGTCTCATAGTTTGACTTCATCATTTTTCAGTGTTTTTCCGTGCAGAGGCTGAGATACTGCTGTATAGATTTCTGAGTAAACCCTTCAACACTTGGTTTTGTGTTGTTAAATACTAATAATTAAATATGTTTAAACTGTGATCAAAGCTAAATTTCAAATGGGGCTCTGCATATTCATTTATTGAGGCAGTTCATGAGCAGAAAAAATCTTCCTTGCAAGGCTTATTTTGTTTTAAATTTTAAAAATCCTGATTTTTTTTTAAATTAATCAAAAATTACAAGTAGCAATCTTACAGAGGTACTGTTCTTTTGACAGTGGTGCTTGAAGGGATTACATCAGGCCTTTAAGTCAATGACTGAATAGTTTCAAGCTGATTTCAAGAAGAGCTGATAAAACAAGCTAAAACTTCCTTTTTGTTTTGACATGTAAGGGAAAAGTACAGAAACAGTCACAAGTCTTTTATTTCTCCAGTGATCTTTATGAATTACGAGTACCTGGGGTCTAAGAATGTGGTGGCAGTTAATAAAGGATGTAAGCCCAAAAAGTGAGACAGTGAGCCCTATAGACAGGAAAATAAAAGCACTGCAGAGCTTGTTTTCAGGAGAGGCCTTCCCCCTTACATTCTACATTTTATTCTACTGAGATCAAAAAACAATTTGACTGCTTCAGTAGGCAGTGAAAAGATGTCAAAACAGTCAAATGTCCAAAAGGTGCCACAAACATCAAGTGGTTTTTTTCTGTTCTAGGTCCAGGGAATTTTCTTCACCAAGTATTAGAAAAGATGGTTTTGTGTGTTATAACAGCTAAACAGGTCTTGGCCTGCCTGAATGGTAGAAGAAGTAGGGCAAAAATTTTTTCTTCACCCTACTGAACAAAGCATAAGTCCTCCAAAGTAAATTGCCTAGAGATCCTAATTCAGATCACATTTTCTTTCCTGGAAAATAACTGCTGAAGGCCCTCATCCCCCATCTACTTGCGTCAATATTTAAAAGTGGTGCATAACTATTGAGGGCATACTAAGTTATCCTGTATAGTACCTGTACTTTGCAGATTTCTACTAAGCTACCTGAGAAACCCTGGGGTCAATCAGTACTCTGTAACTCACATGCTACAGGTTGCACACGAATTAATTTTTTTGAGAAAGAACACAGACATTTTTTCTTTAATTGTCCATTTGGGACTGAAAAACAGCTAGTTCAAGAGAAATTCAAAAGTCTTTGGTTGAGTGATCCTTGGTCTGATAACTCTCCCTGCTAGAAATATGTGTCCTATTCTTTTGTATAATATTTTTAGACTGATTTTTTTTTTTTTTTTCCATTTTAGGTAGAGGTTGGATTTTAGACATTTGTCAAACTGACTAAATAACCCTTATACATTTCCTGTTTTTCATGCAGCTACTGGTATAACATTTGGTCCTCTTTTTTTATCAAGCTAAACACCTTTGAATAATTTTTGTAGAGAATTATTATTATGTTATTTCACAAAATTTATTCATACATCTTCTCTGAATCCTTTAATTTATCAATATGGTTTTGTGACTGTGGACACCAGAAAAAAGTGCATTACTAGGCAATTCATCTGATCTTGCTACCAAGAGCAAAGGGAATATGAAATTTCTGATCTAATTTATTATATTTATGCAGCAGAAGAATGCATTGTTTCTTTTGAAATAGGAGCTAATGTTCATTATGCAACTCCAATACTGCTCAAGATTTTTCCATTTTTTACAATCTTCATGACATCTACAAAAAACATTGATTAGAATTTTCTGTTTTCTCCTAAACAGTGACAAAAAAGTGCTGTGCAGAATGCAGCCAAGAACTCAGTCTTGCAGAACCCAGCAGGATGTTCGCTCTCTAAGATTTCCCTTTATACTTGCATCTGGAAACCTATCTGTCAATCAAGTTTTAATCTAGTTTATATCTACAATACTCATTTGCTGTTGATTGAGCATCACTTTTTAATAACCCCTATCCACAGAAGAATTCAGAAATTACTTCAGCAATGAACACTTCTATGAATCTTATGTTCTTAAGCTGATTTTCAGGTTGAGAAGCCTCCTAGAAAATTTTGCGATATCTTACTACTCATTTTGGAAACTGTTATTTAACCGGTATACTCAGGAAAAAAAGAAACTAAATTGGTTTGTCAAGGTCTATTATCCAGGGAAGTGTGATGAACACTGGTGACTGGTGTTTCCATTATTGATACCATTTTCTACTAGCAACTATATTATTGCTTTGAACTCCTAGCAAACAATAGCCAAACAATTACCAAAAATTAGGCCTCAGAACTTAACAGAATTGATTGACGAATACCACACATACTTTAAAATTCTAGGAGCTAAACTGTTGAGATCGGTGGGAGAAATGCGGCACGCAATATGAGTGATCAGCAAGTCTCAGAAGTTTATTGAATAGGCACACATATTTATAACAGTGTTAATAAGGCTAATGCATATTGCAAAATGTGAGCTCATTATTGTTTAGTTGTTTATCAGTTAACTACGCCTACGTTTACATTCTTGTGTCTACCTTGTTGTGGCTTCTATTATCGTTTCTTCATTCTTGCTAGCTAACGAACCTCTCCCACAACCTCAAGTTTCGGCAAGGGCACAGTGACCTTGCCACATTCGGACACTGATTCCCGACTCTCATCTCCTTCTTGCTTAACTAACGGTATTATTCCAGCATGACCTTTGTCAGCTAGCTAACTGTCTACAAAATCCTCTACAGTAATCTATATAGAACCACTGATGCACTTTTTGTCCAAAAATATACTGCTACTAGGAAAGCATTGCATTTTGAAAGCATTACTGTATTATGAAAAGATTTTATTCTTTACCAAAATCTGTAATTTGAAGAAAACACCATTTGGACAATTTCTATAGTTCATTTTCATTAGCTCTACCACCTTAACCTGTAAAAGCGCAGAGCATTCACCCCTGAAGTCATGGTCTGAGCCTCTGGAGGGCAGTGCAACTTCTGATGCTGATAATGTACGTTCAGAATGAGTTTGAGAAAGCAAAACTAAACATTTGCCTCCAACAATGAGGTTGTGTTCTCTTATTGCTGCAGGCAGATTGATGCACCTCTGAGCCCCCTGTTTAGAGCTGATTCTCCTGCAGTGATATCGTCATGGTACTGTCACCAGCAGTTGAGTTTTTCCTTAACTCCCTGAGTTAAGGAAAAGCTTTCCTTCCTCCACGGAAGGTCATGTTCCTACTCATACTTCAGAGTTTACTAATGAGCTTGACATTATGTGCTGGTGCAGTGAAATCAGCGCAGAAGTTGAAGGCTATCAGTGGGAAGGGCATGCGTACAGGATATCAGAGTGGTCTGTGCCGTGGGCTTGAGGTTATCAGACTGGGATGATTTAACTGGGATAGTCCTCAGGAGTATACTGAGGGCACTGGGGCTGTAATTCCCAGTTGTGATTAGCAGCCTAAATCCATCCTTCTGTGTTCTTCTCTATCCACTGCACTTGGCTCTCCTGTGTTTACCTCCCTTAGTCCAGTGTTCTTGTTAGATTGCTGGCAATGGCGATTTCACATCCATTTTCAATGGTCGGGGACTGGATTTTCCAGAAGTAGTTTTAATCAGAACAAGTATTTTTTTTACCCTGATTAGCTGTATGCCATTGATAAATGTAAATTTATCCCTTGGGGACTAAGATGAGACACACTATCCGTTTCTGAGCTTCACAATGATTGACTGCAACCCCAATTAGGCCAAAACCTTCACTTGTATTTAGTGTACAGTCTTCAAGGGCAGCCTGAATTATCTTGCACTCTTAATTCTATTGAGTATATGTTTTATGGTTTAATTTCTTTAATGCAGTGCTATCCTTATGTCACAGAAAGGCAAATATTTTTCAGAATGACTTTATGTAGTGGTTAAATCTACCTCAGACATTTCATTTTGAAGTGACCTTGTTTATGCTGGGTGGGAAAAAAAGCCATTTATTACGTGTTTGTTAAACTGCAGCTGTGTGTTCAGCATAATAGGAGTCTGAACCTCTGCCTCCAAAGATTAATATAGTTTTGATTTGAAGACAGGAAAAATCTTAAAATGCTTTTGGTATTATATTATTAAATTTGGCAAAATATTTGGCCTTTTGAAAAAAGTAGTCTCATTTCACAAAAAGCATGCAGATTGTTCTCTTACCCATATTTTGGCAAACTAAATATTGTAGAAATCAACTTACAACTTGGAAGGAAATGCCTGAGTGAAATAAATGTGCAATAAAAATATTGTATTTAAATAAACAAATAAAAAAGAGCAATTAAGTATTTTAAGAGCACTGCTGAGTGGTTTGAGCATCAGATGTATGATTAATGCTTTTTGAAATAACGTTACAAAAGGTACACAACTGAGGACACACATATCTTTGGCTTTTATATTTTATTTTTATCAATGTAATAGAGCCTTTTCTATCAAATTTCTGTTTATGACCTACTGGGCATATTTTCTGGTGATTTAGTATCACTGGTGTGGTCACTACAGCAGTTTGATTTTTAGCAAGTCTTAAATGGGGATTGTCAGTCTGAAGGTGAACTCCAAGGGTTATGATTTAGAGTTATCAGATTTATTCTGTATTATACCATGAAAGGAAAACAAGGCATGGCCTCAAACCATGACATTTAGATGGAGTCTTCAGAAACACCAAGAAGTTTGGCAATCTGACATGGTGTTTTAATTTTGTCTGGTTTAATCAAAAGGTCACTTTGCAAAGCTTAAAATCTGAATTCACAATCCTATTTCAAGAAGGTTTTTTAGACTCAGGAGTTTAGTGAAAAATATATTGCAGGTTACAATATACTCTTTCAATCCTCAAATAATTTTATAGTCCCAGGACACTTCTGGGGGCACAAATAAAAAATATTTTAATTTTGTCAAAGTCAAAAATACAGTTCTGCAGGAATATTTTCTCCCTGAGTTGAAGGAAAGGAGTGAGAATGACTTCTGCCAAGTGAAAGGCAGGCATCAACATAAATTACTTGGGTTCAAATCCTCTGATTGAAGAGAAGGAAACAAATAGGTATAAAATGACATAAATTAACTATAAGCAATTTCTTATATTGAACCTTGCCTCCCAGCTATGTTTTCAGATCCTTATATCTAATATGGTATTTCTTTGTTTTGCTGTGAAAGAGTCAGTGTCGATATTCAAAACCATTATGATCTGTATTTATGACCTCATAAAGACAAACTCACTCCATATTAGTACTGTTCCTGATTGGATTTCTTTAAGGTGAGCTTATGGAGCAATCATTCCTTCTGTCCACTCTGAGTGCACACACTGGAGTCAGATGTCAGTGTTAGCTTTGCCACTGATAAAAGAGCAAAGAGAATTTCTCATCAATGCCTCACAGCCCTCTTTTAGCTGTCTGCTGGTACTTGGCTTCTGGCATTTATCAGTTCTTCAAACAGCCTTTACTGCTTACCCACCTGACCACCTTGCCTGACTGATTTTGAAGAGCTAATGATGTCTGTCAGACCTTACAGGTCTGTACTTCTGAGTAGCAAAAAAAATATTTTTTGAAGGAACACATTGATGAGCTAGTTTGTAAATTATTTTATTATCTCCTTCCTGAGCAACCCAGTCATTAAATGATATTGTAGCTACATTTTTGTCTGTAATGGCCTTTCTTTGGTTTCGGTCTCTAGACTCCAGAGCCTCAGATGCTGTAAAAATATTCTTTCTACAGTGTTGATAAACATGCCAGCTAGTTCATTATGACACATCATTCAATCCCTGATGCCTATACTTAAACTTTTCTGTTCCTGGTGCCAGGAGTTATGTGCAAAGCTAGTCATCACTGACTTCTTTTGCTAGCTGTGATGTCTGACACATCAGTACCAACAAGATATGGATGTACACAGACTGAAGCAAAATGGTTGCACTAAAGGACATTTGCACCCTCTGGAGCATTAGGCTTCAAGAGACGACTTCCAGGCAATCCATGAAATATTCATTTGTGCTTGAGTTGTCATTTTTCTATGTCCCCTTATATATTGCTGTGCTGAAGCACTGACTGTACTGCTCTGTATTTTATCTCTTTGTATCTTATGTAATATAATAACTATATTTTGAGTTAAAATATTGTCTTCTCTAGCTCTTTCCTTTGATCAATTGATTTGTGGACATTAGAAACTCATTAAACATTCATATCCTATGCTGATGGGTGTAGTCTAACAAACAAACAGACAGTTTTTTGGAAATGTGTATAAGGTGCAACATAAAACATATTTAGATAGCAATTGAGTGTAAATATTTCATAGCAGAAAACAAGTGCCAAGTCTCACTGCTTGCATTCAGAACTGACTGCATTTGTCAAATTAATATCTCTTTAACAGAACATAAACAATTTAAAAATAACATCAACTTAATGCAGTCCTCCCACATAATTCTCGGTTTACATATCTATGCAAATTTATCCTGTTATTAAGTCAGATTACTGACTTCACAGACAACAAAATGCATACATATATTTAGGAGCTTGGCATATAATAATACTAGATTTCAAGTTATCTCTTAGGCTAACAAAGATAAACCTGGTTTTTTGTTGTTTTTTTTTTCTTCTGAAATATGAAAAATAAAATGTTTTCTTAGGAAGTCCCACAAGGGACACAGGAAAGTTCATATTTCAAGCAAATCATAATTACCTTAAACCAGTGTCTTTTTATTTGACATTGAAAGAATATTTTTACTTATGAAATAAGGGGGGCATTACAAATATATATTATTACATCCTTGCGTATCAGAGAAACCTAAAGTCATACTGCAACTCTCAACGTGATTTCTTTGAAGATACATAATTTCAGTTAATGCATTTTACTATAAGTATGCTTATAAATGTTTCTGAAGGTAAACAAGTAGCTAATAAAATATAATCCAAAATATACACATTTTATAGTTATATTTTAATTTAGATAATTTATGAAGGACAAACAATATATCAAAAAAACAGAGTAAAAGTATGTAAGGGGTTTAGCTTTATATGTTGTATAGAGAGAGAATAAACATTAATAATAGCATTAATAATTATATTATCATTGTTGAATATTCAACCACTTTTCCACATTACTTTTTGCCTAACTTTCAATATAAAAAATATTTTTAAATGCTACATCCTTCTCCCTTCAATGTATGCTCAATGTATTTCTGTATTAATGATAACTGTAACCTTCAAACCTCATGCCTCTGAAACATCTCTGGTAGCTTCTTTTTTGCTGTTTTTTCTGTGTCCTGAATGCTAGGAATATGAAAAGCCAGCTGTGAGGGAGATCATACTGGTAGCTCACCTGTTCTGAGAAATGTTTAAACTGGAGTCATCAGTGGCATGAGTACTACACACAATAAAGCAGACTTCTCTTTAGTATCTCAAGCAAATACTTCCTAAATACAGATGACAAACATCTCTCTAGCATTAATTTGCACCTGTCAAACTGAAAAAAACCCTTTATGTCAGAATTTTCCAAGAATGCATGCATGTTTTAGCTCAAGCTTTTTAACTAATGTGTGCTTCCACTTCAGGATTTGTATATGCAAACCCTGTTAGCTTGGGTGAATTTCCTGTATGTTGGTATGATGGGTTGTACCTGAAGGTGTTAGTGCTAGCTATTGCTTGTGTGCAAAAAAGGGTCAAGTCTGAGAATTTTTCAGAATTGATACTGAATAAGTAGGTTCCTTTGAATTTCAATCTGATATTAAATGACAGTGCAGTTTTTTACAGCACTGGGGCTCCCTATTATTTTATTTATAACAAGGATATTTCAACTGCTGCATAAACTTGTTATCCCATGGGTCATTGCAAATACACGATAGCTTCAGCATCCATAAGCACAATGCAATTTTACAATAAAAGTATGTAAACTAAAATTCCCATACACCTGAAAATCCTGCTCTACTAAGCAGGAACTTTGAGGAATTTAATTTCATATTAGCTGCATTTCTTAGGAAAACAAATTTTCAAGACTCCTTTGACCATAAAAAAACCAAGATTCTGGTCTGATTTTTGTTTTGATTTGTTTTGGGTTTTTCCCACTTAAATTATTCATACGCAAAATCAATACATGAGCAAATCTTGAAAATATTGGCCAGTATATACTACAGAACACTGAAAATTCCTGTGGAAATGGGACACACCTAGATCAGACATTTTATTTTTCCAACTTTTTCAAAATCTAGTGTAATTTTAAAAAGGACAAAACCTGCACATCTAATGCATCAGAGACTTTGCATCCATTTCTTAAATCTCTTCAGATTCAAAGTATCTCTCGGAACAGCTTAAGCCTGACTTACAGAGGCTGCTGCACATCTCTCTGTGTGAGAGGGCAGCAATGATAAATCACTTCTTGCAAAGAAAGTCACGCTCAGACAATGAACACAGAGAGAGTCCAAACAGTGATCAAAAGGCAGCGCGGCTCAGAATCATCCTGCTCAGCAGTTCCAGGCTGTGTTGGGCAGTTAGAAATGGTAATGACAGGCACAGAGAGTGCCAGACTCTCTTTACTCACTGACCACAGAATAAGCTACTGGTGCCCTGGCACTACATAGTCCAATCATGACATACTTAAACATTAGTTCTGTGTAGTACTATAAAAAACCTGCGCCGTATTAAAAAAGAAAAAATAGTCAGCAATGAACAGGAAAAATGTGATATCACTGACCACAGCTGAATCCAGCTTGATATTGTAAATTATGATCGCCACTGTTCTATTTCTGAAGTTAGCCACACTGGCCATTTTCTCTGCTTTACTCAGCAGGCTAGAACAGTCCTAATATTTTTAATAAAATAAGGAAATTGAAGGAGGATATTAATTACATTAGATAACTTAATAAGACAGTTAGATATTGATTGATGGTTCTTTCAAAGAAATACATCTAAGCTGTGCTCTAGTATGTGAACGGTGAAGACTGAGAACCATTTCAAGAAACAGACACAAAGAGGTTATGTTCTTTGGCTAGAATTTTCTGTCCCTGCTACCACTGATTTCAGGCTACTTGTGATAACAAAGGTGCTCATATGACTGAGACTCTGGGAGGAGCTTTCATCTTTTCTGCACCAAGCGCATTAACAGAAGTGTGCATCCAACTTTAGGTGACAGGAAGTCATCCACACCATACCCTAACTTGCAGAACTATTGTAGCTGTAAGAATGAATGAAGAAAAATTTGAAGATATTCATGCCACTGACAGCTGAACTTAGCCATGTAGGTTAAGGCATGTTTTCCCTGATTCTCTTAAAAATCCATGGAAAGTTGTTCACCTCTTTGAAAGGGATCTTCTCAGATCACCTTAGGGATCTTCTGTGTTAGAGCTCTCTTTTGTTAGAGCTCTTTTTTCTTCTTCATGAACATACTTCCCTGCACTGACTAATCAAAATGGGCAGAAGACTCATGGGCTGATTTAGGCTCCTGAAGATATTATGTTAGAGCTCTCTTTTGAATTTTCTTCTTCATGAACATACCTCCCTGCACTGACTAATCAAAATGGGCAGAAGACTCATGGGCTGATTTAGGCTCCTGAAGATATTTGCCACAACCATTTTGGGTAGTTGAGATCTAACCTGGCCTGCGTTTCACCACAAGTGTTTTTTTAGCCACTTCACAAAAGGAGACTTTTTAGTCTTACTTTGTATGCGACAGTATAGCATCACTAGAAGTTTGCCATATGTCAAGAGTACGGCTTTACATGTTAGAAATTCAAATACTTGGTCAGAAATACCTTTGACATATGTGTGAACTTCTTCTAATGGAAGATATTAGATACTTAGAGGCTTCACACTTTAATTTTAATGTTTTTCCATGGACCCTATGGTAATAATTGTCCCATGTTACAAGGTGTTTATCAATGATAGACAAGAACCATTTTTGTTGTTGTACAATTAATAGCAACTTGTCTTGCTACTCTTCATTATGTCACTCCAATAAAGATTTTATGGCTGTTAAAACATTCCATGAAAATCCAAAGTCAGTATCAAGTGATGCCCAAGCTATTTTCTTTCTGTTTCATTATTCCAACAGAAAAATGGACTAAAGTTCAATTTTCTGATTTTGCTTCATACACTGTCAATTTCATAATGAAAAATTTGAAAGATTTAAGTGTTTGTGATACACCAGTAGGACTAATGGCTTCAGAGTCCCTTCACTTATTGATGTGAATCACCATTGAGGAAGACACATCCATTTTGAAGCAAGGTAAGCAAACAGGAGAATAAACTTATCTTACCAGCAAAAGACTCAAACCTCTCCCTTGTGAAAAACATAGTGTCAAGGAGAAACCCAAACACCGGGAATTTTGGCTAGAACATAGATTTATTAGCAAGTACCAGGTCAACATAACACTTTATTTTTTCATTGTCTGTAGGTGAAATTTTTTTGTTCAGACTGTTCTGAGGTAGCTAAGAGATGCCTCTTTGCTTTTTGTTCTTGACCTGATTTTGTTTTGAACAATTCTCACTCCAACCTATAGTTCTCTTTTGTATTCACAGTATCCCTTATTTTAATGGATGAATGTTTGGAAGAAAGATCTCAAGATCCTGATCTGGCTTACTGATAGGATTTCCTTTGAAACCTTGAAACTTGACTTGACTTGCAACACAGAAGAGTTTTCATATTGAAAGCAAACTCTTTTTTACATGTTTTGATAGTTTAAAATGTGCATTTAGTATTGTTTTAATAACTGAAACTCATAACTTTTTAAATAACTTCTAACTTATTCAACACCAGTTTGTTTAATTATATGTAGAAACAATCTTTTTTCTTAGAGTTCTGCATATTTTCCCTAAGGTAAAAATTTAGTTCTGTTACTCGTGCCTTCTTACTCATACTATAAATAAAACATGGATTCTCATTATAAAAGGGAGAAGAGGTAATTTTTCATCAATTATAGGATTTTGGTGAATGTGAAACAATTTTAGGTTATTTTATAAAAAGACAAAATACACAGGGAAATTCAAGGAATTATAAAAAGATGTGTTATTTTAGAGCAAGTGTTATTTTTATTAAACATTTCAATCTCACTAAGTTTATGAACTGCATAATTCCAAAATATTCTCCAGTGACTCGTAGCTGAGACAGTACCTGCTTTGTGTAACTTCAATTAAAGCAGCAATTTTATATATATTCTAGAAGGCAGATAGTTCCTGACCTAGTAAAATCCAGTCCAGGTGTGTGTCCCTTTTCATGTCTCAAAATGTGATTTTATCAGTTTTTACAGTTGTAGCTTCCCATTTGCTACACAACAAGAAACTTTTACTTGGCTTTCAAATCATGTCATGATTTTTAAAGATGATTAAAAATTTCATAATGCAGCCTCTAAACGTCTTTCTTTTTCTCCAGAAAGATGACCTCAAGACATTTAGAAATAAACTGTCCTGGCATCATGACAATCTGATTTCCAAGCTGAAAATTTGACTCTAATGCTCAGTTCTTCACAGAGTCTTATTGGATTCATGTCATTGAAACATTGTCAGAGAAGTGGATTTGCTTTGATACAAAATTTGTGTCATGCTGAGGAGAACTGAGGCTCTTAATTCTAAGATTCACAGGCTACATATAAGACAATGGAAGATAATTCTTTCTTTGGTTTTAATGCAGCATTTGAGCACTCTCAGTAAAGGTAGTAACACTGCCTGTATAAATAGGAGAATTACCATGCTTAAGCAAACGCATTTCACCAATAAGTTAATTAAATGCTAGTGAATGTGAGAATAGTGTCAGTGCTTAGTGCAACCTTTCTAGACAGTTTGCTTTACTCATTAGCCAAAGAGAGATGAATGAATTGGTCAACTGGTAGCCAGAGCTGGACCTTCTTTAATCAGTACTACCAAATTCAGTCATAACTGCCCCACTTTTCCAGTGGAACTGTTAAATTTCAGTCAAGTTTCTGCTTTGCACACAGTTAGTAAGCAGGGGCATTTCGTGATTACATACTAACATATATTCCTTGGGGGTTTTTCTCATTGCTGACAACTTTACATGGGTAGCTTAATAAACTGAGAAAAGCCTAAACAGATACAACAATAAAGAAACAATGGAGGGAAAAACAATTCATAAGAGGACATTTTCTTTCTGTTTTCATAGCAGCAAAATCATTCATCTACCTTGACCTCTGTTAAATCTTTGACATAATACCATACAATATCTTTGTCTCTAAATTGGAGGGATGTGGGTTTGATGGATAGGCTGTTAGATTAATAAGGAATTGGCTGAATGGCAACATCCAAAGCATTGCAGTCAGTCACCCAATGTCCCAATAAAGATCAGTAACAAGGGATGCTACGCAGAGTTCTGTACTGGGACCAGTATCTTTATTAATGACATAGACTGTGGGATTGAGAAGCAGGTCTGAAGACAACATCAAGCTGAGAGGTGCCATCCAGAGGGACCTTGACATGGTTGAGGAACTGGACAACATGAACATCGCAAAATTCAACAAGGCCTAGTGCAAGGCCACCTTAAGACTGAGTAAGAGGTCATAAAACTGTTTTACTGTATTTGTAACCCAATTCATCAATTCTCTTTACGAAACAAAAGCTACCAAAAAAAAAAACAAAAAACCCCCCACAAATTAGACTACAACATGTAATGAACTTTTGGTGACTAAGTAAATCATCTGAAAATTTAAAAAAACCCAACAATGGAGAGGCATATTCATAGGCGCATTCATTGATCTATTTGTAACTAAGAAGTCACAGTTCTAATGCTGAATGTACCATAAAGGTTTTTCAGAGACAGCTGTCTGCTTCCATAAAGATATACATATGGATAGATGTAAATTTCATATACAGTACATACACATGTATTATGGCATGAAAACCATATCACTTTAAAAAGTATCACTGACTCTGAAGAAGGAAAGCTTGTACCCCATTACAGCTGTGGCAAGAAATTTCAGGCAAAAGATAACTTCAAAGGTAACTCAAATATAAATATTCATGTACATTAACAGGAATGTTTGAGTGTCGATAAGTAAATAAGTACACTTAATTGTATAGTCCATCACCCTCTGATACTGCTCAGGAAAAAATCTATAACTAGCTGTCAAGAGGTTATTCTGGCAGATATTCAGACACTTATTATACTTTGGAATCTTTACTGAGAAATGTATTTTCCCTTCCTTTATTGTTGAAACACAAATAATCAGGATTGACAAATCATAGTTTTATTTTACTCTGCAGAGATGATAAGTATCCACCTAGATTTTGATTGCAAATTAAGTCTGACTTGGGACTGGTCTAAGCTGGTGATATTTCATACCTGGTAGGTAGAAAGAAATGTCCAGAAGAATGAGTATGATCTTTTCTGTATTTTCTACAGTTTGCTACTTCAGATGGTCTAGATCAAGAAGTGGATCCTGGGTCGCCCCACACATTGGTGCTGCATTACTGAAAGATAGGTATTTGTCACTCAAAATTTTCAACAGCTACCACCTAAGATTTTTTTTAGACAAATTTTATATTAGATAGACGTGGATTGAATTTGTCACAGAAGTATTGCTTGGTAGAGAGGCAATCCTCTTTTCTCCTCTCCTTCTTGTGCAGGGGTGTTTTGTTTCTTGCCTGCAAAGCAGCTGGTGTTCAGCACACAGGGTGAAGAGACAAGGAGTAGTTGGAAGTGGAATAGGGTTTTGAATGTCCTGAAGGTAAGACAGGAATTGAACAGAGCACTTCCATCCTGTGTCTGACTACTTTAATGAAAACAGCAGCACCATTTCAGGACTGACTCTGTCTAGCTTCGTACATGACTCTTTTTTGTATCAGGCATGCTGCAGATAATGCCTTACAGCTTGATGTGTTTGCTTGTGCTCAGGCATTGAAGCTGGCTGCCCAGACAAATCTCAAATGCCTTGGGAGCTTTAAGTGGGTCAGGGAGAAGGTGACTGCAATGACTGTGTTTTCCAGGTAGATTTTTTAATTTTGATTTTTTTTTTTTTTTGGTACTTATTCATGATAATTTCATCAAAATTTTATTTTAAGGTGCCCTGAATCTCACTTCTCATTTGTCTTAAGGTATGTCCTTGTGCTTTTCCACACACCTGGCTATTCACTTGGGCTTGTCATCTCAGCTCCTGCCTCTGTGTAGTCTGGTTGCAAATTAATCAAAGCACAATATTCTTACCTTGGCAATGACACAGATTTTTTTGGTTTAGGACCACTTAATCTTAAATAAAATTAACATGACATTTTTTTGCTAATCATGGGATGACCCATGTAATTCAACATATAATATTTAATCAAATTTGTATTTTCTTAGTTCAGGAACTATATTCTTACAGTTCCTATAAATACAGTTCTTACAAATACAGTTCTTATAAATGCAGTTAGTATGCGGGATCTACCACAGACAAGGAAATGATTGTCTGATTTTGATAACAGGACACAAATTAGGTTTTGTTTTCAAAAGAGAGAAGATCAACTCATTCCTCCCTTTGTCTCTCTTCTCTCCACATGCGAACAAAATGAGATAAACAAAATGACTCCTACACAATGATGAATGGAAGGTTGCTAATCTTAGTGCCTGACCTTTTGAGTAAGACCCATGCTGGCTGTGCTGGGTGAACCCAGGGCACAGGGCTGCTCTTTGCTGGTGGCATCAGTCCCTACAGAGCCAGCTGGGTTAAAATTATGGGGCTGGCATGCGGGAAGAAGACAGTGGAAAGAAAAAAGCAAAAGTGGGCCTGAACAAGTTTCCCCTGACCCTAAGAAAGGAGGATAACTGCATCATGATGGATCAATCCTGAAGCACCTTTTCTGTCTCCCCTCCAGGGTGCACTCATTCAGGCTGGAGCCAAGCACTGCCCATTCATTGCTCATCCTCTCTAGAGGCTCCCCGTGAGAAGCAAGCAGTCTCCTGGCACACCACTCCCTGTACTTGAGCTGTGTCTCCACTTGCCCCAGCCTTTTTGGCTGCCTTGCTCCAGTGGCTGCTGCACTACCATGGAAACTGTAGCAAAGCCCTAAATTGTCACACTCTGACAGAAAAATTGTTTGCATTTTGAAGTCCATCTGTCCCTACTGAGTTGTCGGCTGTCTTTCTTCCTCTGATCCTAACTACGACTGTGCTCTTGATGTATGATGTGGGGAAAGTGGCACTTAATTGCCAACTGTGGGCATAAACAGGGATTTCACCTCTGTAAAAGCAAAAGTGTTATGTGCTGAACCTGGAATGTTACATCTGGGTAGGAACTGATTCTCTAAAAATAGTCTTACAGTCCTGTGCTGGCTATTAATAAAATACATATCTGATCCAGATATCTGACTGCAAGATCTGTGCTCAACTCAACTGTGTCTTTCTCTCAACGGGTAAGACATAAACCAGAGGTTTGAGGCTTCAGGAATAGTCTATTAAAGAAACTGAGAGATACAAAAAAGTTCTTCATACAATAGTCTTCAAAAGTTCCTGGAGCAGAAGTGGGAAGATCTCAAAAAAGATTAAATACACACAGCCAGAAGGAGCTGTGAAAGTTCTCCTCTACTTTCTTAAAAAACTCTTAACAGTAAAGTTACTGTGGTGACTTCTGCACTATGTGGATTTTTACATTGCTGATACAGGAAATGCAAGGAGAGTCAGGCTGAAGAGAAATACATCCTCACTGACCACTCTGTAAGGTAATGCTTCATTGCCATCATCCTTTGCTGTTCACCACCATGTCTCTTTCTCTCAGGTTTCCACATACCGTGAATGAGAGGGATAGGGAAAACAAGGAGATAAGGGAGACAGGCTGAAAGCCAGAAGTGCCCACTGTTGCTCCCAGGGAGTGAGTTTCTGTAAACAGGTTGGGAAGCTTCTCTTCCATGGTCTATCAGATCCTAGGTGTTCCTAGAGGGACCATGTGCAGCAGTAGGAAACCCAAGTTCCACTTTACTAGGATATTGTTACTAGGATATTGTAGTCTTCAGGTTTTAATTTTTCTGTTGAAAACTTGTATATCTGATTAATATAATTTCTTTCTTAGTACAGTGCCAGAAACATGGTTAGAGAGAGTGGGGGGAAAGTGGATTGCAATAGTTTGAAAAATTTCTATTAAACTACTTGATTCCAATTTCAGCTGTTCAGTGAGTACCAGACAGGTTTCCTGCAATAAATCATCTTTTCTGGCAAGAATTTGGTTTATTTTGCTAGCCCTAATTTGAGAGTCCTGTTCTGAGCAGCCAAGCAGGCATGCTGCCTCCAAGAGGTGAGCTTCAGGACTGTGATGATGCTGTGGGCTTCAGGACTCTGACACTACTGTTGGTAGCTCTGCACACTTTCATGAAGAGTCTTAAATCTGGGGAATATTTTTTCACCTGAATTTAAATGAAATTATAATTCTGTACATTTTGAGCAGTGAGTAAAGCTATCTTTCCCCTTCCACATCTAACTGCTAACTCTTTTTCTATGTTTCTTGTACTTTTTTCTTTTTTAAAAAATTATTTTTAATATGTTTTCTTCTTTTCATAGCTGTAATGATTCAGGTCTTCTCCTCAGTGAGCATCTCTCACAGGCTCTGATTTTTCCTCTCTGTAGGCAGTATCGGGAAGAATCCAATTAAAGTCTTTTTAAGTCCTCTGAGGAACACTCCTTGCCTTCAGTGATTAAGACTGCCTCTGTAAATTTGCCCATTTAATACAGTCCAAGTTTTCATGATATGAACTTTGTTCCCAAGGTTTTAAAAGATTTCTTAGTCTTTCTTTTTAGCGTTACTAATGTGACTGTAGGAAATATTCCAGTGTCTCAGAACTGCCTGTTAAACCAGCTTCTTTTCTCTTTGAAAGTGAAACAGATAATCCCACCAGTAAAAGAAGGTTAAAAGAAATATTGAAGTATATAAAGCAATGTGGTGCACAATATTTATTACTAATTTCTAGCTGTTGTACATGTAACTTTCTTTTCTGATTACAGGAGCATTGTATTCTGTTTGCAGGAGCATTTTAGTAAAACATAGAAATTCCATGGAAATTACCTGGGAAACACAGTATATATTCTGTGAGGACATAGTTAATAAATATTTTAGAACATTTGCCAGTCATCATACTGAGCATCACTAATACAAGTGAATCATCTTGACTCAGAAACATCTTTCAGAAAATACTATGTAATCTGCCAGTGTGGCAGATTGAGGAAGTGGCAGAGAGAAACTGAGGATGCAATTGCATCTCATGTTGTTCAGGAAACAGAAATTATATTCTCAGTTTTCCCATAAAGATAAGCTAGAACAGGGTGGAAGTCTTAAAACTGCCTGGGCATCAAGAGCCCAAGACTGTTGGGTATTCATGCAGTCAGACCTGGGCTAGGTGGCGATTACTACTGAGTCTTACTATGATCCTGACTATTTCTAATGCTAAACCAATGGAAAGTTTATTTGTTGGAGGAGACTGACACTGATGAAGAGGTTCAATGGGCAGCACCATAAAAGCTGTAGCTGAGTTGTGATGGAGGAGAAAACTCTTGTGTTCCAGTCAGTCAACTTCTAACAGCACCGTGTCTTTGACAAGACTGGAGTTTTATAATGGACTTGCCTATGGAAATAGAACCATGGGGTAAGTCTTTCATTCTGTGTTATTAATTTCATTCCAAATATTCAAAAAAAGCTTATCGTGGCAGAAACTCTGCCAATAAAGTATAGGTGTTCAACAGTGGACTAAAAACTACTGAAGAATAGTAGCTAAGGGGTTACTGCTGTATTGGCACATAAATTAATCTATAACAACATGCAGTATAGAGATGATACTTTAAGGAAACTTTGGGGTTTTTTCTCTGACAAAAACAGCAACTCTTTAGACTTGCTAAATGGACAGACAAGCTCATTCAAAGAATATTGCCTTGAGCAACACAGTGTTCACATATTTGGATATAATTTGGTCTTTAAATGTTGAATATTCTTTATAAAATTTGATATTTGTTCAGCATAGGTAACTTATTAGTTCACTTATTAATTAGATTTCATATGGATCAAAGTAATATAGTTTTTGGTTTTGACAATATTCTTATTGTCAAAATATTGATTGATTGATTGATTGATTAGATGACTTAGATGTAAATGAACTATCTCATACACAACTAAAATAAGTGTTGCTTAGCCACCAATGTGGGGATTAATGCTCAAAATTAATTGTACCTGGGAAGCAAAGATGCCAATGAGTCTGAAGTGAACATAAGGACTCAGAAATAAAGATCTTGTATATCAGGGTAAAGGCAGTAGACAGAAAGGAAAGAAATAATGAAAGAAGATTCATTTCTTATGCAGGCTGCATCTTTAGACTGTGAATATTCTCTCATTTTGATTTAAAGCTTTCCTAAGATTTTTACAAACCCTTGATGCTGAGGGTGCAAATGCACAATAATGAATACATTAAGAAAACTGAATTCTATATACAGCAAGTCAGCATACACTGCCCATGTGGTGTTGGTATTCATCACTCTGAAATATTTGATTTCACACCTGCAAGCACCAGTAATTGTTCCCAGTGCTGCCTTTCAAACCAGGTTTTGTGTAGCCAGTATATAAGATGGCAGAATTTCAAATAAAGGAGATTACATTCTGCATCCTCTTGCTCCTCCTTAAAAAGAAATGTTGATATAATGCTGTGATGACTAGAATCTTCCAGGAGGAGGGCAGGGGGACTAATTAATAGAAAATCCCTTTTCCTGTGAGAGCTGCAATGTCATGGGCAGAGATAGGGTTTTGGGCTTTTTTGAGAATGGACTTAAAAATACAAACTATTCAGTGGTATAAGATATTTACTATAGTTTTCTTTAAATTTCTGAATATTCAAAATTAGACACAACTATTGGTGGAGAGGTGCTTTGGAGACAGCTGTGTCTTCCTCTGTCTGAAGCTGAAGAAGCCCTCTGCAAGAGTGAAAACATATGGGATGGGATAAATATGAGGGTGCTGTCTTTCTGTAAGTCAGCCACAAAATGGAAGCTGCTGTGTGCAGATACCTGTGATCCACCACACTCTTAAGGAGAAAAAAGAGATTTGGCTGCTGACTAGAACAGGGCTGAGCAGATGATATTTAGTACAACAGTGTAAGGGGTATATGTGTAAAAGCAGCACAGTGAAGAGGTAATATCCTTTAGCCATGAAATTAAAGACACATTTCTGTATTTACATCATTTAGCAGGCTCGTCACAGACAGCTCCACACACATTACTTTTGAATCCATGTCAACAGAGACACACTTTTGTGAAACATGATCTTCTCCCTCAGTCTTGGCTCTGACTTGGAGTCTGTGTTCACAAGAAACAATGTTCAAAGTGTGCTGATGATGGAATTGAAATCTCATCTGTGTCACAGTAAGGATTTCCATTCAAAATACAAGAAGAACCTCAGAGTGTGCATTTCTGTGGTGATCTTTACCCTAACACTTACAGATCTGAAATAAATGGTTTGGACAGATTTATAGCTTCTATAAATGTCATTGCAAAGGCCTGAAGATTGCAATAGATCACCTTTCTTAGACATTTACCTGCATTGCAATCCAGAGGTGAAATACACCCAATGGTGCTCAGCACCACTCTGGAACTTTAGTACATAGTGTCTGCAACCTGTAACTGCAATTCATGGGCAGGGGAAAATAGGAAAGGAAGAAAATTCTATCAAGACTTAAACTGTATTTGCAGGAGAGCCTGTGCAACAGAAAAAACACTGAGGCAAACACTGTAGCCTCACTGCTCAGAATACATATTGCTCAGTATTCTCTGAGTAAATATTTTCCGTATAGGACAAATCATGGTATAGTCTTAAGGAATGAGCATGTCAGAGACTGTTGCCTACTTATAAGGGTGTCTAAAGGAGAGGATAACCTTTCCAAGGTATCTGTATAGGAGCATAATCCCATTGACAGAGAAGTAGGGAGGATGAACATGAATTTTTTTCTGCAGTGTTGTGTAGGTTGAAATCTTGAACTGATGGTTCTGACCAGATAAGGCATTATGTCACAGTTCAGAAATCTTGGCTTAGGTTCAGTAAAAACCTTGTAGCTGAACCTTCTCATCTGCCCTTGCTTGTCAGGTTCCTCTCCGACAAGCAGAAAAGAGCTGTCACCAGCTCTGGGCTGGCCAACTGCTCCCATTCAGAAAGTGAGTTGAAATGCCATAAAAGCTGTCACTGGGGTCTTCCCAGGCTCTGTTCCAGGTAAAAGCTTTTATGTCTTGTTCCATCAGTACACATTATGGTAAGAAAATCAGGTTATATTCCTCTCTTGTGGAGATGAAGGGAATGACAATTTAGTTGCTCTGACTGCAAGCCAGATGGCTCAAATGACACATAAAACATGAGACTATAAAAAGTACCTCTGCAATGGTAATTTTTAATATTTAGAAAAGTAAGAACATTTTTACTTTATTAACTTTTTTTTCTCTGTAAACTATCAATTAAAGACTATTTGTTCCCATTTTCTTAATGTTATCTTGGAAACAATGGATGGAAATAATTTTCTTCATTATAAAATTTTGTGTATTACGTCCATACCGTATTACAAACCCTGTACATGTATTATACAACAAGTAGGTAGCTATTGTGGATCCCTATTTTTGTATAGTGGATATTTTGAGCCTCTCAACTCAAGCATGTCTACAGGCAAGAAGAAACTAGTTCCCTAGGAAAAAGTCCCATTCAATGTTTCCATATTATACCTATTTTATACGGCTACAATAGTTAGAAAAGAAACATGGTACTAAGAGAACAAAATTTTATTTTAAAATATTACACTTCTAAATTGGTGGGGATTGCTCAAAGACAGTATTGAGATTGATTTTAGATCCCAGAACAAGCTTATTGTGCAATGGAATATTTTGAGGTTGGAGGAGAACTTAGGTCCCATATGTCCTGGTCTATTTTTCTCCCTGAAACATACATAGTACTTATTCACTGTGTCTTAATCCTTGTGGGGTCTAGGATACCTTCTTCATTAGAGTTAATTTATATAGCATTTTTTCGGTTAAAAAAAAAAAAGTAGAGCTTATTCCTTGCATAATTAAGAACAGGAATAAAAATAAGGAAAGGGTTGCATTGTTTGTATGTGATAGAAAGTGACTTAATTGCATTTGGACATTACTTTCCTCAGAATTTCTGAACTCTTTCTGAAGGGGAGAGCTTGAAAAGTGAGGAGTATTTTACTTCAAAGTTGGACAAACAGTCTTCATGCTTGGCTTGAACACAAGAATTTTTGTTGGTAAGGTATTACCACAAGATGTTTTTGTTAAGATACTGCTTTTAATTCTTAGACTGCATTAGTTCTGTTCTAGCATTGAGCTAGGGGGAACAGAAATCACTCCATTCCCCACTCTTTCTTTTTTTTCTTCCTCCTGCCCACTTAAATCTTCAGCTGTCATTTGAAGTACAGATGATAATAGAAATTTAACTGCTCTTGGCCAGTCTTCTACACAGCAATGCCAGCTTATAGCTACATATGTGTGTGGGTTTTAAACTGAATCCTTATAGAGAACAAGAAATACTAGAATTAAGTGCTATACAAATAGAATATGAAAAAGTAATGCCTACTTCTCTTCTGTCAGGGTTGTCTACCACTTCCACAAACTAAGAGGGAAGAACAGTCCATAAAAGTTGCACAGAGATAAGGAAAATGAGAGATGGGGAATGACATCCATGTAAGAAGGATATAGTATAGAAAACATTAAAAATTGCTTGATTTAAATCAGTAATTTGAGTGTGCAACACAATAAAAATTAAAAAAAAAATTAAAAAACCCCTCAAAACTAAAAGATCTCACAGATGGTCTCCTCTTCTTCCACAAGCAAAGATTTGGGGGGAAAGGGTCAAAAATATTATTTTTTGCATTATTTTAATAACATAATAACACGGACACTTTCACTGAAGCTGAAAGGCATTATGTTTAAAAGGAACTACTTTACATCAGTGTGTAATTAAACCATAAAACTCACTGTAATAACATCATTACAGATACAGCCTTATGGAGCTCTGCATATTGTTATCTGTATAAAATATTTTTTTTAAAACAGTCTCTCTTTTCAAAAGAAAGATCAGTGATCGTGCTTCAGGGCACAAATCAAACTCTAATGAATAGGACTTAGAAGCTCTCGTCCTCTACTAGTTGGGTCAGATAATTTTGGTCTTGGGTTTCTGCATTTTCTGCTGTTCCTAGTATGATGGTTCCAGTGCATTTTTGATCAGAACTCCATTAACTTTTCTGATGGACACACTTCATTTTAACAATTCAAGAAATGTCTAGGCAGAGCAGGGTAAGTTTACCTGGGGAGTCTTAAACACCACTGAATAGTCAATGAGATCAGGATTAAAATGAGCTTGATATCTTACACTGAAGACCTCAAAACTGTGTTGAATGGGAAAATAGCACAATAACGATTGAATGTCATTTATTATTTGCAATTTTCCAGTCTGTTTGTGCAGAAACAAAACAAAATCAAACCTTAATCAAAAGCTTATGCAGAGACTAGAAGCAATCATTTTTTCATTGTGCACAACTGACAAGCTAAAGAAAACAAATCTTGATTTCTGTATTAATGATGACCCTCTGCATTTGGTTCAGAGTGCATAGTGAAGTGATGCATGCTGTGATATTGAAGCAGAAAAATGATTGCTGTATGAGCACCAGTGCAACACTGTGATGCTGCTTCTGAACCTGTATCATTCTTTTAAAGTAAATATACCATGTTACTAAGGATTTCTGATAGACCCAGCCTTGGACATTGTCAGGTCCATCTTGGAGCTGGCTAACGTTGGCTCTGATGGACATGGAGGAAGCTTCTGACAGCTTCACACAGAAGCCACCCATGTAGCCTCCCCTGCTCCCAAAACCTGGCCATATAGACCTAATGTAAACTTAAGACATCTTTTGGCCATAATATATGCCCCAAGAAAAATTGCATGTATTGGTTGCAGCAGTGAAACTGGGGCTGACACCAGGTAAAAAGCTTTTCATGTTGTTTTTATCCTTTGTCACTTAATAAAGAAGGTAGAAGTTTTAATCACAAACTGATTTAGAGACTTTGAAGCCTGTATGTCCCAAATTTACCTAACCTAGCAATTATAATGTCTCTTATCATGGAGTGATGACTACAGCTTGTTTAAATGAGGACAATATCTCTAAGTACCATATGCTGGAGTTCCTCTCCCAGATCCCATTCCAGTGAACAAGACAAAAACCAATACCTCCAAGGAGGACCTGTGTCTTCACAGGAAAAGTTACAGGGCATAAAGAAAACTAAACCTAAACAGTTTAGGTGTTTAGGTAATAGGATGATATTAAAGTATATGAACATAACTTATATTACAGTCAGTAAAAATGGCAATGGAGATTGAAGTTTTAGGAATGTAATTATTAGAATGGGAATTTGGCCAGTGTAGAAACTGAGCTAATGCTCTTCTTTCATTGAAATATAATGATATTTCTAATATTTGAAGGAGTTCCTGTCTCTTATGACATGTGTGGTATTGAAGTGTTTACTTCCAGGCCAACAGTTCTTTCTTGAAATCTGTAGCCTCTTCTCATCTCCTTGATGTTACAAGCTGGTAGAGTAAAAACTTAGAGGGCATGAATGTGGTGTCTGAACTACTTTTTAATTTTATCAGTAAAGTGCAATTCTTCTTGAGTTTCAGTAGGTGTTCAGGTTTGCCCTGGAGATTTACTGGAGAAATACATTAATATAACTTATGTAGGTATTTGAAAGGACCAAACAGATTTTTTTTTAAATTTATCTGGGGACTCACACATTTTAAGGGTGATAAAACTGCATTAACTAGAGTTAAGAAGTTTAGCATGTATAAGATTCCATTAATCTGGGGAGTCCTTCCAACTGTGAACAAAAAAACTTTGCAGCACGTATTAGCTGGGCTCCAGCTCTATCCCTTTAAAGCAGGTTTTGTTCCTTTAGTTATGTCCTACTAGGATCATCAAAACTCAGTGCATATTCTGGCATCTCTTTCTATGTATTTTGTGCTTTCTCCACATAATGAAGAACAAAATTGTAACAACTCATAATGGGCTTGTACCCATAATGGAGCTGAGCAGAGAGGAGAGGACTTTTCCTTATGTCTTTCTTACTTGCAAAAAAAAAGAGACTCTTTTGGTCCTTCTAAGCACAGTGGCATTCCCTCTGTTACGTAAACATCAGTATAGCTTAAATGAAATTGATTTTCTCTTATTTCTCACCCAAAGACTTGAGAAAGGAAATGAATAAAAATACCCTGAAAAACAAAAAACAAACAAAACCAAAACAATTTTTTTTTAAAAAAAACCCTAATATAGAATATCTACCATTCTACATATAAGTTTTGTCTTCATCTGGGCTTTAAAGTTCCTGCCTTGAGGAGCTTCAGGTCACCAGGAGATCAGTGCAAGCCATTTGGAGTGACTGAATGTGTCAGACACCTGGGGTGAGTTGAACTATGCTGCTTCATGCAGCCTCTGTGTCTTGAAGGAATCCCATGTCTCAGGGAGCTGTGTGGGTTGGGACATGCATTCAATGTGATCCAGCATGTAAATATTGTACTATCAGCAAGGCAGATTTGGTATTTCTCCCATTGGAATGGATGCAATTGGAGATGTTTGGCTTTGTTTTCATGTCTGTATTTATGAAAACTAGCCTTCCTAAATTTTAATTTTTCTGGGGTTTTTTTAATTTTTTTTTGTTAATATTCACAACCCCTTCTCAACTCTTTCTTCTTGATCATGTTCTGCCCTGTAATAGAGGAGGATTTCAATTACCTTCACCTGCCAAGCACCTGCCACCCCTGCTTGCAGATATCCTTTCAGACTCAATCATTTTCATCTTTAAAAACTTCATTCTCTGAATGGCTGCTGTGTGCTTTTGCTCTGCAGGACTCATTGTTCCAGAGGCTGAGTACAGTGACATGTACCATTATCATCATATGTCACAGTTCACGAGACTGGATTGGAATGAAAATCAGAACGTGGAGGGTATCTGCATACTCAGCGAAGAATCACACCAACAGTGGGTTATATCTGAGGAAAAACCCAAAGAACAATCCCAAACAAACAAACAAAAACCCCAAACAGTCATTTATGGTGGTTATTGGTAAGAGCATCCTTACTTCTGACACTTAGTATTATGTCTTGATTAAAGAACCAGCAACTGCTAAGGGAAAAAAAACAGTGAGTATGTACTAAAGTTCATGAACTTCAGCATGCTTTCACCAGCTGTCCTTTGAGTTATTTATTTCAGATTAGATGGTAGTGGTAAAGGTCAAAAATATTTGATAATCAACTTTAGCAATTAAAATCTTTGTTTTGATCTTGAGGGAGAAATAAAAATCCGTTCTTATTCTCCCTTGCTCAAAGCAGAATTGCACCTTAAAAGTCCAGGATGTTTGTATAGTGATTTCCCATCTTATTTGCCACTCAGTTGGGTACAAAACTTTTTTCTTTGATGAAGTGAAATGTAGAAATAAGCCTGACAACTGCACACCTACCGAACTAATGCTCACCTCCTGTTGTGCTGCTTTCATCGCTCTCCTCATAGCACCCTTCTCTTTGTTCTATTCCAGTACCTTGCAGCCTTTCTGCATTTCCAATTCTAAACCCTTTTTGGTCCTCAGCTGGAAGCAGACCTTGTGAAATCTTCACCTGTGAGGAGAGAAGTTGGGAATCTAGAGGTAAACTCTCTGGACTAAATCCAGATTACTGGATGTAAACTAAATGTAAATAAATATTATGGGTTTTTGGTTGGTTGGTTGTTTTCTTTTTCTCTTAAACTGTACAAACTAATATAATTTTTGATTTGTTTTCTTTCCAATGAAAAAGGTTTATATTTGTGTACATCTACAGTAACTTGTAAGTGCCAGGTATATTGTATGTCACCTTAACAATGAAAGAGATTTTTCTTAGAATATTTAGGGATGGTTTGCCAACCTCCAAAACAAAACTACCATCCCTCACACTCCCGCACAAGTGACCTCAAGCTTTGAAGGAACATGTGGAACTGACAAAGAAATGATGTAGCAATGAATAATTTGGGTGATGGAGCAAAATGTGTAAATAGCCATTACTATAAAAGTACTTAAATATTTCCTGTAGTATAGCATCCCTTGTCTTTTGGCTACCTTTTCTTTATTACAAGGTAGCAAGGAAGTGTTGAGTGATTGCTGACAGTAGTGATTTTGCCATGCCTCAGTTAATCTTATTTCTTGCCCTTTTTCTAATTTAGAACTTAATAAACTGAAATCCCACCAGGAATATTTATTCTGAAGCTTGTGACTTCCAATATGTGGAGTATGCTCTTTATCTCAAAGGATGAGAACTTTTTACCAATCATTTTCCATGATTTAAAATCTGTAGTCTTCCTCATTTCATTGCTCAAAAAAAAAAAAAAAAAAAAAAAAAGAGAGAGAAAAGAAGAGAGAAGAGCTTACATTCAGCATGAAGCCCTTTTTGTTAAATTTTCATAAATACCTAGGTATCTTCAAAAGGTCTGTTGGCATTCAGTCCTAGTTCTCCTCCAGGCTATATTGGATAGCTTAGGTCTAAAGTGGACTGGTTTGAAATGGTAGTTTTTCACCATGCAGGCTTTACCCTTTTACTGTAAGTATTTCAGACACAAAGCTGATAAAATATTTCAGTAAATGTTTGTTTGGAATTCTGCCAGTCTGGTAACACAGTACATTATGATGCAAATACAGCTGCTAATTTGCCTCCACATTCATGCTAGAATAGGTGATATAGAACCAGGTTTAATTGCTGAATGTAATTGACAGCTCTTTCCTGAAGCTGAAGAGGGAATTAATTGTCTCACATTGTTACTTCTTGCTGTCTATCCTTAGGACTGCAAACAGGTAAAAGGAGTGCTGTTGTGCATGTGCTTTTCTTCCCACATTTAGCTCCTGTCTAACTGTGCTTCTGCTTCTTGAGATATGGAACATTCTCGGGATGATAAACAGATTTCCCTGTACTTCTCTTGAGTCTGTCCTTTGCTGCACTGATATAAAGTGTGTTAAGTACCTGTGGGAGGGAAAGCAACTTCATTTTTCCTCTTGGAACCAATTCATTGACTTGCCTCTAAGAAGCAGGCCAGGAGGAATACTGAGAAGCAGCAGAAATGCAACAAACTTGATATACTGCTGAACAGTAGCTATTAGCTAGGAATGTGGTGAGATAAGTTAGCATTTCCTGTTTGGAGAAGACTTTTGAAATGGAAGTTTTTGTCTGCATCATTACGTCTAACAGCCATTGGTGGATTTATTTATTTTTTTTTCTAATTCAATACTTTATCAGTTGCTTCTTAATAATTTTAATATTTTCTGCCTCAACAATATCTTATATTTGCTGTTTAATCTTCCTACCATTGTGGTTTTCACTGGAGAGCTAAAAAACATGCTTAGAGAGACAATATTTATTTATTAGTCTCAAAATAATTTGCTATACAAACACAGGCTTTTTAGTATTCCAAAATTTAATGACATCAGTGGACAGCATTGCCCTTTATGAAGTTATAGCAATCTCCTTTCTCCTTTTTGACCAGTGTGCTATTTCAGGTTATGTTTGCAAGCACCTTTCCATTTGCAGCTAAACAGGTCAAGTTTTTTCTGCATTCACAGAGTAGTGACTATCTAGTGGTCATTGAAAGTGACCATAATTAATATTTCCTGTTTGCCTAAGCAAGAAGATTTGAACTTCATAACAATTCATTACAAGCACATGAGAATCTAATATCTTAAAGTCTTAAGGGTAAGACAGATGGGATGCTGCCTTGTACATTAATCTTTATATTCAGTCTTCCTACCAGTTAACATGTCATATTGAAAAGACTTTTAGAAGTAGATGGGAAAACAGAGTATTTATTTAGATGGAGATCTCAGAGCTGGAGATCACAAGATATTTGTAATACTAATAATACTCACCTGTGGTGACTAGATTGTCAGGTGAGGCTATGAAATGTTGATTGACCTCAGGGCAATGATGCGATTCATGTCATTCCTAAGTGCTCTCCCTAGAAATAGCCCTAAAAGACAGGAGGTGAAAGAAGAGGAGATAACTAAGAGCTCTCTCTAGAGCACTACTGGCTGTGAGAGGGATGCAGAGATGTACTGCAGCAAAGGGTGTGTGTAGGTATGTACTAAAGTAGTTGTTTGTCTTATTTTAAGAGATCAGCTCATGGTACTGCTTTGCTCTAGGTTTTTAAAATATGCATTACTCTTGTAAAACTTGTTATTTGGTTTCTTGGGCAGCCAGTGAAGATGAGAATTTTTAATGCATTTGTAGCTCTGGGATGAGGTGGGGAAGGGGGAGAGAGAAAGTATGGGAATGTGAGGGTCTGAAAATTAGCATGGAAAATGCAGTCTTTAACTTTTTTTTTTTTTTAATATATGAATGAGTGGCAGTTCTTGTATTTTTGTGAGTGAACAATCATTTTAGCTGATTCCTGTTTTGAGGTAAAGTCGTAAATTGAATTTTGTGCCATAAGCTATATCCAGACACTACGAAGTAGAAGAAGCTGGGAAAAGGAAAACTGTGGACAGACTGCAAGTTCACAGAATTGAAGAATCTCTTGAGGTTGAAGTGACCCAGAAGGATCATTGAGCCCAACTCTTAGCCCTGCACGGGCCATCCCCAAGAGTTACACCATGTGCCTTTTCTGCAGCTTGAGTTAATAAATGTGATTTGTGGTGTTTTTCCTGTTATGCTGCGAGGAAAAAAAAAAAAAAATTAGGCAAAAATGAGACTGAATTGATGGTTGTCTATAATGCTTAAGTAAATAAGGAATGTTAAGCAGGACTTGTAGCAAGTGAAGTCCAAAAAGAAATTGATTGGGAGGGTGTTTAGCATATGGTAAATGAAAAGTCTTAGAGATTCAAAGTACTCTTCACTTAGAAGCACAACTGTGAAAACAGAGAAATGAAGGAAAATAAATATCACCTTTGGAAAAAAAAAAAATATTAAGTTAGCCCCCCACCCTTGTGTTCTTTTTGTATTTATTCAGAAATTCAGTTCAATTGTTTTGAAAAGACTGTAGGCTGAGAATTGCTGGGAAAAGTAGATATGAATTTCTCAAGTGCTAAATTGATAGATGTGTTCTGGTTGCTGACAAACATCTGTGACAATAATACATATTTCATTGGGGATGGGAGGAAACCTAGAAGGTAGGGAGAACTAAAAAATGAAAAGGCTTACAGCACTTTGATGTGCCTTCTCCAGATTGTATTATGGATTGCTCATGTTTTGGAAATGTGAGGCTCTAAAGGGTCTAGTAAAAGCCAATTTGTGTAATTTAAAAATCATATACAGCTGAAAGATCAACTGTTGAGCATAGAAATATAAATCCTGATGAAAGAAACTGGAACATGCAGAGAATCAAAATGAACCATGAGTGAGCTTCAATAAAAAGGAAAAAACAAAAATCAGGCCTAGTTTTTGGTGTGGATAAACACAAAAGAAATGCGTGCCTTGCTCTCAGCTATTGCAGGATTCCTCAGTTGCTTCCAAAGGAATTGAAGACCTGTACCTTGTTAGGTGTCCTGTCATCATACCATGAGATACAGCCATGCACAGTATGGCTTTTTAGTTCTGCTGATTACAGAACTCCTCGAGTATTTTATTCAGAAGCTTGTGGCAAACTGTGCCCAGAAGTAGCTTGCCCAACCTGTTGCAAACTGAAGTTCTTGCTCTCAAAAGTACATAACTAAATGCATATCAGTGCAATGTGAATTCTTCTAGGCAGAGCTTTTTCCAATGAAACAGAGCATTTGCCCCTTCTTGGAAACAGGCCTTGTTCTGAAACTTAGGGAATAACTAAAAAGATACTGAATAGGTCTGAACACTCTAACTTTAGTAGAATAGCTTGCTGCCTTTTTTCTTTCCTGATTATTACCAGACTAACCTTTGGGGGAAAGGGTCTGAACATCCAGGGAACTCACATAAAGAATACTGAAGCTTGCATAAAGCATACTGAAAAGGTCACCTTTTGTGTAATGCTGAATTGTGTAATTCAAGGCTGTTCACAGAGTGGCATTCGAGTTGGTTCATCATAAGAACTGTTTTCCATTGGTTTTAGAGAAAATAATCCTCTCTCAGGTATTTTTCTTTTTTTTTCTCTCCTTTTTTGCTCTCCAACATAAATGTTAGTTTTGCATGCAGTTTTAAAGTTGTTCCACATATGGCAGTCTGAAGTTTTAACAATGGAATAGGCGCTTTTTTTTTTTATTATTTTTTTTTTATTTTTATTTTTTTTTTTATTGGGCATATACCTTGTCCTATTACTGTAAGCTAGAATGAGACATTCAGTTATTAGCAGGTCCCAGACAGCCATATATTAGCCAGTGTACACTAATGAAGTGGGATTCTTCTTACATCAGCTAATAACAAAATTATAATTATTAATAACAAATTAATAATTATTATAAGTTTTTGTGGATTACCTTATTGTTCAGTTGGACATTTCTATTAAAAAAAATTAGAAAACTCAGGAAATTTTCAAGAGTTCCCCAGCTGGTATTGTGGTTTGTTTTCTTCAGACCTCCTGACAAGGAATAATTATACGGAAGGGACAATGCAGGTTCAAACCATTGGACCAGTCTGAGTTTTGTCATGCTGTTGATGAAGCAGAGGATGATGTTTGTGTGTTTCCAGGAAAACTGACATGTGAAAATCAAAATAGTTGGGAGTTCACTTGAGCATTAATAACCCAATCTCTTTGATCAAGAAGTCTGACTCAAAACTCTCAGAATAAAGTATTTTCTCTAAAGATGTCCAGTGATCTTCAGAGGCTATGAAAGGAGCTACACTGCCTGTGTTTTGATGATTTAGGAGCTCTGAATTATGTTGTTGGGTTTGGGAAAAACACAGAGTAGCAGTAATACTGTTGCCTCCAGCAAAGTCCGAAATGTGCTGCAGTTAAACTTCAGGAAAAATTCTGGTTTTGTTTTAGCAAATAATTGTATTCCTTCTGTCCTGGGTTTAGCAAATCAGAACTGACACATAAATCTATGAAATCTATAGATTCTAAGGTGTTTGGTGTATTAAAAAATCTGGGAAATGAAGAACATTTCTTTTATGCATTATATTATTAAGCATTATTCTTGTCATGGATGTTATTAAAGCTTCTAGTCTTGGATCAACCAGGCCCATAACTATTAAATATTGAGGTGACAATTTTGTCCTTGGACTAGGTGTTAGAAATGATGCGGCTGAAGGACAGGGCAGGAAGTAAAATCTGACTGGATATTGGAAAATGCTTATTCCAAGGAGAAACACATGCCAAAACGCTGTTGTTGGGCATCTAATGGAAAGTGATTTTTTTTTTCCCCAACAACATATGTGCACATGATGGGGAAATTTCAGTGTGACTGAATATTTTAGGGCTTCAAAAGCCTTTCATAGTTCCTCAATTGCACCATTTTGACATGCTCACTAATTTCACCTTAAATCCTGCTTTTCTATGTGGAAAAATACTGTTTCCAAAGCAAACTTGAAAAGGCTTAAAACCACAAACAAACACAAACACCCAACTCAAAGTATCAGTTGTCTTTGCTTCTCAAGTAGAGAAATCTACCTTTACTGTTGGCAAGAAATCTACGAGCCAGGAAAGGAGGAGGCTGAGTTTGCTTTTCAAGGGTGAGCTTACTTGTTTTTCTTCTGTACTCACAACACTTAATGTGTGCACATCTAAACCAAACAATTGTAATCCTCTAAAGAGAACAGTGTCTGCTTCCAAACTTCTTGCAATTGGTTTTTATATTTCTTTTTTACTTTTCTTATTCTGTTGAGAGCCTTGCTAACTACTTTTGGTGTTTTTGGTGTTATTCTTGGTCTTGCTACAAAATATTCCAGCGGAGGCTGGGAACATTTATCTCTTGACTTTCATCTCCTTGTGACACTCTGAAAAGCGGCTTTTTCTGTCCAAGTCATACAGCATATCCAAGCAATGCTGTTCCTTTCATCAGAATATAATGTTGTTTCAGCCTTTTTGGACTTAATGACTCTTATTATCTGTCTGAAATATGTAGCTAGGTATGGAGTGGAAAAAGTATATCTGTTTTTCAAGTAGAGCTTTATAAATCAAGGTTGCAGGCAGATGTTTTGATTTTTCTTTTATTCTCTTTTGTCAATATTGTTGTGATGGAATGCAAAACCAGCACATTATGAACAGTAACAGTGGTAAAAAACCTTTTTCTCACCTCCCTGACCCTTCAGGTGAAATAAGAGTACCATCACAAGAATGCTTTTTATAATTGTCAAACTATTGTATCATATCTACATGTCCAAGGTCTTGAGTTTAGACACATATCACTGCTTAATTGCTTAGCTCCAAGTCAAATAAAAACTCTGGTTGTTTTATGTTCCCCCTTCTAGCAAGGGGAAAAAGTCATTTTTGCAGTCATGTGTTCACACCTTAGAAAATAAATAAAATGGAAATGACAAGAGACTGGAAAACTAATAAAAATTGAAACCTCAAAATCTGTTCTGTGAGTATTAAGCAATGAAATGAGGAATGGCAATAATCATAAGAGAAGGAAAAATATTAATTTTGAAGCTAAGATGTTTGCTGCTACATTCCCCCCTGAATTGCTCTATTTTAGTATATTGTTAATTTATATATCCAGTCACATTGTTGGCTGATTTGGTGTATGGTGTTAAAGAACTTCTGCTGTGCATGAATATTTTGTGTTAAAGCTAGAAATTTTCCAACCATGCACCTTATTAGGAATTCAGATTCTTTCTGCATAATTTATTATGCATATCATTCTGCATTTTTTGGTTACATTGTCAGGTTGCAGATTTACCATTGTAAATATTTTTGTGATTAAAGCTACAATTTTCTGAATCTTTTTTTATGATCTGAACACTTAGACGTCCAGATTCTAGTCTTAAACACTGTTTGTTTTCATATTTTGTTAGTTTTAAAATATTTTAAAATGGAACAATGAATTAGAGATGGCATTTTTGGGCTAATTAATTATATGTTAATGTGTATATATATCATTTTAATGCTGCCTAGTGTGAACTTGTTTCTCTCTTGCCACCCCATAAAAGCATCCTCCAAAAACATGGTTTTTCCTTATTACTTGCTATGCAAAAATAATAATTTTTTTTTCTGTAACATGCTACAGTGGGGATCAGCAGAGGGTAGATGAAATGAAAACACAGGGAAAAGTTCATGTGTATTGTAGTGACTTGGTTTAAAGTATTGTTTTGCCAGAAAAAGGCCAGAGGCACATATATTTAACAGCACACAATATTTAATACACAGTATTTAACAGCATTTATCTGAATTATAAAGCACAATATCAAAAAAATCACCCCTTTCATGCTTGTTTGCTTTCAACTGACTATACATTTATTAAGCTATTTATTGTGTTCTGAATTAAAGCTTGTTGTAGCTTCAGTGATGCTGTCAATCTCCTTTAGCAGGCACAGATGAAGACCCCAAAGATCTGTTTTGGCAAAGCCAGCTGAGAGGTATGGTCAATAGCAGCACTGAATCCCCAGAAGGATAACAAAATGCTAAATTCAAATGATGACTTGAAGTGTGTCATAATTAAAAATGGCTTTTTTGACATCGTTGGATGCTTCAGAATGAGACAAAAAAGCTTAATTAACAGAGCATGTGTTCTTGTCTCTTTAAACAACAGAGTGCATATAAATATCTTGTTGTTAGACTTCTGCACTCATAGAGAAGACAGAATTCTTTGGTTAAAGGCTAGATATACTTCCAGCAGATCACTGACATGCATGTAGTTTGTCTGTAATAGCAGGAAGTGTTTCTTAATGTCCAGGTTTAAAGTGAGGTGAATTGCTTCTACAGGATATAATTGAGGCCATGCTCTCAAAGGAAGAAATCTCTACTTTGTGGCTTGGAATATGGAGCCTTGGAGTGGCCTATCCAACCTTAATCATGCAGTTATTATTTCTTAGCTTATGTTTACTGCTGGTAGAATGACTGTGTGATCAACTGATGGTAGTCTGGCAAAGGAAGGGGGAAGGCACACAATATTGTCTCTTTATATTCCTCTGCTTTTACACCTCTGCAACTCTGCAACAAAAGGCAATGTCTGTTTTTTACCCACCCTCTCCTTCTGCCCTGTTTGGTCATCACATGTTTGAGACATTCATCAGTTGCAGGGGAAACTGGTGTAAGATATTTAGGCTCATCACAAATTCAGCACAAGTCTCAGTAAGTGAAGAAGGTGGGCTGTTAAATCTTCAAGTGCAAACCCATCACAGCTATTATCAGAGTATGTCAGGAATAGTTAAGAGAATGAGTTAGAAGTAGATTTGTCTGAAACATTTAAAACTCTCCTGAAGGATGGAAGGTACATGAAGAAAGTATTCTCTGAGGGACTGACATGACCTTGTACTTAGAGTATTTTATAACACCACTTACTATGCTACTTAAATGCTATTATCTCTTGTGGCAGTGGCATGTCCTTTGTATTGCTATAGCAATAACAGGATAAAATACTGGGTTTTGCAGTTGTTTAACACCATCACTGACTCACACTGGTGTTCCCTGAATAAACGTGAAATAGACACAGAAAATTATCTTTCTTCTCCAAAAATTGCTCCTTTTTCTTATTTTTATACACCAATTTAAATGTAATTTCCAGTTCTCAACATAAATGTCTTGTCTCTGTGATTTCACAGTAGTTTCTGGAAGCTCAGTCTTTCTCTTTACCACAGTGCCTGTGCCTTGCAGTCCTTGCAGAGGCTTTAGTTGGCAGGAGAGGGCTGGCTCTGGGCTCTGTGCTGGAGCACAGGGCAACAGTAAGTGGACAAGCAGATTTTCTCAAGACTGGGGAAGTCCAGTAGCCTGACAGGGTTTCTCCAGGTGTTTGTGATGAAGGGGTTGGTTTGACAGACTAAACTCCCGTTAGCCCCCTCTTGACATGGCCTCAGTTTCCAAACCCTGTTGGCAAGGAGGATTAGCTGGTCTCCTGTGTGCCTGCCACAGCAGTAGCTTGGCTGCCTCCTTTCCCTGGGGCTGGGGAGACAGGCACAGGGGCAGCACAGCTGAGGAAGCTACTCCCCTGTGACCTTGTGTAAGGATGTAGAATGGATTTCCTGTACAGCCTGTGCCATGGCTCCAAAAGCTAGAGGAATGTATGTTGTACAGCTGTCACTGCTCATCAGCACTTCTGTCCTCCTCAGAATATGCTGGTGACAAAAGAAACCTCTGAGTTATATGGTCAGGTTTGAAAGATAAGTTGATGTGTGCAAAGAAGTTACTGTCCTAATTCATTGATATAAATACAGATATGGCTTTGAAAACTGATGAACTAAAACTGCTCTCTGTTTTTGAGAAGAGGCTTGAATTTCTTTATATTCTCAAGGTTATCTTGGCAAAGTTTATACTGTTTGTTTGCTTTGAGAAGACAGACTTTTTTTTTTTTCTCCAAGATCACCTGTGGACCGAGTTCTATAATAAACAACTTCCTGCCTTCTTCTTCAAAGAGCTGTCTAGTAGCAGAAATGTTAAATGGCTAAAATTTCATAGTACTTTCTATAATCAGGTAGATTTGAAAAGCTTCAGAGGAAAATACTTCAGCTACCTATAAAATATTATTTAATACTAGATATTTTAATTCTTATGAATTGCAGTAGTATTTAATTTTATTTTTTATTAGTAATTGGTGGGAACCAGGGTGTGGGCTACAGGCATTTAACTTGCTTTGATATACATAAGTGTTTTCTATTCTACTTTCTACAGACATGAATTGTGACTATATTTTACCTATTTTTCTGTATAGATAGAGGAGGCAAGAGTTATAAGAGTAGTGAGTAGTAGACAGAGTTTACTGTTTGCTTGAAAACTTTATTTGAAGCAAATAGAGAAAGCACAATATCTTTTATTACAAACAGCTTTCTCTTTAACAATATCAAAAGATTTCCACAGCAGATGTATTTTTACACTGTTCAAGTACATCATTCCTCACAGTACAATCAACAGTTGCTGGGCATTAATGGAATCCTCTCAGGGGAAAATCTGTTATTTCTTTGATGGGAACAGATCTTTTATCAACCATGATTGTTAATACAGTTGAGGGAGACGAGAGAAACTGTTAATTATTCTGTTTGGGTGTGCTTTAATGAAGTTATCAACAAAGTACATCTGTCAACTTTCTTTTACAAAGTAAAGCTTACAATAAATATGAAGCTAGATTTTAAGGGATAAAAATGGCATTTGCTTGCAGATGGATCAAAATGTTTATGAGCATAGGTACATTTGTAAGTGTAGCAGCAGTCTTATCTAATATGATTCTTGCAAGAGAATTTTTATTTTAATAATAACCATTGCTTTTGCTGGTAATTTATTTTCCTAGTAAGTACTGTCTTTCCCCCCACCATCAAAGTTTTTAGTTGTTGGTGCTTTTTAGATTACCACATCTTTCCTCAGGGCACTATCAGCCATCAAACAGATCTGACTCAGACAGGGGTCAGGGTGTATCCTCCAGTAGCAAAAGCTATTGATCAAATAAAATTCCTGAATTCTGGGACAGCCCTCGTGCTCCTAGATGCCTTTAGCAGGCGATACTTGCACATCCATGCCTGGTAAGCCTGAACTGAAAACCCAGTTGCAAAAAAGGGAATCAGGCATGACACTGGGAGAAGAGAACAGCAATACCAATGAGGGAAATACTTCTTTATAGAAACAAAATTTTTTAAAAGGTTAGAATTTTCAAGTTTTGTGCTTCTGTGCTGTTGGGCGCATATAAATGGACAAAGAGATGAGTAGTTTCACATAATTCCTTCATTCTCATCTATTATATTCTTCCCATGAGTTACGGTCAATCTTACTGACTTTTCAGTGGAAAAGTCAGGTGTTTGGACCACAATTGCTGTCGGTTGTTTTTTTGGGGTTTTTTTTTTAAAGACAGTTGTTCACCAGTGCTATTCTAGCTTTTCTACTACACCACGTGGCTCCCAGACTAACACTTTTACAACTGTTGGGTGTAAAGGCTGAACAGAATAAGTCTGTTGAGTGGAAATTCCCCTGCCCTCTCCTACCCCCTACCTGCTCTTGGTAGTTTCAGCAAAATGTTTTTTTTTTTTTTTGCACTGCTTCCTACAGAATCATTTCTTCATTGCTCTTCAGCAAAAGTCTTCAAACTGATGTTTATACCTCAGATAATCATGGTGTCTCCCAAGGCTCATTTTTCATACACCCAGAACATCATCTTGTGTATTTTCTGATGTAAAGGCTTTTGGGAATTTTGGCTCTGTGAAAGTAATACTCTCTCCAGACATCTCTTTAAGATCAAATATCTTGTGGGGATGAAAGTTTTTACCAGAACCAAATGTAAAGGACAGCATGTGGCCAGTGAGAGAGAGGGTTGATAAACAGTAAACAGTTTCTAAACAGGTTTGGATTCCCAACAGGGAAGAAAGTATCAGCTGAATGGCACCTAAAAAATAAACATGATTCAGTGTCTGCAGCCGTAAAGTTATTGTACACTGTCTAATACTTGAGGACAGGAGTGAGTTTCAGCTAACAATGCTTTTCTTCTCTTGTGAACAGTGTTTAAAAAAAAGAAATTTGAAGGACATGCTGAGAAAGGAGCAGCTGGTTTCAACAGACTTGAAACTGGTCTTCAGCTAGAACTTCAGCTGGTTGCACTTTCTCTTAAATTTCCAGGATGCTCTGCTTTTTCATGTGTTCTTACAGCCCCTTCGGAATTAATGCAACATTCCCTTCTCCTCCTAGGATGTCTGTGGTTGTAGCTGGTATTGACCACCAGAAGACACAATATCTTCCTTTTTTTTTCTGTAATGAATTCCTTCTGTATCTGTAACTAATAGTAGGAAAATAAGTCTGTTCAGCTTTTAGGGGTGGTGTGAAGCTTTATGTAGCTATACAGCCTTGTTTGTTTAAATCCCTGTCTGAAGTACACAATTGCAAAATTTCAATCCAGGGTTACGCCACCCAATGCCAGTTCTTTTCACACAACTGGGTTAGCATGCAGGTTAAACTCTTAGTTCACCACTAAAGCAATTGCAAAGTTACAAGTTAGAAATTTGGTGAGCAGTATGCAAAGGGCTTGTGGTGAAAGCTTTTCTGTTATGTAATGGAGAACTTCAGTTACAGGAATACTAATGTTGTTCAGGAATGTGGTAAGTTGAATCTTTGAATTACACATGGAAAAATAGTGGGGAGGGTATTCAGAAAAAAAAATATCTCTTGCTGAGTAGCATGGCAGAATTTCCTTTGATTTCTTCAAAAGCAGTCTTGAAGCTTTGCTGGTGATTTTGGGTTTGCTTGTTGATCAGGTTGAAACAAACAGATCTCACTACCACTGCTAGCTGAGGTCTTGATCTTTTTAACCCTTAACTGCCTTTTTAACTTGTAAATTTATTATTAGGGTATTTATTTCAGGATGTAGAATTAAATTATGCTTAATCCACACAGCACTCCTCATTCCTTTCAACCTAGTAACATTCAAATAATTTTCTCCCACTGAGGGTAATTTCCTTCCTGTATTCATTCTCCCTCACTTATAAACTTTGAGAGAAGTATTAATGTCATTTTTCATGTTTTTCTGTAAAAGAGTTTTCAATCCCAGAATTTTTACATTTTAATACATACTCTGCTGAGGCTCACACGAAATGAAGCATTAATTTCTTTTATATATTTCTGGACACCATAGAAATGCTGTGAATTTTCTCCATCTTGCCAAGGAAAAGCATTTTGCAGAAGGTCTTCTGCTCTGCCTTATATTAATCTACTGTGCTTTGACATTTCTTAAAATTTATTTTAAGATCAAAATTGATCACAATTATATGATTCAAATTGATCTCTGCATTTTAAACCCTTCTTCATATTTGGCCTTATAGTTTTGGTTTCACTGAAGCATATGGCAGATATGCCTAAAGCATGTTTATCAGAAAACAGCCGTAGCCTGTGTGCATATACAGAAGGACACAGAACTCACTACTCTCCTGGAATATTCTCCTTTGCAGCCCTGTGGCACCCAAACCTCACGTGTAAACCCCACACAAACAATATTGCAGACAGCAATACAATTCCCTCCCTACATTTGCTGTCCTTGTTTGTCTTTACACATCCCAGCATTTCTTGGGCTCCCTGATCATAGCACTGGGCTGGAACTTCTGTCACGATGAATGGTTTAAATCTTTGTGTGACACCCTCCACTCCACAGCAGCCCTTTGATTGCACAGGACGGTGTAATTTTTCTAAGGGCTGCATCAAGTTTGTCAGCAATAAAATCCCTTTTTAACAGACTGGAACTATTTAGAACACATACAACACTGACAAGCTACTGCTGGTGCTAGCTGAGGTTGCACTATTTAATTTAGTTGCCTCAGAATGTCCCAAGCACTAATTACAGAAGCCTAATGAGGGACTGGGTGTGTAGGTTGGGCTCCCACCTGACCTGCAAAGTGCTGTGACACTTACCATATTTCATATTGTGACTGGCCTTTCATCGTAGCTATTTACTGTTTCACCACTCTTTATGCTACACAAATTTTTAGAGGTTTTATGATTCTCTACAGATACCTCATTAAAATATGAAATGTTAATGGACCTATTAGTGTCTCCTGTAGGCATCAGCCTCTAATTGGTGATTCCCTGTCGAGAGTTACTTTTTAGAGGGAGGACCCAAATCTGAGATACAAATGTTTTTATAAGATTTTAGATGTAGAGCTATGTAATTCTTTTTTTATTAATAGTAGATGAGGACCCAAAAGACTTAGAATTTGATGATATCTTAGGACAAGGTGTTGACCAGAAGAATTTTCCACAGAAATACAGATTATGTGAAAAACATATTAACTGTTTTGCTAAAGACCATGAAGTACCACACACTTAAACAGGTTTTTCACTTGAAAGAAAACAAACAAACAAAAAAAATCCTCCATTTCAAAGCTGAGGATATGTAAACTAAGAAATTAAAGTACTGTTTTGGGCTGATTACACTTGCAGCACTGAAGACCTGTAACCTCTGAGTGAAGGTTTATTTTAGTACCTGCTGTAACTCTGCTTTGAGTGTGAAGCAGCCAAGACTTGATCTGACTCTATCCTCTCCCTGTCAACAGTGCAATTTGGATACTGACCTGCATCATAAATTACTATTTTGTACCTGAAGAAGTCCAGTACTTTAAACTAACTAGATAGATGTCATTTGTTATTCCTTTGACTCTTCATTTTCAGTTCAGCTGTCAACAAAAGGATCTTTATGCAACAATATAAGATGCTGAGTTAGGATGAAAGGGGAAGCTAGGGCTGACATCAATTCCCTGGTGTCTTTTTCACTGCAGTGAAGTTGGTGTTCATTCTGTAGACTTTTATAGTCATCAAAAACTGTTGACTATTTTACTTTTTCCCATCTGGCAATTGTGCATAATACTTCTTACAAAAGTAATTTTCCTGTCAAAGATACCCTGAAATGTTGCTCTATCTGTCTGAGCTTCAACTTCCATATGTCCTACAGACAACATAAATTAGCAGAATATCCACATCACAAATAGAGGGGCACCTGACTCTTCCAGAAAACCATCCTTCTCTGTATTTTTGTAAGGTAAATTGTAGACTAATTTACTGTGTGGAAAATTACTTTGTGAGATAAATTCTGAAGGGCTGATTTCAAGTTGTTGGTACCCTTTAGACTCATGCTGGTTTTATATATTTTGTACTTAGCAATAAAGTATGCTTCCCTGGCTTAGGCAATGTTTGTGAAGCACTTCTGCTGGGCTTTGTTTCCTCACAAATGTGGGGATCCATTTAAAAGGTTGAAGGTTACATAAATTCCTTAATCTCTCCGTCCTGCAGCAGAACTTGGTGCAGAATTCTTGGTATCAAGCACCTCCTGCAAAATATGGGGAATTTACTAACAAGCTCAAATACAGGAAAAACATCCTGCGCTGAGTGCAGAGGCAAATTAAATGTTGAGGAAAAAGAAATGAGTATTTGTAGGACTTAAATGGAAATTGGGTTTTCCTGGAAGGGAGGTCAAATTTTCAACATTTTAAAAGAAATAACAGACAAAATTATTTAAATAAACATGTAAAATGTAAGTTTTTCTTGTGAAATTGTCACCATTTGCACTGCATGTGAGCAGTGGACAAACTGTTTACCTATCCTCACACTCTGTAGCCATCTATAACATATTTCCTTTGAAGTAATTTTCTCTTCTGTGTTAAAGCTGGAAAGGTATATTCCCTCAGTATGAATTTAAGAAACCTAGGATTGACATGACCCAGGGGCAGTAAATAATTCTGCCACCTGCACTAGAATGAAATTTCTGAAGTCTTGTTTTTAATTTCTGCTACTATTTGTCTAATAAGCTATTTTTTTCAGACTATAATGCATATGATAATGTATCCCTGTTTTATTTATGGGGTACACTGTCATGATACCAAGAAAGTCACCTTTTTGTGTTATTAATCAAATCCCAGGCTGCACATTGCATTTCTATGGACTTGGGACCCTTTTATAGCTATTTTTTTTTCTGAAATTGTAAAGAGCAATAAAAGTGTGTGGGGTTTTTCCCTGGAAGATACAGGTGATATCATGAAACCAAAAACTGAAGCCATGAGATACTGGGTCAATGAAAAAGGAACAGCAATAGAATTATCCCAAAGGCTCTCATAGCAAAGAGGGAATAACTGAATGCACACCACCATCATGAGTGTCTCCAGACCAGCTAAAAATAATATACAAGATGGAGAAGCTTGTTTTCATCTAAGAATGTAGTTATTTTTTATGCTTCAAGGGATTTTCTTTCTATTCTGTACCATGTTATTAGATGTGGAAGTTCTTGACATAATTACTTGTGAGAAAACATCTGTACAAAAATAGGTACTGGAGTTTTTACGTCTGGGAAAGGAAAGAAGGCAAGTTGTCCATGTTCTTTTAAAAGCATGCTATATATCATGTAATATAACCCTGCTGTCTGCAGTGGTGCATGAGCAGCCTTCTTAAGATGGGGACTTGACAAAAAATTTTTTCTCAAAAATATGTCAAAGCAAGAATCATTATTAATATTTTGAAATAACGAATACCTAAAGAACTAACTCTGTTACAAATTACAGCCCTGATTAGTGGTTGACTAGGAATGACTCATGACTGCAAGGGCTGACAACTTCTTATTTCAGAGTGGACATCTCAAAAACCCAGATGATAACACAAAAGAGAGGAAAGTAAAAGGATGTATAGGGAAAATGAATAGTTCTGTGGTGATCCATGGTTTGTCAGCTAGACTACAAAGTAACTTTGTGGAACAGAACAAGTGGGATTCTGGTGTAGACCCTGGGCCAGCAATGTGCCCTCACAGCAAGGACCAAGAGCAACACCAGCAGGTTGAGGGCAGTGATCCTTCCTCCCTCAGTTATGGTGCGCTGGGTCCAGTTCTCACAGCACCAGAGAAATAGACGTGGTGGAGCGAACCCAGCAACGCATCGTGAGGATTGTCTGATGTACGAGGAGCAGCTGAGAGAGCAGGTGTGAAGTCTGGAAAGGGGAAGGTTCAGGGTGATCTGATCAGAGTATATAAATACCTGATGGGAGTAGTAAAGCAGATGAAGGCAGATTCTTCTCATCAGTACTCAGCCAAAGGACAAGAGGCAGTAGATTCAAATTGAAATAGAAGAATTTTTTTTTTTTTTTTTTTTTTTTTACAATGAGCACAGTGATCATTGTGTGAAGTTGCCAAGATAGGTTAAGGAGTCTCCATCCCTGACGGTATTCAAACCCTGAATGAATATTGTACAGTGGCATTCTAGATAGTGTTTCTCTGAGCAAGGGTTAGGACTAGATGATCTCTGGAGGTCTCATTCAACCTTAAAACTTCTGTGGTTCAGGTGACAAATATGTTGGCTCTGGCTATGTATCTGTAAGCCTTTTGAAGACAAAAGTAAGGTTTTGCTTACATTAGTTTAGTGTTTCTGCAGCAATATTAACTCCCTTGTTAACAAGAGTTTGAGCATTTTAAGATAAACTGTCAAGAGGTTTAGCCTCACTGTTGCAACAATCTTACTCTACAGGTAGTGTAAAAATCTTTTTCAGCACATTTTTTCCTTCTGAGAGGTGAATTGGGTTTTCTCTTCTGTTCTCTACTGATGGGATCCCAGGAACACAATCCTTACACATCAATAAGGAAGCATGTGAAGTAAATTAACCTGGAATTTGTTAGCAGGGATTATTTGAGGGGAGGAAGAAAAGGGAATAGATAAAACATAAAAATAAAAGTCACACTTGTTGCCAGCAGTTTATAAGAGAGCATCTCTCTTGACTTTTGCTTTCTGACTTCTAACAGAAATATAGTATTCATGGTTTGTTACCAAGCTTTCAAAAATAGTGATTTCACCTGAGAGATCTCTGAACACAAAAGCCAAGTGTGAGCTTTCTAAGTTAAATTGATTCTTGTGAAATATCTGTGGTTTGTCAGCCTTACCAGCTCTCAGGGTTTTTAATTGCAAAGGAGGTGAAGCAAAGTGCTGCTGACAAGCCATCTGGACAACCTGCATAATGTAAGAGACTTGAAAATTCATGGTGAAGAAGATCCTCTCCCTTTTTCTGTGGCAAATCGTTGTGGGATTTCCTCCTCAGGCTGGATGTTGACTTGGAGGGTGGAAGGACAGTGATAATGCTGAGGAATCTAGATTCCATTACTGATATGAGTAGTATCTTATCATGGGCAATAAGCCTCAGTCTTCTGTTCCAGTGTCCCACCTACAAAATAGATAGTAGGAAAGCCTTCACTTCATCTTTGAATTACATTGATTTCCTCGTTCTTCTACTAAAAACACAAACAAACCAAGGAAGGTCCTGTTAAGCTTTTTTTTTTTTTTTTTTTTAACATAAATACCTCCATTTTATATCAGCAGGTGTTGTTAATTTTAGTAATATCTTGATTTTCGTTCATATTTCACCAATGGAAACTGGCTGTGGATTAAAGAACACACTTGTTTGGCCTCTTTGCCACTTGCACAGCAGCAAGTGCTGATGAGAAAGATGATGAGCTCATTCTGGTACTGAAATAGGAAGAAATGAGCCCTTTACCCACAGTTATCACTTTTGTTTTGCCCTGACCACTGTTACACTTTGCACCTCTGTCCAGCACACACACAGCAGGATGCTGGTATTCAGGCTCCATTAACTTATTGACTCATCCTGTTCCTCAGGAACCTCCTGGGATCAGAGTAATTGAGCTCAATAGTTGAGCATCTATAGAAATATCCCTGACCTTTTGCCTTGCAGTCAGTGGGGTGACTATATGTGAATGTCAATTAAGAAGCCACGGGCATTTTGACTGAGGCAATTGGGTCAAGCATAGCATGGAGGTTATATAATCCTTTTTTCTATTAGCTTGTGAAAGTTGGAAGTGCATAACCATTCCTTTCCTACCTTCCCTTCACCAGTGGATTTTTAGTCATATTTGAAAGATGTCTTTTTTTCTTTTTTTTTTTTTTTTTTTTGCAGATCATCATAATCAGCTACTTTCAAATCCATCAATACAATATTTACTTTTCTGGTAAATTTATTATGGTAACAGAAGAAAAACATTGTGAAAATGGGGATATTTTTTCTTCCTTCTGAGAAAAAAAATGAGAAGATGAGTATACTAAGGATGATGGTAAGATTAGAATGAATACATGCTTACAATTCTGCTTAGTTCAGATGCTTCCTTGCGGTGACCCTGCTTTCTGAATTGCAGCTGTTAGATTTTCTGAATTAAGTGGGGAAATTTCAATTGTATCAAGCAAGAAAAGCACAGTGGTAGACATGGAACCAGATGAGCAAGTGGCTGAGGAAACGAGGAAACAAAGTTCCCCATGTATGAGCTACAACACCTGCACCAGCAGTAGGATTGGAGCTTGTGCTGCACAGAGTAACTCCTGTACCAAGCCAGTGGATTTGCACAGAGGAACTGCTGCTACCCACAGGGGCCAGCAGCAAAACAGCTTTAGTGTTTTCTATTTAATTTGCTGAAGCTTAGTCAGCTTTGCCCTAGGAGTCTATGAGGACCCACGTATGCATTTCCATCCTGCACTATTTTGTGATATATCGCTTCAAGTTTTAAATAATACATTAGTAAAATCAAGTTGTTTTGTTGTATTGTTGGTATGATGAGGGGTTTCCTGGTAAAATGGAAAATGGTATGAAAAGAAATTAATGTGACTGTCTCTCTGGCCTCTGCTCTTGTGTTATGAGTGCAATGTACAGGGAGGGCTGGAAAAGGCAAAGATTTCTCTATAAAGCATAGGAGAAGAATGGTGTAGTAAACAATAAATGGATGAAAATGGAATAGTTCAGCTAATGCATCACACACTAACACAGACAAAAAAAATCTGCTGAAATATTCATGATGAAAAGAAGTCACAAAAAATATTCTGTGAGGAATTAAGGGAGCAGAAAGAGATGTGTGAGGGGAATTCAGAGGATGTGAATGGGCTGACACTGAACATAGAGAGGGCTTCGTTAGAAGGAAGGAAGAAAGAGAATGGAAATGAAGGGTGAGCAAAGAGAGCCTTTTCACAAAAAGATGATGTAAATCAAATCATTACCAAATAATGGGAGTTGATCTTTATAGGAGAACTTCAGAGTAGGTGAGGAAATTTGAGCATTTTTGGAGACTAGGGATAAAGGTGAAGGAGGTCAGGAAGATTTACTTTCAGCATGGGAAAAGCTCATTATTGGTAAAATTACCCATCCCACAGAGATGTGATGTCTTGATTTTTGGCTGCAGGTAAGTGTTGGAGTCTGTGAAGGATTTCAGTGTTCACAGAACGTTTGGGGTCAGAAAGGGTCTCCAGAGATCATCTAATCTACCTGCCTGCTAAAGCAGGTTCACCTGGAGCAGGCTGCACATATTTGCATGCTGTCAGGTCTTGAATACCTCCAGAGAAGGAGGCTCCACAGCCTCCCTGTGCAGTCTGTTCCAGTGCCCTGTCGCCCACATTGTAAAGAAGTTTTTCCTTGTATTCAGATGGAGCTTCCTATGTTTCAGATTGTGGCTGTTGTCCCTTGTCTCAAACTTGTTCACAAGCTGCTGGTCTGACACAATTCTGAAGCAGTGTAGTGCTGTTGCATAATCTGTCATATAGTCCTCTGGAAAGCTGCACTGTGAGGAAATTTTCAGTTTGGAGTTAATGAATAAAGAATTTACTTTGATAATGTATGATTTTGCTCATACTAAGAAGCTTCTGAAAGCATACAGTAATCCTTTGCTTGCCAGGAAAGGCTATTTCACTAATTGAGAAATCTCATTTTAGAAGTAAGTTATGCCAGACCATTACTGCAGTATTATACTTGGAGCACGTATGGGAGTGATTATATTTTAATCTTTGGTCTTGATGAGGGTCTGCTTCCTACAGCCTTTCAATTTTAATTCCAACTTGGAAAACATACAGGATCCCTGTAGAGTGACATTTATGCTCTTGTTTAACTTCTTGTCCTTGAGGCTGGCAGCTTGAGTAATGCCGTTTCCCTAACCCGACATCTTGCTAGGAAAAAAAAAAAATAATAATCTGAGTTTTAGCCCAGAAGCAGAGAGGAAACACGATGCCCTGTACACAGCAGTGTTCTGGCTGCTGGTACACTTACAAATGAGTGGAGCAGCAAACTCTGCATTATCTATGCTTCAGTGGTTTGCTACATTTTGTTTTTCCCCCTGTGGGGTCATGTAAGTTTTATCTGGTTTTGTAATTTATACGTATTTTGACTAACACATATTCATAGGGTCTTTGGGCTATGGTTCTGGACATAGATCTGTGTTCTAAGGGATAGGCTTGGCAAATGAGGACTGAGGCAAAGTCCCCATTAATTTTAAGATTGGACCACTTTCTCCTGTGTATGGATGCTGGGGTACAGAGTGGCTAAATGACTTGTCCAAGATACCATTTGTATTTTCAAGCACACAGCCACAAATCACTTCTAAAAATTGTATGTACAAGTGATATTTACCACAGCACTGACAATGGCAGGCCCCTAGATATGAGCTTTTCTCAGGAGAGAAAAGTCCACAGGATATCATCAACATCATTATGAGATGACAATGTTAAAGGTGAAGGTGTGCCAGGTTTTAGGCTTGTGATGATACTTATTGCTACACATTTGATTTTCAGAGGTGTGGATACCCCTGAGAGTGTTCAAGGCCAGGTTGGATGGGGCTCTGAGCAGCCTGGTCTCATGGAAGGTGTCCCTGCATGTGGTGAAGGGATAGAAAATAGATGATCCTTAAAGTTCTTGCCAGCCCAAATCATTCTGTGATCTTAAATGGAATATATGGTGCTGGATGCAGAGAGAGTCTACACATTAGGATCTACACACATGTTGTGGTGATGGGGTGGGGTGAGAGGCAGAGAAGGTCTTCACTTTGTGTATGCACTGCTCAGTAATAACTAAAGCACCAAATTATCAAGTGTTTTGATCACAAATCCAAAACACAGCCCTGTGTCAGCTTCTATGAAAAGGAAAATAAGAACAATAATCAAAATAAAGGGCAACAGGAAAAGAGTGTGAAAAACTCAGATGTCAGTTTAGTGGGAGTCAGTTAAAGGTGGGAACAAGTGATATTTTTAATTCACTGTACTTTTTGCCAGCTTTAGTTTTTTTGGGGGGGTTGCTTGTTTGATTTGCTGCTTTTTGGGTTTTAAAGGAAATACACTTGTATTGTTCCTTTTGAGGTAGATAGACTGACTTTATAGATTTTAGAATCATGTTGGACTGGGTGATTTTCACAGTTCCTTCCAACTAAATTACGGTATTGTATTCTCTCTACATGTTCATCATCCCACTTCAAACAAGCACCAAATAGTTATGTTCAGAAAATCACATTTATTTTGTCACTGGATACTGGACTTTTTTTTCTCAAAACCCAGAGAGGAACATACTAGACTTACCTCACAGCTATGTGTTTTAATATTATTTGCTGCCAGCTGCTTGTAAATACCTGTAAATAATAAAATGATTCTGATATATTCTCCAGTACATTTGAAGAATTATGACTGAAAGTGCAAACAATAACCTATGCTTAGAGAGAGACACACATAGCCAGAAACATATGGTTTTGAGTTGAAATTATCCTTTTTTCCTCACTGTGAGACAGTGTGCATAATCCTGAATTATGGAAAAAGAACAGGCAGTTCCTGCCACATTGGGAGCCAAGTTATGAATAGTTAATGACAGCTTGTAAAGGCAGGATTGTTTTGCAGTTTTAGGTGGCTTACTTTCCTTTTCAGTGATTTTCCTGGGAGAAGGAAGGAACTCAATTCAAGTAATGTGAATATAAGCAACAGAAAATGATGATCTGTCAAAATAGAGGGGGAAAAAAATTTGAAAAATGCAATAATGAGTAGTTAGGTATCTTGGGAGCTTTTTGGTACAGAAATATCCCAAATCGTAGTGTCAGGAAAATTAGGAATAGAATATCTTTATATTTGTCGGGAGACTTCAGTTCTTTCATTCATCTGGGGACCTACTCTTGTCTGGTATCCATTATTATTCCAAAATCTAACAAATGACATATGGAAAGTCTGTTAGGAGACAGAAAACCATATTAGAATTAGGCTGGGATCTGCTAGGAACCAAAAAGTTTTTTTCTTCCTTTCCATTTGGTCCAGCTTCAGGAAATCACTAACAGAGATCTTTCTGCTATTCATAAAACACTGAGGAATGTCAGGTTGGCTGAGGCCTACTTTGTGTTTCGTCTAATTCTGTCTGAGCCGCATTGTGTAGTGGGACAAATGTGTAAGTGATACAACCAGCTCCATCATCCAGTTTTTGCCAATTCCTCCTGAAGATAACAAGCAGCTCCTTGATTTGCTGTACTGTGATTCCCTGTAATGAGAAAGGACAGAGCAAAAAGCAATGTATGTAGAGCAAAACCAATGCAGATGAATGCTGTAGTGATGTTGCTGAGAGCAATGGAACCACATCCCACCTGGGCCATTCAATAAAGTTGTGTCACAGACTCCTCTTCCTGTGAAAGATAGAGGAGAAATCTTCTGCTGTGAGTGCACAGCAAGAACTCTGCCCTTCCTTTCCTGACTCTTTGGCCTCTTTTACAGTGGTGGATTGAAAAGAAGGCACTCAAATGTGCCAGGCAGTCAGATTGAAATAAAGGGAAAAATTGCTTCTGAGCAGTGCTCAGTCTTTCAGAAGGTGGATTCACCACTTGTTGTCTGCAAAATCTTTTGTGTGCATCTCTAGCTTTGAAAATGTTGCAATACAAACGGTCCTATGAACTCCCATAAACATTCCTTCTAAAGAATTGTTAAATCAGATTCAGAACTGTAATGAAATATAGTGGGCTTGCATTTTTGTCTTTATGTATGCCTCCTAGCTGCCAGTCTTATCTATTCAGCCTGGACCCTGAAAAGCTGTTCGTGTTTTAAATTTCTATTATCAACAGAAATATTTTGGTAATGGAAATTACCTGGCCCTTCCTCTGCAAGGTCAAAGAATGATGTCATTTGGAAGCAGCTACTGTTCCTCTGGCAGGTGTGTACAAATAGCTGAAGATACCTTCTCCCTAGTACATCAAGGACTACTTCCTGAGCTTGTCCTTTTCTTGATTGCCTTCCTCCTGATACAGTTTTACCAACTAACTGCAAGCAATTGTCAGTAACAGCTTATTTTAAAGGCTAAAATTTCCACATGTCTGTTTTGTAGGAACTCATCTACAAGGCTGTTTAGAAAACATCTTGTCTCATTCCTCAGGCTACACTTGTAGAGATGTACAATTTATTTTTTTAACCCTATTACTGTCTGAGTTTCTCTAGACCTGGATTTTGTCACCTATGTATTTCTCTTTTTCAGTAGTATATAGTAGTTTGGGGTTTTCACTCTTGCAAAATATTTTCTCCTTTACAGTTTTATGAGGAAACTTAAAATATCAGCAAGAACAGGTATTCACCAATAGCTTAAAAATCTTTATATATATATATATATATATATATATACATACAGGGGTTGTTGTTTTCATTAATATTATTTTTATATTTTATATATTAATAGAGCAAATATTAATATATTGCTGTATTCATATTTATATATTTGATAATTAATACTTGCTAATGCTAATAAAAATAAGATGAAATTGAGATAGAAGACCAGCTAGAGGTCTAAATAAACAGTGGACTTGGAGGAGAAAAAGGCAATCAATTTTTCATTTTCCTGTGTGTGTCCATATGTATAGAACACATGCACCCATTTCTCCTTGTTTTGCACATGTTGAACATTTCATGAATTGAAGCATTAAAACACCTCTGAATAATTTGGCACTTAATGGGCTAAGACTCAGAACCAGTTAAAAACATATTACTGTCAGAGATATAATTTTAATTGCTTTTTGGTAGTGAGCTAAACTGGGCAAGGCTTTCTGTACATTGTGGAACAGCAAAAGATTGGGAAAATTAGCCATTCCATTTGGAAGCCCAAAAGTGCTCTCTTATGCCCTCACTACAGCACATAAGATAGATTTGTAAAAGACTTTTGACTTTGCCTTCTGTTTAAATGAATCATGATTCAGGAAATATCTTCCTCTTACCTTGCCTACTGGTTAATTCTTACCTCTAGTCTCCAAAATCTAGAAGTAGTCTCATAAAATACTATTTGGTTTAATTATATTGAGAAAAGTTAGGACAGAAATCCTAGGGTTAGGCGAAAGAGAAAGCCAAGTGATCTACATGAGGTGGAGCTGTGAGAGGAAATGATGGCTGGCAGAGAGCACTTAGAACTGAGAACTTTGTGTCTGAGCAATGGCCAGGTAGGGAATAGGGGGAATCTTGCCTTGTAGCAGGCCCATGGCCTGCAATGGCTCCTTGGCGGTCAGAAGCCTGAGCTAGGAAATGCCAAGTCATGATGACTGGACCCTAAAAGTCCCTCTCTTCCACCTTTGGACCGTGCTTATCTCTCTGTAAGTCTATAGGTCACTTTCCCTTGACCCTTACTATTGGACAATTTCCAAAACCCCTGTATCCTATTCAACCCCTACTTCTGCCCAGTTCACTAGAAGAGCTGTCCCTGAGAACCTTCGCAGACGACCTCAATAAAGAATCTCTTTGGAACCTCACATGGCCTTCTCTTCTCTCTCCCTGCGTCTGCTGAAGCACCTAGCAAGCTGAAGAGCTGAAATCACAAATGAGCTGATAATCACTAAGAGCTGATATCACTTGAGCTTGCTAAGGTTGCATGCAGCTGGGAGCTGCTTGGGAACTTGGACAGGCTGTGCTGAGCAGGACTGAGCTATCCGGACCATTGCAGCCCACTGGGCACACGCTGTCTGGAAGCAGCCGTATTATTTGCCTAATGTTACCCTCTAGAAATGGTTACCTAGCTCTTGTGAGTGAGAAGGGTAGGGGAGAAGAAAGCATTTTTGTTATCATGGAGAGTCATCATCAGTGTTTGCTGGCTTGTTTTCATGATGAAGCCTGAGCTGCGGTAATGCCCACGGCTGTTGGGCTTTGGTTAGTGCAGTTGGTCCGAGCATGGTGCTGAAAACACCAAGGTCATGGGGTTTGAGCCCTGTACAGGCCATTTACTCAAGAGCTGAACTCAAATGATCCTTGTGGGTTGCTGCCACCTCCAAATACCGTGATCCTTGCACCTTTGCTTTGAAGTTCTGAGGGCTGTGTCCTCTGAAATAGAGGATTTAAGTTGTTCTGTGAATGAAAATGAACCTTGGTGGCAAATCTGCTCTATAATATAACTTCAATAATTGTATAATTTAGCACCTTTCACCATTGATCTCTGGGTACTATATGAAATGAATTAGCATTTGCTGATTGATAGAGAAATTTAACTGTAGAGATAGGATTGCCCATTTTTATTGGAAAGTTCAGTTCTTGTGAATTGAGAGCTGAGTTACTGATGTATTTCAGTGCCTCTCATAAAACCATTTTCTTGTGATACTTTAACCAGATTCTAAGAGTAGTGGAAGTTTATAAACTTGTTGAATCTTTATGCAGGATAGATTTATCTTTCCAAATAAGTCAGATTCGTTTTTTCAAAGAATTTCACATTGAAGTTCAGAAACTTTTGATGGGCATTTGAAGGATACAGTTTAGTATTTAAATGTGGAGTGCTCAGACATATCAAGCTGTCCTAATTAAGTGCTAACTTTGATCAAAGGCTCCACCTGAAAGTAAAATTTCTTGTTTTTTAAAGTTAAACAATTTCTGACTGTGTTCTTGATAATTTCAGTAGCTACCCATAGAGATTATGTTGTAATATATCTATAGGTACTGTGGGAAGGTAGGATAGTAGGAAGAGGAAGAGATTTTTAAAAAACCAAAACACAATTGGCTTATTAGACAAGTGCAAGTTATGTTGAAAATAAGGAGCTGTCTTGCAGGTGGATTTTTATGTATTAGATTATTAGTATATTTTATATGATTATTAATCATATAAATTTATAGGCCTTGTTCAGACCTCTTGTTCAGACCTTTTTATGTAAAAGATAGGGTTAAGGTCAATTGGAATATTTCATGAAAGGACAAGAGAGAAAGTAAATGTAAATATAGCTAAGTCTGTACTGCATATACAAGTAAAGGCATCAGAGAGCATTTGCTAAAAAAAACACAGCAAGTACTCTCCTTGTTTGTGTATGCTGAACATAACTTAATGGGAATGACATGCCTCATTTCTTCCCTGTGCTCTAGTTTAGGCTCAACTCCTCTGTTTGCCTTTTAAATAGTGCTCAGTTTATTTGAATTCCTTCTGATGATAAAAACAAGTCTGCCTTAAAAAATTATGGGGGTCATTCATTTAATTGGTATTAGCTAGTTTTACTTACTGCTTATTTTAAATCTCAGCATTTGTCATCATGGTTAGACTGTGAGGATAAGAAACTTTCATTCTCAGAGGCAGAAAAGAATGCATGGATGTGTTCAGTTTTTGAGAAGTCCCTGTCCCTCTCACAAATTACAGATATTAAACATCTAAGAGGAGCTCCACTTGTAGCCAAGCAAATGCATATGTGGAAAGGATTTGCAAGATTTGTTTGTGTTGTTGTTCCATTGACAGTGAAGTAAGCATGCAAGCAGATTTACCTGGCCAGGTGCACATTGACTCTACTGTGTGTTTCTCTAGATGTAGTGGGACACAATTTCCAGTGATGGCCATTGGTCCTGACTGAAAGATCAGGGTCTCTCTTATATCTCTATTTCAGTGGAAATCCAAGCAAGTTTCCACCTTAACTTCAGAAACAAATTGTTTCACTGAATTAATACCTGGGGGCTCACATACAAGTCCCTTACCCTTGCTTTTCTCTATTTTATGATTTGCTGTGATTCTCAGATGAGCATGTTTGATTGTCCTTACACATACACATGCAACTTTGACTTGGAGAGAACCTTTGACTTGGAGAGAACTCGAGACCAACACAATGGGAAATGCTTATGCAACCCGTATCAGAGAGTTGCTAATATGAGTCTAAAAGAGCCTCAAACTACTGCAGTTAAAATGAAGTGCCCTAGAAACTTTGTGACTTCACTTGAGTGACCAGCCTGAAGGAAGGTCACATCATGCTGGGAGATTATCTGGCCTGACACACTGAAACCCTTTTGAGATTGAAAAACAGAATTGTACTAAGCAACTGAAAATAGAATATAGTTTATGCTCATTTTCTTTGGTTTGTTCTCAGTGGTGGGCTTGCTTTCTTAAAACAAACTGTCCTTGATCCAAAACCTGAAAACTTGTCTTTGGTGAAAATATGCAGTCAGCATTGTCTTTTTAATTTCTTTATATAGAAACATATAGTGTATGTGTAAATATGCACATGTTTATTTGAGAGTTTATATGTATGTTTATATATATTTTTGTGTGTATTTACAAAAACAAAATTGTGCCCTGTTACAGACTGATATAGAGGGAGAGTTTATTTCCATTCTTAGGATATTTGCCTTCTAGATTTCACTACATCTTAATTTTTTCACCTCCTAAGCAAGTGGAGTATATGGGAATAGGAACACAGAATTGAAACTACTTGAATAAGGAAAAGGAAGCACACACTGAGAAGTACCGTTTACTTTTGACCTGGCCAAAAATAATTTGGAGATTTCTATAAATAAATCTTAGGGCACCTGATGAGTACTCCTCAGTGCTGGCTGGGGCTTTGGCCTTGGACGGCTTGCTGTATCCAGCAGCACGTAGAGCCAATGCTGCCCTAGCTCCATGTCCCAGGTTCAGCCAGCAGGGAGGCTGAGCATGTACCTCCAGCAGATGCACATATAAACAGGTGAATTTACACAAAAACATAACACAGCCACACAGATCAGTGCAGACAGAGACATTCGACACTCTCACAAACAGCATTGAGGACCTCATCCTATTCCCCTCCCTGTATGACAAAGATAAAAGTTCTTTTTTGGGAAATATATACATGTCCCCCTACAGTGACCCTGTAGTCTGTAGGTGATCTCAGACAAGCTGTCCTGATGACTCAGAGACTGATGTCACTCCCAGTCCTTGGGGCAGAAACCCTCCTGGGATGTCCTAAGGCAGCCAGGGCAGGGACTCATGTCCCTGACTGGGTGATCAGGGTTCCCTTCCTCACAGCTCTGGGCTGTTCTACTCCTTCATGCCTGGAGAAGCCAATTTCTTATCCTCACAGGGCTGCTGGTCAGGTTTTGATTCACTGCCTAAAGGATTAACAAGTTTCTCAAGCAGTTTTCAGTTAAATTATCTATCTTTTAACCATTTCCTATTTTTTAATTTTAATTCAATTTTTCATGACCTATGCAAATGTACTGAGGTGTACAGTGTGGTATTAACTAATTGCATTTCTTCCTGTAAGATGTGTCTGCCTGGCTCTGTGGTACTGTAATAATTTGCATGTGCTCACAAAACACTTTGGAGTCCTAAAAGTACTGTAAAACTCACCTCTACATTGCCTCTTCTTCAGATGTTCAGAACTGACTACTTAAAAAAAGTTAGCAGCTACTATTTTTTATTCAAACTCAGTAAGGAAGTTGAGGGATTTCATGGTCACAGGCTTTAAGTCAAGTGCTTGTACACTTCAAAAACAGCACTATGGAAATAAAACAAGACTGCAGTCATTAGCACTGAAGGAAACCTTCTTTCCCCAACTCCTCATAATAATGTTTGTTCATGCTTGCTGCTGTAAAATAACAACCTCTCCGAAATTACCCCAAGAACTGCTCATTTTTGAGATTGTATTCTGATAGGCATATAATTACAGTCAAAACAACAGTGAAATACCATGATTTCAGTTTGAAATTTAATTGCCTTACCTGCATAATCATTGCAGTATAAATTAGGCACAGCTGTAGAGCAGACAGAAGGTTTCTTTTAACTAAAATTATTTTCTTTCTCTTGACTATGTTGAACACGTGTATTTCAGGGTTCCAGATTTTGAGAAGATCTTGCTTTATGGCTGGAGAGTGTGTATGCCTATTTTTTAGATATGGGCAAAGATTTTTTTATTGCCATTTTTCTTTGAAATGTCTAAGTAAAACAGTCATTTGCTGGAAATGTCCATTTTTGCACTGCTGTTTCTGCAGCTTATTTATTGAATCCTGGAACTCAAGGTTTTGGGTTTAATCAGGTTTGCTCTTTAAAATTAAGGCAGCACATAAATAATCTTGTGGCATTAAATCAAAGTAGTTTTCATGCTTGTCAAATGTCTGTAGTCTGCACAAGGCCCTCAAAAGGAAGCAGGGGTAGGGGGGCAGTATGGTTTGAAAGAGAATTTACAGTGAAAAAGAATCTCCTCTTCAACAATTGAAAGGATGTTAATGAAGTCAGAAAAAGCAGAAAAGAAGCGGGTATTTTTCCTTGGGAGTTAGTGCAAGAATGCTTGAGCTTTATCAAGAAGGAAATGGGGAGCTTAGAAGTCCGCTGGCTTCATATGCACGGAAATTGGTCTCTCTTCAGTACTGTCCCGTTTTCCCCGGGGTAGCTGTTAGAAGGCAACCTGTCCCTAGAGTTCTTAATTAAGATTCAAACCCTTAATCTCAAATCTAAAATTGTATTCTTCAGAGTTTTTGAGAACAGAGAGAGGGCTTTCATTTTTGTTTGTTAATGATCTGAGGTTTTTTTAAATTTAAATCTAGAACTAACTTTCAGAAATCTTTACAAACAAAAATGTATTTCATTTTTCTGATGAAAAGCAGGCAAATGAAGTCATTCATTGTTTGTCTTGAAAACTCATGTCTCTACTGGAGAAAAAAAAGAGGATTTTCTTAATGTGGCAGCCCATTTTTCAACATATAGAAGAGGAATGAATATTTGTTCTCCTCATTTTTCTTGCCTCTGGGATGCTGGATGATAATACATTGTCGAGCTCTTTTATGATCTTTTAAGGTGTTCGGGGACAAGTGCATATTTAATCATTTAGTTGTCTGACTAGACATGGCAGAATAAAATATGTTCATAGAAAACATGCCTTCAAATACTTACTGAGTGTTAAACAGGATATCCTGTAGCAGAAGTGGTCGTCTTATTAGTAAATAAAATATGAAGAGGATCATCTCCCTTTCATAAGATTGACTTTTATCATGTGGCCCCCTTGCCTGGGTTCTGATTCTTTGAAATGGCAAAAGAGAAAAATTGTGCCTTCCATTCAGATTTTATTCTGTTGCTGGCTTGTTTCTTAAAAGTTTCTTTTCTTGAGATTTTATGAGGCAGGCATTTCAAAGCCCTTTGTGAATCAGATAGATGGAGAGAAACACAGTAGCTGTAGGGAAAAAAATGAAGTAAATAAAAGAATAAAAGTTTGCATGTACAGAATTCCATGCTATCTTTTAGATTTTTCAAAGCACTGTGTGAAATTGTTGCCACGCAGGTTCTGTAAGCAAAGCTCTGCATGACTGATAGAAAATGCTGAACTGCTGCTTCTGCATGAGGAAGGGCACACTGTTTAGGTTGAAGCATCACCTTTAATTTTTTGGTCTTGTTTTTTTCAGGAGGTCATATTTCATCTAAATATCCAGAAGATGAAGAAAAGAATGAACAACAGTCTGCAGTTGCAAACTTGGCTTACTAAGCATAATTGTTTCTGAAAATTGTTTCATGCATTTTCAATTCTCAGCTGATTTACTATGCCTGTAAATAATGACACCGTTGCATCTTAGGGTTGGAGTAAACCTGGAAGTAAGACAAAATGTTGCCTGTGGGAAGCTCTTGTTCAGTACCTATGGACTCAAATGCCTACTAGAAGTTTGCATTAATAAATATGCTTATAGTTGGAATGACTGTGCTCGCTCTTCCTCTCAGTGTTGTCCACTGTGGGGTAAGGCAATTCTTGCAATCTTTAGTGATCTGGTCAAATACAGTGTAGAAAGCTCATTACTTTTTCTCTCAGATCAGTAATGAGAAATAAGGAGCTCAAGTCTGTGCTGCTCTTTGAGAATCCAAACCCTTTTTTCAAAGCCCAAAGGCCTGTACTGCTTCTGAACCAATTTAGCAATAAATTGTGTCATCAAGCAAAAGATTTTCAGAGACACCACTCTATCCCTTCCCATGACAGTAAGTGTCACTCCTACTTCATTTGGAATGAACAAAGTTGATTTAATCAATTTTAATCCTGAGACAATCTGAAAAAGAAATTAGATTGTCAAGTGTTATTGGATTGAAAAAGAACACATACCAGAGTATCAGTCTACAGATGTCACTGTTGTCAGCTCACTGTCTTACAGTTCTTCAAAACAACTGACTTATGAAGCTGAAACATAGAGAGCCTGTAGCCCTCTTTGGGACTCCTCCCTGTAGGACAAAAGTTTGCCCAAACCATCCTCAACAGCCCTTTGATTAGAGGGAATGAGGCTGTCTGCAAGTTAATGTAATGTCTGCTTCCTCTTTAAAATGGCTGCCCACTCATCCACAATGTTGGATAAAATGGTTGCCAGTATGATTAATTTGATCAATCACTAGTCTTTCATCTAAGAGATCTTGAAGAGGTTTAGTTTTGGTGACATGTTCCTCATTAACTGGTTATTACTTGTGGTTGCCTCCCAAAGTTTGTTCCCTTCCGAGCAATACAGTTCATTGCACAAGAGTACCCTGGACATTAATACATTGTAAACGCAAACAAATATATTTTCAGCCATAAAACAGACTGACAAAGCCCATATTGAGAAACAGCTGGTTATATTGAAGGCTAAATTCAAAAAGTTATTTACTAATATATTTGTCATCCCAGACTGTATGCATTTGGACTGAGAAAGCAACAATGATTGATTGTTCTCTGGGAGATTTGTGCATTTTTAGGACCCTGGTCAGCTGCAGAGTTAAGTCCAAGCAAATATGTACAGTAGCACTTGCCTACTTTTTCAAACTCTGAAATACTACTTTGATTCAGTAGCACAGCTTTCTTGGTTACTCTCTGCCTAGCAGTAGACTGGATAGCCCCTGCCTGTTCACTGATAATAATTAAGAAAAAAAAAAAATCTATGTTCTATGACATCTTCAAGGTATAACATGCAAGGTTCAAAGAAGTTTGGTCATTCAGTCAATTTTACCTGCCTGCTAATGAACTTCTTCCAAAAATGTTCTTGGTTAGAGTAGAATCACTGGTAATTCTGATAAGAGGATGGTTGCTGTGCCAACCTGTAAAACTGTTGTTGTTGTTTGTTTGTTTGCATCTACAGATGAAAATGTTGCTGAGTTTATGGTGTGGGAGGATGCAGTGCTCCAGCAGTAAGAAATCGTCTTCAAGCAGTGTCAAGAAAGTGATGTGGTTTGATTCATGGAAGGAGGGTGGAACTCATTGCTGCTAATCACAGAAACACCCGAAGAACCTTAGTAAAAATTGATTTGAGGTTCATTGATAAAGGCAAAGTTCTGAGGGGGATATTTTGCCTTTTTTTTTTTTTTCTCCTTTATACTTTGATATCTCTTCTTTACTTCATAATTTGCAGTTTGGGTGGTTTGTTTTGTTTTGGGTTTTTTGTTTCTCCCTTATATATCATCTTCTCTGGGAGAGATGGAAAGTGGTAGAATGGACAAGATATTTTTCTAAGAACCTCCCTTTTGAGATTCTTTTAAGAGGCAAGATAGATACATATCTTAAAAAGTAATAATAAAAAAAATTGTAACAATAAAAATAATTTAAAAAATAAACATCACAATGATCAAAATGCATTCTTTGCTGGCAGCTACTTCATAGCTGCTGAAAGAATTTAGCTTTTTTGACTGTCAGCAGTGTTTTCATACATAAAAACAATTTTTTTTTTTAAATTTTTAATCTCATTTCTCATGTAATATAATGTCACAAAGATGTTTTGGTCATTCAGAAGTTAATTTTTTTTTTCGAATCACGGAATCCAGTCTGGGTAAATTTTTATTTACTTATGGGTTTGTTGTTGTTTTATTGTTAATTTGTTTAGTTATGTTTGTCATTGAGGTTTCTTAAAGAATATGCTCTTTCTCTATGGTCAAAATGCATATTCACAGTTGAGGAAAAGGGCAGATATTTTAGAAATAATTTTAATTCAAGCATTAAAAATTACTTTTTGTCATCTATCTAAAATAACACAAAATAGCCTTAGGAAGCTGAAGTTGTGAAGTCCCAGCAGTTTGAATCTGTAGGCCACCTCTTCCTGGCTCCAAGGCCTCTAATTTTTCACCATTCTCTTCTGGCCTTGGCTTTTTTTTTTTTTTTTTTTTTTTTTTTCTAATCCTTTTTTTTTTCCATAAGTTTTTTGGAAATTTTTTCCCCTAATCCTTTTTTTCTTTTCTTCCATAAGTTATTTGGAAAGATCACCTTCTTAGTTATCTTCAAGTGCTGGTATTTTTGTAAGCCAACATTTTTTTCTAAGGGTAGGGATTATATCTTGAAAATATGATCCTAGTAGAAATTCTAGCAGCTGGTTTTGTTGCTATTGTGTCATTACAGCTAGGCTTGTGGGCATGTTTATATATGGTCCTGAAAATTTAAATTAGCGATCACTGGGCTTGATATAGGAACAGCTGACACAGAAAAGCACAATCTTGTGTCAGACATATCGACATAATTTTTCTTAATTAATGTAATTTTATAGAAGTGGACAAGCCCATTGGGGGTTTTCAATGGTATGAAATCTGTACTCTTAATTCCTAATCACAGCTGTATTCTTCCCTGTATTATGACAGATTGTCAAGTGAGCAGGTGCAAAGAACCAAAAATAGATTGTGTTCTGTTTGTAAATGAGTGGATGTTTCCTCTTTTTTTGATTGATGAAAGCTTTATTCCAGGAAAGGTTATTCTCAATTTGTTATTTATACCTTGGACGATCAGCATAGTCTAGAAAATGCTTTTCCAAATCAGCTTTCTGTACAAACAGAGCCCGTACAAATGAACTTTCAGGCTTTAAAAGAAAAAGGAAAGGGAGATATGTCCAGCAGAGATGTTCTCATCATTGTGTTTTCAGCCAGGATCAACCCCTTTCTTTATATGCATACAGGGCATAAATGAATTTGCTGGTTTCTGCTCTGTTTCACCTTGGCTTAAGCTCTGAATCCATCCACCTGTCTATGTAGAAATTTGGAAGCTTACACCTCCTCGTGTCAGCTTTGATGAAATGAGACATTTCCTAAAATACACAAAAAAGTCCATTGTTTGTGTTATTGTGTAAAAATAAATTAAACTTAGTACTCTGATTTTTTTTTTTTTCTGAAGCTGAAGTGGTGTTTTTTTATCATTATTCATCATTTCTGTAACTGGCCTTTTTGGTTTCCTTCTGAACACTAAGTGTTCAGTCAATGACTGCAGTAAAAACACAATTTTGAAACTCAATAAGACCGTAAAATTGAAATATATATTTGACACTGTAGTAGTGTTGTATTGTGCTTTTTTTTTTATCAGTAGGTCTATGGTTTGATTTGTGATTTAGTAGTTTTCCTTGGTGCTGGTTTTTCTTTTGTCTCCACCCTTTTCCCAGAAATGTCGTCAGCTAGCTTGTAGTTTCTATTTCTCCAAATTTTACCCATTTCCTAAGACTGTTTTTCTTCCTTGGAAGTTTATTGGTTCGTTACCGTTATTCTCCGCCTGGGTTTTTACTCCCAACTCTCCTGATTTGTCGGAAGTTGGGTCTGCCCCTGCCTTTCCCCTGAGATATAAGTCTTTGTTGGCCCCCTAGCTGGGGCCCAGGAAGAAAGAGGAGAAGAAACACCATCAAATAAAGTTTCCCTGGGACCCCTGTGCGCTGCCTGTGTTTTATACTGTGCCGAAACGACTCACAACTGGGATTCAAGGAGCTCCAGGGGGAAAACTGCCGCCCCCCACTCTCAACATCAGCTAGGCGGGGCAAGAGAAGCGGCAGAGTAGTAGAATTACATTTTATGAGCTTTCTGGAAATGAAGGATGTTTTCTTGAGGTTCTTACCTCAGCTTCATATTTTGACAATAATAACTTTTTTCTCAGGATTTATTTTCGTTCATGCATGTTCAGTGAGCCAGTTCAAAGCATGGTTTTGTCACTTAGGTGCAAGAGTATGTATGAAGAGTAAAAATCTCAACATTCCTATTACTGTTGTTGAACACCTTGTATCATGGGGCTGCCAATCTGTTGCATAGTTGTTTTCATTTAACTGGTGCTCATCTCCATAAAAAAGATTAAAAAAGTGGTTGAACAGATAAATAACTAGAAAAGCTATAGAAACCAGCAGTTCTATTTAGAGGCAATGTAGTTCAAGTTCAGTTTGCAAGAAAAACCATGTAATCCGAACATTTGATCTTGTGCTGTGTCTATAACCAGCCATGAAGGATTTTTCTGTGTTCTGCTTTTAGCTCTGTTGAGAGTATCAGCTGTTCAGATGCTCACTTTCAAGTCAGGTGTGTAGGGTGGCATTTTCCTTTTCTGGTTTTTCATCTCAAACAGCTGAAGGCTCATGTTGAGAAGATGTTGTTTTTCCAGCAGGAAGACTCTGGCAGTCTGGAATTCCTATTTGTGCCCAGCTGGCTCCCTTACCAGCTGTAGTTTGATAGTTACTACAATTAATTTACACATAAAAGAAAGGCTTCACTGTGCACTGCTGGGACAATTTACACCTGGCTGGCAGAACAATCACCTTTGTATTTACAATGCTATTCCCGCACTGCCATGCCTGACCTTGCTGATAAATCTGAGTCAGAGAAGTGTACAGCAACCTGCAATTCACAAGCTTGTCACCATTCTCAAATGGAAATCAGAATTGAAACCTTCATTGATTTAAAAAGGAAAATTCTTCATCTTAATGTCTCAGCTTTTGGTCCAAGAGAAAAGCATAACATGGGGAAAATTTGCCTTCAAAGACATAATTTCCTGTGGCATGATGTATTATTTTGTTGCCTCCTAAGTATTAGTATTGGTTTAGCTAATGATAGGTTTATAAATAATGGCTTGAGCCTGAATGCAGATAAACATACCTATAAACTATCATCTACATGTTTTTCTCTTATGTATATATTTGGGATTTGGAAGAAAAAAGTGGTGCATATTATCACCTGGAGTACTATAATGTAATTAGCCTAGATTCAAAGGGAAACTTTTGTGTGACTATATGGACTTGAAGATGTTTGGCTGATAAGCATCAGTCTTGTAACCTGGCTGCCAGAGCATTTGGATAAGTTACAGAACCATATTTGCCAGCACTTGACCGCTACCCAAAAAATGTAGAACACCCTGGAAGTGAGAGAAGCAGCATCAGCTGGCTGCCTGACTCTAGTCTATTTGTTAGAAGATATTTTTCATTTATACATGTGCTTCTAAAGTGGCTCTCCCCCTTCAACATACGCCTGTGGCTTTTTGATGCAAAGGAATTGATACTAAGGAAATCCCAGAGTTATTCCTCAGGGTATGCCCACTGCATGGCCCTTAACAGATCAGGCATTTTTAGGAGAGTGGTTTGACCCACATGTGATGTGCACTGCCGTCTAGATTCTGTCTCACTGATAGGAAAGACCCTGAATTTCTCATTTGCTTAAATCTCTGCCTTCTATGAGATCTGTGTTAGACATGTAACTCTGAATTTGACTTTCTACAGAATGCCCTGACAGAAACCTTGGAGGCATAAATGGTTCAATAATCAATTTGACAGTGCTGAAAAAAGGAGAAGTCTGACCAACTAGAACCAGCTTATCTCAGGTGTCAGGCTCTTTGAGAAAAAGGTTCTTTAAATAGTTAACTAAACATTACCTAGCAGAAGGTTTGACCTTCTCAGGGGTTTCTGGATCACTTATAAGACTTTAAATGTCACCAAAACTGGTAAAAAAAATCACTCAATAGAGATGCATAATTCCATTCTCAGAATCAAAAGTCTGGAAAAGCTCTTTCCTGGGGTTCACATACTGAGAGTCACTGCTTTGCTATGCAGAATCTTTAATAACTGACTTCAAAACAGAAGAACTGAATGGGTGTAAATTGTGAACAGAGTGGAAAAGTATCCAAAAATGCACAAAAATCCTACAAAAATCTTCAATACAAAAAATTCATGATAATTTAAAATGCATTAAGTATTCAACGTGTTTCTGATGGGCAATTATCCCATTTTATCCCAATACATTTCTGAAATAAATTTTATTTTTAAAATCATAACACATGAGGGAGGAGACTATTTTTGTTATAAAACCAAGTTATTCTGAGAATGCCAGAACAGACAAAGTGTCTGCTTTTAATTTTCAATCCACTTTTCAGTTTAAGTGTGTTATTGTAATTATAAAACAGTAAATGGCTTCACAGCAAATTTGACAGCAAGTTGAATTTCATAAATTTAATTTTCCATCAAAATAATTCAAAGTATTTCCCAGTTCTAATAATATTCTTGAGTCTTGATAATATTATTTCATTCTCTTATCTTGCGGATGAAAAAATTAACTTTGTATAAAAATTTTAAATTATTTTCTCATTTTAAAAAAAAATTTTAATTATTTGAGGTAAGAAGAAATGTTATTATGTAAAGAAAACTTGTGGAAGACAGGTAATCCAAGAACATTGAATTTATAAAGATAAAACAGAGATACTAAGTCACTGAAGAGAGGTTTTTTTGCAGTCTGATTGGTCCCACACTGCTTTACTTCTTGCTATCTGAATAAGGTGGAAATCACAGAACTGCTTGGTGTCCTGCTTTTAATTAAATTTCATAAAAGTGCCTTTAAAAATAATTATAATGGAGTTCTCTATTGAAGCCCTTAAACATGATAAACTTATAGTCCTACTGTGGCATTAATCAATGATCATGAGTAGTATCTAGAATTTGCAAAATTGATCCTCTTATGGAAATGTTAGATTTCTGAATCCTCTGTAGAAAATTATAGGGATATTATTTTCTATGAACTTCTAAAAGATGGAGTTTTGCTCTCCCATGCACAGACTTGCCTGAGTCATAGGGGTTTTTATTAACTATTGTTGAAGTCCTTTCTTCACAATTTGCTTTTCCTCTAGTATCTTCTTGTATACTGGCTGCCATGATATTTTTCCATACAGTAAGGATGCAAATTGTATTTCCTAGTCTCAAATTACCAGTTTAAATGAAGTTGTGACTATGTGCTAGCCAACAGCTATTTTTCTTTTTTTCTATCAAATTATCTGTGTAAGGTCCCAGTCAGCAATCCCCTCCTTCAACTTCTTTTACATAAGCTGTGGAAAAGCTACCAGATACTGAAGTGGGATTTTTGCTGCTGCATTTGTTTTGACTTCAACTGGTGAGTTGAATGCACCCCCATCTGTTCTGAAAAAGTATTCAAAGTATTCCAAATGGAGCAAAGAGCTCACAGGCTTCAGTAATGTTGCTAGCAATTATCTATTATATGGTGCAAACACATATTTTGTAGTGAAGAGAGGTCTCCTATGTTATTTATTGCAAACGTTTTTGATCTAAATATAGCCAGCTTTCTGATCAACTTGTGCCATCAAGCTCAAGGCAAGAGCTTTTGTTGAAACCTTGATGAACTGCTCCTGGCTACACCTTGAATCTGAGGAGTAAAGGAATACAAATTTTCCCATGCAAATGATGAGGGAACTGTCTGACTCACAAGATCCTCCCAGTGACTTGTACAGGGTCTCAGTGTGATGATGGTCAGGCACACAGTTGTGACTATATATATATATTTCTATTTCTAGGTTTTGCATCTGGGCTGGGGCAATCCCAAGCACAAAGACAAGCTCAGGGATGAAGGGATTGGAAGAAAGCCTAAGGGAGAGGACTTACTGGTGGATGAGAGGCTGGACATGACCCAGTAATGTGCACTGGCAGCCCAGAAAGCCGATGGTGTCTTGGGCTGCACCCAAAGCAGCATGGCCAGCAGGGTAAGGGAGGGGATTCTGCCCCTCTGTTGTGCTCTGGTGAGATCCCTCCTGGAACTGTGTGCCCAGCTCCTCAATGTAAGAAGGATGTGGACCTGCTGGAGTGAGTCCAGAGTACATCCATGAAGATGCTCAGAGGACTGGAGCATTTCTTTGGTGACAGGCTGAGAAACTTGGGGCTGTTCAGCCTGTAGAAGAGAAGGCTCTGGGGAGACCTGATTGTGGTCTTAAGGGAACTTATAAAAAATGGGGAGGGAGACATTTTTCCAGGCCTGGAGTGACAGGACATGGAGCAATTGTTTTAAGCTCTTGTGTTGACCTGACAACTGACAGTCTCCAGGGGCAAGGTGGTTTGTGCACAAGGCTTGTATGACGTCAGATGCATCAAAGAGCAGAATTATCTTTCTGATGCTTGAGGATTTTCAGCTTCATTATCTATCATGGCTTTGTTTTATCTCTAGTAAGTACAAACTTGACTAGTAACAATAGAATAATTCTGTTTAGAGTGCTACAGGTGAAGTTTTGAGGGGTTGACCTACACTCCATTGGGTCTACACTTTGAGTATACATTATGTGGAGAGGTACTCCCCCCAGTACTAAAATGACCTCTTTAGGATTGCACCTCTTTTTTTCTCCTTGTTTTATACAACTAGAAATGGTAGAAAAGACAAAGTGATCACTCTCAAGTGTTAATTAATTATAAACACTTAATTGAATCTCCATTAATTTTTCTCTGTCCTCCTAACCATCTAATTCTCCTAGTTAGAATCTCCTGGCATATGCAAAATATGCAGAAGAAACTGCTGCAGACACTTGAAGATATATCAGGAGGTAACTCTGCCATAAAGGTTGCATTAAGCTTTTCAATTAAAACAGATATAAATTTCTCTATTTCACACTTTAATGATCAAATGTAATCTTCAAAGTTTCTAATAGCCATTAAATTCTTCTAGAACATTTATAAACTAAAACAAACTGTTCCATTAGTAGCAGAACTAATGAAACTTGCTTTCCTATTGTCACCAGTCCTTGCATGCCAGCCCACACTTGTATGCAACCACCACAGCAGGAGTGTAGCTTGTCTGGAGCTGTGTACCTGCTAAAGGAGTTTTATTTTTCTTCCTATATATTGCTTCTTCTCCTTGGAAAAGATTTGGACCGAGCTCTTTCTGATTTTCCATTACTAAAAGAATAAATAGTGTCTTCTTCCTAGAAGTAAGTTTCTAATGGGGAAGCAGGAGAAAATTAATACTTTAATATCCTTAAAAACTTGTCCACTTCCAAATATGAATGAAGTAAGCTCATTGAGGGGCCAGGTAAAAGTATTAGCACTTGATTTTTAATTTTTAAGATTTGATTTACTCTATAAAAATTGAGATGGAACCTGGTTTTGAAATGCAGTTTTAAGGGCATTCATTTACTGTAAATATGGGCTAAGAGTTGCAAAGATAAAATTCTAGCTCTGTGAAACAGTATAAGTTTTCTGTTCTTTATCAAGTGGAGAGAATTGGATGCCTTAGGAGGGCTTTCAGTTCAGCTGTTTTTATTGTTGCTGAACATTTCCTTTGAGATAGAATTAACCCTCACTTGTTCACCTCTGACTCAAGAGGTTGTCTTTGGTGAACAATTCAGGTACTGATATTTAGTCAAACATATATATATATATATATATCTACAGCCATTTATGAGCTGTTGTTTGCTTCTTAAAATTTAAAAAAAAAAAAAAATCGACTCAACCTCATCTCTGTGAGCTGGATCCAGAAAGATTTGTGTAACAAATCTGTTGCAGTTGAGGTTGAAACTAAGTTCTAAATTTGGGAGACACATTTGGGTTACTGTTTGAGAATGGATCTGTGAGTGAGGCTTTGGGCCTGTTCATGTTGATGGGACTTTACCGCAGCCATTTTTGTAGGAAGAAGTTCTTGTGTAACAGGTAGTGCTTCTGTGAGGTCTTCATGTTAGTGTTGCAAGATTCTTGGCAATGATTCCTAGTTCAGGTTGTTGGGGCAGCACTGATGATTAGTCTGTTTTACTAAAACCCCATAAAACCATTTTTTCCTGTTACATTCAGAAACTAGAGGTGTCTTCAACCTTAGAGTTATTTTTAATTCACTGTTTAGTTCTATTTCTTTGATTTGAAAACACGGGATTTTAAATTAATTATGGCAATAAAACGACAGTGGTATTCCATTTTTTATAGGGATTATTCTTAATTTGCAGAAATAACATTATTTGCAGATAAAAAAGATGCTAACACTCGGCCTTCCTGCTAATGAATGTGGTCTTCCAGAACACCAATTTAAGCATTGCTTTTGGGCTTTTTGCTGTGTTCCTGACTCTTTTTTCTGTCCTCTATTTTGTCATGTCTCACCTTTCCCCTGATGTATTCAATCATAACTGAACAGAAGTTTATTTCAGTTTCTTACAAAAATCACAAGCAGGAGGGGTTATAGTGTGAAGGAAGGGATAGGAGGGAAACTACTGCACCTGGTGCCTTGCAGCACACCTGGTGTGAAGCCCACAGGAGTGTGGGTGTTGTTGAAACTGAAATTTCTCCAAGAAATTTATTTGTGCCTGAATCAATGACTCTTCTAATTCAAATAACAGTTTGTGCTGTGGTACTTACTGAAAATCATCAGTGACTGCATGTGAAGTAAACTGATAAGAAAAGAAAGATGAAAGAATTAGTTTTCCTGAAGCTTCTGCACTGTGAAATACAAGTGGTGGAACAACTGGCTTAAGCTTCTTCCAATTAGCTTCCAACAATTTGTAGATACACAGTGCTGTATGTGCAGTTGCTATTTTCTCTGTGAATTTTTGTTTCTTGAAACAATACAGCAATTAACAGTGATAGTGCAAGGGAGGGGAGAAGAGTTCTGGTTTTGTTTAACAAAAACCATCCTTTATTACCCTGGCAGGTGCATGAGCCATTTTGTCACAAAGTTTTCTTTGAAAAGGAATCAGCACATTCTGTTGCTTTGCAGAAGGCAAGTATGATTTGGAAGATAAAAGCAGTTGCATATAAAAGACCTCCATTTACATTCAGGCATCGTTGCTTGGATGAGTATGTGAAAGAAATCCTCTTTACAATATGTATTTCAAAGCTGAGGGAAGAAAAGCAATCCTACCCATGGATTTAAAATATGTTCATTAGTGTTGAAGAAGGAAGTAAATTAAAACAATGATGAAGTATTAAATTCTCTTAAACTTCATTTGCTATGAATGCAATTGCTTCAATGCAATCTCTGATGACAGTGCTCAGATGGGAATTTGAGATTTTAAAACTTCAGAATGAATGGGACATGAAATCTTGTGTTTCTGACAAACTCCTGTCAGACATAGATACAAATGAGATTGGATATTTAGAGCTTGAGAGTGAAATGCTTGAACAGAAGATATCCCAGACTCTGGGAGGAGAGAGATAGGAAGAGATTTTTGACTTGGATGCCACTCTCAGACAAAAATATAGACTGGGATTTTTGAGATTTAGAACTGTGTGTGATTAAATAATAGGAAGTGTATTTTCTTTTAGCACTTGCTAGAAGGGAAAGATTGGAAGTTAGGTGATGACTGTTATTCCTTTGGTGGCAAATCTTAATAGCTTGTATTTTCTCTTATGAGAAGGGGAAGGAGGGGAAGGCAGGAGCTACAACAGAGCTGGTGATGAGGATACCACTCCAGTTGTTGACTCATCAATTCCAAATGTTTATTTTGAAATAAAAAGCCTCCTATGCTCATTAGTATTCTACTTGGATGTTTTAAAGACTGTCTTTCAGTGTCAGAAACTAATAGCAATATAAGAAAACACAAAAAGTATGTCTGTTATGTTTAAAGTGTTCAGCATTGTCAATATTGTTAGCAGTGCCACTTCAGAATATGCCATGAATTCCTGGCCACAGACTAGAAAAGGTGCCTATTTCCTTCTACTTTCCAGATGAATCAAAATCTCACTTTCATCAGATTTTCTCCATTAGCTGTCAACTTTTAAGACATTATGATTTTGGTTTGAATTAGCTGCTGCCATCTTACATTGGTCTATAAATCAAGGCATTTTTTAACTCTCTTTCATTTCCATGCATATATTCAATATCTTGATGATAATTCTATGCCAGATTGCAAAATGATTTCTTATTTTTCAACGGTTCCCTGAAATCAATGTGAATTTTGATATATGCAAGATAATTATTATCAGGTTATGTGGAAGGAAAACTTCAGTACTATCCAGACAATATTAACAGGTAGATTAAATATTTTAACTTTTTTTTTCCTTACATAAATCTAGTTAATCTAATTTATGCAGAATGCGTTTATAAAGCTGACTTTTTAACTTTCATTTTCTCTTTCTATTTGTAAGAAGTGCAAGGTATCTCATAACAAATCCCTGGGACACCTAAAAATCTGGTTAAGGGAAAAAACTGTTGAAAGTACTGGCTTTAAAATGTCCAAGTATTGATATTCAGCATCTTTATTAGTATTCCTTTGCAAGTCTTAATCCACTTTCATTTAAGTAATAGGAAAAGAATTTATTTCCTTAGGGGTAACCTAATATCTGTTATCTCCCATAACCATTAACTAATAAGAAAATACTCAGCTAGCTAATGTAACACTATAATATGTTTAGAAACACTATGTTTATATAGTTCAAATTCCACTGTGATTGTCCTAGTTTAAAATAAGCAAATTATTATTTTGTCACACAATTTGTAACCACATTTTATGTGTAAAACACTTGCATGTAAAGGATGTTTGTATGTTAAACACAGCAATAATTCATCGTGCTACAGGATCAATTCTTCAGATTGTATTTTGTGATTGAAAATTTACTTCTCAGCCACAAGAAATTTAAATACTATTTCTCCCTTTGAAAAAGGCAGAACAGAATGGGAAATTGCAGTGGTCTCTTCTTTGACTAGAATGGATCTGTGCTTTGATGTTTCTTGGGTCTAAGTGGAAGTTTTACTACTGCCTCCATAGGTGAAAATTAATTATATTCGTCTGCTATAGAGACAGCTTAATATTGCTTGTGCTATAAGTAAATTTGTACTCTTTATTTGTAGTGTAAAAACAAAACAAATAATCTAAACAATTTTAAATTTCTGCATGTTGTGATTAAGGAAAAATATTTCCTTCAATTAAGAATCAAAATATTTCTTGTGGTATCTAACATGCTAGATATAAGGAAAGTTTGGTTTTCCACATAATATTTTAAAAATATCAGTTTTACAGCTGAAATGCATATGTAGTTTTTTCTTTTTTATTTCTGTACTTAGTACTACTGAGTATCATCACCAAATGTATAACTCTTTTGAGCCTCTGCATGATCATTTACAAGCCTCTGTATATTCTTAGCTTCTGTTCAGATTGATGCAATTAATAGTTGCATCTTTGAAGCAACTTGGTACCTTCAGCCACCTTTTTTCTGTTCCAAAAGCTCTTAACAGAACACCAAATATGTGTAAATCTTTTAATATCAAAAAATATTAAGGTTAAAAAAAACCCCAGGCCATATCAGAAACCATTTAAATTACAGAATGGAAAAATTATCCATCAGTACATTTGTTTACATAGGCATGCAGCAGTTAAAATATGTATTTCTGGGTATTTAATATCATTGCAGATTTTTCCAAACATATTTGACTTGTTGACCTGTTCGCTGAATAGTCAAGCAGTAGAAAATTTCAGTTAAATGTAGTAATTATTGCACATTGCATTTGTCACCAGTAGAACAAAGTAATCAAGATTTTGCTTTTATGCCACAGCTGAAAAATACCCACACTGCTGCTGGGCACATTTAACTTTAAACAACTGTGTCTGAAGCAAGCAGAAAAATTCCTGGCATGCTCATTCTCTTTGTATTGCCTCTTCATTCATCTTACTGCCTTTGTATTGTTCTACTTCATGCACTTTATGCATCGAGTGCTACTTAATATTGAGAATGTGAACTCAACAAAATTTATGAGAGCAAGAATACAGGAGTGTACCTAACAGATAAGACATAAAATAGTGTATGTGGACATAAAAAAAGTAAATATTAGTAAATATTGCACTTGCATATTCTATTTGTTAATTATTTTTAACAGGTTGTAGAAGAGTGCTACTTTAAGAATAGTTAGTGTGCTCTGAGAATTGTGACTACAGCACTGTTTTGAGGAAAATTTCTGTAATGTAATCTGACTTTTAAAATAGCCTTAAACCTCTGAAATGGACTTGGTACGTATGTTCCATTACTTAAAGTCTCTACAGAATAAAACAGTGGTCTATTTGTTTAGACAACCAGAAATCTTCTCTGTGGAGATAGATACAACTCATAGCTAAGCAGATAAATATTTTCCACAACTACTTTGGATTTTTTCTTATTCTTAGTATTGACAAATGGAGTCCTGAAACACATTGTACCCCGTTTTTTCTATGAACCTTGCATGGATGAGTGATCTCCAGATTCATTTTGGGTAGGATAATTAGTTGCATAAGAGAGACACCTTTATTTACAATTCTATCTCTAACTATTTAGTTGTCTCAGAAAGAACCAAGTGGCACCACTGATACTACAGAGCAGAGTATTTCCCTCTCTCCTTCCTCTTTTCAGCATCCCTGCACTGTCACAAGAGGAATTGGATAAACACCGGAATCTTCACTCTTGTTAAATGTTTCTCTGAAAGCAAACTTAATTTTGTTCAGACTGGAAGCATATGTTTGCTTTCTGGAGACGTGGAAATGAAATCACTTTTTAATGTGTGCACTAAATCTATGAAGTCTGTCAAGTGAGCTGTGTTGCACGATCTTGAAAGCTGCTGTCACACATTCATGAAGGTGAAGACCTGTGTCTCTAATTTCATCAAACAGATTTTTATGTCCACCAGGTGCTAAGCTCAGAAGTGTGAGTGGCAGGCACAAGGGACAGAGGATTTGGAATACTGTTTGGGCAAAAGTAATTTTGGAAGACCTTTTGAGTCTGTGTGTGGAAGCATACAAATTTATCATAAACTGTTCAGAAGACAGTGCTAGTGAGTTTCAGATCAGGTCATCAGCCAAATCTGAACCCTTCAGCAGACTGGAACATTTATTATTTTATTTTCCTCTCTCAAGTGCTTTACTAGCAAGGACTGAACAGTCATATAAAAGTAAAAATATCTATGTCTTCAAGGTGAGTTTAAGTAATTTTAATAAATTGTAAAATATCTTGTAGAAAACTGTGTTGCTTTTATGACCAATGAAAGTTTCAGTGAAGCTGAGTATTTGTACAATTTATTTTAAGAAATGCAAACTTCTGCCACTTAGTTGTTGGAGCAGATTGAAACTGTTTTTAAAAATAACTTACCATGAAAGAGTAACATTTATTGATTTTTTTTCAGACTGGCATAATCTTAATCTAAACCACTCAATAGGAAAACCTTTATTTTCCAAATTATAATGGGCTTGAATTTAAGCAAGTACAGCATTGGTGCAAAACTCTATTGTTCCTTGAGGACTTTCACACTGACTTTGTCTCTGCTGTTTTCAAAATTTCAGTGCTTCACTGTTAACAATGAAAGAAATGTCAGACTTTCAGGAAGAGCAACTGAATACAGTTGATATTTTCATGTATACAGAAAAAGGTTCAAACATGGATTCTTAAGCTTCAAACCCACTTTTGTAGACATCTAAAGTTAGGACTAGAAACATAATTGATAATGAGATTCACAGTGTGTAACATCAGATGACAGGATCCCATCTGTTCGTTCGTATTTCATAGGTCACTGACTGACAGAAATTCACTAAACTCTGTAATCAGTGTTTGATAGACATGTCTGATCAAGAAGGCATAAAATATTGATGTGAAAATGCTAAGAAATCAGCATTTGCCATTTATTTAGCTTGTTTCAAGTCCTATCCATGTCTGATTTAAAAGATGCTTACTTTTAAATTGAAATACTTTGGTGTTCCTCAAGACTGCATCAACACTGAATGCTCAAAGTGCTGAGGAAGTTAAGGATGATCTTCCTAAAAGGCATCTCCCAAAACAAAAATAGTTGGATATTTGGATGAGGATGAGAAATGTTGAGAGCTGGGTCTGTAGGGGTGTAGAGTATCTTTGCAGAGCATCTAAACTTGATCCTAAATTCTGGCACTAAACCCCTGTGCAAGAACATAATAATGTTGTTTTATGAAGAAGTTTATAATGCTTTTATGCCATCTTTAGAAGAAACTACATCGGAAGTGCTTTTTCTTTTAATGTAGATACATCTTTTTCATGTGGACTAAGAAATATTTTGCCTCTAGTTATAACAGGATATTGCATGTCCTTATGTTTTACCCAGATCTAAGAAAGTAGGACAGATTCTCAGTTAGATCAAGGACAACCTTACCAAAATCATTGACCTTACCAAAATCAAAGCCTAACTCTTTGGGAGTTAGCTGTTCTATTTGAAAATCTGGCTGTCTAATCTGAAGATGTTGTTTCTTTTTCTTCTTTTGAGATTCTCATTTTATCAGATTATGATTTTTACTTATATCTTTAAAAGATTCAGAATATCTGGGGGAAAAAAGCTATCAAAAAACACCAAAACAAATAACTCAATACTCTTTACAATGCTGCTTTGCTAATTGTTATCAACACTTTGGCAACATGAGTAATATATTAAAAAACATTTAGGTAATACCAGAGAGACTATTATAAGAAAATAAGAAAAAAAATCTGATCATCTTCTAGTATGAGAGTACTTTGTAACTTATTTAAAATAATAGGAAAGTTTAATCTACAAATTACAAAAACAAACTATTGCTTAGGTGCTTTACATTTCTTAAATTTGTTCTAATTTAGTGACAGGCTTTTGAGTCTAAGATGTTAGACAACTACATCTCTTGCTTTCATTGCAAAGAAATAGAATGTTCTTGTGCATTCAAGGTATAAAATTGCCCTTTGTATAGCATAAGTTAAGCAGTTTCCTGATTTTGAGGGTTCCATAAATCTTTTTAAGCCAAGGTACTGGTGAGCCAGTGTCCTTACGTGATTGTTTTAAAGCCACTGCATATTGCTAGCTATAATTCTTCCATTACACTGGGAACTAAAGAAACTTGTTTAAAGACTGCTTACTGCCATCTTCTAGCTTAGAGAGTACTAATTTTCCATAGAAAAAAGGATTTAAAAGTACAGTGATTTGTCATCATCTTGGGGTTAGCAGTTAAATTAAGTCTTGTGAGAAGAGAAAGAAAGGGATTTGGGGACAATACTGGAAGAGATGTAAAAGCATGAAATGGGTCATAAAGTGGAAGTTATATATGGTACTTACTGGTCACTATGAAGTAGGATGAGAATAATCTGGTTTTTTTACATGTGGCATCAAGAGTTTTTAATAATGAAATGGTTTCTTATTTTCCCAAGCATGCATCAGTGAAAGAAATTATCTGGAAAAACAGCTTGAGACATCTTACTAACTGAAGGCCTAAGAGCAATCCTTTGCTAAGGAAAGCTATTTATTCACAGGCTGAGGATTTCAACCAGAGGAATGTAAGCCCTTGCTCTAGTTTCCCTGGCCAGCTACAGCTTTGCTGAGAGGTTACGGAGGGGCCCTTGCCAACATTTTGTCTAGACTTCTTTGCCTAGCTCAGCCCCTTAACAGAGGGTCTCTATTTTCAACTTCTGCTGTTCTTATACACGGTTTAGGAAGATAATTTAACATTTTATATTACTCTTCTAAATAAGACAGGTATAAACTTCATCTACGCTTGTGATGATTATAGTTTTCAAAGTTTCAATCAAAGGAAGTAAGCAAGATACATTTAGCACCATTTTGGAAATTTTAAAATTTTACTCTAGCATTTCCCATCCTTGCATCTTTACTGACAATGTGATCTGATCTTTAATGCACCTTCACCAAAAAGCTAGTCGTGCATGAGAAATTTGTCATGTTACTCAGATAACTAATTGCTTAGATCAGGGCAGTAGGCTCACAGGAATTTTTGACCTTGCTTTTCCTGGTGAATTTTATTAGTTTTCCTCTAGATAGCTTACTTTATATTAAATTAAATGGGGCTCTAATGCTTCTTTCTGTATCTACTTTATTTCTTTCAATGTTCATCAGTTTTACTGGAAGATGGTCTACGAATTTTCTTCTTTTTCAAGTTTCCTGAGCCCCTTTCAAATTAATTAGGCAGTGTAATTTCTCCTGTGCATCTCCACACCTGATCCTTATTTTGACAATTTTTATGCAGGTTGTGTAACACTTTTGAATAAAAGCATAGAAATATTTTAGGTTAGAGATATCAGGACAGGTTCTCTAAAACAGGACATAGGGCCTGCAGACATCTTGCCTTTTTTCCTAGCAGGCTTTTCTTTTTGGCTTAGCCCTAAGATGTGATTGATATTGGACTGTTAAAATGCCCTAAATCAGTTGCCTCATTTAAAAGCTATACTCTGGAAATACTGACAACATTCAAAAGACAGAGCTTTTTTGACCTGAAAGCTAAAGTACAATATTTCATTTGTTGGCCCAATAAAAGGTATTGCATTATCTACCTTGTCAGTAGACACTGACATTCATAGTGCTTGGCCCTTATCCTAGGATACATAAAATGCTTTTGGTAAATTACTTATGAAAAGGCTGGGTAGACAACAGCCACAGTGACAGCAGCATATCTCTTTTCCCTGCCTCATTCGAACAGGAGTGATGGTGTGTTTGGTTTTTCCAGTACGGGGTGTTTCAGGATGATTGCTGTAATTGAATCTGGTAGCAGACACATTTCTGGCTTTGCAGATGTTGTAAAATAGCATTTAATGTTTTCTGTCATGAGTCTCTTGCAGCGGCCCCCACCTCTTCCCATCCAGAGGAATGGATTACCCAGATTAGGTAATGGCATTTATGTTTGTGAAGGAGTTAGTCCTCCAGCTGCATATCAGACCAGCTTTTTTATATGATTATTGCCTTCCCATAGAATGTCAAGACAAAGCTGTGGATTCAGCACTGTCTAGACTGTGTTCTCAAAGGCATTCCTTGATACCCAGTGTTTCAAAGTGGAAATGTTGTCCCAAAAGTTGGCTCAGGTAAAACAGGTTTCTACAGGAGAGTAGGGGAGGAACAGAGAGCTCACTGGTTCTGGCCCAATGCAGTGCAGGAATATTCTGAACTAGTCATGAGCAGGGCTTAAAGTTCAGCACCACTTGCTAAAGAAAATCCAAATCTGGGCCCAACTAAAATAAAATATTCTCTAGCCATTCCTCTGGAAAGTGAGCGAAAGATTGGACGCTGTTTATGCAGCCAATGGTCTATAAATTCAGGAACTGTGAAAAATGCTTGGATGCTACAATGAACTTTTTTTTTTTTTTTACAGGTCCAGGGAAGCTATGTCATTTCAGTATAGGCTATGCAGATTTGAACTGATATATGGAACTTCTCTATCCTCATCCCTGAAAATTTACACCCTAACCATCAAAATCTGAGGGCAGAGAATGATTTAAAAGCTAATTGATTAGCTGCTGAGAAATGCTGCATTTCAATAGGTTGCAAAGAATAGAGTGATTTAGGTTGGAAGAAACATTTAAGATCATTGAGTCCAACTGTTAACCTAGCATCCCCAAGTGTATCTCTAAATTATGTCCCTAAGAGCCACACCTATGTATTATTTAAATACATCAAGGGATGGTGACTCCACCATTTCCCTGTGCAGCTTGATAACCCTTTTGACAAATAAATTTTTCATAATATCCAGTATAAACCTGGATGATAGTGTGTTCCCACTGGAGCACTGTCTGGGCAGCTGGATCAGTTGTGGTGGGTGCAGAGCTTGGTGGGGCAGTGACTCTCTGTTCCATGGGTAACAGTGCTCCTGGGTTGAGCTGTCTGGGCTTCAGTGCTCTTCCTGTGCCCCTTCTGCTCAAGGTGTCAATCCATGCCCTTGCTGATGCAACACACCCTGGCTATGGGCACTCCTCAAGGACTTTTATAGGGTTGGAGTGCTTGGTTGCCATGGCTTCTGGCCTCACCCTGGTCTCATTTGCCACTGTGCCACAAGCTGTGAGCTCCTGGCAGGTGTGTCTGCTCCCTTGACATTCCCCTAATACACCCACGTGCACCACACTAGAGCTTCCCACTGCAGCAACTGAGAACATATCTCACAGGGAGAAAAAAAAAATCTACCTTTTAAAATCTCTTAAGTTTATAACTATAGGTACAGTTGATGTACTTGCTTTTCAGAAGGTATTAGTATTAGAGGTGAAATAGTGTTGACCTCTTTTTTGGTTTTTTGTTATTTGTTTGTTTGGGTTTCTCCTGAAGATGTTTTTGTTTCTTTTCCCCCGCCCCCTACATATTTTAATTAAACAAGTGAAAATTATGTAGAACTTTAAAACTCTTCTTGCACTCACAGAAACTGGCTGATCATGCATGTTGTGGGTCTTATTGGGTTGGAAATGCAAAAACTCTTTTAGTACACAGATGTTCATCTAAATGACAGGAGACAGCCTTTAAAATAAGGCAGGGGCTGTATAAATGATTCCTATGTCTTGAAGTTCAGGAGTATTGAGTAAGAACTTTTTATTAGGGATCTTAGAAAGAAGTGGGGATTAATTAAAATATTACTCAGAAAACATGGTAGAATGAGTTCATATAATAATGATGGAAAATAGTCTGATTGGGTCCTGCAGAAACCTTGATGTGCCTTCAAAGAATCTTGGATCTAATTCAGTTTCTAGGTTGGAATGTCACGAACAATAAAAAGGGAACCTGTAATCTATGTGGGATACCATTTGAATACAAAAGAAAGGTTGTGACTTTCCTTTTATCTTCTCTTTCAGGCCTTTCCCAATAACTGTGCAAGAATGCAGAATGAATCAGAACAGTCATTTACATTTCATTTGAATGCAGGTAGTACATTTTGTGCCAAAGCCTTGGACTTACCTCTTACAGTGGAATATAACTTTGGAACATCTGTACAGAAAGATCAAGACTGTAGCAAATAATTATTAGAAAACACTAATTTGCTCATGTTTTATTTCTTCAATCCAACTAGCTATGTATGTGTTTTCCACCTCTTACAAATGTGGGGGAGAGTCTCAGTTCTTTTTTACTTAGAGGAGCAAAATATTAGCTGTTATTCCTCTTCGGTGCAAGAAATGCTCTAGAGATAATTTCAATATGTATTTTAGCAGACCAAAATCTTAGGGAGGAATGTTTACTGCAGAAGGTTTTGTCAAAAGAAAACCTTGACTACACTGCATAAAATGCCTCTTTTTAGTAAGCTGTTGGGAATTTTTTTTTAACAAAAAAAAAACCAACCAAAAAAACCAACCAAAAAAACCACAACTACTCTTACCTGGCATATCAGGTGAGAAGGTTTGTAATCTCATAAGTGGTAGATGAAATTATGAAATAATATGTATACAGTGGGGCATTTTGCTTCATTGTGAAGGGAAGGTTGAAAGGAAGATTATATTTTTCTCCTTTAGAACAATCAAACAAGATGTTTGACATAGCAGGAATCCTATGACTAATTCAAGCCAGTGATCATTCATGTAAAAGTTTTCTTTTCATGGAAGACAGACCATTTTGAAAAAGAAAAACAAAAATAAAAAGAACAAACCTGGGAGCATAGACAACCTTTCTGATGCATGAGTAGGTATAAGAAAAAAAAAATGTGTAAATAGAGTGCTTTTCTTAAGGAGAATTCTGTTCTTGTTAGAGTTAAAAAAAGGATTTCAGTTTGGACAATGATTTTCATTTTATGCTATTACCTTTAACAATTTCATGTTGAAGTTCTCCTCTTGTACGTTCATGTATTTATAAATAAATTTCAAAAAAAGTAACAAAAGCCTAGGTTACTTCTGCAAAATGCACCTGAACATGAGAATGCGTCATGTAGCTTATCAGTCCACTGTGAACTATGGGTTCCTTCCTGTGCTAGAACAAACTCTGTGGGTGCAAAAGCAGGGATCTATCCACGAAGAAATTAAATGGCTACAATGGAGCACACTAAAAACTTGGTTCAATAAGAAATAAGAACATTTTAACTCTTAGAGAAAGAGGGGAAGAAAAAAGTAAAAACTTAACAATAACTTTTTTTCCACTTTAGTGAGAGATTTAAGAAACCTAGACAATTTGGTGTTTATTTTAATATGAAGCAAATTAAAAGGCAAATCAATTACAATACAGAAGTACCTAGCAATTGGGATTTCTGAAACTAAGTGGCTTATTAAAGTAGCAGAAAAATGTGAACTGCTAAAGAAAGGTAGAATACAAGCAGATGTCTTTCCATAACAAGGAATACATTGCTGCTTTTCAGTTTTTCTTAAGGCAGGCAATTAAATATTGCCGTCAAGAAGCATGACAAGCCTTTAATGCTTGAGCCTTAAGTTAAGATTCATAGATTAAATAGAGCAAGGTTGGATAACTTGGTCAGGTGTGTGGCCTGAGTTATGGTCAAGTATTTGATCACGAATCACTTGTTTAGCCTGAAGATTTGTAGCTTTTCTGTAAAAGCTGTTTTCTTAATGGTGCTTTAATCCATACTGCCAAAGGTCTCTTAAGCTTCAATTTACCTGCTGTTAGGTTGTTCAGAGAATTTATGCTTTTTAGGAATCCCTGAACACTTATGTTTTAATTCCCTCAAAATCATCCATCCATCTCCTTGGCAGTTTTGAAGTAAGACTATATTCTGTACTTTGCTAGCTGGAGTTGGGATGGACTTGGGATCAAGTCGCATGGCTCTTTGACTATGTGGTGGTTTGGATTTTGAGGCAGAAACAAGGAAGGGATCTCACAGCGCCACAAGGAGACAAAGGTTGCCTGAATGTCCAGGGAAATGCAGTGCATTTTCCCTGAGCAAATGTTTGTTGTCAAGGTGTTCGGTGCCATATCTCCTGTTTGGATCTTGGGTAGCAGTAAGTAGATCTCTTACTACAGATACTTATTGGCTACATGCATCACAGCCATCTCTGTGCTATCAACATGGCTTAGAATGGGAGCTTTGTGGATGGCAATCCATATGTAATCACTGTGCAGAGCATATGGACTGGCAAGCAATGCTAACACATGTTTGTCCTCATATGCCATGTTTTGTCCGTATAGACGATAGTCTGTTTGTCAGTGACTAAAGAGGACAAAACCATATTCTTTGATTGATTTATTACTCAACTACAACAACAACAAAATTATTGCAGATAAAGTTTTCTTTCGAGGTGGGTTTGTTTTATACCCAGTATTGAGGGTTGTGTGTTAGCAAGGACATTACCACATTTTTGTACACATCATATGTCTGGCCATCTGTGGAGTCATTGTGGACCTGGTAGGTCACAGATTTAGTGACAGTCAAAAGTCTATCATCATTTAATTTCACCTAGCATGGTCTATATCATAATTTAATTTAGTTTCCAAATGAAAAGATTTGGCTAGTTTTCATTACAATGTGGAAGGCTTTTAACTGCACTACAAATAGAAGAAAGTTGCTCACTTTGTCTATGACTGAAAACCCAGCAGGGAAGAATGTTTTTTGAAGTGGTAAGAACTAAATAGTCTGTGCCATCTTTACTCACCCTAGGAAGATTAATTTCTTGCAGATCCAACCATTATACATCCCAAGGCGGGCTATCAGTTCCAAAGGAAACCAGAAGCAATGAATAAGTCAGCTTCACTTCCTTGCAATACTAGCAACATCTGGGTTTCTAGTGCCCTTGTTAGCTAAATCAGAAATGTCACAGCAGTCTTAAGTCATGACAATGCTTCCCCCTAAAAATTTCAGAAAATCACTTGCTTTTATAATGAAATGTCATTTGTGGTGTGGTCTGTACTTTCTAGATGTGGCTTGAAACAATTTTCATAGCCGTTGAAGTGTCTGTTTATTGAGTGTAAAGGAACTGGAGGCCAAATGCATTACATCTTTTCAGCTGAATTCAATTTGTGATTCTAGAATGGAGATTAGGCTTTTACTAATAAAGCTTGTAGTGAGCCTTAGAACAGAAATGATAACCACATTGCTCTTTTTGCTACTCATTTCTGGGACTGAAATATGCCTGAACTTTCACAAAGGTGCAGAACAAAACTTTGGGATATTTTGAATAGTCTATTCTTCTTAATGGGCTTTAAAAAAATACCTATTCTGGACGTTTTTCAAGTTGAAGCCTATTTCAGCTTTTATCTAGCACTTTGCTTTTACTCTACTCCTACATTGTTATAGCCAGAAACTCCATATATCTGTGTTTCAGGGGAAGGCAGATGAAATATCTGCTTTGAGGTTTTTTGTTGCCTTTTTTTTTTACCGAAGGCTTCACTTTTTTTGTTAGAGTACCATGGCTTTTACTTATTTGTATACATTCACATTTCTTATTGCTAAAGCCACTCTTCAAATTGAATCCTCATTTTGCAGTCTTAGTAGCAGAGCCTCATATGGGTTAATTTCTGTAGTTGGCAGATATTTTGATGAAGCACTGACCACTTTGTCAGGAGAGCATTGTCTCTGCTCAGGTTTAAGATTCCATTCATCCTGCTGGGAGTTTTCTCATCTCTTCTTGAAGGAAAAATGGAGTTATAGGAAAAAGACAATATCCTCTGCAACTGTAAATCATAGTAGGATTGATTTTGGAGGGAGGATGAGATGGGGAGACAATGGTATAAAGGTATAAGAGGTAAGATATTTGGCCATAACAGGCAGACAAAATGGAATTTTTTGCAGTGCAATACCATATATTGCCTCCTTCAGGAAAGATCTTTTTCACACAAAGGTGGCATCTGTAAGAGTTTGTACAAGTCCAGCCTGCAGGTACTGCAGTGGGTGAGGAAACTGTGGGGAGGAGATGCACTTAGACCTATCTGCCATGAATATTCTGCCCTCAGATGTGCCCTTGGGGAGACAGTGGAGCTCAATGCATTAGAAAATGCCAGTGGGTTGAATTAAAGTCAGGAAAATGTGATTTTCTCATCAAATTGTGCCAACCTGTAGAGAAAGGCATCAGTATTCAGTCTGAGCTGATAACAGGTTTAAAAGATGTAGTATAATCAGTGCTGCCAGGAGACAGCATAGGCACATCATTCCTTGTGTGCTGCTGTAGAATAGAAATTACATTGTCCCAAAGGACTCTATTGAAATAGAACTTTGAACTTTATGCTTTATGAAAAGTTGTGATACTTGGAGATCAGTGAACAAAAAGTTTCTTTTTTTCTTCGTTTTTATTTTTTCATACTTATCTGAGGAAGTAGGAGAAGTTTTAGTATAGTAATATTTCCTGAGGAGCTCTTGAAGGTGGGCTCATACTCTAATGACTACAGCAGGAAGCAACAACCTACACAGCCTCAGGGAAGGCTTTTGAATGGACTCCAGGATACCCAATAGGTTGTGTTTGGAGAATTTATCTTGATTTTACTGAAGCTAAAGTAAGGAAAGAAAAAATTTAAAGGAAACTTTCCCAGTGTAGGTCTTTGACAGAATCTTATATATGTCTTACTCTCCAGTCCCTGCTGAATGAATAGTGAGAGGGCTGACATTGTCAGTTGGGATGCATGCAGAAATAAATAACAAAATGTTGAAGAGAAACAGTTTTATATACTTTAGTTAGACATCACAAAAGTTACAGAATCACATGAGATATGCAAATCTTCACAGCTTCTTGGAAGAAGAGTTGGCTGGGGACTTTTTCATTAGGTCCATTTATATCTCTGACTAGTTTTTAGGAGTACAACAATCTAAAATTTGAAATTCACAGTACCCTTTTAATGCTGTGTTACTGTGGAATATCGCTTTTGCATAAGTGATGTAAGCATTGCTGAAAAGCCAGGAAATGTCTCAGCTCTGCAAGTTAGATCCTTAAATGGTGATTCACAAAATTTAAGTGTCTGAGAGTCTTCTATAGGTTTGCACAGAATCAGCTCTTGTTATGAGAGAAACATGAAGCCATAAATAAGCTTCAATGTTATTAAAAAATAAATCAGAACTTAACAATAATGGAAAGACATATGATTTCTCATTCTTCCCAAAATGCAAAAAAAAAATGTATAGAAATTTTGCCTTGCAACCTCTGTTAGAATTGAGAAGGGTGGAAAATTTTTAGATTTTTGATACTTTATCCACATATTGTAATGATTTCTGCATGCACTGATCACAAATTGTTAGTTCCATTTACAGAAATGTAATCTTCCTGCATATTTGGTATGGAACAATTTGATTCTGTGCCAGGATAAGGAGGGTTGATCAACTGAGTGTCAGTTATCTTGACAGCAAATAAGGGACAACTTGTAATTGAATGGCCCTGGAAGCATAGCATCAGTCCTTACATGACAGGGAAAGCAATACGAACACTTCCTTGTTTTCCTTGTCTGCCTCTTTAGCTGTCTGTGCTACTTTTGCCTGAATTTTGATCAATTCATCAGCAATGGAATTCTGTAAGAAGTGTCTCACTGCCTATCAGAGAAAGCTATTGCTCAAGATGGCAGTGCCAGGAAAAATTGACATATTAGATTTCCTTCCTTTCTCAAATTATGAACTTCTGATGATGGCTGTTCTTTTATTAGAAGGGATTATGTTTCTGATATTTCTAAGAGCTCAGAGGATGATCCTAAATACCTCAAAGAGGTTCAGACACCAAGTCACTCTCTATGAGTCGAAGAGCGATGAATTCTTGATCAACAAGAACCAAATGTCAGTTTTCCCTGATGTACTGCACACACAAAATTGATACCTGCTTGCAAAGTCTCCCTTCTTTCTCACAACTGTTATTAGATTAACAGGCATCCTCACAGAGGAAAATGGACCATTTTATGCCACATCATGGTGTGTTAGAAAACTTAGGTAGAATGGCATTAAAAAACCTAGAATTAGCTAATCATCTGGGACTTTCAGAAATCCAACTGCTGGCTGAGCTGACCTTGCCCTAGGTAGGTGCAGGTGTGGTGTGTTAATGTCTGGTTCAGAGCTTAGGACTGAATTAGAGCTAATCACTGCATAGCAGGACAGAGAGAACAAATGGTGACATACAAATAGAGTAAAAGAAAATTGTGCTAAGGAAGGAAGGAATAAATAATTGGCTAGCTTTCTTTATTACCTTGTAATGAAAAATTCGAGTTTGTTACTGACCTGCTCTTAAAGCCAGTAACAGTAAAGTGGAACTGGAATGTTAATAGCATAAGTATTTCTTTCTGATGTTTCTGGCTTAATGCACCTTTAATTAAATCTTTTGGAATGACTACTTTGCTTTTCTTGGAAAGGAGAACAATATTGGTAATAAACCATTGCTAATTTAGGGATATCATTTTTGTAACCATCAATGCAATTAGTAAAGGTTGCTTGGATATTTTAAAGGAAAACTAAATGTAAGAGCTTTGCAATGCACTCTGTAATCTTTTTACACGTCACGTGTAGCTCTTAGCATGCTGCTAAAACAGTAAGGTGATAACAGTATGATGATTGTTGCTTTTTGTTATTTTTTCAGTGCTTTCCCCATGGCAAGTACTGCTGAGCATGTGAAAGATATGCCACCAAATCTTCCCTTTTACATACAAATAAAAGAACAACAAGAGTGCTGTCAATGAGGTTTAATTAGATGGGAAAATTACCCTGAGTTCATCAGAGGCCAGTATGAACTTTAAATTCTTAAGTGACTGAAAGTTCAGTTCTGGCAGTAGGTGCAGAAAGCATGGCTGGCTAGCTGACACACCTCAGGCTCTCACCAGTGCTCAGTCACTTGCCCCTGACTTGCAGTCATGGCTCAGGTGATTTTGGTGGAGGGATAATGAGCTTGGGTAGGTCTGTTCCTGAGGATGTACATCCCACACATTTGCTATTTGTGTGAGGACAGTGGGGAAGGGAAAACAAAATTAAAAAGGGAGGGATCAAAACCTGAATTTTCATTTTCTAAGGGGGAAGAAGAAATGCCGTGCTTAATGGATGATGGTAGACTCCTTCTGAGATCTAAAAGAAGAGCCTATTTGCTTCTATTAAAGAATAAAACTGGGGAAGTTTATCTACTGCTCTGATATCCCAGAAAAAAAGAGTAAATTTACTGGGAATATTGCTGATGCCAAAGGAGCTTCTGTTCTCATTAAAATTCCCCCCATGCTGGCATACAGCTCAATTTGCTTCTACTCAGTCTTATTGCAATACCTGGCATGATGCATCCACAGGGAAAGAATCCTCCTGAACTGCAATCACTGGCCTATGGCAATGGATGGTGGTAATGGCTCCCATGGGGCTGTTTGTAGACAGCATTCAGGTCTGCTGTGGTGTAGCCAATATTGCTTTGCTTAAGACAGAATAGTTTGCAACAGTAAAATACCTTTAAAACAGAATAATCGGTGTCCAGTGAGACAACATTTGTAAGACACTTTTCTTTTTTCCAGACCAGTATGGTTGGGTTCACCCCGGCTGGATATCAAGTGCCCACCAAAACGTCTTTCTAACTCCTCCCCTCAGGGAGGAGGGACCGGGGAGAGGAAATGTAGTGAAAACCTTTTGGGTCAAGAAAAGGACAGGGTGTTTTGCTGGGTGTTTCGTGAAACAAAAATACCAATGGCACATCTCCTCTCCAAGTACTTTTTTGGTCAGGAACGTCAAATGTTGCTGAAAGTCATTAACTGTTCATGGGCTGGGAAAGTTTTTATCTTTGGGAATATATATTTTTCCATGACAAAATAAACGATAATAAATACATGCTTTGTACTGATAGATTCTCTTAGGGAAACACAGCCATAAAGAAGACATTTTCAGCTGCCCTGTAATAAATATGTGTACCAGTAAGAAATAAGGTCTGCTGAGTTTGAACTTCAGGGCAAAGATAATTTAGAACCATTAAGGAAGTCTAATGACAATCCTGGGATGGTAACAAAAGTCTTGAAATTATAGGCACAGGACCATGAGGGGCCTAAGACCATAAGCACAAATGAGCACTTATTGATCAGTCTAGATGCAATATGGAGAGAAACTTGTTTTAGGGTATAATAAGAAATGTTATTTGGCTTTGCTGACTGAAGAGGCAGTGGTGGAACTGAGATGTGTATCCCAAACAGTGTTGAAAAAAAGGAATCTCCTGCTAGAAGAATCTGTATATTGTGAAAAATGGTAAGGAAAATCAGCAAACGTCTGTTAATTCTTCTGCCAAGTACTGTATGCAGGGTTCAGGTAGCTTAATCATAAACAGAATTGTGCATCAGCCTGTGAAAATTGACTAATAACTTATTATACAGGTGGGTTTTTGATTGTTTTTGCAAGTCTGCAAGACAAATTGCTGAGTTAACTGTTTCTCTATTTCAGAAAAGGACATGCAGGGTTTATCACTGTGATATCCTCTGCTGTACGCACAAGTATCATCACTAAAAAAAATTCTACCCTGGTGTTTGGTTAAGGTTTGGTTAATTATGTTTTGATCAATTTCATTGGTTAAATGCCATTGAAAACTGGATATTAAGTATGCAACAGAACTTTGGGAAGGGCTTCAAAATTTCAGTCTGTATTCACTGTCATAGACATATTTTTCTCTTGCATTTGGAAATAATGCCCTCTCAATACAGCCACTGTAGCAAATCCTGCTATCTGTTCAGTTGATCACGCATTATGATTTGGTTTATCCTTTCAAGTGGGCTAGAATAAATGAGATTTTCCACAGTTGAATACTTGAATTGCCTTAAGCTGAACTTGGCTATTGATGATGCTGTGGAAATGGTGAAAGTTGCATGGCACCATTCGTCAGTATACTGGGAAAGTAACATCTGAAAGGATGGGAATGAGGTAAATGTTACCTGTTAAAAAAAAAGGCAGCAAAACCCAAACAGTTACATTATTTACTCCAGTGTTACAAAAATGTAGAAAATACCAAAAATAGTTGTTCATTTTCTGTGTGGAAGAAAAGCAAAGACACTGTAAGAACTGGAGACAATGTATTTGATTTCCTCTTAAAGTGCAGAAAATACGTGATTAGCAATATCAGAAGAAACCAGATTGTGTGAGGTTGACATCGGCCAGCTGCCAGACTATGAAGTTGCCACTGTTTCACTCTGTCACAAAACAGGTGTTGGGAGGAAGCAAAAGGGAAAAAAAAATAAAAAAGGAAGAAAATAAGAATTTTAGCATATGCCGTAGAAGTGAGGAGAAAAAGAAAGAAAGAAACCATAGTAATAATTTTTCCAGACACCTGGAAAGGATGGCCAAAATATTCTTACTGCTTTATTCTTGGTGTGGTTCCCACACTAGGCTGCTGGAGCACCTGCCTTGCTGCTCTTTCAATTTTTAAAATATTAGCTTTAAATGCAAACGTTCAGAAGGACATTATATCCAAAAACCTAAAGGCTTCTGTGTTTCAAAGGATCTGCTGGGAACTCAGCAGGTCTGAACTTCCATGTTGGAAGTGACACATGTCATCATGGAGCCATGGACAAACCGGGCCTCACACAGCCTGCAGCCCTGCGTGCTCCTGCCTGGCTCCTGGAGATAAAGCAGAAAGACAACAAGGAGAAATGCCATGCGAATAAGTGTTTGTCAAAGTGCTGATACGATTTGGGGTGGGTCATTAGCTACAAAGCCTATGTGGAAGAACTCCGGCCTGTAATTCATTAATCTCTACTGCTTTAGTCCACAGCTGTTTCTGAGCTTGCTGCAGCTCTGGTGTCATGGGCAAACTGGACTCGAGGTAAACTGAAGCGGTACAAATAAAAATCACTGTCATGTGCATGAACAGTTCAGAAAAAGAGGTGAAGTTGAGAAAGTGTTCCTAGTAAACACAGAGGCCTTAGGTTGTGAAACAACAGATCCTTACAGTTGCTTTTGAAATGTTATACATGTAACACTAGTAGCTGGTATAAATTTCTTGTATTGACCTCTTTGGTGCACAGGCAGGCAGGCTGAGATTATACCCATGATTTAGGCATTATTTGGTATAGATATAGGAATTATAGAAGAGCCAGGTGTAAATTTTAGAGTTTGACTTTGCTTTGGCCATCTCCCTGCCTGAAGTTTCACAGGCTGAAATGTCTACAGAGTTAGACCAGAGAACAGCAGTGAATCTTAAAATGTCAAAGGCAGATTAGCCAAAATACTCTTAAGTAGTTGGGTCTTAATTCTTTTGGTGTTATGGGAAGTGGCCTGATACTTTTACCAAGAACATAAATTATACATATATTTCTCGTATTGGCGTTTGATAGCTGTGTGGAACTGAAACTTTAAGTCTTATTAGAAGATAATCAGGAAAATATCACTATCTAGCCCCATTTTTATTTATTTGTAGTGGTTTGAGGATTTTGGGGTTTTTTTTCTTTCACTTTTTCCTTCTCCAATTAACTTTTGGTGTTTACTTGGAAATTTGAGAAACCAAAATATTTTGTCATTAATTCCTCTACAATTCCTCTTTTGCAGATGTCTCATCTATATCAGATTCTAATACTTGTGTTTCACTTTCAGTCTAACATACAGCAAGGAATGTGTTTTCTATCAAAGTGTGCATGTGCTTAATCCCTACATTTTTGTTAGTGAAGGGCGTTAATTTTTTCCAGCCTGAACTCCTTCTCTTTGATGAACAGCCTTTGCTCCTTAAGAGCTTTTGTACCTTTCATCTCTAGACCAGGTGAAGTGCTGCATTGCTTCATTTCTGAACAGATTTTCTTTAAGAGCACTCTCTCTTCACAAAGAAATTAATAGCTCTTTGCAGAATGATATGGGGTTAGTCGCAATTTGAGGAGAGTGAGAAACAAAGCAGTCTTCTGAATGAATGCTTTCCTACTGCATTTGGCTAACTAAAATCCATTATTGCTTCCTGCTTCCCAAAAAGCAGTTGAGATATGGATTATTGGTGGCTTGTGGATAAAGCCTGAAAAAGATCACATTGTAAAGCAGTGAACAATTTGCAGCTAGATATTGAATGGTAATGTATCAGTGATGTGCATTTGGACTGACTGAATGACCAAAATACTGTAAAGCAAAACTGAATAAAGTCTTATGGCACACACCCATGGCTGGCTGTGAAAAGTCCAAACACCATTTTGAAAGTGTTTGATCCTTCTGAAGATATGAACAATACCTTCAGAAGTATCTGAGTACATATGTCAGTTTGAATCCCTACACAAGGAATTGGATGCCAGGTGGTGTGTGGTGCTCCAAACTTTGAAACAAGTATGTTTCTTTGAGCTAGTTTCCAAGAATTACTGTCTGTTTTACTGCTATTGGAATGACTATATCTAAACAAATGTATAGAGTTGGAACTTCCAGTAGATTTATTTTTTCTGATTGAAAAACCTGGAATTATTTAAGCATACTTCCATTTTATAAGAAGGTGTTCAGAGTTTGCAGTTTTTTGGTGAGATTTGAACTGGTTAGGCTGACATGGATATGGGAAAAGACGTGCTAGCTCAAAGTTGATTGCTCTTGCCTGAAAATTTGCTATTGATATTCTGGAAGTTGCCACCACTTCCAGAACAGCCAGACTGGGAGGGTAGGAAGAACTGTATCTTGGGTAAGGCAAGGAAGGTTTTCTAAATATTGGTCATGTGTTTATAGAGAACTTTCACTGTAAGATATTTCAAGAGCGCTGCCTCAGGTTAATACACTGATACTTCTAAAAAAAGGGTTCTGACAAGAGATTTATGGTTGTGCAAACATAGCAAGGCATTGCACAGAAAGCACCATTCTACAGTAGGGTAAGAGCTCATGTACCCCTAGGGGCTGATTGTTGTTCCAGGCAGATGATGCTTTCATATCCATTGAAACTGCAATTTTAAATTCAGATGGTCTCTGTTGTGCTCTGATTATTTTATGAAGGGCCTTGCTTTCCAGCTTCATGCTGGCATACTAATTTGATAGTTATTTCTTTTCTAATTTCTTAGTCTCAGACCTAATCTTTATGCTCCTTCTAATTGTTTTTTATTATTACATTTACTGTTTTAAGCTCTGGTTTCTCTCTGTACCTTAAGTAGCTTGCTGCCAGTGCATCTTTGCTACACCACTGTGCACACAATGTTCACTGCCTGTATTTGCATAATGAGCTAATCTTTGTTGGCTGATTACTTTGTGGAAAGAATTGAACTTTTAACTGATAATAATTGCAATCTATGAAACTGCACAGTCACCTTACAAATGATCAAAGTATGTTTGCTCAAAGTTCTGCTGAAATTGATGCGCTCTCACTCTACATATCGATACTCAGCTGGAAACTTTACCTAACATTCAGCTCTATCAGAACAAAAACTGGGATCTCACTGGGTCAGTTGCTCTGGAATTAATAAAAGTAAAGTATTTCTAAAAAAATTCCCAATACTATTCTTTGTATAGATAATGATGTATCTTAATATAATGTTAGTTTGAGGCCAACAGAGAAAAGCACGTACTTTTCCAAGCTATAGTTTTAAACTGAGTTCTTTGCCTTGTGCACTGAACTAAAATATTTGCAAGCAGAACACACAAAGCTTTAATTTCTTCAGACAGATTAAATATGTCTGAAGTGACATATTAACTTGCCCATCATATCTAGTCTAAATTACTTAATTTACCTTTTTTGTGAAAAAGATTTTGTAGGTGTTAGCATTGTTTTCTCTATTCACAGATGAAACTTTTGAGATAGAATTTGCAAATAATATAATCTTAGTGAAATTGTCATCAGGATTAAATAAAACAAAAATGCATCAACATTGGCTTTTACTACATGGCCAATGAAGTAAAGTTGAATGTTTTGCTACAGTGATAATGTGCAGTTACGTCCCGTGGTCTTTGTGAGCAGCACATTCTTTTTGTGAATACCGTTTTTTTCATAAACACAAACCATGAAATTGCTACTGTACTTAAAGGAACTATTCATACATTCTTTCATATGACCTGAAATTTTTTGAAATTGCAATAGAAACTGTTGGTACAAATACAGATGAGAAGGCTCTTTCCTGAAGATCTTGCCTGAGCTAAGGGGGAGAGGGACCAAACATTCTTCTCCATGTTCTACAGCTCTGGATCTGCAGCATGGAGAACTTGATTTGCATGCCATTGCCCATGAGGAGGGATGTGTAATGAGGAGCTAAGCACAACCCTTTCCTGGCAAAAAACATTTGAAGACATATATGTGGAGTTCTCCATACTGCTCATACTTTTAAGCAACACTCAGAGTATTCAATTTATGACAAGCTTCCAGACAGATTTCTGTTAGGACCTGTGACAACTTTTAAGAGTAGCAAGTTGAACAAACCCTTGTGTGAGGAGGCTGTGGCTGATGTCAGAGAGGCTGGAGAAAAGGCTGAAAGAAGCTGAAAAAAAAACCTTGGCTAATCCAAAACCTCATTGTGAGAGTCCAAAATCAATCTGAGTTGATTGTATTGTCATCAATCTGGAATTTGCAAATAATTGTTCAAGTACCCCTTTGCAGTTTGTACCCCTAAGATGAGTTTGTTATCTTCTACAGTTGCAATTGTGTAACTTCACTGTTGTTTTTTGAAAAGCTGTAGGTGACATGGGTATACAAGGACCTTAGGGATAGGCACTGGCAGCTGTGGTATATAGTGGAAGAAAAGGACAGTACAATCAGCAAGCTGAAATAAAAGGTATGTGCCAAAGAAAATATGCTGTGGGTCTTACCAGGGGTTTTCCTGAAGGAAAACTTTTGTTTTGTTTTAGGTGTTGAGCTTGTCTTAGTGTCCTGGGGTGACTTTATGATGTTGAATTGTACTCCTATTTGTCTGTTTAGCCCCGAAATTAGTTTGTGCACCTTTAAAACTAGATCTGAGAGCAAAGAGGGGGAGAAAGAGAAGCAGCAGAATGTCTGAGGTGGTTGTTTTCAAAAACACAGATATAAGAGCTTCAGCTTTCCTTCTCACAGACTGTGTTGTCTGCAGCATGGAAGGACAGTGGAATAAAGCTCTCTTTTGCTTTTTAGTTAGTTTTTGTTAGCTAGCTCAGGCAGAGAAGTTCCCTGGACTGTGGTTTTTCTTTTTCTTTGAACTGTTCAAACCTGCTCTGGATCCAAAACCCAGAAGAACACCAGAGAACACCAAGAAAGGTTCCATTGTTTAATATTATTCATTTTTCCATGTTTTGTGACTACTTTGCTTGTTAAATAAATACTTTTTTTCCAGTTTTCTCTAAAGAGATTTTTGTCTCCAAACCAGACTGGGGGAGGGGCCATTTGAATTTGCTTTCTAGAGGGACCCCTTCAGAGATTTCCTCCCTAAATTTGCCCTAAACCAGGACACTTAGTTAGAATCAGAAGTCACATTTGGGGTTTTTTTCAAGTTTCTGGCCCATTTTTATCTTCTGAAAGGGTCATCTGGAAGATCAGTTCTGACATTTACCTCCTCTGCTCTTCAAAGTCAAACTGGCTGCTCACAATCCAGACTATGATGTACCATAAAGAATGTTAATGTATTTCTTTAAATCTTTCAAACTCCTTCAGTGGCTGAAATTTACAGTAGAAATAAGTTCATGTTGGGGGAAACAAACTATTCTTACTTTGGGATTTTGACACTTTCATCTTCTCTACTGTAACAAATGACAGTTTAAGTGCTTGTGACACAAGTGGAGGAGCCATTTTTCCATGTGCACACTTAGTCATGTTACAGGTTCACCTTGCAACCCAGATGGGGCTTCTACATCCCACCTGAGCATCTAGAAAACAACCTTCACAAAACAAGATTATGTCCTTCTGCTGTTTTAATTATATAAAGCAGCTAGTGGAAGGATCTGAATAGGAATCAGAGTGGTGCAAGCAGTGAGACTATTAATCGCTCAGGCAGGGATTACAGAAGGTAGCAGCTTGTTAAGATTTTTTTAGCTGCCCTAAACAGCATGTTCCAGGAGTTCTGTATTACCATTTTTCTGGAATGAGTATTATGTTTTAAATAGCTCCTTGTAATTTTGGGGGGCAGTGCTGATGGTGAGGCAGACTATTTTTTTTATGAGAGACATTTAAAAGGATTTGCCACTCTGAAAATAATCACTGTGCTTTTGGAAATATTTGATGAAATCTGTTGTCAAAATTCTCTTGAGGCGAACTGTCCCATTATTATTCACCAGAGAGGATGAGCTAGCTGATTCAGGGTGGAAGATATCCCTGTTTTCCTCAGCATAGTGTATTAGTTGCATAATGCTGTCCAGTGTGAAACAGCTGGCACCAAGAATAGCCAGAGTGGTAGCTGCAGCAGTGTTGCAGGCTAAAAACAGACCAATGGTTGTTAAACACTACACTGATAATTCTCCCATTCCTTCAGTTCAGGATGTTTTGGAAGCTTCAAGTCTACTGCATGTTGAAGGTCAAGGCAATTATTCAGGATATAAATTAGTTTCTCTAAGGGACAATGTTGCATGGCTCCAAGTGACTTGGCTGAAAATTCATCAAATTTAATTTTCATGGGTGTCTGAAAGGGTTGGGATATCTAGATACCATGGTTTCCTCTCACTTCCAGATTCTGTGCAAAATTAATTTCCTACAAATATCTGAATGACTCCAAAGTGATTTAGACAGATGGTCTAACTGGCTTCATGGGTCTATAGTTTCTCTCAGAAGGAATTCCTTGCCAAAATTGTATTTGTTCCAAGCTTTGGTTTCCTATTTTCTAGCATGAGGCTTTTATCTGTTGATTTAGAGCTATAGAAAAAAGGGCAGTATAACCAAACACCATCCTGGATCAGCATGGGAAGTAAGTTTTTTTGGAGAAGAAATCTTTGCCTAGAAAATCCATGACAGAAATTGTGACACTGTACACATTATGGCATTGTTCACAACAGTGTGTTTTACAAATCAAGAAAAGGTTGAGCTGAAAAAACCACTTGTAAATATGCCTCCTAAGTGAAAACTGTGTGGCAATAGATAGCCTGGAAAACTCAAAAAAAAATTTATCATATATAAACCATCAAAAATTTTGAGGAGAGAGAAGTTTAATTGGATTGTTGTGCTTGTGAATGTCTGTATTAAAACTAAAGCAGCATTTTAAAAGCTGAGTCAAATTTTAAAGGAGTTAATTGCCACAACATGGATGCATGTGATTCTATGACAGGCTTTTAATTAGAGCAGAGAAAATACCAAGAGCAGATGAAATCTTTTGAGAGAGTAAACACTAATTTCTTTTAAATGCTTAATTTCCCTTGGAGTTTTTATTCCTGTGGTGTTTGTTTCCTTAAAAACCTACTCCAAAAAAGCCTGCTTTCCTCATTCATCATTTTAAGTGAATTTCATGTGTTCTCCTTGTCTTGTTCTGTTTCTGAACAGGAAACTGACCATATGAAACATTAGTCAGGTATAAGTTCCTGATTTAACATCTTCTAAACTAATTTTTCAAACCATGTTGAAACCTCCCTATGCACCACTGCTCTGTATATTATGCTTTAAGGCTTTTTTTGGGTTTTTTTTTGATGAAACAGAATCAAACAACATTATGTCTGGAGCTGTGGGGATTTTTTAATTTAGTGGTGTTTTGGTATCAGAGGAACAAGGAAGATTTTTTTTTCCCTCAAACACTGCTGAGTATACAAAACTTTTTGAATCAGTTCTTGCTAGGTGAAGTAATAAAACTGGTACCTTATTCACAATCTGAAATGTAAAGAATTGATCTCCTTTAGCTTAGATGTTGGATAAAAACGAACTCTAAAAGGTCAGGATCTATGTAAATGGAAATGTAATTTTAAATTACTGGAAACTATCTTGAGTAATCTAGCTTGGAAGAGTCATATCTCTGTCTACTTATGTATGATCAGTTAATAAACAAAATGCCACAAGAAGTGTCACAAATACAGTCCATAGATTTGCAGAAACAGTACAAACACTGCAGCTCTCCAAATTTATTTCCTCATGGGAAATAAATGATAGTTACGTCTCTGGGCACAAATACACTGTTATGTTTCAAACAAGTTTTTAAGTTTTATCTGATCAATCTAGGTAAAATTTTATCTTCCATTCCAGTCCAATGTGATATATAGGTAGATATTATAATTTGAAAGGAAAAATGTATGCTGAAATCACAACTTATTCTTGAATCTATGGACAATTGCTATGGATTAGCTAAAAAGTAATTTAAGACAACACACAATGATTTAGAAAAGCTGAGACTTTTTATCTGTTGTCCAGTGATTGAGCTGGACATACTAAAACAGTCGAACCCAGAGTTTTGAGTGCAACTATTTACCACTGATCTATTTTTTTTTTCCTACCACATCTAAAATATTTTGTTTTAAAGTTTCTAGTTGCTTTCACTGTCAGTATTTCTCTCATTTCATGAACATTATATATAGTAATGGAGAAACTTTCTACCTGCAGAACTGTCATTAAAAAAAAAAATTGGAAAAGGCAACTGGGCAGACATGAAGAGGTGAAAAGTATTTGTGGATGTTACTGTTTTTTATCACAAAGGTTGACTCATGCTGCAGAGACTAAAGAAGGTAGTTTGGACATGACGTATCTTTTAGAAACAACACAGATGTTTCTATCCAGCATGGCATCCCAGCTGATGGTCAGGGGGATACGACAGACAGGCAGAGGCAGTAGAAATCAGTTTCCTCCAGTAGGAGCCTGGGTCAGGACTGCTGACAGCATATTTGGGAGGGTCATGTCTTCCTACAGCTGACTTCTCAATTTTTCTGAGTTGGGGATTTATTTAGTGTCTTGTTTTGGGGGTTTTGCACCATTATGTTTATTTTAAATCAAGTTTAGTTACACATTTTAGGTACAAGGAAGGAAATACTTCTTATCCTTTAGCGCTTGGGCTGTCAATGGGGATTGGGAACAATGAGACAGCTGAAAATAACACAGAGAAAAAGCCTGACAGAGGTAAGTACAGTCATGATGGAAAGCAAGGAAGAAGCAGCTGGAGGAGGAAACCAGAAAAATACAAATAGATTTTGAGATAGAAACTGTCTACATCTCAGTAGAATAGCTCTCTGAAAGAAAATAGGGATCTGAATGGAGAAATTTATATATAAACCAGCAAAGCTGGATAAAGGAGTCTTCAGACTGGAGGGAATGTAGCATGTGAGCATGTCTTCAGGTATCTCTTGCTAAAATGATCATTTGTTTTCAGATTGTCATTGATTTAAAGAAGATGCCATTGGTTTCCCCACCACTTCAAGCTTTATTTCAGTATACTTGTAGTAGGTGTCAATGTCTTTTTTTCTGTCATAGGGCACAACAGACTTTTCAATTATTACCAGGTATTAAGATTTAGCAGTTACATAAGATTTTCATGCACTAACTGTTTTATGGATGTTCTCTAATTAATCATCTCAGCATATACAGACTGTGTGAAAATGTAGCTGTTTTGCAGATGGGAAAATTGCAGTCGATTGAATTGCTGGAAATACAAAAATTACTTTTATCAGTAGCACTTCTTGGTAGTCAGGCTGTTTGCTTTCTACTGTTTGTATCTGAACTTTCTCGTTATTATGCACTGGATCTCTTTGGATTGATTTGATGAAATAGTGATGAAAGTTGTTAATATTAAGGGTCAGCTCTACAGTACCTCTCTCTTCTTTGTTGGGGGACAAGGAACACAAAATGACAGCTATTTATATGGCAAGAGTCTCTGGGTTACTCATATGCCTTATCACAAAGGCCCATTTTCCTGAAAAATTTCTGCTTCTGCTAAAGGAATTGATGACTTACTTCATAATGGATATTTAATCACCCATGGTCTGTCTAGAAATATGTCTATATTAGTGTTCGAGTGTTATTCACCACTTGGATATTTGTTATTTGTTGTTCCTTGGTTTGAGATATATGCCTAAATAAGGTTATTTAAGAAAAGAGAAACTGCTATTAAGGTTAAAAGAATAGATATCATGCGAGTCATAACATTCGCTGGCCTCAGTGTCAGGCAAACACTTGGTTCTATTAGTTCTTGTCGTAATTCCTTCCTCATACTTGCCAGCCTCCTATATTAATGTAGATGAGCTAACAGAGTTCAAAAAAGTGCAAAAATATTTCAAACATATTTTTGCTAGACAGGAAAAAAAGCTAAACTTGTGAACTTATGAAATGCACAGTCAAGAAAGTAGAAATTAGTGGCAAAACCTTTGTCAATGTTCACTCTTAGGTTGCATATAACTTCAGAAATTTCACTGCAGGTTCTGTGTTTTATAATTTGAATTTGAGTATGGGCTAAATTAGTGTATATATAACCATTTTATCTAGAAAAGTTGTTTTTCAGGAACTTTGCAGTAACGTTTAGTTTTTCTCCCAGGAATGTGGTAACAATATTGGATAAATCTAAATTCAACATTTGTGATTTCCATTGGACTTGCAAACCACTATATCATTATAGTCACTATATCACTACATATTCACTATAACACTATATCACTATATCATAATCAAAATATTCTGAGATTCCAGACATTTGCTAAAGAAAATGTTATTGCATGTATTGACGAAACATAATATTTTATATATTTTAATACAATATTCTTAGGCAAATAATGATTTTAAAGATTTTAATTTCATTCACAACAAAGGTTAATAATGCTTTATTATATAAAACTATTTATTTGGTTTTTTTTAAAGACAGGAATATCAAGTCTTTTTTCATTGCATGTATTCAAACATCCCATTTTTTCAACATTATCCACAAAGTTGGAACAGAGAATTTGGTTTCCATTTGTTGACTTCTCATGCACATGAATACACAATAGCAGTTGTTTCTAAATATTAAAGAAAAAATCCATTTGTCAGACCTGACCAAAATATGAAGGCTTTAGGACAGTGCTACAAGGACATGACAAGGCGACAGTGAGTCAAGAACAGGTTCAAGGATTCATAAGGAAGAAATTTCAGCATCCTACAGGTGGCTTCTGAAGCTGCCTTCTGCTAACTGAAAATGAGGCTGTGCACATAACCTGTCTGGGAAAATCTGGTTATCAAAAGTAGGTTATGTCTTACTGAAAAATTTTATTCTAAAAACACTTCTTATTTATTTTACAGTATGTACATTTCAACAGCCTGGCTGATTTTAGGTGAGACTGAGGTATCAATATCAATCAATCAGCATCCTTTTAAAGGATGTAAACAAAACTGTAAAATAAAGTGCTTGTTTGCTTCATCTATGTGTTCTGTGCTCTTATGGACTTCATGTCTTTCAGCAGCATTGGTCTGTAGATCTCCTCCAAGCCTTCCATGTAGTGTAAATAATCACTCAGTCGAAATCCATGCAGTGCTTCCTCCTGCACAGATACACATAGAAAGCATTTATTAGCTAGGACAAAAAATGTACAGGTCCAATTGAATGAATTCCACGCTTCTAAAGATAGCTCATTTTTTTCTGATTGTCAGAGCCTGGCTGTTTAAATTAGATTTTATTAGGTTTTATTTAGAAATAAAGATTTGGCAATATCTACTTCCAGACAGTGGTTTTTTTTTTTCTAATTACACACTTGGTATCAGAGAATTTCATTTCACTAGGATGTTGTTTGCCTCATTTCTGGAGAATATTTCATTGAAGATTTTTAAGGAAAAGAAAGCAAGCTTTAAGAAGGGAAATCCAGGCACTAAAATATTCTTTTGAAAGAAGATTTCTACACCAGCATATGGCATAAGTTTATAAGGGTGGCTTTTATATCCAGCTAGGTTCTACAGAAAAACAGGAAATGTTTTGGTTTTTTTTTAAATCAATGATAAAAATAAGATCTTCATGAAGTGCTTAAATAAAACCAGAATAAACTGTTCTGCACCACTAAAAGTGAATAATTCTTACTAATTCTGAAACACAAAGTAAAAAAGTGCCCTCAGAAAACAAAGAGAAAATGTTCCTTCTCATGGCTACTATATTGGAGGGATAAGGAGGATGCCACACAGAACACAGGATCCTGAAGAATGGTTAAGTGTAAAAAGGGTTAACTTGCTGTTGTGTAGTCATCATCTACTAAACAGTATTACCACTGTTGGCAGCATGTGCTGCAAAAAATTCTCTGCAGCCAGTCTCTGTGGACATAAATTGTACCTCTGGTGTATTAACTATGAATCTCTAAGTAGAATTCTCCTGAGAACATCTACTCAGGCTTGGAAAACTGCACTTTGGCATCTGAACAGGAATTCAAAATAGTCTTTATATTTTTTCTCCACTACACAGAAGCAAAGCAAAAGTAAGATTTTACCTTCCAAGTTGCTCCTCATGCACTGTGAGAAAGCTGACTATGGTGGAATATAAAATTATACATGTACACACACACACATATCTGGAACTAAATAGCATGTAGTGACAGGACAGGGGGCAATAGCTTCAAACTCAAAGAGGGTAGGTTTAGATTAGGTATGAGGAAGAGCTTTACTGTGAGGATGGTGAGGCACTGAAAAGAAGTTGTGGAACACTCTGGAAGTGCTCAAGGCCAGGTTCAATGGCAGAGTGGAAGATGGATTGGAACTAGATGATGCTAAAGGTTCCTTCCAACCCAAACCACTCTACAGTTTAACTTCTTTTTTAGTTTCAATTAATAAAGACTTATCAACAGCAGGAGTACAAGTATGCTCCTTTTTGTTTCTGTAGTGGTCACTCAATAAATTGTAGAGTACTGCATTAATTTACATTCTTTTCTCATTAATTTAACAATACCATGCCAAACCTTTAGTCTGTTTATACTGCATGTGGCAATGTATGAATTAATTCTTCTGTATTTTATATATTCTATCCAACAATGCCACCAAGATACAGCTTTTAAGACACTTTGTACAAAACCAGAGAAAACAAAACAATGCATTCTTTAGACTATGTACCGAACATATTCAAGGAAGCTGACTGGGCTGAGATAGTTTTCCATATTTAAGCATATGTGAGTTGGATGCAAACCAGTCAGAAAACTATTATTCTTGGGACAGACTAAGTTGCAGATATCTAGTTCACATAACAATTTTGACAGGTGAAAAAAAAACTACCAAAAAACCCAAAAATGTCCCTGTGAAGAAGGGTAAGATACTGTATCAAATTATGACTCCAGTCACAGCTCTGCACTACACTGAAAAAAACCCCAAACCCAAACATAATTTATAATTGGGAAAGAATATGAAATTGTGAGGCTGGTCATATAGTTATTAGCATTTCTTCAAACCACCAGCTTGATCAGCTTCATGGCACATCTCCACAAGCTTCAGCAAGGAACAAAACCCACCCTTCTGGAGAGCACCTCATTCAATGAGATTGAGCCCACATACAGAGAACTGAAGCAAATGCTCCCCTACCTTAATGTGCCTATTTTCTTTGCTCATGAAAGAAATTGCTCCGTAAAAAATGAAGGAAAGCTATTTTCTGGAAAATATTACACACAATTTCCTCCAGGGAACAAATAAAATTAAAGTATTATTTCACTTGTTTAAAATGACTTAGTGAAATTCAGTAAGAGTTTCAGATAAAATATATAATAATATATATATTAATATATATTAAATATATTTCCTCAGTATTCAGAGCTTTGCATCTCCTCAGCAGTTGAAAAATTAAGAAACCCTTACTTTCAGAAAAACTTGAAGATCTCGGGCTTCTGTGTGCTTCATGATGTCTTGCTGTAGGTGTCTGAACAGAGAAATACATATATATATTTGATAATCAGGACCAAGGAAAATACATATGGCAATGTAGTGACAGATCTCACTCCAGTCCATGTAATTCCAGAAACACTGAGTTATCCATTGCAGACAGATCTAGATGAGAATGAAATTATATATAATTAAATAATTCTATACATTCAGTCATAATTAATCTGCTTTATCTCTTTTCTGTACTACAGAACCTTTTCCCTATAACATTACCCCAGCTATGAAAATAAAAGGGATAAAGTACAAAAGAAGCCAAGATTCATCATTTTTATTGTACAGCCTCTGAATAGACTCCTAGTGAGTTAGACTAAACATTACAGCCTGTATCCATGCATCTCACTTGTATGAGTATATTCCAGCATCTCCTCAGCTTGAGACTCAAAGTCCAATGAAAGCAAAAGTGATTTTTTTTCAAGGTTTTGTTTTAAATGTGGCCTAAAGAGTAATGACAGTGATGAAGACATGTTCAGCGTGGGTTTTCCTTTCAATTAAAGTAGTTCTCTGCATTACAAATGAATGTTAGGCCCTTCCCTAAAACACATTTTCATTTAATGAAGTCAGTATGAACACAGTGACCCTTTTGCCCTGATCTAAATTACAACGTATTAAGAGGTATAATGCACATTTCATTTGGTTCTAGACCACAAATCTTCTGCTAATCATTCCTTAAGGTGTTTAAAAATATTCAGCAGAATTACCATAATTCTAATTAGATGAGAACCATAGTCTGGCATTAAATATGTTTTGAGGTATTTATTGAGGCACACAATCACTTAAATATATCAGAACTGTTTCCACAGTTCAGTTTGTTTTTAATGCTGCACTAGAACTGCAAAATCACAGAGAAGATACGGTGGCACCTACAAGTGGCATTTCAGTAACTCATTAAATAAATGAAAAAATCATTATCAGCAGTTTACAACAGTATCTAGTCTGTTACTGAGTACACACAATTAAAAAACTAAAATAGTGTAACTTGCACAAGAATAGCTGAAGGAGTGACTGTCCTCATGTATTTTCTTCATCCTAAAACAGGAACCTTATTATAAGCACCTTATTCCTATGCTGAGATAAATTCCTTTATCTGCTACTCTCCTCTCCTCCAAAACCAAACCCCAAGCTGATTTCTTTAAGCAATGTCTGTACCACACTGGCATCTGCCCCCATTAAAGTCTTTTCAGCTGCAAATCTTGCAGCAAAAAGAATTTTGAAGGCATAAAATGAAAAATATTTTTCCTGCCTTGGCGCAGCAATACACTTTCTCACTCTGGCAAGGTGTCCTTTGCACAGACAATCTATCTCACTGCACGGAGCTCTTTACCCTTCATCATGACTGCAATCTTTACAAACAATGATTCATCCATAGCTTTCCATACTACCAAACAATTTTTGTAAGTAGGCAAAATGAAAGCTGATGTTATAGATAATTATTCTTCTGTTGTAACACCTCTTTATTATGAAAAAATAGTATGTTACCTGATTGTAATAGTTGTAGTAGCTCATATAAAATCAATTTTTCTCTAATATCACAGGAACTGCTTCCTAGTATATAACTACTGCAAATTACCCATTTCTCTCCTATGGAAAATTCAGATAATTATTCCAGGGAATAAGGTATTTTGTTTAAATGCTAAATCTGAGCATTTAGTATATATTATTTTTATCAATTTTTCTGCATGAACATGTAATAAAAGGTCATCAGCTCCCATACACTGGTATTATTCTATGAGTCAGTCACTTTCTATTTCCATATGCTCAGATAAGTCACTATGTGTTCTTATCTCTTCCCCTCAGTTTTATAACCACCACACAAGTGCCATTTAGAAAAATTGGTCAGTAGGTCCTCAGTGTTCTTGATTTTGTAGATTTAAGTCAATAGGTTGATGATCATTTAATACATTTTGATCAGTTACCTGGGATGGAGTGAAACCAGACATGTGGAAGGCTGAACAAACAAGGGGTAACTCAGCTTTCAGCAACATTTCAATGTGGTGAGCACTGCAAAAATAGACTGGATGGATGCCATATTCCACCGTTGTAACAGGCAGGTGCATCTGTTTAACAACAACAACAACATCATCATCATCATCAACAACGAAATTGAGGAACAGGATTACAGACTACAGAAATTGTTTGTTTTTTAATGCCTTGCTGAGAACAATATATAAAAATATACCCTTTTATATGTAAGAGAAGTAATTCTGATTATTTTAGAGACAGGAAACAGGATAAAGATAATAGGTTGTACTTCCATCAAGAAAAAGATGTAGGTAACTACGGTGTTAATAAATATATTCTGATTGTTACTGTACATTAGTAGTGTAGTTCCTTATTGTATACAGGTTTTAATAGTCAAAACAGGGATGGAGAAACTGTTGTTATATTTTAAACAGGAAAACAGAAGGAAGAAAAAAAAGAGATTGATTTCTGCTGAATATTTCTCCTCCATTTAGTGGTGAAGTAGAACTTCATGGTATTTGAAGTTGGTTTTTGTGTGCACACATCTTTGCAGTATGTGTGGAGGGTGTGAGTGAAATTCTATTATGTGCAGCAAAAGGAGCAGAGGTTTTATCACTATGGAAGGTTCTGGATATCAATGCCCAGTTCCAGTTAATGAATCCTTGGCACCATGGTTTTTCAGCACTCGCAAAGTGGAGCAAATTTTAGCACAAATTTCATTATGCTGGAACAACCTCAGGCCAGACTCAGTGCTGAATGAACAGATACCATCATTCCTTCTAGTGACAAGACAGATCACTTGGTATTTTTACAGAAGCCTCGATATGGAAGAAGCACAGAATCTAATCTGTGCTTCTTGTACCTCAGAGTTCTCTGGTAGAGACTACAGTTTAGAGTTTATGTTCAAAACACAACATGACAATGTACAGAAGATTTTATTTTAAATAGCTGGGAACTCCCATAATGAAAGAGAGAAATGATGCTTCCTGTACTACCTCAATCCAGATACTGACAATTTAAAACCATCAATCATACAGTATCTGTGCAGTAACAATTTTTAAAATTTACCAAATATACTCAAATGTATTAAGTAAATTTCAAAACTGTCACTAAAAGAAACCAAAAAGTCAGATCAATGGACTTGCTCTCTTACTGGAATCTGATAATGAAAAAAAAAAGGTCATTCAGCAGTATCACAGCCTTCACACAGAATTTAATGCCACTAACAAAGTTTGCTTCAATGCCAGCTTTAAAATTCATTAACCATGTCTTCAGTCCACCTGCTACTTCTCTCCTTTTAAACAAAAATTTGAGTAAATATCAGATCTACGTTTTTCCATTAATTTTTCATAGTCATATATTTAGCTGGGGGGGGCTTAAGGATAATATAATGCATTAGAAAAGTAAGAAAACAAAAAAAAATTGCCAAGAAAAAATGAAACTAAGGACATGAATAAATTCTCATTTGTAAACTTTCAAAGGAGCCTTTCCAAATGAACCAGATTATAAATTCTTACGGATAAATGCAGTCTTGGTAGCCAGAGAAATGCTGAAACAAGAAGATGTGAAAATTGCTGAAGAAATGTCAGTGTCTTCTCCCTGTCTCCTGACATTATGAGGAAGATGGAAGATGCAAACCAGTCATAACCAGCATAGTGCTCCTGCAAGCAGCCTGAACAGGAAGGTTAAGGAACTTGGGCAGAGATCTCCTCCTCACTCTCCTGCAGCAACCACAGCTCTCCTCCTTCTGAGGTGCGCACACGCAGAGCCAGGAGCTGGGTTGTTAGACTTGGCCAAGGGCAACAGAGCTGCACAGAAGGCAGCATCAAGGCACAGTTATCTCTCAAACTGAATTTTAGGAGAAAAAATTTAAGCTGTTTTCCCCATATACTAAATTTTTTTTAGGCCATATGTAGTCAAGCTAAATCAGTAAAAGTAAAGAAAAAGCAAGTAAATGCAAAAAAATCTGCACCAAAATGAGCGTGCTTATAAAGTGCAAGAAAGCAGAATAGTGGAGGAATAAAACAGGACTTAAAATTATTGGGGAAAAAAAAAGTAAAAGAAAAGCCTTAAAAATGAGATTCTGACTAATACACCTGAAGTATAATTTAATAGTGGTATGCAAATCTAACAGAGAATCATATAGCAAAGCTGGTTGAAAAGTTATTATCTGTTTAATTTTTTTTTTTACAGGAAGTTCCACAGTAGATCCAAAAGAACCAAAAGTCTAACCACTCCTGTTGATCTGACTACATCTACTTATCACGCTTTTCACTACATGGGCAGTATCATTAACAGTGTTGGTATTGTGGGAGCTCCACAAGTACTCACTAATGTTCAAAGGTGCATTGTTGCAGGCTCCATCACATTCAAAGATGAGATCCCACTCCAAAACAGTTGATGACAAAAGTGAGAATGAGTTAGAATGAGAAACATTCTAACAAAGTATGGGAACAAAAGGGTGAACATTTTCTTAAGTGCATTGGGAATGCATTTAACTTAATAAACTTTCAAAGTAAAAGAGCTATTTAATTTTTTTTTCTTTCTATAAATATAACACACCCACACCTCTTAAAAGTACAAACCAGGAGTTCAAATTCCACTGAAATTTTTAGACAACATAACTTACACTATCAGGAAAAGGATACAAAGTGAAGATACCACAGTTCTTTGCTGTTGTTTCAGAAACTCCTCACAATTCATTAACACGAAACACAGCCCATTTTCAGCATCTTCTTTTAGCAAATTTAAGTATTTTCCGTATCTGTTTCAAAAAGTTTAAAAAAAACCTTTTTAAATATTTTTTGAGTTCCTAGAAAGGAAGAATTCATATTTAAAAAACCTGTAAAAGTTAAGCTGTCATAAAGTTGTCCATCACTAAAACTATGCTGTAGATTTGCACATAGATCATTAAATAAAACCTTCTGTGCTCTACCTAGAAAGGATTATGAGCAAACATCTGCTGCTCATTGTTGCAAATCCTCACCCAAATTCCCTTTAGTTCAGTTTTAGAGACGGTGGTAGGGAGGAGCAAGTACTCCAACACGCATGACTCAGTTTCTTCATGTACAATATTTAGAATTCGATATAATTATTGTACGTGTAATTATTATAATGAGAATTCAAACATTAATGCTAAAGATAGCAATCTGTGGAAGTACAGATATCTAAGCTTTTCCTTCATCACAGCTCTGCAAATTACCAGCCAAATAAAATGTTTAAATGGCATATAACTAAGCTTAGATAAACAGAACCATTTAGAGAAGTAATGCAATGGATAAAAAGACACATAATTCAGGATAATGCAATTTTATGGTAAATCTTACTAGTACGTTACAATTAGTCTTTACAAAAATAGAGGATAATAACATACATAAACTGTAAAGATGATTTAATTATGTACTAATACCTTTTTCAATTCCAGTTAGAATTCATTTTCTTAAAGTTTATCTTAGATTTAAATGCTATAAAGCAATGAGTTGATGGATTAAGTATTATTAAAGCCATTCCATGAAAATCAAACAAATCCTAGAAATACTCTAGGGAAATATTTTAATACCATGTACCTGACTGTCATTTCAACACCAAGCTGCTGCACAGATGAAAGGTTTTCTTTCTTCACATCTGCATCCATGGCTAAAACAAAATAAATTAAGTAATCTATTATAAGAAATATGATTTGAACTGAATGCTAATGTAAAGCTCTTTCTGTGTATGAACACCAATTCTGGAGAACAGTCTCCTATTCAAAGTTATTTTGGTAGTGTTTGGAAAGGGTTCATAAAAAAATCTCCATTCTTCACAAGACTTTTTTAAATGAAAATCACTCTTGTTATTAGGAAATCTTCATGGCTGGTATGATTATCACTACCTTTACAGCAAGCAAAATCTTTTTCAGCCCCATATCTTAGCAGAACTTTATTCTTTCTGGCCTAGAAATTGGGTAAGGCAGCCTAATCTGATCCACTTTCTTCCATTCCAGAGGCCTTAAAATTTCCTAGCTGTAATTCCAACTTTATTAACAAAAATTTTATTATGATATGAATAACAGAAAACTTTAAAACGGATATATTTAATAAATTATTATTTACATGCATTTTTTTCATACAGTAATATATACCCCATTTTCTGCAGTTGTTTAAATTAAAAATCCAAGCTAGAAAAAATTAATAAATAAGGATTTAAAGCAAGCACTGCTGTAGGATTTCCTCAATTCTAAATTAAATTTTAAATGGGCATTTTCCCTATAATGTACATGTTATCATCTAAGATAACTATACCACAGATAAAAATTGCAGTCTAATAATATTATGAGCTACAAAGCTGAGGCAATAAACCTTGAATATACTTTGAAAGTGCTGCTTAAAAGCAGAAATAAATGAAACAAACAAAAACCTTAACTGACAACACCTGCTAAAAATGTAAATAATAGATATGGCAGCAGAACTTAAAGTATTTTCATGTAAATGATAAATGTAAAAATTCAGTTAAGCAAATCACACAGTAACTTCTCATGTATTTTTTCCTATATCCTCAGACAGACAAAGAAATCAAAGTGAAGGATTCCCTGGCTATTCATGTGTAGGTAAACACTCTATGTTCCTGGCACACAAACTGGGTCTAAGATATTAAAGATGAAATAGTTACAAGTTCAGGGAGGAAAAGATTCAAAGGGAAAACAAACAAACAAAGCAACAAAAAAAAACCCACCAAAAAACCAAAAAATAAGATTCCATCCGCTCATATCAGATGAGGTAGGGCAAAATTTTTATGAAGAAAATAATACAGCAAAATACACTCAACAATGAAGCAATAAAATTCAGCAGAGGAAGTATGGCAAGAATAAAACCCCACTCTGTTTTATAACTTTCACAGAGAACAATAATTTAAGTGTTAGGGTTGTGAGAAGTTAACCTTGTACCTTTGACAATATATTTATACATAATAAATATCAACTGCTCTTTGAATAAAATTATCTTATTCAATAATCTGATGGGACTGAAACAGTAAACGCACATCAGAGAGGTTTTATGCAATCCAAAGAACAGTAGTTCAAATATCTTTTGCATAGCATACCAGCAGTGCAATCTTCGGAAGAATACACATGTATTCATAGGGCATTTCAGTTAAAACCCCAGAGAAATAACTGAAACATTCATAACTTTTTACAGCTCCTGTTCCAAGTTACCTGTTTACTCAAGCTGTAATTGTCATACTAAGTCAATATATTTTCAAGCTTGTGTGTGCAATTGGGAAGGCAAGAGGCATACATACATCCTAGGAAATAGGGGGAATTTAAATGAGTTAGCTGTGGATCCTGACCAATGCAGTCCTAACACCACCATGTTTAATGGCAGCAAAGGACAAGGACCACGAAGACCTATAAACTCCAATGAAGCCCTGCTTCCATTTTGAGGTGGATGCTCTTGTGGGTGGAAATGAAGGTATCCCAGTCCTGCAAGGGTGTAACAAAGAAAGGCTGCATCACAGCCCACTGTGTGAGCCAGTGTCCACTCTGTTACAGTTCACAGCAAGTACTGAATGCTCATTGTCCATTAACATTAAGAGAACACAACTGACTTCAAAAATTTTCATTGACTTTTCTTCTTTGTTGTAACAATTTCTTAGTGGCAGGAAAGGGCTTTTTTTTTCCACCACACTTCCTTCTGATATTTTTCTCTGTATTGTGAAGGAAGATAAAATTAACTTGACGTCGGGACTGAATAATAATTCTCTAGCACACAGTACCTTATCAAGGCAAAACCTCTTGCTTTCAGACACCACTGTATTTGACATAGTCACAGTTCTGTATCCTGCTAATCCAAAAATTGTGCTTCTTTGTCCTGGGTCAAAAGTTTTTATTTTCCCTTTTGTTTATTATTTAGCAAACTGGGAAGACTAGGCCTAAGAACACTGTAAAGTCATTTAGAATACACAAAGGACTACTTTCCACTGATTAAAAACTAGACCTAGAAACCTTAAATGCTCCATTAAACTGAGAAAAATGCTATGAAAAACAAGTGGAATATTTAAATACCGTATATTGCAATCCATGGACAAAAAGCTTATTGTGATGATGCCTATATATCTGTTTTAATGCACTTAATTAATTTTATACAAAAAATTTTTGACAAATATTTTTCAATACACCTGATATAACTGTCTTGAAGCACAAAAGGTTTCATAACAAAAAGTCATGGAGAAGAATCAGTTCACTAAATAAGAATGCCATTCATCATCAAAGGCCAGACCACCTCTCTGAACTCTGAATTAATAATATGATACAGCACTCTGGCCATTATTAAGTTGAATGAACAACACATTTCGGCAGATTCCTTTTTATTTATCTTAAACCAAAAAAAAATCTATGTTGAACAGATATTTCACACTTTTTTATTTAAAAATGAAAAACTGTAAAACAGAAGCCAAAATTAAATTGGACTTGAAGGACATCGAAATTCTCTAGGAGCTGATTTACAATTTAAGAAAATTCTTAGAAAGCACCTTAATGGGCAGCACTTTTCAAAATGTTTTGCAGCATTCAGGAGCACAAAAAGAGACTCCCATGAGGCACGATTTTTTAAATTATTAAACTCAGTGTATAGCTATAAGCACTCCAGCATAACTGCCATGCATAGTCCTGTGGCATTTTTTCTGATCAGCCTACACTCCAATTAAGTTTGCAATTTATATGAAAGATTGCTTTCTTATTAATTTTTCCTCTTACCATTACAAAGCTTTTATGTGTTTAAGTCAGAAAATGGGCTACATTGCATTCATACTGAAATGACAGGATGCCAAGCTGAAACAGCTTTACAGCATGTGTCATATAATTTGTATGGTATTTGGATAATATTTAATTTATTTCCCTGTCTAAAGTGCTGCTACGCCAAAGACACCACTGGCTTCCCTTTTGTCCTAAGTAAAAAATATTACTAAAGCTGTCACTCACATTATTGGTTTAGCTCTTTCACTTCCTGGTGCCCAGGCCAAATGGTTTTATGTCTATATAAATAACCTTTGGAATATACTAATGGATGCTAAATTTTAACTTCAGTGACAATAAGAAAGATTAGGTTTCTTGCTATGGATAAAAAAGACTTTTGATTCAAAGAAAAAAAATTAGTAAAGGTTCTGCAAACAGCTGAAAATACCATGATAGCCAGAGCCACCAGCTTAATTCCCACAAATGCTTTAAAATACTTAGAAGTATATAAGTATATTTGCTATCAGATGTCTAGTCCATGGCTTTGTCCATATAAACTGAAATTATGGAACTCATAATTTTTTCCTAGGATTTATTATTTTTGTTAACAAACCAGCAGGTTTTCACTTACTCTTCAACGGGTACCTAAACACTGACCCTGTCCATTGGCAGATACCCAGACAGTCAATATTAATCTTTATGCTATGCCAGGAACTATCCTTTCTCATTCTGATGTTCTTATGAAAGTTTTTTATTTTAAACATTATTTGGACTTGTGGCAGAGCAAAATTTACAAGTTTTTCTCCATGATCTGCTCTGCCATTTTGCTACTGTTTCTCCATGATGTCACCTCCTTCAACCAGGCTACTCATCTAGAACACTTGTGACAGTCTGACCTCACACTCATTGTTAGAAACGTCTATAAAATAATCTTTTTTCAAAGAAAAGTATTACTTTTGTTGGATTTGAACTGAGAATAGAGACAATGTAAACAAGATCCAAGAGTGACTGCTGGAGAATGTTGATGGCTTCTCAGAGGTAACCTTGTGCATAATTCTACTTTGACTATCGAAAGTATCTGTTATGTCATCAGTACTCTTGTCATAACAATACAAGACCAAAATATTAATATCTAGAACTTCAACTTATGTAAAGATCATCTCAAACACTCAAGCTGTTTCTGGCAACAGCTTCATTAAGAATGAAACACATTTTCTGTCCAGATACCTAAATTGGCAACGGGTAAAATGCTTTTTGATAACATCATCAAAATGGTGGACAGTTTGAAGTGAATTTATCAAATGATACAGAAAGAATGGAAAAATTCCCTTCCTTCTCCTTCCCTTTCATCACAATTTCAGGTTGTAATCCTGTGTTTCTTATTTGCTGCTCCTTCTGAACAGCTCTATATCGATACATTCCCCCTGGTGTTTTTAAATTTCTCAGTTTGTTACCTGACCCACATGACCCTTCAAAGATTAAGAGCTCATTAAATGGCAGAAAGCTCCTGGAGATTTTGTTCAGTCAGAGAACTTAGGCTCATCTAGGAGAAGGAACACACCATGACATTTGAGTTTTATGGCCAAGACCTGAAATCCCAGAGGTTCTGTCCCTTTGGCAGTAAATGGCAGAGCTGTTTCAGAGACAAAGTCCAGTGGAAACAGAGGATTCGACTGCAAGGTCATCTGCAAAAGCAGAGCTCCCCAAAAAAAACCTAATGACCACAAAACATTGCAGCAGTCCCAAGTGTCTGCAACACATCATGGTCTGCAACACATCATGGAGACCAATTAAGAAGCACAGACACCAATACATTAGATGACTTCACATTTCTCTGATAAATGGGTTGTTTAAACCTTGAGAAAACTATGACATTTTCACAAAGCATTTCTGTTACACTGAACTGGAATTTGCTAACAGAAAGAGTAAGAGGCTATTTTAGGAACTTCATATACCTAATATATAATGCATGGTATTTATTACTACAGCAAATTTCAGTTTCTTGCCATTTTATTACCTATTACAGCTAGACACCAATTATTTGGTTTTCAATGTTTTAGGGTTTATAATGGAGAAAGAAAAATTAAAAGCAAACTAGAAATTATTAACTCTAGGAAAGGGGACAGACAGAGATCATTGACGTATGCACAGATTCAGTCATCTGAATAAACATCACAGCAGTATTGTTGCTGCTAGAAGAAAGTAAACTTCATTTAAGATTTGTGTTATTTGTGTTACTGTTTGTAATTGAATATTGCAACTGCATAGTTTTTTATCAGATATTTTTCCTTCTCTCTTATCTTGCAAATGGTTACAACCCAATCTAATTTAATTTTTCCATATTTCCAAATTTTATAAGAGACTGAAATCCTGAGGGGCTCCATGGCATATGGATGACTGTGTTATTCTAATTACAGCTAGCTACAGGTTTACAAGGCTGTCATTTTTTTAGGATAATCAAATTCTAATTTCAGGAAACATGATAAATGCTGAATATCTATGTGCTGTACTGAATCAATTTTTAAGAAAAATGTGACTTTTCTTCATTGAAATGAAACAACTACTAGAAACTGGCTTTCAGTTCCTCAGACCCAAATTTATTTAAAAGAATGGTGGATACATACCACTGCCAAGTTCACGCTGGCTTACTTATATGTGAAGCTAGAAAGATGTTACCTTCTAACAAATCACTAGCTTTACCTCATACAGAAAAATGTCCCTACTGTAACTAGTTTTAGGATTTAGGTTAGATGGCTCTTACAGGAATATATGAAAAACATACTGTGAAATAACATGGCATTCAATAATTCCCCTCAAAGAAATTGCAACAATTCATAAAGACTACCAGAAAACCTTGGGAAAGGTACAGAAATCTGGACAATCATTGTTCAATCAGTGAGAAGTCTAATTTTAAACAAATAAGGTCTGATAAAGATCTGAATGTGTTTTGTTGTCCTGTTGGTACAAACACAGGAAGCATAATGCATCCCGGGTTCTCAATATGCATTACCCTCCCTTCACAGAAAGGTCATACTGTTTATTTTATGATGTAAAAAAGAACCCAAAATTAACATAATTTTAGGTATATGACCAATCCTTAAAATCATGCCCTTTTACTGTTTCAGAGTAGAATTAGAATATGATCACAGATTCAGTTTTAGAGCCAGACTTTTGTTTCATGTCAATTAGCATGAATTTATTGGCCTAAACTAACTTACCTGGTTAACGCTTATTGCTACACCTTTCTGGAAAAGGTGCTATGAAGTTTTAGTAACTATTTTCCTACAAAAGTTAAAAGAAACCTTTGATGATACATGGTGTTTGCCTGAGCAACACTCTTTCCTGGCTGGAAAACTCTCCACAATAGAAGTCTGTGATAATGCTGTTGCTGACAGGGAAAGAACTCAATTGGACACCACCAGTCCTCTGACTACCTCTTACCACCAGATTACTGTCTACCCTTGAGAAGACTTCTTATTCTCCCATTTCCAAGCTTTTCTTCATTAAAGAACATGGAATACCAAAGGCATTTGCACATGAAAACTGTTTATTAGAGAACCTGTTAAATATTGGAGCCTTTATCTGATAACCGAACAGGCAAACTTATCCAGAATTAACGTCCAGTAGTGCCTGTATAAGATCCAAAAACCCCTTCATACAGAAAATAAAAAATATTAGACAGAGTTGGTTTATCATTAAAAGAAAATCTTTAAGGCTCAAGAAAACCAAGAACTGAGGTTTTCACTATGTTATCTCTGTTTCTGTATCTATTCTTTTGGATTTTTAATTCTATACAATATATGCAATTGTCACAGGATTTTTAAACTTGGTTTTCTTCGAAGTTGACATTAGATTTTAGATAAATAATGCAGTGTTGATGCCACCTCTGTCTAATCAGTGGTTCATGGTGAAATCAATTAAATAGAAAATCTAGGTTCAACCTTCCTGAATATACTTTAAATCCCAACTTTGACCAGAAGATTGAGAGGAGTGGATTAAAAGTAAGGTACTTGATGACTAAGGGAATGGAGTAAGACCTACTGCTTCTCTTTAGAGATCTTTCACATCAGATGGAAGCACTTAGATATCACAATTAAGGAAGAGCAGGATTGCTGCCTTTGCTGGGCAAGGCATCCATTCAGAGGATGCAAGTCAGATGTTTCTTTTTCCTCTAGGTAGTTTCTGCATTTTTAGCTTTTAAAGGAACAACCAAAATTATAATTTGAATTAGGAAGTCTCAGAAATATGTAATTAGCAAGCCTTGTGAGTCCATGGAATTTTTTTATTGCTCATTGTGCCTCATGAGAAGTTGAAAAGTAATACAGGACAATAAAAAATACTTTCAGTATCTTTTAAGAAAATATAAACTTGTGATAGAAATAACTGTCCCATCAACAACTCTCTTCCTAAAGCAAAGAGACAGATTCTGAAATGAAATTAAGGATATCCTGTTAGCAAGCTTTTGGAAGGTAAAGGCCACTAAATATAAAGAAAAACAGCTTCTAAAATTTCTAAAGGGGTTTTATGCTTTGAAACTTCAAAGGCAGGCCCCAAGTCTCCAAGGATACTATCTTTGCGTCCTATGGATAGAAGAGTAAAATATCAGTATAAATAACAGACTCTCCTCAAAAGCAGACTTGATTCTCCACAATTAGTAACAGAATAAGTACTGTAAATGGCTGAACTACAACCTGTGAGAAGAGTCATGGACAAACAGTGAAGAATGAAAGTACATCTTCCAGCAGATATTAACATTGGTTCTAAATCTTCTAATTTTACCAGTGCTTCAAAGTATTAAAACACATTTACACTCAGAATAAATCAACTTTATCATTCATCCTTTATTCTTGGCTGTAATCACAATATCTGTACAAAACTAACACTCAGGTTACTCTGGCAACAATAACAGTTCTTTAATACATATCCCTTAATACAATATAAAGTGTATATACCTTTGTGGGGCTTTCAAAAGGTGAGCCAGATTGCTTACACCATCTTAAATATTTATGCCACCAGCTTTGCAAATCATCTATAATAGGTGTCAACAAATACTCTGAATCTCACCTGTTCTGTATCATCTTTCCATTATTTCACACAGAAATGTGAAAGCCCATCACTAATAATTATCTGTTCTGTTCACTCGAGCACATCATTTTCTTCTCCAAAGTGAGGTTATTTCCCACCAGTGAAGTAATGAACTTCTGAGCTGTTAAAGAACATTTTAAACAACCCCCAAAATTATACAGATACATTTAGAAGAAAGGCAATTTAAATATGAAGAAGCTGCATGGCAATAAATTATTAGTAGACTGACCTTTATAGCTTCCCGTGCTGAAATAACAATCTGTTTTGCTTTCAGAAAGATGTGACACGAACTTTTCAATTAATTCTGCCAAAACTGCAAGAAGTAAAAACCCATTAAAAAATGAGAGGCAACAAACAAAATATGGAACTATGTCACCTAACTAAATGACAATATGTGGGAAAGTAAAGCTATTTCTTGCATATTTATTCACATTTTTATAGGGGAAAAACTCAAAACATGCATTGCGCTTTTACATTCCTAACAACATTCCTAACTTAAATTAAATTTTAATAGCTTTACTGAGAATATATTCAGTGTAAACAGAAAGAGAATCTCATATTATCTTCATATCCTCCAAGGATTACTTCAGAATTTGTTACATTATTTCAATATGAAATGAAAATTAACTATAATTAAACTATAATGTCTTACCACATTTGTCTGTGTATGAAGACAGGGAGACAGGAAAGGAAAACAATAAAATGAACAAACCAACCAACGAACCAAATATCCCAAATAAACCCAACAGCCCACATTGAACCAAAAGCTGACACCATCCCAAAATTATGCTAACAAAAGCACATGAAGTTTAAGGCCTGTTTCCAAAAAACCTCAATATAAAACTACCTATGCTATCACAAGATAAAAATTATTTACTTAAATTTATGCAACAGGAGTATTTAATTTTGGAAATTCTCCATTTAATGATGACCATAATGTTCTTCTTCAGTTCTTGCTATGGAACTTTGAGTCCGCAGACACTGCACAGCTAAGTCCGATGGTGACATCTGTTCACTATGGAGGAAATCTTACCTCCCACCTTGATAGGATGTTAGCCAGGAAGTTAGCAAGACCTCTCGGTGACAAATCATTATCCAAACTGCCCCTGATTCCTCAGTTCCCCAAGTCTGAGGCTATGGCAACTGAACACTACACCATACAATTTTAAACAAAGCTTATGAGGAAGCCTTTACACAAACTGCACGGAGCAGGCCCGCATGAGGTAAGGCATAATAGGAATTTAGGATAGCAACAATGAACTTCTTTTATAAGTAAATGCTATCCTAAACCACCTGCTGTTGGCTCCATAAATAGGATATAAAGCATACAGATATGCATCCTGATACTTATCACAAGAATGCAAAGCAAGGGAGCGTATTTAGAGAGTAACGACTGCTGCCATCTGTGGGATTTCCAGTTTTAAGATCATGTTACCATTTCCCTGGCAGCACTTCAGTTAATAGCAATGAAGCTTCAGCTCCTGTTTCCCCATTCTTCCACATAACTACAGGCACCCACTGCCCAGGTGGGTGTGCTGATTTTAAACTGAATAGTTCAAAGAATCACAGAATGGCAGGGGTTGGAAGGGACCATAAAGAACACCCAGTACCACTGGTACCAGTACCACTACACTGTTTAAGCAGACAGTGGTAGGAGCAGCACAAGTGAGGCAGAACAATGACACATGCTGGAGGTGGCAGTGGAGAAAGCTAGAAACCTCCTGAGCTAGCCATGATGACAGGAAAACTGACACAAGCAGTTAAAGAGCAGTGCATGCTCTTTTGGGAATGAGGAGGAGGAGAAAGACAGAATTTCCACCCACACTCTGATGCTTGTTATGCCAGAAAAACAATGAAGAAAAAGATACAATAAAGATAATTAATTCTTCTTCCAATTATTTTAAGCTAACATACTGACATTAAATCACAATCTTTTTTGTCTTGATTAATTGCCTAAAACATTTAGAGAAATTACACTAAGTCCAAATAAAGTTTTTAAAAGGTTGTGTTTTGGTAATGCTAAAGAAGTTTCACTACAACAGATAAACATGAATTTTTCAGTTCCAACTCCAACAGTAACAAAATTAATTTTGCATTTCAAGGGACTACTAAATTAAAACTAAAAACCTACATGTGTAATTTATATTCTTAGGCATTCTTACAGTGAAATGAAACTGCTAATTAAATATAACATAGCTACTTTTAATCATGGTTAATAAAACACATGGGGCTAAAAAAAGCAATTTACTTTACAGAAGAGTAACAATTTATTCTTTTTTGAAGAATATACAAACTCACTAATCCTCACTAATATGCTTAGTGGAATTTGGCCCACAAACAATGTAACAAATATTTGTGCAAAATGAGCAAACGTGCCTATTCCTGAAACTGCAGACAGCAAAAAGCAGAAATTAGACTTTAAGTTTGTAACTAGCTATATATTTACTGTATGACTATTAGTACAGTGATTACTGAAATATGCCCTACTATAATAATAAATGGAAACTATGTTAAGACTAAAATATCCCATAATTCAGAAAATTTAAAACCAAGCTGGGACATTGTACATTTCTTCTCTTTTTGTCATAAGGCAGACATATGCTTGACCTAGCAGGTGAATACTTCAATTCAGTGCTTGAGTTAATAGAAGTGAGAGTTCAACTGCTAAGCAACATTTTGAAACTCAAGCACTAAATTGATTTCCACCATTTGAAAGTATTTATCTAAGTGCCTGGCAGGATTTTTGAAAATATTTTCATCAAGTTTGAGAGACAAAGACACACAGGAATGTGTCTCAAAACACATGTGGTTAATACATAAGTAAATGGTTTTCACAGGACACTGCCTTTTCCAAAGGAATGTCCATGTGAAATGACAAGTAGCTATTTTCATTTTTTTGTTTTAACACTACATAATTTAGCTGCCATCTCGACACCACTGTAGAAACTGTTTCAGTGATTCTTCATTTAACTGAAAAACTAGACAAAAGACATTTAGGCAGGTTCATTGTACAGTACAGTCAGTATTGCTGTAAAAGTCCAAATTTTCAGGTCAAGTTTATGTGGCCTACCAACATAGTGAAAATGTTGATTTTCTTAAATTACGGTAGCTTGGCTGTGTTAGTATTGAAGATTTTATAAGTCTAGAAATAATCTCATGGAAATTTAATTCCTACACACAAAATAAACAGAATTTTAATTTAGGTGTGTATAATCATATAGAATAAACAGAAATGTTTTTAAATTTCTTAAATTACTGCAGTATGCTTATAAAGCACCTACTTTTCTCCAGGGTTTTCTTTTTCCTTGAAGAAGTAGCGTACAAAAGGAAGGTAACTGAAACAGCTTCAAAACTGCATAAGAACACTGCTTTAAAAAAGCATGTGATTAAAACTGTTTTAATAGTTAACAACCACAAGCACTAGCCTAATTCCTACTCTGAAATTTTTAAGCCGAAAAGGTCAAAAAATGCAAAAAACATCAGACTTTTTAAAATCCTCTAATATAACTGCTGTAACTGGATCATGTTCTATGATCCAGGTTTTTCAGAGGAGTTTAAAAGAAAATACAAAGGATTTTTTTAACAGCAGTTCTGCTCTCAGGCACAAGGTGTGACTCTTGGGGATGGTCCTGTGCAGGGCCAGGAGCTGGACGCAATGATCCTTGATGGCCTCTTCCCACTGTGCTGAGTACAAGGGATTCTGTGATTCTGTGACTTCTGTTAGAGGCTAGAAATTCAAGAGTGAAAATCTTGGACAGATTACTTTTTTGCAAGAGTACCGTCAGAAATTTTGAACTCCATCAACCATACTTCAGTTTAACAAGTATGTGAGAAACAGAGTTAGCAATTCCATTATTGATGGCAACAACGAGGAGGACTTTCAATTAGTGTACATTAAAATGACAAATGAACAACCTACATTTTCTCTGAAAAGAAGAAAACAAGATAACAAAAATTCTGACAGTGCTTTCATTAGAGATGAACATTGCATATGTTATATCAATATACAAGTATTTTCTTTATTAATGGAAAAAACAGCCCTTCAAATCCAAATCAAATCTTTACACACCTGCACATACATTCACATGCCACTGCTTACAGTGGCTCCAAGCTGATTTGGGGGTCAGAAGAAAGAATTTTTGATGTGCAATTGTTCTTTCTACATAACATAAAGACCCACTGTTTCACTCAAATTCTAACACAAGCTTCCTTGGAAAATCAAGGACATAAAAATAAAAACACAAACATCTATTTTGTATTATTCTAAAAACTTCTTTTGAAAATCCAATATCAGCATTTTGTTATCCTGAACTAAAAACACTATTACAGCATACAGTAGTCATGGGTTCTTTATCCTATGGGGAAAGTCCTGCAGTTAGTTTTAACTTTTTGTTGCAATTGCTAAAGGGTGCAGCACACATACATCACAAACAATGACACTGCCTCAAAGGCACATTGTATTTTTTGTCAACATGTTTTGATAGAGCTCTCTCAGATGATGGAGAGCTCACAAAATATTAAAGGATTCCAGAACACTGTGTTGACTCTAACCACTCTGCTTCCATCAAACATTTCACTTATAAAAGCTGGAGAATATTCCTGTTTTACAGTAAGTTCTCACACGCAAGTTCAAGAGCTGCTATATTTTCTTTTCTTGGTTGGTTGGTTTTTATCAAGAAAAAACTATTTGGAGGTAAATTAATAGGCCCTTAAAAATACTGGAAATTTAAATCCAGATCCTCAGGGAGATAGGTGATGGAAAATCTGAAAGACTCTATTGAGCAAGTAATTTTAGCTGAATTTACTATCCCTGTCCACATCACACATGAATATAAAGCTTGAGAAGAACAGGATTTGGGGACAGAGTATCTCATTATGAAGGCAAGAATGTTAGCATATAATTGATATGATCTCGCAACACCCTTAATTTATTTTGCTTTGGGTTTAAAGTCTCCTAACTAAAGGGGAGAGGAATAACAATGTTGAATCTGCCCAGAAATCAGATGCTGATACAATTTTAACTGGGAACAGATGAAAAAACAAGATGCTGGAATGGAAAGCAACAGAAATGAATTCTGCCATACCTGCAGGACAAGAAGGAGGAGATAATTGAAAAATGCATGGCTAAAATAGTCAAGATGAGATTCTGGTTCAACAGAAAAAAAAAAAAAACCAACTCAGTCATGTGAACTATTTGAACATGCACTGTGCTAAGCTTAGAGTAATATAGAGTAATAACTTTCTACATAAATCTAAGCTATTGTTCAGAGGAGTTGATTTGCCTGCTTCTTTTTCTGCCAAAGCTTAGATGCCGATACACAGAAAGCCCTTTTCTAGATGTACTAAAGACACTTGAGGGAGGCCACAAGTACTGCAATGAGTAGTCCAAAAGAAGCCAAGACATAACCTGACCAAAGGCTCTCCCCATGGTTCTCTTGCTGATAAGTGACCCAAAGAAAACAAGGAGCTATACACCCTAACAACCACAAATCTGTGACACCTTCAGGGAAGGGATGACTAGAAGAATGTCTTTGTCATAGCTTATTGTGCTTAGAACAACAGACTCTAGGAGCTGGTTGTCTACAATGTTTTGTTTTAGGAGACCAAAAAAAACCCCAGACTTTCAGTCCTGATGCACTAAAAGACATGCAGGCCTGAGGAAGGTTTGTATCTCCTTTTAGCAGTTCAATAAAGCCTTTCAAAAACCATATTTTGATGTTTGAGCACAGAAATTACTTAAAAGCCACAGTCAGAGGTGATGCTTTAGCAGAGAAAACACCAGTCTAAAGGACATCTCAAAAGCAATGCATTACCAGAGCATTTAGCACAAAAGTATTGACCAAGTCGATGGGAGAGTAATCAACATGGGAAGGGTGAATTAGAGATGTTGATACTGTAGTTTGCTCAATAATTTTTTGATGGAGTTCAAGCAGGTTCTATAGATTCAGCATCTGGTAATCTGGACACCAGATCACAGAATATTTTTAACAAATCAATACACATTACACTATACAGTCCTTGAATCTAATGTTATCTTTGCTCATTATATTCTGGTTTAATTCCTGTTAATGTCAGTCCCCCTTAGAAGGGGCCCAGTACAGAAAGCACAAGTGTACATTTGTGTTCTGTAAACCATGGAGATTGCTCCATCTTGTAACTATAAAGAAAGCTTTGATTTCTGGGCATCTGGACTGAAGTCTTTCATTCCTCTGAAATTTGGAAGAGCTTTGCATGCTGCAAAAGATACACAGCAGCACAGCTGTCTCTTATAAAATGGATTCAGTGAATATGATGTTGTCTCAAACCACAGAGCTGCAGATATTTTGCTGCTTCTGAAATATCTCCAAGAAGATACAGAACATCTGAAGAGCTTTGCAAGAGCCAGTTCTATTAACTGCTTATCTAAATAACATAAAGGGAAACCTTGGGCACCTGTAAACAAGTTAGACTACATACTGACTATAATCAGAATTCCTATGGGAATGCAAGCCAGCAATATCTGAGAACACCTCACTTCTTTACGGCTACACAAGCTTATATGATATCATAAGGGAATTATTATATCTTACTTCTGATGATTTATGTCATATGTGATGATCTGTGTTTTTGCTTTGGCTGCTTTGGCTTTTTCACTGTGCTATAGCAATGCTCCTGTATGATCATACTTTTCATTAGAAATGCATATGAAAATTAAGAAAAACCTGAATGAATGAATTCTTTGATGTTTAGTATGGCTTATTTCTGACATTTTTTACAGAAATTGCCCATTAATATAATTTCCCAGCCCATGTTAACTCATTCACTAATCTCTGAGAACCGTCTGTTTTCTTTCAGGCTTTCTCTTCCATTTTCTCATTATCTCAATAATGGACCCTTTAGAGATCTGGAACAAAGACTTGTATTTGAGCCCTCTTTCTCTGTCAAATTTCACTGACAACATAGAGGGATAACAGTCGTAAACAGAAAAATAGGACATAAAATACATAAACCTTACTTTCTTGGAAAAATACCATTGAAATAGTTTTCGTAACACAAAATTATGCACTACTTGTATAGATAATGTACTCCTCAATGAAAAAAATAAGAAGAGTTGCTTGTTAGTGGTCTTTTGTCTGCTTTCTTTGTTACAATCCTTAAGTCATACTCACTTGGTCCACTGATGCTATCTGGTCTGGTTTTCATGACTTTGCTGAATTGTTTTCTACAAATTTCTGCCCACCCGGTTGGCTTGTCTGGACTTTTTAAGAGTTTTAAGAGCTTGTCAAGATCTTTATCTAGAAGAAATGAAAAATTAATGTTATTCTCTAATGATCATACACTCACAGAATAGTTTGAGTTGAAAGGGGCCTCAAGGATCACATAGCCCCAACTCCATTGCCACATGTATTTTTGGCAGACCTCATGAGAAAAGACTACATAAATATGCCTTTTCCTAAGACAATTAAACTGGAGAAGCAGTCCTAAAGCTGATGTCATTCTGCTTTATACACAACATTCTGTTTACTGATGGGATTTTGTGCTTATTTTGGCTGGGGTAGAATTAATTTTCTTCACAGTGGCTGGTATGGGGCTATGCTTTGGATTTGTGTTGCACACAGAGCTGATAATATAGAGATATTCTAGAGATCTGTGTAAGCAGAGCAGAGCTTACACAGATCTGGCCTTTTCTGCTTTCATGCTGCTACCCTGGCAAGGAGGCTGGGGGTGCCTGGGAAACTGGGAGGAGACACAGCTGGGACAGGTGACCCAAACTGACCAAAGGGATATTTTACACCATACGATATGCTCAGTATATAAAGTGGGGGGAAGAAAGAGGAAGGGGAGGAACATTCTGAGTGATGTTGACATGATGACAGTTGACATGGTGGTGTTCAAAGGCTGGACTCAAATGATATCTGAGGTCTTTTCAAACCTATTTGATTCTGTGATTGCATTTGTCTCCCTAAGTAACCATTACAGGTGATGGGGTCCTGCTCTCCTGCAGATGGCTGAACACCTGCCTGCCACCCAGATGTAGTTAATTAATTCATTGTTTTGCTTTGTCTGTGTGCATGACTTTTGCTTTTCTATTATACAATCATAGAATAAGCCAAGTTGGAAGGGACCCATCAGGATCATCGAGTTAAACTCCTGGCCCTATGCAGAGCATCCCAAAAGTCACACCATGTGCCTCAGAGTGTTGTCCAAACACTTCTTGAACTCATAAAGGCTTGTTGCTGTGACCATTCCCCTGGGAAGCCTGCACCAGTACCCAACCACCCTCTGGATGAACAGCATTTTCCTGATGTCTAATCTAAACCTCCCCTGGCTGAGCATAACATTTCCTCAAATCCTGTCACTGATCACAAACGTGAAAAGATCAGTGTCTGCACGCCACTTCCACTTGTAAGGATGCTGAAGACCACAGTGAGGTCTCTCCTCAGTCTCCTCTTCTCAAGGCTGAACAGACCAAGTGACCTCCACCATTCTGCATAAGGCTCCCCCTTCAGACCTTCACCATCCTCGCTGCCCTCTTCTGGACACTCTCTAGCAGCTTAATGTCTTTTTTATGTTGTGGTGCCCAAAACTGCCCCCAGCACTTGAGGTGAGGCCACCACAGTGCAGTGCAGAGCAGAGGGGGGCAATCCCCTCCTTGCCCATCTGACAATGCTGTGCCTGATGCCCCCCAGGACACAGCTCGCCCTCTTGGCTGCCAGGGCACTTGGCAACTACCATGTAACTTGGCCCCCAGAGTACTTGATGCTGCTATGAAATACTTTCTGGCCATCTGGAGGGGAAAAATAAAGATGGTACCTGACACAAAGCAAATGCACAGGCATTCACTCCATATGTGTACAATTCCTCTGCTGTTGGACCATTAATATTATTAATTTTTCATGTTTCTGAGTGCTTTGCTTAGTAAATAAAGTTTTTTCCATTTTTCTCGAAGAAGATTTTTTTCTCCCAAGCTGGAGGGGGGAGTGGCCACTTGAATCTGCTTTCTAGAGGGACCACTTCAGAGATTTCCTCCCTAAATTTGCCCTAAACCAGGATAATCATCAAATTGTTTGAGCCAGTCTATGGATATGTAGAATATTTGCTGTTTCTTTTACTTCTTTATAGCATTTCTATTTCAAAACACTCTTTTCAAATGATCTTATTCTTTTTAGAGTATTAGAATATTTTCAACAGAATTATGATTTTGCATGTAATTTATTTTAAGCTCATCTAAAGACCTTAATGATTTCTAATTATTAGATTGTATCCCTGTCATCGGAATTTATTATACAATACATAACATTTCAAAACAATCTTATTATAGTAACATAATTATTATAATTAATAATGACTCCAAATTAATTAACCTGAAATTTCTTTTTGATCCTCACACAAATAAGTCCTCAGTATCTTCCCAAATAACATGCAGTGATGCTTAGAACAGCTTACTTATGAAAATTTCATGTGAAGAAGGATTTAACTCTTGCAGTATTATCAGTATGATTTCTCGTTCTTTCTCTGCCCTTTTTTGTTATTTCTGAAACAGTTGAGTATTGAATAAAATCCTAGAACTGCAAAGAAACACTCCTCGATACAAGTTAAACAGTTATTTTACTTCCTCAAGGATTGTAGTAATTCAGTTTGGCAGACAAGGATCAGAGACTACAAGCTGAGACTTAATCAGTCAATGTACCAGAGACCCATGCAACCAAGATACTGTGGTGCAGTCATGTATTTAATATATCCAGTACAAACTGAAACTGGTATCATACTGTGGAAACTTACTGTGGCTTATTTTCTTCCAGGTAAACCATTTGCTTCCCTCAACTTGTCATTAAATGTGAACTATCCCTTCTGCCAGCAGGTAATCACAGTGAAAAAAAAAAAACAAACAAAAAAAACAAAAACAAAAAAAAAAAACAAAAAAAAAAAACAAAAAAAAAAAACAAAAAAAAAAAACAAAAAAAAAAAACAAAAAAAAAAAACAAAAAAAAAAAACAAAAAAAAAAAACAAAAAAAAAAAAAAAAAGACAGAAAGACAGAACCTTGGGGGGGATTGGAATGACAATTGCTTCCAAAAACTCATTATATCAAAAAAAAGCCAGTCACTATCACAATTTAGTAGGCAACTACAACATGCCAAACAGCATTACCCTGTAGGTGAAACTTAAGCAACAACACAGTTCTGGGCTAACATATTAAGTGTTATTGGGGGCAGGCTGTCACACTACCACTACCAGTAGGGGTGTTCTAAACATACCAACACTGAGAAACAGAAGTCCTGCTTTTATTTCTTCTCTTTTTTGGTTTGTCACTAAATGAGTTCGCAAGTTATCCCAAATTAATGACTTGATTTTAATTTTTTTCCTCAAAAAATACTAGACCTGCTGAATGATGTGAAGGATAGAAGGTGAGGGAACAGGGGAAGGAGGGAAAAAATAGAAAGAAGAGAAAATATGAGGAAGAAAATGACTAAGACCTTCCTCTACTGATGCTGGCAAGCTTTTAAATATGGTCATGATTGAAAATAAGCTAATGCAAATTTAATTAATCTGCTGCTCTTTTGCTTTCTTCATATGTGGTTATATTTCGCCTTCCCATCCCTTACTTGTACTTACTTTGTGCTAGCAATGGTTGCTGTATGAAATCCCATGAAAAAAAAACAAACAAATCCTCCACATTTACTAGTTTATGAAGCTATGAAATTGCACTATAAATAAGCTACACTTTCACACATGTATGAAATCTGAACCACTACATTATAATAGCAAGTTTCAATTGATCTCCCTTTTCTAAAAGATGCTGCTTTATAATTCTTCAAATAATTCTTCAGCTAGCTTGTTTAGATCTTCTCAAGCAAGTAAGACCCAGAAAAATTCATCAATGTTTTATAAAACATAAGAAATGGAACAAGCTGCTTCTCATCTGACGGTGCTTTGTGGCAGAAGTGTTTTTCTGTGATTAAAAACTAAGATCTGTAAATCTATGCATAACTTATTCAAAATCTAAATTGAGAGCTTAATAACCTGACTACAATTTATTTGACCAGTACATAGAAACAAATCCATACAGAGATATATAATTTAGGAAACTTCATGAGCATTTCTCATAGACCTACCTACTCTTTCACCTTTTTTTTAATTGAGTGGACTTAAAATCAAAAGGCAACAGACTTATACACAAATACCACACAAATATAAAAAGGAGTACAATGGACTTAAAATCAAAAGGCAACAGACATATACATGAATACTATGACAAATATAAAAAGGAGTACAAGTCTAAGAAGTGTAGGTGATAAAGGCATTTATGTGACATTATAAGGGATAACAGGAAAGATAATATGGCTGATTCTTTGACAGAGTAAATTTTTAAAAAACTTAAGGACACTTCTAATACCAGGTATTACAAAAAAAAAAAAAAAAAAGAATGAGATCAGATTTAAATAACAAAACCAAACAAAACAAACAAGCAAACAAACAAACAAGAAACCCTCAATGAAACCAAACCTGAAACATGGCAGCAAGTTCCCATTCACGTTACAAGTTTAAAGCAAAGAACTCAGAGAACAGTGGCTGAGAAAAATTATTAAAATACTTTTGATAAGAAATAACCACAGATTTTTGGTACCAATTCTGGAATGTATGGTTTCAGAAGAAAATAAGATTAATGAATGGTGGAGTACCCAAGTTTAGGGAAATGTTAAGCAGTGAATGCATCGTTGCAGGACATTTACGGACAATATTCTTCAGCCACAGTCATTACCAACTGTCATAACTGCAGAGCTAGGACTAGAAAAGCAAAACATATTCTGTGCAAATAGAAGAGTGAATATTACAGTTTAATAGCCTTCTAAAGAGTTTAACTTTTAATAATCGACACTATAGTTAATATTACAAATAAAAAAAAAATCTTTTCACAGTTGTATCCTGGATGTAAAAGGACTATATCAATCTTTGAAAATTACTTAATAGTTCTTCCTCAAATTACCTTAATGAAATAATAATTGAACAAATAAACAAGAAAAGCAAAGGGTATCTTGCTGGAGTGTAAACAGGTAGAAATGGCAATTAATTTTCACATATAAATAATAAATCATTTGAAGTTTCACTATGAATTATCTTTGACAAAAGTGAGTCATTAATATACGGCTATCCAATAGCCTTCAAACTCTAACTACTGGCTGAAATTATTAGAGCATATTAATATACAATCAAGCAAATTTATTTTTCCATAAATCCTTTCCTGCAGACCCATATACCACACAAACAAATACCTAACATCTGCAAAAACAGGACAGATATTTGTAAACATTGACTCAGTACAAGTTTTCCCTCAAATACAAACATTTTGTGGGCGAGTCTGCTCGCTCAAAATGTCCTCATGAAATGGAAGAGATACTCCACTAAGTCAAAGCAGTTACTAAATTACAATAGAGTCCTTTTTTATGCAGTGAGTCAAAATATCCACTTGCCAGTATTTGTGATCACTATAATAGCACAGAATAAAACCAAGAGTTTTAAAAGAAGAGTTCTGTTACATACAGCCTTAGGCCTTGGTGCTGGGAAACATGTTCCGTACACTGTCAGAGTTACCACTGCTCTGCTTTTTATTACAGCTGAACCATGAGGTGTTAGTGTTGCATGTTTAACACCGTCCTTCAAAAGAATTTATAGATAAAATCCTACCCACTTCTTGGGTTTTCATGCTTTCAAATTCAGTGTGAAAAAAGCCTTTTAATTAACCACCCCCATAAGCTACTTTCAGTTTTATCCATGGTTTCCATTATACCAGATACAGGATAAATGAAGTCCAGAGATCTGGAAATGAAACTTCCTTTTCCCTGACCTCAGTTTGGCCACACTAGTTCCAAAATGTTCTGTTACAGCATCTGTCATTCAACCCCACCTGAAAGGAGGGTTATAAACAGAACTATTAGCAGTATCATATTCAAGGCACATCAGTAAATTTATTTTTTTTTAAAATGCTCACAATCCATCTCCATCTATTATATAAATATATCAAAAAATCAACTCAGGTTATGTTTTTGCATCTGCCATCACAATTATGTGATGTATACAGGATACATTTTCAAAGTACAAAGAAAAGATAAACTCCTCTTAAGCAACAAAAGAGGACACAAATAAGAGGTCAGGACAGACAGAATAAAACCTACAGTTACAGCTTTTCCAGCCAAAGAAACTATACATTCTTTAATAGTACTAAGAATCTACTAGTCTTAATTACTCATGTCATAGATACATGCAAAATAAGAGGACCAGAATGATACCTCACAGGTTACATAACGAAACACTGCAGCATGAAATCTGAACACAGACAGGTTCAGGGAAGCAGAGACATTGTGCTGGCCTTCAATCCTTGTCAACAGATACAATGAAGCAGTCATGCATTCCCACTCACACAATGGCTGCAGAACTCTTGCCAGTCAAAAGTCTGTGTGAACCCTGTCTATCTCCTTGCACTAAAGCAGAATAAAAATTTAACAAGTATTTTTCTAAACTCCAAGCAATCTGAGTAACACACAACATGAATTCTGAATATTCACAACAAAGAAGTTGCAAGATCTCATATAAATGTAACTCATGGATCCATCTTGTAATCGTATTTTTAACCTGTCTTGTGAAAGGAAACTTCTATCACTGCCATATCATAGCACTTAAAAATACAGTTCAGATATTCTCCATTTTCTATTCATGCTCTTTGATTTCTTTTTTTGCAAGCACTACAATAGCAATTTATGAACTTCATTATTTTAATTTTTGATCTATTTTTTCTAATGCTTTCTTTCAAAATAACTTACACATTGTGAAAGCTTAATTCTGGCAAATCAATGTTCACAATTGAGTGGTTTGTTTGTTTTTTTAACCTAGTACTGAAATAGAACACTTTCAATGGTTTATTTCCCTTTTATTTTCAAACAACAAATACAAAATATTTTGACTCCACTATCAAACTTTCTGTTCATTTTGCAGTTATATAATCTTTTACTTTAGTTACCTTTAACATCAAAAATGCCTTTCCAAATTAAAACATTTCTTTGATTTCAATTTTTCATCAAACTCATTTGCAAACCTTTGAAACTTCATTTCAGCAAATTTATTTTTAGCCAAAGTTTTACCCAAGTTTTCTTAGTTGGCTGTCATCCACAAACGTGACAACTGTAATATCTATTTCATTAGCCCACTGGGTAATGATGAGCAACAGAATTATTCTTAACAAGAGAACCAAGGGATCCTTTGAACATGCTCTGAGAATAATAATACAATATGCTTTTCCACCCCAAGAGTGACACTACTGCCTCCTTGAAGACACCCACTTTACCATTATCTGATTGTTGTCTCATGAAACTTGCCTTGGGAAGCCTGGAACAGTATTACAAAAGCTAAGATACAGAAAACTCACTTCTTTTATAACTATATGGCCTTTCCTCTGGTCAGAGCAGGAAATCACCTTTTAAATTTTTTTCCCCCAGATACATACAAACAGACTATTTTATAGTCCATAGTTAATGTAAAATTTCTATCACTTCTGTCAATCTGTCTCTGCTAAGGAAATTCACAGTTTCTAATAAGTTCATCTCAGGGACATAGTAAACATGAACAAATACAATGAATTATTTATTTACCAAACAATTCACCTGATTCTTTTGCATTGTCTATGCAAACTAAAACCTTAAAACAGTTTCTCTGTGAGAATTAAACTGCTGTGCCTAGGTAGTTCTTCAAAGGATTCTTCAGTCTGCTCACATTCCAAATTGATGTTCAATGTGGAAACCAACTATCCTAAACGCTGTCTATTTCACACACCACCAAGCTCAGTAAACACAGGGATGTGAATCACGAAAATAGTGTACAAAGAACTCTGCAGTTTAAGCAAACTGTCTTGCTTCAGTTACTAGAGAGATGATATAAATGTACCTTATGAGTCACCCACCAGAGACGAGCCAGGAGGTTAATCTTGAAGTGTGCATAAGAATTAGATTACCGAACAGCTTTTCAGATTGACAGCTCCACAAAGCCAAACAAGCAAAACCAAACCAACTTATTTAGCTACAATTGCAGCCAGCACTGAAATAAACTTAAGTACTAAATGAGATTATGATCAGTGGGATGTGAGGGTGGGGAGCAGGGTGCAGGGAGGAAGGAGAAAGAAATTTTTTTAATTGACTGAGATCCTTGCATGAAATCTACACTGCTTGCATGCTTTCTATGTACCTTGTCTCAATTCAGCTTTCCTAGGAATTTCTGCAAGATAGCACTTTGGCACAGGGAATGATGAAAACATTGGCCAAGGATATAGGCCACTGCCCTAGAAACAAGACCAGAAATAAATTAATTTAGCAGAAACATTAATAGCTTTTTCTCGATTAACACACAAAGGTACAGCTCCCAGAATTACAGCCTATGCACCAAAATTGTTTGATACTACAATTTCCAATGAGATGTGCTATAACTAAAAAATAGGATAGAAAATCCAAAAAGCATTTGAGAATATAATTTTTATGGTGTATATACCACTGACAGTTTTGATTTTACAGTTCCTTTTTTCAACCACAAAGGAAATTGCAAGTTTTATAAAAAATATAAAAAATAAACCCCAACAACCTACTAAACGGTATTTCCAACTTTATACATTGATTTAGGTGTCTTTGTTGTGCTGACAGTAATCTGCATTTCATCTTTATGAGACTAACAGCCAGCGAGAAGTAGAACATTTAAAGAAGTTGCTTAACAAACATTCCTTTGTTAGAACATTGATGAAAGCTCCAGGTATTAGATACTGCGCATGAAAACCCAAGAATGGAAAAAATATCAAATAATACAAAGATAAATGGAAAACTAGTAAAGAAGACACAGAAATATAAAAGCAAAACACCAAACAAATGGTATTCGTTTAAAAGTAACATTAAAATGGAGCAAAATAAACACGTCGTCTGAACGTAGTATGTCCTAGGTACATGACAATCCCCCGACAGCAGGAGCAATGTATTTGCTCAGTGTATCACTTCTTTGAAACATTAACACTTCATAAAGGTAAAAGTGCTCTGGTGTTAAATAATTTTTCACATGCTGAATTATCAGCAAAAATGTTCAGTTAATGAAAGCAGAAGTTACAGAAAGAAACTGGTAAACTTTAAATTCTAACCTTATCTAATTCTCTCAAAGGCAAAATCCTTTCCTGTGGTCCTCCAATCAGATTTATCCTTACAAGAACATGGTTTCTCTCCACTGACAGACCATCAATTATAAAAACTCTGTGGAAAAAAAACCAAACAATACACAACAAACCTCCAAAAATTAGAAGCTTTTATTTACTGACTATTTAATTCAGAAAACTGAAAGAAGCAAGAATATTTTGAGAAACACACCAGCGTTAAAACACAACCTGGAATACATATAGGCATAAATAAATAGAAACATTAAGCACTTTGAGATGTCTCCAAGCATTATTATAACTTTGTGCTTCCCTACCTACTACTGATTAGAAAAATTTGAGCAACTACTGGATCCAAAAGAGTAGAAAATCTCACAGATTTTCTTATGTCACATAAAAATAATACAATTAGGGCAGTGACAGTTAATGGACCATAAAAATTTGCTCCTTATTTGGCCTACCAGTATATTTCTGCTGTCACAAATAAGCAGAGTTATTCATTACTTGAAACGGAGACAACTTGCTGTCTGAAGTCACTGTGCAGCCAAGGTACAAAATTTTTGAAAGCAGTAACATCCAGTTTTTATTCACTGAGTTTCTTAACAAAAGTTTTGCCTTAGGAGGGAAATAGCAGCTTTCATCTTCAAATAGTAAATAACTATCATCTTCACCCACACTGTTTGACTTACATTCTGTAATGGTCCCATATAACAAACAGTAAGAGGAAAATGCTTAAAACTCAGCATGCCATGAGAAAGGAAAAAATGTCAGTAACTAAATGACTGTCCGCTTCTGTCCCTAAAGTACTTTTTTCCATTTGAAAGGATGTGCTGTGCAGTTTTATTTAGAAGACAGCAGTGGAAAGTCATGGAAGCTGGAGAGTTGACTAAGCTACAAATAAACTGTTGGAGAGTTGACAAAGCTACAAACCAAACAATAACAACAACAACAAAAATACTCTCCCATAAAAACCCCAAATGATGATGCCTGTAATTCATGAACATTAAAACAATACCCTGATTTTATATTAAATATGTAACATTAAAAATATATAAAATTAAAAGGCATACTTACATTCACAAGTTTTAGACACTTTTTATTTTAGAAACAACTTAAGAGCTGTTTTGATGACTAAAAAGTAGAAAAAACAACTGCTTTTTTATTTCTTATACTTTTGGGGTGAACATAGGAGAAAGAGAAGGCTATTGTATTGTGCCTATTGTATCTTTTCGTAATTTAAAACTGCTGACAAACCTGCATGTAAGGAAACTTGTGGACATTAGAAACCAGAGTGACAGCATTTGTACATTTAAAGCTACTAAGGCATTCATGTATTTGTTCTCAGAAGAAGAGTTTGATAGTTAAAATAACATTTACATCAATCACTTCTTACCCTGGTCCTTCTGAAGTTTCTGTGACATTTTCCTCCTGAGCAGTTAGTAAAACTTGTGACACTTTATACTGAGTCTCCAAGAGTAAAAGGGTATTGAGCTCACAGCACAGCACGTTTAACAGCCTGCAGAAGGACACATTGAAATGGTAGCACATCAGTCAGGACTCCAGTAATGCACAAAAAGACAAGGGTGCACATGTTTATGAGATTTTGCAATGGAAAGGGAGAGGAGGAAAAAACAACAAAAAAACCCATTTGAAAAAACTCAGACACAACTAGGTCAGGAACACTCTTTTATGTCCTTTTTAACCATTCAAGTCGCACAACCTTAAGCAAACAGGGAATGGTTCCCAACAGGTTTTTTTCGTGTGCACTGAACAACCAGAGAAAATACCCACTGGTCAGCTCAGTCTGCTTTTGAGTTTACATCACAGTGTAACAAAAATGATACAGGCTTAGAAAGACATTCCATGTGAAATATAAGGAAATTATACAATAACAGGCTGGTAAAGCAACTCAGAATTAGGTTGTCTGAAGGAGGAGGAAGGAAGGGAGGTAAAAAAATATCTTTCATTTAGAAAAGAGGCTTTTAAGCCCTTCTGTATAATCACATTTAACGCAGTTCAAAAGCAATAAAAGATTTAACATGTAACATAACCAACAAATCTGCTGGGTTGGGTTTTTTCAGAGAAACACAAATGGTAAATGAAATGAATAATAACAAGTGCACAAGACAGTACATTATATACAATTTTCTTTCATAACTTTGGGGCAAAGTAACAGGGTAAGTACTCCAATATATTTTTATATAAATCTGAAATAAAGCAATCCAAATCATATTACTTTTTCTTTTAACTGATCTATTCACTCTAAAACCACAACAGAATAATTTCATTGAGGGCTTCCAGTTCAAGGAAAACAATGTAACTAAACATTCTTGTTACTGGTTTTATTTCCTATTTTAACAGTCACAAAATGCAATATAAATTAAGGCTGATCAGCATTATATTTTGCATTCACATAAGATTTTATATGAACTAGAAAATATACTGTTTTAAATTCATGGTCTGTTAGTCAAAGCTTATTTTCTTCCATGTAATACCTAATATGTTTCTACTGACAATAGCAAAAATTCATAAGCCATTCTCTCAATAATTTAACACCCGCAAGTTCATACAGTTGTGGCCAAGGATTAAACAGCCAAGATGAGAATACGTCTCAGTTTTTTTCCTGTTGTTTTTTAAACAACTTGATCTGTTCAGTATCAGTACTCTTCAGCTTTATTTCTTTTACATTAACTATTTGGTGGCATCAATTTGTTCTCAGTACTTTTCTAAATCATACAAGAAGAAATGACAGTTCAACTATAATTTTTATTATTATTTAGAAAAAAAAATTAAAAAAAAAAACAAATAGAAAAGAGCACTGAAACCATTATGAAGATGGGTAATTTTTTTCTGTGAAGTACAATAAATGGCAAAGACCTGCAGTTAAAAACCACTTGGAAGAAGACTAGTAGCTGAGAATGCTTTATAACATCATCTCCCCTGGTAGGCAAGACAGAGCGAAAAAAAAAAAAAACCAAGACCAACCAACCATGAGCAAGTAAAATTAGGTAGATAGAATAGTGGTAGAATAAATGACAAAATATATAAGATCTAGTGTAAGCAGCTGCTGCTTGGGCATTCAAATGAAATTTACACCTATATAGAAAAATACATTTAAAAATGCTGCTGTTGAAGTACAGGTTATTTGGTTAATAGTAATATTCCATTAATTACCTTCCAAAGTCATAAATGTATAAAGTTTCCAATTAAAAAAAAAAAACAAACTATGTTTTATAGTTAAGTATATCTGTAACCATGCTTGAATACAGCTATGGAGTTTTTCTTCTTTTTTGTTTGTTTTTGGAACATGAGAATTGGATCAGGCTCCCCATCTCAATATCTCATCTATAAGAAGTACATGCTTGGGAGAATGTATAAAACCTTTACAGATATAACACAATTTGATTAAAGCATATATTTTTGAGATATGTCTTTAAATTTTCTTTAGAAAGCAGAAGATAGAACTCTCAACCTAAATACTGCTGAAAATTGGAAGATACACTTTGATGAAGTTCTTGTACCTGGGAAGAACCCAATGCAACAGTACAGGCTGGGGACAATCAGTCATAAGGCAGCTTTGCAGACAAGGACCTGGGGGTCCTGATGGTCAATAGTTTGAACATGAGCCAGAAACATGCCCTTGAGGGCAACACCATCCTGGGCTGTGTAATAAAGAGTGCTGCCAAAAGTGACTTGAGGGAGGTGACCCTGCCCCTCTACTGGCTCTGGTAAAGTCATACCTGGAGTGCTGGGTCTAGTTTTGAGCTCCCCAGTAACAGCATGACATGAATGCACTGGAGCAGGTCCAACAAAAGGCCAAGGGGACGATTAAGGCTTGGGCCATCTGACACAGGGAAAAGCTGAGAGAGCTATGATTGCTCAGCCTGAAGAAGAGGATCCTCAGGGGAGATCCTGTCATTGTGTATAAATATCGAACAGGAAGGTTTGAAAATTTAGTCAGACTCTTCTCAGTGATACCCAGTGAAAGGACTAGATGCAAAGGGCATGAATTGAAAGACAGGTAATTCCATTTTAATGTACTGTGATGGTGGTAAAATAGTGGAACAAATTGCCCAAAGATGCTGCAGGATTACCAACCTTGACAATATTCTAAACCAGACTGGACACATCCCTTAGTAATGCTCTGTTGAACCCACTTTGAGCAGAGCAGTTGTACAACACAATCTTCCATCTCCCTTTCAATTCTGATTATGTAATTCTCTGATCGTTAGTAGCAAGATATACCATACATCCAGGAACCAACTGCAATGCATATAAAAGTTTATCTGAAGGCAGTCCTTTATAGAAGAGTAGTTTCAAAGAAATTCAGAAATATCAAAATACATATCATAGTTGTGAAAATATGCTAGGAATAAGTAATTTTGTCCTGAATTCTGCATTTCCTGCCTTATCCATTTTTCTTGAAAGGTGCTCCCTGGATTCTAGCCCTTCAACTACAATTTCACAACTAATACTTCACTGCAGAAGTCCCTAATCTAAAATAAAGCATTCTTACCAGTCTTTTGTTCCACAGGCTATTCCTTGGTTTTGGTAAGTGGAATCATAATGACTTCTTTAATTATGACACAACAAAAAGTCCTTCATGGGGTATAGATCAGCTAGTAAATCTTGCTAATTTTCATGCCATCTCTCTAATTTTTTTTTTGCCTGAAAATAATATAATAAACTGCCCATGATTTACTCTGAGTTGCTAAAAACCCATATTATGAGAATAAGTTATTAACAACTAAATATTTTTTCTAGGAGTTCCTTTTAAGAAAACAAAACAGTATGCTCTTTGTTCTTTTTCCCAATGTCAAACCAGATTTCTCTCTAACAGGACCTTTATTATGGTAAACCCAATTCTATTTTTCTGTAGTTACTACTATACCAACATACACTAGTCTTCCTTACTTTCATATGTTCTTTCCAAAGCCACACTGATGTTCTGTCCTTACTTCAGGCGTATCTGCTAATACTCAGCTGGTGGTGAAAGATGCAAGATACTGTTCTTGAACACAGCAGCTGTAACAGTCTGTGGTGGGTTGACACCATTCAGCAACTAAGCATCCACCCTGCTTCTCACTCCCTTGCCACTTGTGCCTGGCCAGTCTCTGACCAATGAGACCTGCAAGACCAACCTCCAAGGCCCTTAGTTTTTACTACTGAGAGGGATGCTATATAGTATAAAACATTCCTCTGGTCAGTTCAGGTCAGCTGTCCCAGCTGTTTTCATTCCCAACCTCTTGCACATTCCTAGGTATAGGCAATGTTGATAAAAAAGAAAGCCCTGTTGCTGAGCTGTTGCTTGCACAGTGTCAGTGGAAACATGCTGTGTTATCAATACTCCTTTAGTCCCAAATTCAAAACACAGCATCCATGTGGGGTGCTAGTAAAAAACTTCACCCAAGTCTGTATGTACTCCAGAAAAACAAGATAAAATTTTATGCTATAAGCAGCACAAAATTTCCACCACATAGAAAAAAGAAAGCAGCTCATCCAAAGTAAACTATACTACAACCTCAGTAATAGATGTGTGCATGCAGCATAAAATGACCAACTAAACACAAAATGCTTACATCTCTGCTATAGACAGTGAAATGATGCTGAAATAGAGGACTAAACCAGTCCTTAGTAAAAGGTTTTCTTTTGGCTTGTAGTTACTGCCTTCTACTGATATAGGCATGGCTGAATCAGGCCAGTGCAAAATACACAGCATGATATTTGTACAGAGCTCAGCTGTGGGGCAAGGTAAGGTGCTATTTCTTTTTTTTTAATCTCTCAGGAATAAATATTAAAAATTGAAGAGCAATATAACAAGGACTGGAACCTCTGTGCAGTAGCAGGACCTCCTTTTCACTAAATGACTATGTACAACAAAAGTGAAATCCAAAGCCAAATTTGCATTAAACAATTCCAGTGTCATCATCATGGGGGACAGTCTCAAAACATTTAACATCAGAGCTTACATTAACAACTTTATTTATTCTTTATTACACCTTAAGTAAGAGCTTAAGCTTCAATGAGTACATGGATCCAAACAGTGAATGGTAATTATTATCAAGTGCCTGACCAGTAGACAGAGGAAACGGCTAAAAAAAAATAAACCCTAAAGAAGTCAAAAGCCACTCTGTGTTGGAACACAAAGGGCATTTGGAAGCTTCAGCCAAGCAAAGCTTTGTACACTGCCTTTGCAATCTGAACAAAAGGCATTAGCAATGACCAGACAGAGGATGCCTCTGCACTTGGTCTAGCTAAAGGACTGAGGCTTCTAATTGTTCCACTGAGGGCAATGCATGGTTTTGAAAAAAATTATGAATTTCTGGATAGAGGAGTTACACCTTTGGTGCCTGGGGTGCTGGTAGCTACTACCTCAGGGCAGTCATGTTTCTCTCAGAAAGAAAACTCAGGGACTAATGTATTCCTTACAATGTTTTCAATGTGAAAAGATTTTCAAAAGACCACCTACACCATTTCAGCTACCCAATGTACCTACAAATGGCATGTAATGTGATTGCTAATGATAAAAAGTTTCCCCAGGTAAACAAAAATGCTTTGCATGAGCATCACTTGCCACGCTAGAGGACTCAGAAGTGAAAAGTTTTACTTTCCCTCAGTTAAGTAAAGAAAAAAAAAGTCAACAAACAAGTGACATCTGACCACAGAATCTACTGTTCCTATTTTATTAACAATTATTTGTTTTAAATGAATAAACCAAATGAAATTCTACTAAAGTATAAGTTAGAAAAAAATTGAATTAACTGTGTAACTACATGATGACAGATAATGTGGAAGCACTGTCACATAATCCTGTTGCAAATCCCCATCACTAGCAGTCACTACTAATCCAGACCCTGTCCCCTTTTACCTTTGGATTCTTGTACTCATAATGCTTTTTAATAAAGAGAAAGGAAAAGAGAGTAAATATAAACAGCATTGTGTTGCAGTCATTGAAATCACAGATTCTCTTAATTAACAATACACTTAATGCAAGTACAATTAAGAAATTACCTATTTCATATGCTGAGGCTACCTCACTATTAAAATGCAATTATATAAGAGGGGTGTTTACAATGCAGTTGACAAAAGTAATGGAGAAGAATGCAGAGGTGTTTATTATTTGTATTTTCTAAACTCACAAAGTTATCTTTTGCCTATCACATTTTTTTTCATTTAATTCATTCACCTGGATTTCACTGGAATGCTCTAGATTAAATTTTAACAGAAATGTGATGCTTTAAGGCAAATTTCAAGATGCTGATTGATTTTGATGTCAGTAAAATATAAGCCCTTTAAATTTTCTTTCCAAAATCTTTCTCTGCTAGGTTTTTAGGGCAACAGAAATAGTTACAATGCATTTTTATCATTCTCTGCAAGGAAACATAAACAAGTAAGCATGAAAATATAAACAAAAAGCATATTCATCATAATATTTTATATGACAAAGAAAATGTGACCTAACAATGGCAAAATCTTTATTACACAAACCTGAAAATAACAATTCAATATTATTTTTCTATTTGCAGCAGACAGTAGATTTACAATCCTGAGGCTAACACAGATGAGCATTTGACTTAGACTAATATTTACAATTTTCTATAATTCCACAGAAACAGAAATGCATTTATTCACACAGAGCACTGTCATAAATACTGTGTTTTCAGCCTTGCCTCAGAGAAGCCTAAAACAAATCTATTTTCCATTTCAGTTCAAATTACACTTCGACGAAATGGGTTCTCTTCAGAGATCTCTAATGATAGGCAAACACATTGTGTCTTTAAAATTAAACAGTCACAATTTGCATATCTGAAGGAAAAGGGTTTACCCTCAGAATTTTCCAGGTATCTCCCTGCAGAAGGCCAAACTCTTTAACAAAGTGCTCTCCTTGTCACTTGATGCTCACTACCAGGAGGCACCTCAGTGAACAAGTGTGGAGCTAACAAAGGTCCTTCTGATTAAGAATGTACATACAAAAGATCTTTTGACTTCACAATATTTAGGAGTTTTATTGATTTATGCTCAAAATAAGCCACTGGGAAAAAAATAAGATAGCCAACGAAAAAAAAAGGTCTTGTTTTCCTCTCTAAAGTATTCAAATGCCCCTTACTGCCATTTTATCATATATCCACAAAAAGAGATTCCAAGAACAGTATGTTACAAAAGTACACTATTAAGTAAAGGGAATTTTTGCAAATCTCCCTGTAAACCAGGTCTTATCCCCTCCCACTGCCCACAGTCTAGGCATATTCCAGTAATGTTGTTTCTCCTTCTGTTTTTCACTCAAGCCCACACTAATTGAGTATCTTCTAATTTATTTTGGGGTATTGATACTGTTTAGAGACAGGATTAGCAAAGCTAGAAATTTTTACTCTGCCACACTTTAATCCAGCTAACAAAACAGTGCCACTAACATTCACAGAAAACCTATTTTCTGAATAAAGAGAACAGCAATATGTAAATGGCTGAATAATGCTTCAGGTAAAGACTTTAAAAATAAATATATTATGCATATATTTTCTTGGCAGGCTGTTAAAACCCATGAATGCAATTACTCTACTGAAATACTAGACAAATTGTGTTGATAATATATAATAACATTAACCTGAAAGATTCCTTTATTAATATAAGTTAGAGAGCTCTTCAAAGAGTTTGGTCTTAACAGGAAGCTGGTGAAGACTTTTAGTGCCACATTTTAAGAAAACTGTTATTTCTCGTATGCAATATCTTTTAAAATCAGATTGATGGGTATAGTTTTATCAGAGAAATAAAGCTGATCATTAAACTAAGAAAATACTCTCTGTTTAGTATGTAAAAAAAATATTGCTTTAATTATTGCTCTGAACGTCATTTCTGTAGGATTTGTGCTCTGATGGCAAGTTCAGAAGCTTATAAAACGGAAAGACTACTGAGAATTTCTGCATTAGCTCCCGTGCATCCAGATTTTCAGCCTGTACAAAAGAGTGCCTAAGACAGCCTTCAGTATTCTTTCATCAACTGATATTGGCCAACTGGGAGACTTCTCAATTCTAAAGAAGTGTAAATCTGCTTTGAAGCTGAAAGCTGAACCAACAATTTGAAAGTCTTTCTATACAAAAATTAGGAACTGTCTATATACTTAGACATTTCTATTCCTATCTCCAACTTCTTGCCTAAGGTTTCCCTTTAATAAATAAATAAAAATGCTAATGACACCTTTTTTTTTTCTCCAATTAGCTTAAAAGGACTTTCAAGTGAACAAATCTCATGACAGAAACACACAATAGATTCAATTAATGTAATACCAGATCACTGTCTGAAACTACTGAAGAACCATCCTAGGCCAAGATACTTCCAAGAACTTAAAAACAAACAAACATAAAAAAAACCAAACAAAAAATCAAACCAAAACCCCCAAACAAACAAACAAAAAAATCCCTAATAAAACCAAGCAATAACAACAACAACAAGAAAACCAAAAGAACCATAGACTGGAAATTAACCACAGCTTGCGGTGGAACTGCGTATTTCACCCTTGATCACACAAACCCTAATCTATATGAATGCACCATAAAGTATTCTTTAAAGACTAAGTGATATTGGCTATGCCCACCATATTTTGCCTCCCTATGTTTTCCCTTTGCTTTCTACTGCATGCATACCACTTTACAGTGGTTAAGCTTAAAAAGTGAAGTTGACAGCAGAGCCTCTACTGGACTGTCCTTCAAAATTATAATTCAGAATCCTACTTATTCAAAATGAAGAAAACTACTCACCAGAAAATGCCATAATGACACTACAAACATAAATATATACACCTGTGCATTTTGGATTAAACAGACTGTGGAAATACCTATGTATTTTATGCTTTATATGCAATCACACATCTAATAACCAAAATAACTTGCAGAAGTTGTTTAACAATCAAGTAAATATGTAACTGTTTTGAAAAAGAAAAGCAGCACCTCAAGTAAAACCTGTAAGTTCAACAGAGCTGAAGTTCAACACTCAACTATGGGTTGAATTGAGCCACATATATAGTGTATGGCTGTGTAGATCTGTGAATAATTACAAGAAGGTGGGTTTGGCTGTACTGTTGGTATTAAGTCTAGCAGAAATGTTTCCAGACAATTGCTTCACAAATTCATACTGTTTTTCAATGCTGCAATTATCACCTAAATATTTAATTTCTACATAACAGTAAAGAGAAATTAGATCTTTTGCTATAATTTCCACATTTTCAGATCTGTTAAGCATCTAATATTATTTGGTATAACTACCACTGAACTTAGAACTCTTGATGGAATTTGGTCAAGGAGCAAATCAACTACACAAGGCAAGGTTCATTTTACATAACATGGATGTCTGCAGTCAGTAGCATTCACAGGAAAGATCATGGAACTTTGAAATTAACTGTACACCTCTCATGTTCAGGTAGTATAGGCCACGGTTACTTGTAAGTCTTAATACTCTAAATAACTCTTAATACTGTAAATCCTGAGTTAGAAGGGACCCATTAGGATCTAGTCCAACTCCTGACCCTGCACCCCAAGGACACCCCAAGAATCACAGCACGTGCCTGAGAGTGCTGTCCAATTGCTTTTTTGAACTCTGTCAGGCTTGGTGCTTTTGTCACTTCCCTGGGGAGCCTGTTCCAGTGCCCAACCACCCTTTATTTTAAATTGTAAAACATCTCATTTTCTCTTGATCCTAATTAAATCAATGAAAGTTCTGTCAAGTTTTCTATGGAGTCAGTCTAATCCTAAACGAAGGACAATTTTTTTTTTCAAATTTCATCATAAGACTTCTCATTCCTATATAAACTAGTGATTTCCTCCGAAGCAGCATTTATAACTTCTGAATTATATGTCAAAATGATATATACCTCCCAACTCCAATCTTTGCCATTGTTCATCTCCTCTATGCTCATCCTTATCAACAAATTGTACTTATCTTATGGTCATTCATATACAGTATGAAATAATTTTAGTGTGATATTAAAGTATAAATATGGCTGCAAAAAGCTAATGTTTCAGAACTCAATCAGTTGGGCTATATCTTGCCCAAGCAAGGTAATCAAAGTTTTCCATATTATGAAGTAATCCAATAGATTTTTATTTCTAATGTCTAAAATAAATGTCTAAAATAAGTTCCCAACAAAAATGTGAATTCAAGGATATATATAGACATCCTTGGAAAACAGAATAAAAATGCAGAAACTAATTTCTATGTTAAAATTATAAAGCACTGAATATTACAATACCTGAGCATAACAGTGTGAGCATCTTTTTAAGTGTACCTTTAGGTTCTAGAAATATTTGGAATCAAATTATACACTCTTTAAGTTTTTGTGAAATAGGTGATAATTAAGCAAATAGTTAAAAACAATTTTAAGTACAGGGAAACTACATAAATGACATAAATGTAGTAAAAATAATTTTAGTATTTTGGTGTACAGCGGATGTACAACTTGTTTTTTACAGTCAAGTAGGCAAAGTAACATGCAATTTCTATCACTGCTTCTCATATTACAATATATCAATTTACAGATAATAAGATTAGATACGTCACTGTTCTCATTTTGTAGGCCATTTTTCATTTAATCTTCTTATGGTAAAAAAGGGGGGAATTTCACCTTCATACATAATAAAATCCAAACAATGTTATCTTGTCAGAAGCAACACATCCAAGCATATTACATCCTATTTAGTTAATGTGAGCAGAGAATAAAAAACATGCATCTTACCTCAGACCAAATACATGGGATTGTTCATAATTGAATAAGGAATGAATTTTAGCCTCTGAGTTCAAAATTATAAGCCTGTCAATGATATCCTGTCAAAGGAAGAGAAATGTAAAAAACCATGCATGTTTTTATAATTTAAGCACATCATAGTTTCATAGGGATATTTACTGTTGAATGAGAGCTATTATTAAAACACACACTGAAATTATTTCAGCAACAGGAGGTGTTTTCCACACAAAAGTCAATGGCAAAATTGAAGGCAAAAATGGCAAAACCATATAGAAGGTTAGGAAAAAAATCTATTAAAAAATATAAACATACAAAAAGATCTTTGCATATCAACTATCCTAGTTCTTCTTTAGCATTAAACCACCAAAAAAAAAGTTAAAATTGTTTTGTATGTTTGAAGTATGTACATGTCTACTTTAATAAAGGGAACAGCAACTCCTTCAGTACAATAACCCTTTCTCACACCGGTTAGTACTACATGCTTCAAGACACAGCCATTTAGTCTTGGTTTAACAAGGCTTGGCTCAGATGTTGAGGCTTACACCTTTCATCTTGGAGCATCTCATGTAGCAGACAATGACTTGTGACTGCTTCCCACTTCTTCCACAAAGCCAACCCAATTATCTTCCCCTCTGGCTCACTTGCATATGCAAATTGCTTCTGAAAAAATTATTTCATTAAAAAAACTAAGGAATGAACAAAAACATTCAGTGAAGTTATCATGTCAGAGAGAGATTGCTGTGCTATGGTTACAAGAAACAGATCACAAAATCCTTAAGAGTTTTGTTTAATCTCGATTAAAGTTTTATTTTCTCCACATTTTAGAAGTATAGTTTCAGAGACAGACGAGGGAGTTATTATTCACCTAATTAGACCAATGAGTCATTTCAATAAGATATGAAGGGAAAGTTAAGACCCATACTTTAATGAAATTAACAAAAGCTCTAGTTTTTAATGGAGAAAAGTAAAAAGCATGAGTAAAAATCACAATAGTAAAAAAAAAGTCTAGAATTTTTCAAAGTAAACTGTCTTCACAGAATGTACTCATATAAAATACAGTGAAAGCATACTTTTCCTATTAGATTGTTGGGGCAGTGGGGGAGACAGTTTTTTCCACATAATTTATTTACAATAAAATTCTCAATTAAAAAAACTCAACTTGGACCTCAAGGCTGCTGATAAAATTGATAAGGCAAGCAATTGATTTGTTTGGGAATTAAGATTTTTTCAGATATCTGTGCATACAAAGAGTTAAATGCTAAGGGATATTTCTCTGGCATTATCTTCCTTTTCTCATTTATAAATCAAAGCTTGGAGTGGCAAAAGAGTACAAAGAGCAGGCACAGTGAGAGGACTATTGAGAACAGAGACGACGCTCTGATTTGGGATTTTAGTAAGCAAGATAATGAATCAGATCTAACACAGGATTACATCCAAAAAATGTGTGGATAGATTTGCACTGCTCAGCTACAGAACATAGCTTAAATATTACAGGTCAGATGTTATCTACTTTGAATACCTAAGACAAGCCATCTAAGATTCTCTAGAATCACTGAAGAAAATCACCTTTTTTAATGTCTTTCAAAGCTACAGGTCTAGAGGGTACCTTCCAAACTAGATTCCCCTGAATATATACACTGCAGAAGCCCTCAAAGATTGGAGACAAGCAGAAAACCCTCATTTATGTATTCCATTCTCTAAAATAATTTTACATGCCAAACACGGTAAAGAGAAATCTTGCATGTATTAAGAAAAATTTTCCTAAGGGCACAAATGAAAACCTGATTAGTCTACAGTAAAAAGCCGTAAAAGTTGTTCTCAACTATCACAATTACCAGTTGTTATCAATTGATAATTTGTTCAGTCAATGATACTAGTCAGATTTATCTGAGCTAGTCAGATAAAAATATAAAGGAGGTAAAAATGTTTAAATCCTGGGTATTCAAGAAATAAAGGATATACAAAATTGATTAAGTTCTGTGCACTAGCAAATATAGTTTAGC